>NW_024509210.1:10942201-11669298 GCF_017590135.1 Pyrgilauda ruficollis | reverse complement strand
AGTTTGCCCCTCGGCTGCCCTTTTTTTTTTTTTTTTTTTTTTTTTTTTTTTTTTTTTTTTTTTTTTTAGTCCTGTGTGACAGGAACCCTGAGGAAACACCACTTGACCTTCCCAGGACTGATGCTTAGTAATTGATAGTGCTGTTTACACAAGTGTCAGGATATTTCATTTAAAAATTTGGCCCCTTAATTGTTAAATTTAGTTCTGAACTATTTCACAGAATGATTGACTGAAGACCTGCATGTTTGTTGAAAAGATTTACAAAGATTTACACAGTGAACAAATCCAAGCCATAGTACTGTGGGTGTTCAGACTCTCATCTGTTAGAAACACTTGGCTTTGTATATCTGTAAGATCTATCTTGGACAGCAGCATGCTTCTCACATTGTCATTAGTCAAACTGCACAGCATGTCTGGGCAGTAACTAAGGTTTATAGTCCATTAAATGGATATGTCAGTAAGAAACTGAAAAATTCTGACTCACCTAAAGCAACAAAAGAAGATGATAGCAAATAATTCAGATCCAAACAATAACATTTTTCTACTTCGTTTGATGTTACTCTTTTAGGTTAACGAGCAGAACTCTTCAACTCTGTTTCTAAAAATAACTCTCTTCATTCTCTACCTGTAAGATCTTCCCATTCTACACTGACCAGGCTGGAAATAACAGGCTTCCTGGTATTAAAAAACCTATGTTTCAAAAAATTGTTTGCGTGTCACAAATGTCCATGTCTCCACTAATTTCAAGCTTTTAAAAAAATTGTTAAATCACATCCAATGAGATGCCCCTTGCATCTGGTAACTTATCACTCCCTTAGGGTCCGCATTCTAGTTGCTTATATATCTGTCTAAAAGGACTCAAGCATGCTAACAGTATTTGAAGGGGAGAAGACACAAACTGACAAGACACACCATAAACAGCACAGATCCACCAACAAAAAGCAGAGATAAAGGAGGTATCAATATCCCTTCAAAAGCTGAAACTGAGAAAAGGTTTAAGAGCCCTTTTTTCTTACTGGCATAGGCACCAAGGCAGGATTGCCCAGATTTGGAGCCCAGAAACACTGCTGTTCTCTGTAAGTAAATGAGCTCAGTCTAATTTTTTGCTGAGAATTCACTATTTGTTTTAATGTCCCCACAAACTATTTGGCAGTGGCACAAAGGTTTCTTCAGACAGCTGTGGGATATTACTGAGGATTTCATGCTCCTAGCAGTGCAGTAATTCCCTAACCACTGTATAATTAAGGGCTTTGTTGAGGTCTGGTGACATATTTGAGTACTTGCAATGCTGCACCTTGTTTCACTGGTCAGACTGACAAGCACCAAGAAAAAAGCCAAATTTCTAGCCAATATATTTTTCTGCAAAGATGGATTCTTCGGTAGTCTTTCACAGCTGGTAGAAGTGTAGTCCATCCCCAACCTACTCCACTTGTCCTCCCCTCGGAACATAACCATTCTCTGCATTTGCTTTAAGTCACCATTAAAGCCCCAGTGCTCGGAGAACAGACTTGGCTTTCTTGAGGTCAGAGCAGCTAAACATTGAGCCTTTTGTTCTCATCACCCAATGAAAGAGAACAAAATTCCTGAGTAGATGATTCTATCTTATTTGATCATAGTTTATAATTTCTTCCTTTGTTTCCTGTCATGGACTTCCCTGGGAAAGAAAAGAAGAAGCTTTCCCTGCCTAGTGTGTGATTTCCCTGCCCTTCTGCTGACAAGCCAGATGGCTGGCGCTGACTGGTGATAATATTACAGTCTCTGCAAGAGGCAAAGGGGCAATGACCTGTCAGCATTCAAATAATAAAACTTGCAACTGCCACATTTCACTGCTGATGACTTACTCATATTTGTCTTTCTAGAGCCTTTTCCACCCTGCAAAATCTTAAAAAAAGTGAAAATACATTGCTGAATTAAAGACTGATTCTGACAACCTTTTTCTCATGCAGGTGCTTAATGAAATCTGCTGTAAAATAATGTGGATGACTCATACAAATGTGAGCAGAAGCAAGCACCGTTCTTCTACGCTAAGTACACTTACTGAGAAGAACATATCATTGACTGCAAGATGGGCAGTTACATCTCTTAAGCAGGCATTCAGAGAGCTGATAAAAGCTTTAAACAACTTGAGTGGCAAACACGGATCACTTTCAATTGCCTAACTTCTTAAGTGCCATTTCATGCTTCATGTCCCAGCAACATAAAGACATGAGAACTAATTGAGATGCTATCAGACTTCTGCATTTTTCCAGTTCAACACTATCTGTTCCTTTCATGTACAGATATTTCAGATTTAAGGAATTCTGGCTCAAGCTGTGATATACGTAGAGGGAAAGAGAAAATGTTTTCTCAAAGGATTTTATATGAGTTTCCAAAATCTCACATATAGAAAAAAGCCACCTGTATTTAGACATTAGTATGATAAATAAAATTCAGAATGTGGTATAGTAGAGAAGGGATATTCTGGGCAAGTATGGGCATTCCAACCTGCTAGTATAGTAGAAACTGCAGACTGACTTTTCTACAGTGACTAAAACCCCTTGAGGCTTAATATAATTTAACCTGCTTTTCTTAAGGAAGTATGTTCAATGTAGGTTTTGGCAACATTTTATTTTTCACACATGATGAAATAACCAACAAAACATCCTGCCCTTTCTCATACAGATGAAATAAACTGTATGATTTTCCATGAGAAGACTTAAAAAAAAAGAAAAAAAAAAAGAAAAAAAAATAAAAAAAAAGAGAGAAAAGAACAAAACACAGAACTAGCTCCAATCTGATCTCTGTTGAAAACATGGTGTTTGGTAGAGTATCCATTTCTATAAGAACTGACAGGGGTTTTGCATATCCATTTTATCAGAAATTTTGGGTGTTTTTCATAACCATTAGTGTTCCCACTGAATAGGATGACTTAAATACTTCAGTTACACACTATTCCATGTCTTTTTGGCATGTAAAAGAGGTTGGTGAGGAAAGACATAGGGCTGAAACTCAGGGCATTCCCAGAAAATTCCTGATTCTTTCATGGTAAGACATCAAGAAAATCATTGTCAACCTGCTGCAAAATATGAGTCTTGATTTGGTTTATGCATCACCTTTCTATCTATAGAAAAGGGACTTTTTAGAATAGAAAGTCTTCAGGGCAAGGAGGGTGACTTAGCAAGTACTTGTAAATTTTCTGGCAGATTGGAAGTCTGATTTCAGCACAGGCCTCCAGGCAAAACCTTAAAGGTAACGCAAGAGATAAGAAACTTTGCTGCAACTTCCCTGTGAAGCACCTGCATGCTATCAGTGATCATTATCTGACTGCCTTGTTTATTTGATGGCTATGCATTGCTTGCAGAGGGCTAAGAGTTACATCTAATGGTGTTTCATACATGTACCTGGAAAAAGGTAAGACATTTCACATATTTGGTAGCAAAACGGGTGTCAAAGGCCTCACGTATTTTGGGTGGAACAGTGCTACAGAATATGCAATTGTGAATAGAATTTTTGAGGATATGTCCAGAGCAGGAGAGGCAAGAGCTGAAATTTTGCTTCCCTGTGACACTTGAGTAAGTGTCTGCTTCAGAGCAAAGGAAGGTGCTAAGCACTTACCAGAATAATTTGCATGCTGGCCTTTTATTGTTATGTCCTTCCTCTGTGACTCCTCTCCTCTAGATGCGTAAGTAAATTTTTCTGGGTATTTGTATTAACAAAAAATTACAGCTCTCTTCTAAACAAGTTGTTTGGAAGTGACCAGGCAGAATGAAACTGGAAAAAACAACAATGCCTGGAACTATAGGCTGAAAACACCTTTGAAACCTGTTTGTACCTAGAACAGAAAGACGTGGGACTGTTATTCACATAACAAGATCTGAAGAGGAAGAAAAGTCCATAGATATGACTAGTCCTGAATAAGATGTTCTAAAATATTTATTTCTATCATAGAAATATAGAAAAGTTATAGAAGAGTGTAATTTTATCTTCTATGTCTGTAATATTCTTTGAAATTCTGAAGGGCTAGGGAGAGTGATTCTGCTGTAAGATGGTATATGTGAAATCTACTAGTGTCCTAGTTTAAAATAAATGTGCAATATTGCTTTAAATTACCTGTATATAAAGTCAGTCTTCACATTCTCTGTCATTCACCTTCAAAACAGATACAGCATTTCCTCTGAAGTACAAGGATTAAGAACTGTTGAGTAGATAATGATCTAAACATGAATGTGCTTGTAGCAGCAAAACCAGTTTCTACAGGGAGATGGACATTCTGTGGGTGCTGCCATTGAATATTGTAATTTTCATGAGATTGCTAACTTGGGAGTTTCCCCACCCTCTGGCTCCTTGCTGAAAATATATGTCACATGATCCTTGAGACACCTAGTTGATTTTTAAACTTCTTTTCAAGATATCTCCCTTAGTTCAAGTCTGGACCAAAAGATAATAAAGTTTTTCCGATTTTGGAAGTTAGTATGCTTTAACTTCTACTATGGTAGCTGCTTTCTGTGTGACTTTTTCATACAGCTCAGTGAACAGGTAGAAATACGAGGCAATTTAATTCTTATTCTCTTTTGGTGACAGACCCACCTGCAAGCTGTGACGGTCATGTCTTTTCTGGAGTCATTGAAAGAGCAAGCCTTACTTTGTGACCCTTCACTGACCATGGGCTTGTACCCACACACGTGCTCCTGTTTCTGTTTCTTCCCTTAAGCTTTGGAAGTAGTAATGAGAAGCTGAAGTGCTATGCCCTAAGAAGATAAACCACAAAGATTTCAGGTTCTAAGTAAGAAAGAAAAAGTAAATAAAGTAGTGGGTGAAAGGAAGTACTGGTGGCCTGATTTGACAGCTGAGAATAGGTTTGAGAAGACATTAAGTTAAAAGAAGTACACACGCATGGCAAGACCTTCAGAGGTAGGTAATCTAGTTAAATTCTTGAACTATTCAGTAAGAGAGAGAGCTACCTGTGGGTAAAGTTCTAAAACACAGTCCTTCCACATCCATAACTGGAAGTCAGATCTGGGGCAGGTTAAAATCAGAACACGGCTCTTATACCTGTGACAAAGAGAAGCTTAATATAGTACCGGGGGTTGGAGACTGCTGTTTGGTGCTGAGACTGGCTTATTTTGTACAGCAAATAATCTGGCTGGTTACCTCTGTCCAGCTGCATTAAGCCGGACACACCATTCTCTTCCTGAAGAAGACCCAGCACCTTTCCTCCTTAAGTGTTAGCAAGCTACAGTTTTAGTATTAGAAAACATCTGGGCCTATGTGTATTACAGCATAATTGCTATTTGTCTTGCTACAAATCAATATGCAGTCAAAAGAAAAGCAGCAGATGTTTATTTTCTGCTTCTTTTGATATATGTTTAGTTTAGGTGAGAATCTTTCCAGGTTCCAAGATGCAGAATCCTAGAATCTGGAATCCCTTGAAACTCTCTGTTTTTAACTATCTGTACTTTTTGTCCTATTAATTCTTGTACCTTTTTATAATTTCTTTTTCCCTCCCTAATGAACTACAGGTACTGGGTATTATTAGCCGCAGCCACAGCTCTACAAATGCGAGTCTGACTGCCTTGACACCTTGCAAGATGTCAGTGGGACAGCCTGTCTGCCTCTGCACAGCAGGCTCTGCTATCTCTGTGCCACACACCCATGAGTTCTGTTTCCCAGGCACCAACAGACTTGCCTTATATTTAGCTACTACCAGTCTCACGATGTTTCAGAATGTCCTCAGGTAAACTTACTAACTCCTCTGTCAAACCCATGAGTCAAGCCAGACAGCTTCTGCTGTCTCACACATTTAACAAGAAGGCCAGTCCTCAACAGTTTTTCTTTCTGGTTAGAAAAGCCTGTGCATTGAATGAAAGAAGGACGCCCACCTTAACATATCTGCTTATTTGAGCTTTTCTCAACCAAACAGCCAATAAACCTCCAATAACCAAGGGAAGGAAACACATATTCTCCAGAGCTGCAATACTCTACACTGCAAAGAGAGAGCAGATTACAAGGCTTCTCCTTTAGCAAGACACAAGGCAGACAGCCAAAAAGTCAGAACTACCTTCTCTTTGCTGGGGTGCTTTACACAGACAGCCAGAGATGGAAGAAGAGCTACAATCTCAACAGGCTGTCAAGATGTTTAAAGAAAGAAGATGGGAATTCTGTCTAGTTTCCATTATGTTGCCATTTTCTTCTCTCCCACAACCCTGTAATCTCAGTTCTCAACACAGAGATACAGCTAAAGATAGTGAGTAACTTATATTAAAAGTGCTGGTTTGGATGCTGCCACTATCAAATATCCGCTTGGCCAAACAAACCAAGAATGTGGCCATCTGAGAGAGATCTGCTAAAAGGCTGCTGCACCTTGGGAAGAGCTGCATTCAGCAGGAAACAAACCCATTGAAGAGCAGGTGTAAAAAAGATAACAACATAGAAATAGAGGAAGGTGAACTTCCTCTCTCTTGGCTGTGAATCCCAGCTCATTTGTTGTTTCCCCAGCCATACTTTGTTTGCAGGATCCTTCCATACAAGTGAGAATGACATGGGTGCTCCTGACAGGCAGAGTACATGAGATACAATAAACTGCAGAAACGTATTGAAGTGTCTGTAGAGCAAGACGGGATAAGACCATTTCCCTTTTTGGTAGGTAATCTCACTAGCTGTGGGAGAGGCAGACCCCGTCTCTCCACACTCTCTTTAGGGGGCTGTCTGGTGTGTTTATATTCAAAATTGCACAAGCAGGTTTCTGCAAACCTCTGTCCTATTTCATGTATGCAACACCAAACCCTGCTTCCATCACAGCCCTCTACACTTTGCTCTGTTCATGCTCTCAGGACACCTCCAGATTCCCAAACCTCTTCAGCCCCCACATAGAGCCTTTGAGTAGTCCTTCCTGGGAGCTCACCTGGCTTTTTGTTAACTCCTCTCACCTGGGTACAGGACATGTCTGCATTAGTATGTACTCATTATCTTATTGCTTACTTTCCTGTTTCGCTCATAATTTTCAAAATGGTTTCTGAAAGATCTGGCATCTCTATTCCCTGTCTTCCTTAATGTGGACTTTGTCTTGTGATGCTTAGACCCCCTCATAAGACTCAGGCATGCTCTCACATTTCCATTCTGCATACAGGGAGGGGGTGTTAGGAGACATCTCCACTACAGTGTACGCTAGTATTCTGTAGGAGGAACAACTCCCTGGCTTTCCTTCAGGTGTTAATAGGGCTACTGAAACTGTAAAAGGGAAAAAGCTCAACAGGAAAGGCAGACATGACCAGTTCCTTCCTCAGACAGTTCCTTCCTCACTGACTTCAGTTCTGCCACTCTGAGCCACAAAAGGCAGTGGGGAAGGGAATTCAGGAGAAGTAAAGTGGGGCAATGATCTGCACAATACAAGCACAACTTACATGTTGCAGAACAAGACACAGGCCCAGTCAAGTCAGAGCATCACTCAGGCCTATGAACAACAACTGGGTGTTGCCGAAGTCCAAAAGCAGCTGCAGGCAAGTCTGTAGTGGCCACAGAATTTCTTAATGGCAAAGGAGGTGGGATTGAGTTAATCAGTCTGTGAAACATGTGAGAAAAAAGTCAAGTATGCAGGACACTCAGAAAAAGAGTACACAGCTGGTACATCATTGAAAAAGTCTCTACAGTAGTGTAGCAGTCATTAAAAAAATTAATACAGTGTCTTGGGTTAAGTGAAAATATGGCTCTTAGCCAAGAAAGAAAAACATACTTTAACCATTTGCCAAATACTTGTGGACTGTACTTTAAGACTTAGGTGAAGACACCACTGGACACCTTTGGACAAAACTGATCTCTCAGGTAGGGCTAATAACAAAATAAGATATTTCAGGAGAATGTCTACATCATCTCTACTGATGTTGACATTCCCTTGCAAATTCCTAAAAGGCATACAGAGAGAATTACATTATTTTCCCCACAAAATGTATTTGCCTTTTTTAACTCTGGCTGTACAGGAGCTAGCTCACTACCAACCACTTGCACATGCAGAGTTCTCTTTCTCTGAATTGTCTGTTAAAGGATTTCTAAATTATAGATTTTATCTTTTACTATTACAGGGCTCTCCAAAGCCATATTCTTAATTGGCATTTATCTTACAGCTATGGGACAACTGGTGTGTATTCATTAATTACTTGGTACAGCCAAGTGCCCTCTAGCTTGCTAGCATCTTGCCTCAGGAGTCTCGAATCAGAATACCTGATTTCAATCTTGTTCCCTTGCTTAAAAGGACACAAAAATATGAACAGGACTTCAGTGGTATTGAAAGTGTTTCTTAACAACCTGGTGATGACCACCAGCAGTCCTGCTGATAACTCAGAACCAGAGTTCTCCTTTGTTTCAAAGGATCTGAACTTTACTGAATCAAAACATAGTCCCAAAGACTGTGACTTTGATCTTTGTTTTACATACTCATATATGCAATGCACCCATAAAGAAGATAAATTTCCTTCAGAATTGCAAATCCAGGACTAAGCACTCTGCATAGTTATTTGCTTAACTAATGCAGCCAAAGGAAAAATTTGCCTGAAGGAACATGTCAGCAGTTTGCTGAACAAAGGCTGCTTGTGCTCCAGATGAATTTCCAGACTTTTTCTGATTAAATCCATGATAAATACTCCATAGACTAACTCCACTTTGTGAAACACATTCTGACTATGATGGTTCATCAGTAATCTAATTGTTAGATTCCCAATTCTATGTAAGAGCTGAAAATATTCTGTACGCAATTGGACTTTAGTGAAACACATTCTGACTATGATGGTTCATCAGTAATCTAATTGTTAAGATTCCCAATTCGATGTAAGAGCTGAGAATATTCTGTATGCAATTGGACTTTCCTTTTCCATAAGTTTCATGTTTATTTGACCACAAAACATTTGTTAAAGGTCACTTTCATAACCATCATGAAAAAAATCCTTGAATCTCATATAACTCAAGCCAAAATTGTAATGGTTATGTGCTATTTTTGCTGCCATGTGACAAATGCAAATCCAGCTGTTCTGTTCTCCCTCCCCTCCTCCAGTGCCACCAGGAGATGAGACACACAAAGGAGCTGAAGGCTGTAGGAAAAAAAGTCTGTTGTGAGCCAGATACTTGGTCTCCCAGGCCTGCAGAGCACTGTGTGAGTGAGAGGCATCCAGATACTGCCTTTGTATAAGCAGCACAAAGTTGCAGAAGCAGCTCTGACCTCTCCTGCACAATTCCTTTCTGTATATAAAAAGAAACAGCGAATGAGTCAGAAATAGGGAGAGAGAACATGGGAAAAGGGCAGTCATGTTTCTGACCAGGAAGAGAATGGGGATGGAAGCCAGCTCTGTAGAGTGGAGCAGTTTGCCCAGCTGTCCCTGCCACACTGCTACACCCACAGCACACACTGAAATGGTTTCCTGCAGCACACTGCTAAAAGCCAGAAAGGCACCCTGGAAGCATCAGGGTGAACAGTAGAATTACACCCTGAAGTTGCTGTGAAATGGAACAAATACTTAATCTCAGCTCATCAGTTATCCCAACCTAGCTCACCCTTCTTTATTTAATGTTGCTTTAGGATTATGGTAAGGAGGAAAAAAAAATATCACATTTTCCTGTACTAACTACAAGTATTCCAGAATATCAAAATCCCAGGTATATCCTTTTGCACTTGATTCTGTATATTATAAAATGCATTTATAAATGACCAAATATATTTTTACTCACTCTGTATGAACTTGGAAAAGAAATCTTAAAGTGTTTGGTTTTTTGGTTTTTGGTGTTTTTTTTTTCTTTCATACATTCACACTGGCATATTATTGCAGAAGAGCAGGCAAGTGCTGAGATGAGAACATTGGCTTGCCATTATCTGACTGGTCACATAGTGCTGAGTTTTGCACAAAATAATTTTTTACTTCCAAGGTTCTCAGAAGGTCTGAGTTGTTTGCACAGGTTTGCTATTCTAGGGTTGCTCACAAGTGCTGAACTGTAGAAATGTTTGTTATTGTGTTAAAGACAGTAAGTGCTAGATGGTTGTTCGCTTTTTTTTTGGTTGGTTTTGGCTGGTTTGTCCTTGGGTTTTTTTAATAATACCAAGTTACAATTGTACTGAAAAACAATTAACCAAACTCCTAAGCCTCCATTAAAGCTAATGCCTTAATTATTTATCTGTTTAATTTCTCTGCTTCCTTGTGGCAAACAAAGAACTGTAAAACCAGGTTCTGAGATTTCCATTTAAAGTGCTAGGCAGTATAAAAGAGTGTAATTGCAACAATTATATTATTCATGAACAATTTCTTAAACTATCAACAATTAATGACATACAAATCTTAGAAGTGATAGTGTTCTTAAATAAATAAATAAATGTATGTATATATATATATATATATAAATCTTAGAAGTATTATTTTTCTGATGAAAAACATAAATCTCAATTGTATCTCAGCTGCAGGTAAATTTTGCTCCCATTTGCACCATGTAAACAAAGTAGCTCTGCTTAATTAAATTCCTGTGGTGTCCTGAGGACCATACTTTGCTAGTCAATTGAAAGACCTGAACATTATAGATCAGATGCAAATGACTGCCATATTACTTTATGGAAAGGCTTTCACCCTAAAATAGAGAAGACCCAGCACTCTTCATGTACTGTTATGTGTATCAACAAGCACAGTCTTTGCCTTCCTCATTTTTAACACCCTTCAAATAAAATGAGAAACAGAACAGGAATATGCAGACAAGAAGCTTCACTTTGGACCTTTTGAACATTGGAGTAACTAACAGAGGCAACAGTTTTTACAAGAACTGTGTGCTCTGGCCCTAAAGCATTTCAATGCAATTTGGGCATTTAAATCCTCAGCCAAAAATACACATTAAAATATTACGTTTAAATAAGAACAAAAGCAGCCTAAGAATGATTTACTTCAAGAATAATTACACTATGCAGTAAAGTTAGAACTGACACAAAAGAAGCAAAGCATTCCTATGGTAAAGTTTTTGGAAATACTTTATAAAATTCCAAAGTATTTTGTGAAATATGATTTGAAATTATTGCTTCTTAATGGACAGATGCATACCTGTGAAGAAGCTCTGCCTTACACGGACACCAGCTTTCAAAGGCATATTTTAGAATTATGGCTGCTGAGTGAGCAGCCATAATTCTAAAATAATAATTGCCTAGGCAATTATTATTTTGAGGCATAATTGCCTCTTCTGAGAGATGCAAACAGTACTAGCAAAGCCTATCTTAGAACCCAGAATTTTATTCTTTCCTTTTGCATTATTCAAAACTATAAAACCTGTGCCTTTTCCAACTAAAGATGATTTGCTATTAATGTTGTCAACAAGAAATTGCTGTCTGTATGCTGTTTTCAATTACTGGACAGTTGGAATTAATTATTATGACATCTGGTTGGTCCAATCTGTGAGAGGCACTGAGTTCACTGTCTAGCAATTTGGTGGTCAAGCTGAGGGCAGCTGCTCTGTGAATGGGCACCACACCATAACATTCACCCTTTGACTGGTTTTGCAACTAAGCCATTTCTTTTCCATGGTCTCTTTTCTGTAAGCCTCTTGCTACTGGCCAGCCTCATCTCTTTTCATGGTCTCTGCCACACCAGGGTGCTGTGCAGCTTCTGGTACATGGCCTGTGCAGTGCACACATTCTCACTGTAAGTTTCCACATTGCTCTTTTTCATTGAACATTTTCATGGAAAGATGCCTGAAATGCTGTGGTCTTTCCACAGTGCTTGTGAAATACATTTCACCCAGCTCCCAATGGGAAATGAGCTTGGAGACAAGTAAACAGAATGTAATCAACCCTTTATAACAACCTTCTGGTTTACATCAAACTTCTACCAACACCAAACATATGTCTACAACTGACAAAATGTTTGTCCATCATTTGAGAAACATTTACAAGAAGAAGTGATAAGTAAGGAAGAAAGTGACCTGTACATAAGGGTAAGCCTGCCATTTCAATAGCTGACCTAGGCTGCTCTCTTCCTTAGTATGGTAAGTAGCTCAGTATATAGCTCAGTATAGCTCAGTAGATAGACAGCTGATTGAACCACAACCGTCCAGCCTGCCTGACAGCCCTCTCTGGCTGTGTTCATAACTGTCCTTAACTTGGAAAACATCAGGATAACACTGTTGGTGGTGATAGAGCACTGGTCAGTGTGGTCAGGACTGTAAAGATTCTGTTGCTGCTGGTGGCAGTCTCTAATTTAAAGTTCATGTGGCATGTCATTTTCCTTCAACCTGTGGAGAAACTTCTGAGGACGTGCTCTGTGATCCTACCAGTACCCACTGTCCAGGACCACCACATCCTCACCTCGGCACAGTACAGATGCCAGTCTGAGTGTACCCTCTCTGTGTGGCAGAGGGAAGTCTGACCCCATTTTCACAATCCCATGCACCACAACTAGGTCAGTGACTCATACCAGTGACTCACTACGGTGCCTGATGATTATAAACATTTCACTGGATGCCAGTTCTTTAAAAACTTTGCTGCAGAGGCCAGGACTTCACACAATATAGTTGCAAGAAGTTGGTGGGTTTGAATTTGAGATGGAATACACAAAAATTAACTAAAATCCATAGAAAAGCAGATTCATCCCTGTCAACTCATTCTTTGGTTCTACTGATCAGTGGCCAGGAAAGGAAGACAGGTCACCAGCTCAAGCTTGCAATCTTCAGTTTGGGAAGAGTTTGCATTATTACTTTATCAGCACACGGTGTTACCCAGCTGTAATACAGTGTATCACATACTGCATCAATTGGGAGCCTGATAATGACTGAAAGAAGAAAAATTATCACCTCAAATGCTTTAAAGAAAGATTTTGCTTCAATTAATGACATTTTCAAAGCACAATATTTTGTGGGTCCTATGATTTCCTGTATGAAATCCATGTTCCTGTGCTTCAATTCTTTTTTCCAATAATCAGGAAGGTATAAAAAGGCAACCCACATTCTCCACTGCTTTGATACACCAAGCAACTTTGAAGTGAAGTATTAAAACAACTGCAGAAAGTCTTGCCATGAAATTGTGAAATTTGGCAAACTGACAAACGAGAGTGGCTTGCAGCTCCTTTATAATTAGCTCATAGGAGCACCCAGCCAGGCGAGGAAACGGAGTTATTACACAGACTCCTTTGGGTCCACTTTGTGACACGGTCTCTATGTAACACCTCAAATGTTTCCATGAATTTATTAAACATGACCAGCATGAACTCAAAATTCTTGAATTTTTTTGCTTTCTTTATTGAAAATTTCGTATTTTCTGAAATGAATATAGGTTTTTCCTCCTGTGCTGCTGGGGTGGAGGTGTGGCTGCAACATTGCTGGGCAGCTAACTTTAGGAATTCTTCAAATTCCTTATATTCAGCCTCAGGAGAAAGGAGTGGCTTGCATGACTTTATTGTGGCTGATTTAATTTGTTTACTCCTTTACCTAGTGCCTTATAAGTGGGTTTGGGTTCAATACCTCTGCCTTTCTTATGCAAGCCACAATTATGACATGCTCAGAAGGTAAAGAGCAAAAAACAAAACAAACCAAACAAACAAAAAACCCCCCCAACAACAAAATGGTATTCTCAGCAATGTGGTGAATTAAAAATTGAATTTTACAGAATGGCTCTGAACTGACAGCTGCAGTCTTGATAGCTGTCCTCAAACTCTGCTAGTCAAATCCTTGGACCTTCAAACTTGTGACAGACACATCACTTCCCCTGCAGACCACTTCCACTTATTAACTTATTAACATCAGGAAATGGTGTCTGAGAGAGACATGTGCTCTGCTTGGAGTGCCCACTTGGACAGACTGTGGGATGGAACACTTCCTCTTGACATCAGAGCTCTTCAATATCCTGCTCTGCCATGCTGGTTCTTCTCTGTTTTGACCATTATATCTGCTTCCCAGAGAAATTACATGCACTGAGATCGGTCCATCACTGTAACAGTCACTTCTGGAAAGAAAAAACCAAAGCCCTGCAAACCATTAAAATCCAACACCCTTGGAGCTACTCTGAGCTTGCTTGCATTGGTTGGTACCAGGCTGTTCCTCAGTTTGTGCTCCAGCACACGGTTCCCGAGGCCAGCATTCACACATCTCCGCACTGGGTCTGGCGCAAGGCCGGCAGGATGTGGATTCCTCTCAGTAACAGTGCTCAACTACCAATGACCAACAGTGCCTGCATCATGGTTTGGATGACAAAACTCAGGGAAGCAAATTTGGCACATTCTCTGGGTAAATGTAACAGACTTGTACATGGGAGGACACATGGTCTCTTAAGGGTCATGTTCTCTCAGCCTTATCCCTAAGCTCTTCACTAACAATGAAATAACGAAACAATTACTTAGAAGCACCACCTACAACGCCAGTCATGGCCCAAAGTTACATCTGACAGCTGCATTGCTATTACAATGGCTTATTTTTAATGACTGGGTTTTCTTGGCCAAGGTCTGATTCAACCCATAGGGAAAGGAAAAATTCTATGAACTCTGAAATGCTGCCAGCTCTTTCTGTAAAAATATGTCCTTGGGGGATGGGGAGGGGGTTCAAATGCGTTGTGATTTGATGTCTTCCTCCTCATTTCTGTGAAAAGAAGTGACAGCCTGTGACTAAGGAGATCAAGAAATAGACAATGTCCACTGTGAAAAGGTGGTGGGGCAATATTTGGAAATAAGTCATTGATGATACAATGTCTATTCTCAAAAGAAAGGGTGGCAGGAAAGTGAAAAGTGTTTTTTTCTAAATGTGACCTATAAATAAAAAAAATTGACCATGAACTTGAACCAGAAAAATCTTATCCATCCCTCATTAAGCTGTTTTATTGTCTCACCTCCTGTTTTTGCTTAGCTGTCACGACCGTAAGAGGGAAATATGGAAGAACTCAACACAAATTTCCCCAAATGCAAACCCTCTGTTCACTACATTGTAACCACTCTACAATAAATTACTTTCACCTCGAATGTCAGGCTGCCCTCAAGTCAGTGGCAGTTCCGGCACTTTTCCATCTGTTGCAGAATCAACTCCATGGTATTTATGTTTAGAAGTTTTGACAACTTTATCCTCTAGATTTGCATGATTGTGTAGGCAGGCTGCTAAATTAAACAAATTATTTCCAGTCTACCACAGTCAGTATGTGATAAACAAGAATTTGAGGAGAAGTTCTGAAAACTGCCAGGGTTACACAATATGATGAAGTATAAACACCATAGATATTTTTCTTCCAATTAAAATACTTCAAATTCATGAACTCTGGTTAAGAAATGCATTTAAGCAGATTTTTCATTTTCAACATATGTGACTTACAGACAGGACTCACAAGAAATGATTTCTTGAATCAAGACAATTTACATTTTAAATACAAAGTGCTCTCCTACCATACTGACCTGATTATAAAGTAGTTACATCAAGATGGCCACAAAAAAGGTAAATATCAACTTATTCTAAATTTACAGTTTCATTGGGGATTAGACAATGGAGGTGAAAATACAGTGCTTCTGAATGCTGGTGAAGAACAATATGTATTGCTTGGAAGACAAGCAAAATAAAGATGAAGACAAACTGGACAAAGACCAGAGAAGAGCAACATGCATGCTGACTCAACTAAAAAGCACGGCCTAAAAGAAAAGGTTGAAGAAACTGGGGTGACAGCAACTGGAAAAGATACAACCATGAAGGACCATGAGGAAAAAGCCAGGTTTGTAAGATAACAAAAAATGTTATTAAAAGAATAGCAATGCACTTTTCTCCAGCTTTAATGGTAGGGAAAACAAGAAGTAAGTATAAAATGTGGAAGCTGAGGATTAGTACAAACACTGCATTACTAAGGAAAAAGCTCTTGAAGAAGTTAGCTGTGGAGGTTTTAAGTTCTATTCACAGGAGGTTTGAACAAAATATGTCTCAGGAATTTATAACTAATGATACCTCAGTGGGGAGGTTGCGTGACCTCTCAAACCTCCCTTTCATTTTCACATTTCTGGATCATTTTAGTCATATAGAAAAAAAAAAGGCACAGAAGTATTAACTTCCCTAAACTGAGAGAGTCTTGAAAGAGCCAAGAGAGAACACAGAACACTGGATTTCAATTTCAAGAGAAATCCCTGCTCTGCACACAGCACTGAGCAAATTGCTGTGCATTCCCAAAACTGTCAGGGAAACACCCAGCTCCCTCCTCCTCCTTTTTATCCTTCATATATTAAGACTGGTAACTTAATGGTACTGAACATCAGATCAACTGTAGTAACAATGTTAAACAGTCTCACTTTTTTAATAGGGATTATGGATAGAGAACGTGAGACTGCCCTTGTGGTGCCTGTAGACTTGTGAAAGAATACGTGACTGCTCGGTGTCAACCTTTGTCACTCAGCCTGCCCACCCTGAAGAGCAGGGCTATGCAGTGGCCATCTAGAGCCACACCTCAATTTCCTTTCGTGCAGGGAGGCTGCTCTTCACATTCCTTTTCTTGGTCACAGATAGCACAGCCTCTACAGGCTGGCCTGCATGATCAACAAGTACCAGGTTTCTTATGCTGGCACACTAAATGTTCTTCAGAGCAAACCAGAGAAACCTGCTTTTTTTGGTTTTGTTTTAATCACCATAGAGTAGATATGGGTTGGGGTTTCACTGGGTGGGGTTTTAAAAACTAGTTTGTCTTTGACCCAGGACTGTTTAATATTTTCAAAACAACAAGAAGGGTAGAATAGAGATTATCATTATTCAACATAACAGGGCTCAAACAGTAGAGTATTAGGGTGAAGATCAAATAATAGGGTGAAGACCAGGTTGTAATTTTGGAAATTTTGGCAAACTAGAAAAACAACCTCTAAAAATTGCTAATGTCTTTTGGCAAGTACAAGAAAATGAGCTTCAACAAGAAGATGGCACTGGCTAGGATCCTACTGTGCCAGCAGGTCTGTGGGAAGAGATCCCAGGGCTATGATCATTCACAGATGAGTCAACAACATCATGGCATTGTGAAAACAGCAGGGATTGTGCTGACTGTCTACATGGGAGTATGGCCTGAACAGCACAAGAAATAATCCTACTTCACTATCCACTTGGGCACTTGTAAAGCCTCAGCTGAAGCACTGAGTGTGGCTCTAAGTGCCAAGAAGGGCACACACCAGTAGGAGACAGAAGGAACCCAGCAAATGCATTCAGGAGTTCAGGAAACACTGCCTGTGGGCAGAGATCAGACACGCACTAGGCACCAGCCACAGGCAAGAGGTGGGATGCCATACAAGTCTTACAGTACATCAGGAATCTAGAAATAAAATGTTTAAATGCCCATGGTAGACAGGACAACAACTAATGGATTCCAGTTGCAGTGCCTGATTTTTGTCAGAATAAATTGATGAGGAACATATACTGCCTCTACTAGCATAGGTTTTTTAAAGCGGTGAAACAATGTCACACAGAATGACCCTGCTTTTGGACAGAGGGATGACCCAAGGTTTCTTCATTTAATATAATTAATTTTTATAATTTAATCATTTATTGCAGATGGATCATTCCTGAACTTAAGACTATAAAAGAAAACAAATCTAAAAATTTATGTACAACTCCCTGCTCTCTGATGACATCCTTCTCAAGACCATGTGGATGTGAATGTTACCAATTCCTGTTATGATATGTAGAAACAAAAATACTAACATGGGAAAAAAAGAACCTCAAGGAAATAATTCTCTTCCTCTTTAACACAAGTTCCTTCTCTATCCAACAATAAAAAAAAATATTCTCTGGTTTATGCCTATTATGGAAATGGTTAAGTCTTTGACACACTAACCTCAAATCTTTCTAACAAAAATTATTCCTTCCATAAATTAATTCCTTGCCTAACATTATAATCCATTACACAGCCCAAAGCCTCAGTGAGACACACTGCCTCCAGAAGCCTAGGAATTAGTTAAACTATTTAATTTGCTATGACTGCAGGTTTATTTAATTTCCCTAAGCCTCAGTTCTTATTTCCTGGGAATATTAAAGCTTGAAAGAAAAGTCACTAAACAGATACATCACAATATACTCAAAACATTATTTTCCTTGTCAATACATAAAAAAATAGGGACTAGGTTAAGTAGTATGTTGTCTAGAAAGTATATAAACTAATCCTATTACACACAGCTTTCAAAATTAACAGTATTTTATCAGTATTTTATTTTGGTATTATTTGGAAGATGCCTCAGGTAGCCATAAAATCTCAAAAAGATCCAAAAACCAGGAAAAACATAATCCTCACTTTCTTTCATTTTCAGAAATGGCTTCTGTAATTGCTACAAGATCTTCAAGGACTTGCAGAAGGCAAGAGATATCTAGATTCAATAAATACATTTTCTTCAGGAGAACATCTGAAATTAAAGATCCGTTTTCCCAGGTGGAAGTATTACTATAATGAAAATCCTTATGAGAGCATTTTTATGCTGACTCATATTCAAAATAAGAGAGATTCAAAATTTAAAATAAGAGAGAAATAAAGTATACATAAATCTCATCCATACTCAGGGGTTAGGATACTTGGATTAAGGGACTGAACTTCATTTCCTGATTACAATCCTGCAAAGAGTAGGCTGCAGAAGAGAAAAAAATAGACATTCCCACCATCTGCTAAGGAACTAGATTTACATAGCGCAAGCACTACAAGCAGTAGGAGAACTTGGATTCTGGACAGGGAACATGGACACAATCCTGCAGCCAGGGAAATCTTGGGTTCTTGGCTGGACAAGAGAGACAACCAGCAGAGAACTTTTACTGCCTGTAAAAATCTGTCTGAAAAGACAATTATCCTTCATTCAATTTGATGAAGACACTTGTAAGACACAAGACACTGGTGTGGTAACACGGTGGCTCTTGCTCCCCTTTCTGCATCTGAAATAACCACTCAGAGTGAACTTTCCTATCTGCCTCTCCCGATCTGACAGAATTTGTTAACATACAAGAAATTTCAAAGATATGCTATGACCTTAAAGGCAAACATATTAATAGACAAATGGTCAAACAGGAATGGTTTTCTAAATGAGGCCTCCAAAGTAATAAACCACAGAAAACCAGAGGTTACAGAGGATGGACCCAGCAACCTCAGCTCTGAAAAAACGGCCAAGAACAATACAGGGGACACTGACTCATGGAGAGCTCTTTAAAATCCTGAGTAAACCACCACACATCTGCATTATATCCTGCAGAAAAGACAGACTTGGAGATTTTATAGTCTCTTTTTATAGAATCCCTTCAAATGATTCTTGAGCAATCTCAGACAAGAAGAAATCGAAATTAGGAAATATAGAACTCCACCGGTTAATGCGGTTGAACTAAGATGAAGACAAGTAACTTATAAGCATGTCAGCTTCATCCCAGTAGGTCACTTGTGCCTCTTGAGATTCACTAAACCCAAGTTCATTTGACAAAGGCAAGGAAAAGTTGCTTTACTTGCACAGGAATTCAACTAGTAAAATTCAGATTTGTCTCAGATTTTAAGAGCATACCTTAGACACAAAATACTTTTGACAGAGTATTCCTGAATGCCCCATTCAATGGAAAAGGTCTGAAACTTCTATTTTTCCAGTATATCACTGGTATGTGGGAACAAAAGATGCTACAGGGGGGTTTATCATAGTAACTGTATCAATGGCTATCCCCAAAATCCCATGCTTTTGCATACAACAAAAAGTCTTTTACAGCCCCGTAAAGGAGAGACTGCACTGTAAATGGGTTTGGTTTTAACAGTCACACTAAAGGCTTTTTTGGTTTGCAAATATTTAATGAGTCACTTCTGATTTCTTCATATCTAGACACCGGGTCATGTGAACATAACATTTTCACAAGTACCTGAAAACTATTTAAATGAAATCTCACAAACTATTGTGCTTCTATGTGTTACAATATTTGCAATGTTGATTCACCAAACTCCATTTGTCCTTTTCAACACATTTTTTCTCTAGAATACTGTTATAATAATACATTTACATTGTATAGTGCCACAACTGCACTCAAGGTACTTCAAACTGTCACACTGTATCTAATTAAAGAAGAGAAAATCCTGTCTGATCAATACTCTTGAGGTTTTAAAACTAGTCAGGAAAACAATGTGATAGCTTTCTCCACATACTCACAATTTATGGGAGGATTATTTTATTTCCTGTGTTGGGCTAAGTTTCTGAACATGTCCCTGAATTATGCAGTTTTGCCATGAATTCCATAAGCAATTAACAGAAAAACAACAGCTGAAGCCAGATCTGAAAGACTATTTCCATTACAGAACAAACCAGTATAATCATGGTTTAGTTTCACATCAATGCCATCAGAGTAGCCATGCCAATATGCAGGAAAAACAACAGAAAGTCCAAAAAGTTACTTATTTTACTCCATTCCAAATTTTAAAACTATATAATCTCATTCATATTCATTCCTCATTATACTGACATGGTCAAATAAGAGAAGCAAGATTTTTCCCTTGGAAAACCTGTTTTCTGTCTTACTTTGAGAACATAATCTTCCAACATTCTCTCCATTGGAGCTACAGTTTCAAAAAATTGTTGGGAATAAAGGTAAGGTTTTGTGGTATAAAATACCGAGTTAACCTTGGAATATTTTTTAACACAAGAGCACTACTTATGAATTCTGATCCCCATCAGCAGCAATTTTAATTGAGGAGCAGCATGGTTTTTAACATTCTTGTACTTCATATTAAAGTCAGTTCAGAAGTTTGAGATGCTGCTTACCTCCTAACAGCACGACTTCTTTCTGAACTACTGGTTTGATCAGGCACCCCTCTTTTGGATATATCTTTTTTAATGTGCATTACAAGGACAAAGTATGTCTAAGACAGGTGCAATTCCAAAATTAACAGAGAAGATAGATACAGAAAGTTGGTTTGCAGTCACAGCAATTGTCTGTGAAACATTTCCTCATGTTTCCTAACATCTTGTGATCCTCTAGGCTAACCAAATCAGTCACTGGCTTCTCTTTCCCAATAAACTTAAGCTGGCACGTGATTCTTTTGTTTGATTTTACAGCATTAAGCCTTTTCTCAATTATCTGTTATATTTTACCTGTTAATCCCTGTAAAAAATTGTATTTCAATTTGTATTTGTAATTCACTGATTTCATCCATCAAAGGCTTCTGTGTGGCTTTAATTGGTTTTCAAACCTCACCATGCAGCCAAAATAATTCTTTGGAATTGAATGGAGCAAATGTTTTTTCAAACTTCTGTATTTTGCTCCAGTTCCTTTTAAAGGAATTTAAATTAACTGAAATTGAGCACACATGGATACAGGATCAAACACGATCCATCATACCAATGCAATGACATTTTGAAACAACACAGGTGTCAAATAATCAGGCTTCAATGCCATAGAAGCGGGGCACCAAAAAAGGCAGGCCAGAGGGAAAAAACCTGAAACAAAATCACAAGTTCATGGAGGAATGTGGACAGATCAGTCAAGACCCGAGTTGTAAATTCAAAAGAAAGAAAAAATGCGATTTGGCTGGTTCACCATAGCCATTAACAAACTGCACGTGACAGAGCAAGAGAGGCCTCAATGTACGGAATGCAGTTATGTGTGCAGAGGAAATGAATAAAGATGACCCTACAAGGGTGACAGTCTATTCAGTCTAAAAGGCTACTTAAGTCACATCCTACTTTGTTAGGAAAGGCAGCCCACAGTTATGTAAAGCAAGAGAGACTTAGCGTCAAGTCACAATTGCATAAACTTATTTACAGTAGCGTAAATAAAGGAAGCAGCTGAAAAAGATGTTGAAAACCTGACTGATGTTAGGCAGTCCTCTTGCTCATTCTATTGCAATCCTTTCACCCCTGTGGGGATCAGCAAAGTCACAAAGGGGCAGATATATTTAAAAATTGTTCCTTGCCATCAGACACACTGAACATGCAATGAAAGCTTAGCTTTATGTTGCATCTGAGGAATGAGTCATATGGGTTGCAAGCATGTGGCCTATCCTCCTGTGTGGCCTCAAGTTCAGATAAGGTGACACCTGAGAAGAAGCCATATGGGATGGCTTCTAAGGAGGAGCTCTAACATGCTTCAGGAGTGCTATTTCCTATATTTATGAAATGTCAAGAAGTACTTCTAGGGGAACCTTATTTTTCAGATCCTGTGCTTGGTACAACTAAATCAATATTTCATTCCCGTAAGACTCAGATTTTGAATTCTTTGGTAACTGGATGGAAAATTCAATCAGTGCTTGCTCTGCCACTAGTACTGTCAAAAGAGGTACATCTCTATATGCCTTGATTTTTATCATCACTCAGCCCACAAACATAGGCAAGGTTGATTACAGAGCTGTACTTGCATGGTGTTGTACCCAATTTTCTTATCCAGATGAGGCATATAATGAAGTATATTGCTAATATAGGCACTTTAAGATCTGATTTACATGTCTCTTGGCATCAACACAAACACAGGTACTAAAAGATGATGCATGGCAGATACTCACTATACATTTAACATATCTATGAAAGATCAAAAGAAATTAATAAAAGAAGTTCCTAAAGAAAAGCATTTACTTTTCTTCTTTCCCCAGTTTATATGACTGAATCTCAGAACTTAGTTCTGCATATTTTATACATAATAAACTTAAATGTACATTTTAATGTACAATTTAAGAGCAAAAATCTATCCCTTGAAAGATTTTGGGTGGGTAAACCTTGCAGAGCTATGTGGCTGCAAGTGTCAGATTCTATTTTTGCATGTCAGCAACAATAAAATAATCCTATAGATTAGGTCCTGAAAAGGACAGTAAAGCACACAGACTTTCAGTATTGTTAAGGAGAAGAGATAGGTCTGCTGCATGGGCAGAACACAGAGCTCCAAGCAGTACAGGAATTCAATATGCTCAAGTTTGTCAGTAAGAACTTTCTGGGGCATCAAATAAGTGGTTCAAGTTTAATTAGCATTGATTGTTCTCAGAAACCAGTAAGTTTTAACATACGTAAATCCTGTGGTCTTGGTGAAGAAAGGCTGTGGAATATACAAGTTAAGAGCACCTATCCATTACTCTTCCCTGAGAGTTGCAAGAGGATTAGAATTATGTACAACCTAGGAAAACATCTGTAAGACTTAAAGATTCTAAATTTTCAAAATTTCAGATTAGAATAAATTTCCAGGTTCCATTAGAAAGATTTACCAATGACAAGCAAGTAGAATTTTTTTATAATATTTCTATACAAGTATAAATCTTTGTGCTGCTATCTCTATGCTAGAATGAAAGAGGGCTAAGGATAGAAAATGGACAGCAGAACGCAGAGAAAAGGAAAGGGGGCCTTGCACAAGAGGCAGTGGGAGACCTGGCAATGAGCACTCACAGCCCAGAAAACCAAGAGTATCCTGGCTGCATCCAAAGCAGCATGGGCAGGTAGTCGAGGAATGTGATTCCTCCCCTCTGCTCTGCTCTGGTGATACCCCACCTGGAGTACTGCATCCAGCTCTGGGTGCCCAGCACAGAAAGGACATGGATCTGTTGGAAAAAGTCCAGAGGAGGCCACCAAGATGATCAGAGGAATGCCCCATCCATGGAAGTGTTCAAGGCCAGGTTGGATGGGGCTCTGAGCAACCTGACCTAGTGATGTGTGTCCCAGCCCGTGACAGATGGGGTTGGAACAAGATGATCTTTAAGGATCCTTCCAACCTATGATTCTACGATTCTGTGATTTAATGGGTGGTACCAGAGCAAGCAGTTCATTGTGGAAGAAGAACAAGTACACTTTTAACCAATGAGCATAATTTCAATTTATGTTTACATTAATCCTGGAAAAATCGTAAAGATTCTGGAAGTTAGTACTTAACCTCCAGGGTCCAAAAGGTTTGAATATTCATCCAGACTTCTGAATGATGCTGTTTTTATTAAAATTAAAATATTTCCTCCCAGCAGGTTCCAAACATACTTCTCTACTCTTTCTAGCAGGCACTAGCAGGCACTCTGTTGCACTTCCACTTGTCCCAGCAGGATGATATTTGCCTTTTACAACATGCCCATCTTAATCCTCATTGACTTTGAGAAGTCTTTGTGTATGTAGAGCAGAGGAAAACTGCTCACTTTATATCTCCTAATTATCCTTGCATTACCCTTGTTAAGTGCCTGGGGAAGTGTGTTTTCTTTTCAAGGAAAAACATGTTGTAGTTCATTTAGTATTTCCTATAATATCAAATTAGCTAAAGGGCAATCTTCAGCCATTCACACTTTGAGGGCAAGAGAAAGAGAAGCAGACCCTTAGCCTTTTCTCCTTCCCTTCCAAGACATATCAAAATAAGAGACTGATGGCAGAAGAATTGTTGAAATTTATCTATCCCTTTGGATATTGGGCACATGAGAGATCTTTGCTGAATTAACTTCGTATAGGTTTAAGGGTGTAATGATATAAATTTATATGTAGGATAAAGTTCTTTAACTATCTTTCCAGTCCAGGGGCAGGAATTCTACAGAAGTTCAGGGATTTTTGCTACTGACTCACAACATCTATCATCATAAACCAGGACATGAAGACACTTATAATTTTCTTTTTAAAAAATGGGCCTTGCTTATTCTAATATCTGTCTTCTGTGGCAGTCCTTATTCCAAATAGTTCCAGTTTTACATTTGTTACTCATTTCACAGTGATCAGATTAAGCTACTGCTACCATTAACAGCTGCTGGACTCTGTCTTTCACACAGGAAACTGTTTTTCGTAACAGGGCTCTTTTTTTTGGACACTTCAACTTAAATTAACAACATTTTGCTTGAAAAATGCAGGGTCTGTAAAATATCAGACTTAGAAAAGTGCAACATTGTCAGTACTGACTGAAGGTAGTTCAAAGAACAGCAATCCAGATTTTCTTCTGGTGGAGAAACTAATTCCAGGAATTGACAGATAATGGCTGATAACAGTGCTAAAGCTGGGAAGAAGCAGATGGGACTGCTGCTGTTAAGTATGCATATATTGTTTTTAGAAGTCTGAAGTTTCAGTTCTCAAGTTCTCTGTTCTGTAAAGAACTAGCATATAATCACATTTTTGGCAGCCAGTAAACATTCCAGCTGGAATGCCAATACCATGTATCATTGGAAAGTAAACAATTCTTGATTTACTATGTCTCAAATGGAGGAACTCAACCAAACACAAATCCCTAATCTCCACAAAAACTACCTCCATATCATGCCATGGTAAAGACTGCTTGTGATAGACATATCATCTTTAAGATTGAAGATTGCAATTTGTCAATTTTTGTGATATCTATTAGGTGGGCAGATGCCTATTACTTAAGAGGATAGAAATACACAGGAATTGACTTAGCAGTTGATGGAAATTATTTGTGAAATCTTTACTTTATTGTCATTGATTCCTTTTTCTTGAAATTTATTACCTTGAATACTTGAATTTTATTACCTTGCTCTGCCAGCTGAACTTCCCATAACTTAGCTTCTCATTTTCTTTCCTACCAAATAATGGTATATAGTTGAGTTGTGAATTTATTTTAGAGCACAATTTACTATGCATCTATAAATACTTAAAACCACAAAATCTTATTCTATGTAGGTTTTTGAAGGACTAATAAAGAAAATATATATAGACTAATAAAGAAAATATATATAGATTGCAAGAGCTTTCAAAAAATACCTGAAAACAAAGTTTTGGGGTGATCAGCTTAAGATACTTAAGTCAACATTGAAGTTAAGTGCCAACTCCAAAAATCGTTAAAAAGGTGAACTGAAGGAGCCACATTTTAAAAAACCTCAGCACTTCAATGTATTCAAGGTAATTGCATACACCTTATGGACATGAATCCCCTGTTAGCATGGCACATGACTTTGGCTGGTTCTTCATTCTAAATATAGAACACACATATCGAGGTCCTTTATGTAATGTTAAAAACTACTCCACACCCAAACAAAACTAATGTACCATGAATGACCCAGAGCTCCTTCGACTCCATCAGAGGTAGCAGATGCATGAGCAAATGCAATATCCCAAGTGCTGGGGGAAGAATGGGAAACTTTGGCTGACAGTCCACTTTATTTCAAACTCGATGAATAAACAAAGCTGTTCCAATTAGTAAGTACTAAGGATTCCTGTAATAGCTTGTATTTATAAACTGGAACACATTAAATGCTAAGAAAGAATGTGGACTATGCAACAACATAAAAACACAAATATTTATCATTTATTATAAATCATAAGGTTGTAATTTTCAAGGAAAGTCTGGAGGAGTCAGAGAAATATGGGCATCAGAAAAGGTCTTAATTTCAAAAGGGTTTGTTTTTATTAATGATTTTTTCATAACTACCTTGTGTTTTCTAGAACAGGAGGCTACTTTTCTAAATATTTTCTGACAGAAATAATAGTTGAGGGGATTTATCACTGTGGAGCCATTAAAAATGGAAATAGTGAAACCAAAAACATCATGCACAGTCACACACATGACCCTCAGGGCACTTCAATGCTCACATGATTTCACTGAAGATATCTAAATAGAGCCCTGGAATGGAACTCAAGACTTATATTTGCACCCTGTTTTTCCACTGACCTATAAACAATGTAATTTAAACTTTTGGTGCCTCCTGCTGCAGCTAAACCATTTATTTATGCATTCATGTATGCAGAATATCAGATGCAATTTGCAGCAGGTGCTGCCCAGAAAGGTAATATGTTTATTAGGGTTTTCAGTATGGATCATGTGTTATGGAAAATTAACTCTGAGACTATTGAGGGGAACTTTAAAACTCTGCAAGCTGACTTTGCCTTACATTTCTGTGTGGGATTGGTTTTGGTGCAGGCAAAGTGCCGGCAGTTGAGTAGAGCAGGTGATTTCCAGG
The DNA here is from genome assembly GCF_017590135.1 of Pyrgilauda ruficollis. Classification (NCBI taxonomy): domain Eukaryota; kingdom Metazoa; phylum Chordata; class Aves; order Passeriformes; family Passeridae; genus Pyrgilauda; species Pyrgilauda ruficollis. The sequence continues at coordinate 11,642,531 of NW_024509210.1, read as the reverse complement.
GCACAACTGGAAATGAGTAATGACCAGAGCTGCAAGAAATCAAATGTGCTCCCCTGATTGTCTTCACAGGAAGGATCAGGGTGTGGGAGATGACAGCTCCAGCTGGCAATCAGTGGAATATGTACCCTTAGCTATAGCTTCTGCCACAGCTTTCCTTCCACCTCTCACCTACACTGGAGAGCAGGAAAAAACACAAGCTGGTCTCTCTTCCATTTTTAAACTGTAAATGCCAGTTTTACAGACACAGGTTTAATTTTGTCTTTTGTTCTTAAAAAGGGCTGACCTGTTAGCTAGGAAGCGTTTTAAATACTTAAAATTTTGTTTAATGAGAAAGGCAAATAAAATTTTACTTTTACTTATATTTTTAGTATTAATTTTTTTAGTGGGCTGAGGGAAAGCTGGCTTAAAAATTGGATGCCCTTTTCCCCAGTTCATCTCAAGTGATTAAAAACAGTTGGCCCTCTTCCTTATTAAAAAAAAAAAAAAGAAAGAAAAATGGATCACCTGTTGACCAAAAGCAACACAAAGAAGTATTTGCTTGCTGTGACTACTAGTGCTACTTCCTCCTACTAATTGTACCAGAGCTCTCACTATTACAACTAATGATTCTGTAAAAGTAGCATACAATACCACCATCATTACATTTCCTAATTGCATCATTGAGAACAGTGAATACAACTGTTTGAAGGTCACAAACTGTGACGTCAGTGGCATTTTAAGGGTGTGGCTTGGGACATATTTTGACTCACTATTTGTAAATGATCAGTATAGTGACCAGTCCGAAACTGAGCTACTTCATCACAGAGTAAGACGTTTACCATTTTTCAGAATTTTTTCTAATTATTTAAGTGGTATTCATACATTAGTAACAAAAATGCAAGGCTGCTTTCTTCCTATATGCAGTGAATAGTTTTATTTTAAAACACAGTGTGACAAGCACAATATATGGTAGTACCACAGTATCTTTGCAAAATTGCTGTCAGCTGTCAAGACTGCACAGCTCTAGGCTATATGTTTGCTCATGGGAAACAATAAGAAGAACTTGCAGCTGTAACAGCCTGAGTTCTTTTGAAACACCTGAAAGTTAAAATGGGAAGCTGTTTATGTACTTCTAATCACAAGTTTTGGTCGAGTCTGTGAAAGAATTTGAGAGTGAAGACATTGTGACGGTTTCTTTAGTCCATCTGTGAATAATGATTTTCCACTGAAATCCTATCTGGGGACTTAGTACTTTGGTGTTCCTGAGTTTTCAGCCCAGATGTTAATGTGAGCAATTTCTGAGTTCCACTTCTACCTCAGCAGTTAAAAAACAGCAGCAAGAGTTCTTATGATACGTATTTGAGAGAACTACACTGGTTATTGACTGCGGAGTTATCATCAGATAGAAATGCTTAGACATAGATGGAAACAAAGATGAATAAGAAGCCTTAACTTTCAAATTCTTTTGTAATTTAGGAGAAAATAGCAACTTGACTTACTAATTCAGGCTGAAAGTTGTCTACTAGTCTTGCAATTTGTGATCCTCTCACTCTTGTAGTCTCTCTACTGTGAAAAAATTCGTGGGACACATAGTCAAATCATCAGCATTCAACATACAGCTAAAAAATAAGTAAAGGATACCCTTTGTTCTGCCCCATCTTTGCGGAGTGACACAACTTTCCAGTGACAACTCCACACAGCACTCAGACCTGAAAAAAAATTGATTTCAATAACCACATGACTTTTTGCCTCAAACAGCAAACAATCTGATGAGAGGAGGCAAACAAAAACCATAAGCTGATGGAATAATGGTTTCTGCTGGACATGCCTCTGATGGCACAAGGGTAGCTTTGTCGGGGGATATTCTGGCCTGCTCAGAGAAAGACTGCCCATCACGAGATAGTTGGGGAAAATAGTTGAACGTGGTAAGACAGAGCACAGGATGGAGGTAGGAGGAAAATAGACAAATCATTGATACCTTTCACACAAATTTCTCAGAGTCCCCTCATCTATCTTAGGAACACATCCTACTGTAAATATGACATCCTACTGTAAATATGACTAATTCATGGTCCTCCATCAGTCAGCTACTTTGGTCATACTATCTTGCTTTTCCTCTTCTAGGTTAGTGATTCAATGAAGAGCTTCCTGCACTCAAGTGCAAAGTCAACAAACAATTTTATGACAAACCTCCTCAGTACAGTATGTTTCATGCACCTCAGCAAACTGAATGGCAGAAGCACATACAGCTTCAATGATTTCAGAACTGTGATACAAAAATTACACAGGACAAGGAAACACATACTTTAGGTGAGAACATCATTTATCTTACTGCCTTTATGCCTGGAGCTGGATCATCACTGAGCTGGCACTTGAGCAGGCAGCAGGACAGTGCTGCTCAGAGGATCTGTCTGTCAGCCTTGGCAAAAAGAGTTGCAAGAGAACTGGAGATCAATGAGACTTCCTCTGTGGATTTGAGACAGTGGTGGACTTCACAGGAAAGCAGCCTGGAAATGGTTGTAACTTGGCTGGATGTGCAGAAGAGATTTGAGTGGGTTTCACACTTTTGATCTGTCTACAGGGCAATCCAGTGGCAATACAACTTGTATAAACATATCCCAAAAGCTTTTAGCACAAGTTCTTCACTGCTGCCAGCATAGCTGGGGCAGCTTGAGCTCTACAAGTCAGAAGGGACTCCAGGCCTAACACTGGAACCTCCATGTCCCTGCAGCTCTACTAGATGGAGATAAGCCAGCAAGAGTAAAGCTGCCTCTGGAATACCATTAGCAACTGTACTTCACACCTGGATTTCAGGAAGTTCCAGATACAGTTTGTAGGGAGTTAACTAGTTATTTTTAGGTTGTGTCCTAAAATAGCTCTGTTCCTTAATGTGTGTCAAATCTAGCAAGAACTGGACATGTTCATGGATATGTCATAGACATGAACATGTCAGCTGATGTGTGACAGCTATAAATCTTTCTTCCAAAGCCTGCTTGTTTTATTACTTTTCACAATAATAAAGAATTTACTTGCCTCAATCTTCCTATATTTAAATGATCACTTTATTCAGGTAATTATTAAATAATATTAATTATTCAGGTAATAATTAAATAATTTTAAGAACTCCTCTGTTCACTACTATTTTATTTCAAAAATATATATTATAAAGAAGCCAGACCAAACCTGTTCATTCTTTTTTTTTGCCCAAGAAGATATCTTAATCAATTTCAGCTGTGTTTACATACTTCTTGTCAGGATTAATTCTAGATTACAAGATAAATGAGCAATGACTTTGAACTCCACAAGGCATTTATTTCAACATACTGGACTATTCTTATCATACTTTAAAAATCTTGAAAAACTAAACAAAACTGTACAGCCTCCTCTTGTTTATCCCAAATCAGTTCAGATACAATGTGACCAAATACCCATGCAATGTCATGCAGCAGGATGCACTGGTGAGTTCTGAGATGTTACAGATTAGCAGTAAGAACACACAAGGCATTGAGAAACTCATACTGTTAGCATTCCCCGAAACATATATATTTGCAAATTTTGGCTTATTTGGAATAGTGAAAACAAACAGTTTCCATAACAGGACAGAAAATAATATGCAGTACACCTTGTTTTTTAATACAACATCAGGTAATTAAGCCCCTTGCTTTAGAGTTTGACAATTTCTTTCATTATGTTATCACAGACTACTTTTAAACATATTACAGAAACCCTGCTTTCTGCATATCTTTGGAGTAACACAGAACTTCTTCCCTGTGAGGACATGATGTCATTTCAACCCATCACTCTATCATGTCAGGTAAATTCTAGAATTAATATGGGAAATAACTTCTTTCATTTATTGCTGCTTGAGTGGTTATACCCAGCTATACCGTATTTTCAGGTATAGCTGGTTTATAGCTGGTATTTTCAGAGCTGGTTCATTGATCTGCCTGGAACTCCGAAAAAAGATGCTTCCTCCCAAAAAGATCCTACTGGCAACAGGTTTAGTTCTTATCTTACCAGACCAGTGCAGTGGAAATATGGTCTCTAGCCTTCCTCCATGCAACTCTTTATCTTTACATCTTTTCCAGGTGTGGAAGATACTTTTGATCTTCATAGAATAATACTTTATGGAATATTCTGCTACTTTTTGAGGCAAGCAGCTGCATTAAAAATATTTCTTAGAAGACCTTCATGAAATTATTTCCATGAAAGGATTAATGATGTTTTAATTAAAGAAATCGAAATTATTAATTGTGCAGGCAAAATAATTAATCTTACTAGTAGATGGAATTGAAGCAAACTAATTTCACAATGTGAAACTCATTCCTGTCTTATTACCTCAAAAATGAAATGGGCTTCAGGATGTCTGTTACATCCTAGTTCTTGTAAGGTCAAAACTATCAACTTTTTGTTCTCCTGTTTTGAAGCTGATAGTTCATAAGCATTTAAAAACACAACTTGGAAACAGAACTCAATTCTGACAAGTCAGAGAAAAAGAGTTAAACTTGGACTTTCATTTCTAACAATTTATTTTGAAATAAGAACAGGAACAGGGAAAAGGAACTAAATTTGTATGAAGTTCCATCAGAGACAATGAACTTGTCTTAAGTTTTAATATCATCTCTTCTAAGGTATTTGACTTTTTGTCCATGAAACACAGGCAAAAACTCTTCAGAAATATCCTGATTAAGTGCATCACACCTCAACAGGGGGCTTGCCCTACATTACTTTCTTTCATAGCTGCAAACATATGCCCACTTCTCATTTACATTCATGACCTCCCTAGCAAGCCATGGAAACTTAAAAAAGTAGTAGAGAAGTGCAGTCATTGGTATAAATAAATAGCTGTAATGTTAAAGATACAGTTGTTTCCAGCAGTTGTTTCCAGCACCGGTCTTTGCTGTCTGTGGTACTCCTGAAAATTGCTGATGGGTACATTGACCCAGTAGGCCTGAGAATTACTTTACTTCTCCCTGGAAGGCTTGGAGGGGAGATGGTTGAGCTGATCTTTTTCTCACATTGCTACATGTCAAAAAGTCCAGGTTTTTCAGATCACTGGAAATAGAAGAATGGGGCCTTGTAGTAAATAATAACCTAGATCTCTTCAGTCAATAGCTGGGGAAACCTCAGGCTTAAAATTCAAGCACTAGAATAATGGTCAGGTCTCTGTCCTACTCTTCAGTCTGAATGCTTATGACCTAGAAAAATTTGCTTTCTTTTCCCCTGCACTTATAGGTAAGAAGTTAAGGCAAATGAATATGTGAGGCAGAGGCAGACAAGATATGAGCATCTTCAGCTGACAAGTAACATGCAGGTGTCTTGAGGCCTGCATCTGACAGAGGTCTTCATTTGGAGGCTATTCCTGCTGCCACTTTACACTTCAGAAAGAAATCTCATGGCTAGAAAGGGACCTGTGAAAATGTATCATCTTCCTGCACCTCAAAACAACTCCATTAGCTGCTTTCAGGGAATGAACTGACAATCATTCGTCAGCAGGCTGAACCTGGAGAAGAATCTGCCAGCAGAGCTTTTTTTACTACAGGAAAAGAAGAATGAAGAAAAGTACTTTCCCAGGAAGTGAAAGAAACAGAAATTTCCTGTGCCACTAAACATGGTGTTCTTGTTTATGTGTCTGAAGGAAATGGGGAAGTTGCCCTGATATACCTAAAAAAATCTGTGGGTAAGAGACATGTTTCTCTTCAATATGTGACTTTCAGTCTCTTAGTCTTCATTCCAGAGAGCTGTGTGTAATAAGCTAATAAGCTTACAGTTAGAGGATACAGCACCTAATTTCTTCTTGCTGATCAGGGCTGGATAAAGCAAAGAGATCCACTGTAAGCCAGGGAGTTATATAAGCACAATGTAAACAGCCATCAAGGAGTGGTGCCAGCTTTTCATCTTATATACTCTACTCATTTTACCTTCAACCTGCATTTCCAAGGAGCGGGTGAAATAATTCTGCCCTTTCAACTCTTAAACAGATAACATTTTCCTGCTCACAATACCATGAGGCTCAGAAATAGCAGAGTGCAGGAAGGGGCAAAAATCCTATTCATGAACCTGGCCTAGTACAGGAAAGGACAATGCACTTTGTTCACTCAATGACTTTTCACTGATACACTGTAAAAGGTCTTCCTAAGGTGATTGAGCTGCCTTAGCTACTTGGCAATGCAAGATCTTTCCAATAAGCCTTCAACTACTAACTCTTCCTTGCAACTTGAACTAACTACTTCAGCATGTATTGATATCTTCACAGTTCCCCAAAGGCTAGAAACCATTCTATAATAGTTTGGGTTGGAAAGGACCTTAAAATCATCTTGTTCCAACCCCATCTGTCACACATCACTAGATCAGGTTGCTCAGAGCCCCATCCAACCTGGCCTTGAACACTATCAGAGATGGGGCCTCCACAACTTCTCTGGGTAACCTGTTCCAGTGCCTCACCACCCTCACAGCAAAGAATTTCTTCCTACTACCTTAATCTAAATCTACTCTCTTTCAGATTGAGGTCATTCCTCCTTGTTCTGTCACTACATACTCTTGAAAAAGTCTCTCTCCACATTCCTTATGGACCCCCTTCAGGTACTGGAAGGCCACAATTAGGTCATCTTAAGTCTTCTCTTTTGGAGGCTAAACAACCCCAATTGTCTCTGCTTTGCCTTGCAGACACTTCATCCCTCTAATGACCTTGGTGTTCCTCCTCTGGATTTGGTCCAACAGATCCATGTCCTTCCATTGCTAGGGAGCCCAGAGCTGGACACAGCATTCCAGGTGGGGAATCCCCAGAGTGCACTAGAAGGGGCAATCATATGCCTTGACTTTCTGCCCATACTGCTTTTGATGCAGCCCAGGATGTGAAAGGACATCCGAAAGGAAGCTCAGGATAGGAAAGAAGTAGTCAAGTCATAAAATCTAAAACTGTTACTATTTTTTCAGTTCCTTTCTGCCAGCCCTTAAGAGCAGAATTTTTCAGGAAGCCTGTGTGCTTGCAAAGGGACTCCACTATCTGTGATCACACCGCTCTTGTCAGCTATGAGTTTCCATGCTATGGCAATACAGGTGTAGGATACCAGCATTTCTGACTGGAGAACTTTTAAAAGGTTTTCATTTTCTGCACTATATAAGTTCTTTTCAGCATTATAAAATGTGAGCAATACACTTACAAAACCCCAGCATGCTCACAAGCAGCTTGCCTGGCTCCTATAGATGCTCACAGAACTACAGGAGAAGTGCTAGTTGAAGAAATACCTTAAAAAATACTCAAGCCAAGAAAGATCTGAAAAAGACAGACAAAACCTTAGGATGGGCTAACACAAAATACATTAATGTATGTTAGCACAGTATAAATACCAACAATTACTTGGTTTTCTAACTAAACAGATAGTAATAGACACATGCAAAGTACACCAATATAGTAACTGGATATGACACGATCAGTTTTTTGTGTTGTTGTGTTTTTTTTAAGTGTTAGAATGCAGACAGGCTAAATCATCATATCTGAGAGAGAGAAGCCACAAAGAAAGGTGCTGCAAGGATATGACAGATGAAGGCATCAGCAAAGATTCCAATCGAAATGGAGTTATGGTCAACCAGACTGTCATGTGGGTGGACTATAGAGCAAAGTGGTACCAGGAGTTCCATAAAAATAGGCATTTCTGGTACAATACATAGTGAGAATCGACACTCTAAATTTATTGCTGACAGTTGGTCTCACATAAGGCTCCAGGCCTTGAAATCTCCATTTACTAATTGCATATGATGAAACTGTTTTGCATACATTATTCCCATTTCTCCCTTCTAAAGAAATGTTTCCACATATTTCTCATCCAAATTCATCCTGTATTTAGAACCTTATTTTTCAATGATCATTTCCTTCTCCTCCCCTTTGCTTGACTAAGTCACCCAGCCCTTCCTCTAGCTTTCTCCCTTGGGGTGGCATCCAGGCTCCCTCACTTCCTTCATGACCAAGCGGAAACTTTTGTATTGAAGGGTGGAGGAAAGATAAAGGAAGGAGAAGGGAAGAGACCAGCATTGATTGGTGTGCTACGCATAAACCTTGTGTTCTTCATATGACACCACAAGAACTTCTTGATATGTTTCAGAGTGAAATCTTGTCACTGTTTCTCACACTGAATAACCCTCTATTCTTCACTCCAATGGAATGAAGAACAAAAAGGCTTGGCCCTGCAAGTCCAGATCTAGCAAGTGCTCAGAGGTAGTACTGCTGTGTCCAGGGAAGTGATTTTCGCATCCTTATGTCCCTTAGCCTGCTGCTCATCACTGGCTGATGAGCCCCTTCTAGCCAAGATGATATGTGTAACATTTAAACACATTCCCTACATTAATGGAGAAACTCACATGTCTACAAACTTATCCCCCTTCTAAATGAGCTACCTAATATTTAATATGCTCCATAACCCTAGAAATCATTCAGCCATTACATACAGATTACAGAGTCTAACCAAATGGTCCACACCACATCCGCCTACTACAAAATTTGATCCATTTATACGTACCCAGCAATGACTCTGATCAAAATGTTAGCAGGTCCAAAACAAGCGTTACCAAAAGTCTTACTAATTTTTCTCAAAATTTAAGTCAAATGCTGGTAGATATTATTTCATAATTACAAAAAAATTTAAATCAAGACAAGGATAAAAATATGTTTGTGAACGACTGACATGAAAAATATTTACAATTCTAAGCACTATATCATCAACTATATGCAGGGTCAAAGCACTTAGACTGCCTGTTGGACAACTTCAGATTTGTAGCTGTGATTTTTCACAACAACTTTTGGCATTATTTTGGAAACCTGGATGCCAAAATGTATTGCCACAAACCTTCATGTAAAATAGTGTGTGGATGTATAACAATAAACATCTGTTTTGAAGACTTATTTTTGTTACATTCTAAAGTATATATAAAAACTGGATTAAAAAAAAAAAAAGAAAAAGAAAATTCCAGAAAACCTAATCAGTAGAGAACAATTCTGTACTTGACATGTGAAAGCCAGTAGGAAAGATCACATATGTGGAAAAAAAAAAAAAAAAGAAAATTCCAGAAAACCTAATGAGTAGAGAACAATTCTGTACTTGACATGTGAAAGCCAGTAGGAAAGATCACATATGTGGAGCATCTTCACTTAAAACTTAGCTGAGGTTTGTTCAATTCCTACCCATGAATTCAGACTTTGTTTAGAAAAGGCTGTTCTGAGTCACTGTGCATATCTAGTGGGTCATGAATTGGAAAGGAAACGTACTGCAAATGCCTCAGCACATCCCTTCAGCTGCAGAACTAACTAGCTGGAAAAGCTCAGGTAGGTTACAATTGACATCTCCAAGTGGGATAAGTCATGGAATTGCAAAACTGCAAGTGCCACACCTGGCATTTCCAGCAGAGCCCATAGAAAGACAGACTGCACATCTGAGTTGTGGCACTCATCCTTCCAACATGCCTAGAGGATGGTGATCTGTTAAGTGCAGAAAAGAAGTACAAGGCTTAGAGAAAATTAGAAGAATTATTCTCCCAGTGAAGTAAGTGGGGAAAGTTGTAATTATCCCTGTCTGGAATCTGGGATGTTGCGGTTGATATCCCTGTTCTCGTCAATAGTTCAGTGAATTTCCCAGTGGCTGCAGCAGTCATGACTTCAGTTTTATATTCCACACTCTAGAAACGCATTTGGACTTTGGCTCAACACTGACTCAGTGGGCAAGGTGCCGCTGACTGAATCACAAATACCACTTCCTGAGGGACTCCTGCTGCCTGTAGTATTTCCAAGGACTGGTTGGCTGAAAATCAGCCTCACAACTTAAGACAATAACATCTCAGAACACACACAGTTTGTGTAACATTTGTTCAAAATGCACTATTCCATCCCATAATCTTTGAATGAGGTTATTACGATATTTTATTCTTAGGAAGATAAAATAAGGGGTTTATTTCAAAAGAAAACATGTCTATCTTTATGTTTCTTTTGCTTTATGTCCTTCTTCAATGGCATGGCAAAGCATGTTGTTATGGATAGAATGAATAACAATTCATAAGAATGGATATCTTATTGATTAGGATAATTTTTCCTTATCAGGAAGTCATGATAGCTCAAACTTTCTGAGAGTCAGAGTTCCATATCTTTGGCTGAACAACACTTTTAGGAAGAGACAAAACCAAAATAAGCAACTCTTAGGTCACTGTAATATTACAAATCTTTAAAACAAATAATTACCAGTGGGGAAATTTTACACGGTACTATTATCAGAAATTGCAGAAATCAGCTCATAAATTCATTGCGAAGTCTCTGGTCAACAGTGCTGATAAATATACTTGCCCTTATGATATGCAAACAGAAGACAGCAGTCTCTTCCTCTTGGTGGTAGACTGCTGGCTGCAAGTAGCCAAATGATTAATTCCTAGTGAGGATCAGTGAGTTTATCATGAGGTCATGCCTGCATGCCAGTCCAAACCACCTCAGCTGTACATGGGACAGCAGAGCTGTTTCTGCAACCCTGCCAAGCCTAGGCACTCTCTACAGTTTTGTGACTCTCCCGCTATGATTTCCATTAGCAAAGGTTTTGGCAAGTTGTGCTTAGATGTTTGTCAAGTCCTAGGAATATGCATGAAATCAGGCTGATTAAGTAAGTAATAGATACTTCTGTTTAGATTTCTCATTGTTAGCCCAGCTCTAAACTCTCCCTTGAGAGCTTATTTAAAATATATCTGACTACTTGCATGTCTGCCAAAGTAGCCAATATTTCACATCCTCTTTAATGGGCAGTAAGTCACTTTTCCTTCTGAAAGATATTACTAGTCTCAAGCTTCAATTAAGTACTAGATTTCTGAAGAAGCTTGTTTGAAAGGAGAGTAGTGGAATGAGAAGGCAACTGTATAAGCCTAATCATTAATTGCTAAAACATTCCAATTTCTCTGAGGTTCAGTGCTCAAGGAATTAGGACATTATTTTTGCCAGCAGAGTGACAGCACTGACACCCTATTCCATACCTGAATGACAAAAGTAATAAGCACTGGCAAACTCAAAAATTTAAATCAGGAATTCTCAGATGACCTAAGGTGGGCCGCATATGTGCCAGGCATGAAGAGTTGAACCAAATCTTTTGCATTTAATATAATTTTAGCTTATACATGCAGCCCAAATATATCACAGCATGCCCAATATACCTATGCATCTGAAACTGCAGCTTCTAAGTATTTACTGTGGAATTTCCCTTAGCCATAATCTAACATTGTGCTGCAAATAATTGCCCTGCTGTGAAATACAGATTTCAGTAGAGATGAGATGACAATCATACTTTATAAGAACTCAAGAGTTCACTGTTTCCTTCAGTCATTCATAGGATCTACCATTCCAGGGCTTTGAAATAGAGTTAACGGATAAGGACACACTCCTATTGTTAATCACCTGTTTAAAAGCAGTGCTTATAAATACTTTTTTATCAAGAGCAAAAAAGAAAACACAATGTTGACTTCCAGCTGCTCAGATTTTTGCCTGCTTCTTTTCCTAGAAAGACTTCTTTAAAAGAAATATTACCATTGTTTCAGAAGGTAATTTTCATGCCAGGATTCAGAGAACTACCTGTCAAATCAAAGGTTTCTCAGCACTCCTGATGAGTCACAGCTCTGCTGGCTCTAATCAACATCTGAAAAAATTGTTTCATAAATGAGTTGCACCAGATGTTGAGGTATCTACTCTTATTTTCACTTAATGAAATTGTTGTAAATGTCCATGTCATTTGTTAACAACCAAAACATAGCTTATACTATTTCTCTTGCCTTTTGAATTGTCAATACTACATATGTATGTAGTAGAGCTTATACTTCTATTCTAATAGTTTAATAAGGTTTATTTGAAGATGCTAAAGGTAAAGTTTGCCATTATCTAGTCTGAAGGTACTTACACAAATTGTTTCAGTTTTTAGTACTTGATATATGCTTGCACAGACTTGAATGTCACATGCTCAGACTGCGGTTTTCTTATGTTCCTTAAATGATTGTGTCTTTCCTCTTTAGTATTTTGGGTTTTTTGGGTTTGGGGTTTTTTTTGGGTTTTTTTTTTTTTTTTTTTTTCCTTAGGAATCAGTCTTGCAGCTAGAGAGAAAATGTCACACATGCCTGTAGAAGTCAATGCACAAAAAGACAGAGGCCCAAGTGTGCTGAATTATCTTGCTCCAGAACTGAGAAGAGCTGTGAAACTGTAACTGGGCAGCACTGTCAGTTTAATGAACCTCACTTTGAGGAATGATCTCATTTTAATGTGGTGACATGCTTTGGGGTCAAAGGAAACACCTCTACCTGGCACTGAATACTATTGTGGAATCACCTACTAATATACCACCATACCGTGAAAGACAAGAAAAAATGCCTTTTTCATTATGAATCACACAGGGGGAAGAATGAAAGAAAGAGGAATAGCAATTAATCACCTAAACCAACTGAAGCAAGTGACCTAGTAGCCTACATTACCTTTATTGGAATTTAATGAAAATCATCACTCTTACCAGCTTAATTTCTGTATGTATCAAACTTAGGCATAGAAACATTAAAAAAAAAAAAAAGTTGCTTGACCTGGTTCAGAATGCCTAAAGTAGGTATTTGATGTCCTTATGTCCCATGAGAGCATCCCCTAAAAATATTAAACAGGTATATTTGCAGAATTATTGCATTCAGTGTCTGCACTAGAAACACCCTTCCTTCTCGAGGCATATGAAGTTATCTTCTAAGAGCAGGAGCTTGACAAAAGAGCCAGCAGTAGCAGTACTCACTTTTTGCAGTTACCCTGAAAGGAAAGATTTGGACTCCAGGCTCTTGTCAGTCTAAGGCATGGATTTCTAGCTTTTGTGAAAAGGGTGGTCTAGGGCAAGGGTCAATCTCCACCTTTTTTCTGATGAGACCCTGCAGAGCGAGAAACAGATCTGAGGCCCAAGAGACAATTGAATAACCAAGTAGCTTTCAGGAAAAGCTGCTCCATTGGAACATATGTTCTACAGTAGGTTTATTCTATAATTTGGTGGATATAAGAAAACAGTAATGAGTTATTACAGTCCAAATTCTGACCCCTGTTAGAGTAGTATAAAGATGCTATGGAGCAATTGAGCTTATAAACGTGGTTCAGAAGAGAGTTCACATCTCTGGTTTAGTAGGTATTTTGGACCTATTCCATTGAAATGAACAGAAAATCAGCATCTACCTAAGCTATTTTTCTTTTAAATAATATTCAGTGCAGCTCAAGGTGATTTTAAGTAATATTCAGTACAGCATAATACAGCAGCCTAGGATTTGTCTTGATGTTCCTTATGCCCACTGAGTAATGCTTATTCACAGAAGCAGTTCCATATAATGAATTGTATTACACAGACTATGTTAGAAATTTCCATTTATCTCAGGGGGATTCACATGGGCTACAAAAGCTTTCCTATTGGATGGCAACATGAATGTTCATCACCAGGTGCCATGAGGGAAAATCCAGTTCTTTCCTACACTAAGTCTTACCTTAACAATATCCCACTGCATATTTGCAACTCCTTCACATGGTGATCTCCTTAGAGCTTACCAAATACAAACTTAACAGTGGAGCTTCTCCTCCAACTCCAGTTTAGGCTTCCTCCCATCTTATTCTGTCCTTTACATGGAATTCAAACTATTCTCACAGAACTGCTCAGAGGCAGAGTTCTGTTTTACTGAGCTTGGAAACTTCCTTCACACCTCACTGGCCACATTCCACAATTCTCTTTTTCACTGAATCTCTCCATACTCTTCTAACACAACATTTTTTACTTTGAAATGGCTCTCTTCTGGTTTCCTTTTTTTCACTTGGAAACAAACTAATTTGCCATCTCTATGTGGGTGATGTTACATCTCTGCAGTAAACTCTGTAAACTCTGTCAAGGAGTAAATTCAAACATCTCTCTGGCATTAACTTTTCATAAGACTTTTCAGAAGATCAAACTCAGTTATAACAGAGCTCCATCTTTCTTAGTCCTTTTGGGTCCAAAACAACCATCTTCTGCTTTCTTTGGCTGTCATTGAAAGCAATGTAACTTTTCTGCTTGACAGAAGCCTTGAAAATTGCAATTATGTTTCTCTTGTTTGCACTCAGACAAGTTCCTACAAAGGCTTCTCTTGTGGAATTCTCTTTGATCAAATCATCCTGTATCTTATGCCTGTTTTTCACTGAGTCAACTATACATAATCTGTTTTCACTCTCAGAGCACCTATGCCCTCTAGGCCTATCCTCTCACACTCATCCTTTGGATGCTGAGTCCTCCTGAATAACTCATGTGGCCAACCTACATTGTCCGCATAGTAATTTTTCTGATATTACACCTATGGATAAGCATCTTTCCACTTTTGTAGCAGTGTGTTCTTCCATTTTTGACAATAACACTTTCTTCTTACCCTTCTCCCTGCAAGTGACATTTAACACTGCCTCTTCCCCCACCTCCCACTTCCTTCCCTACCTTTCTGATCATGACTAAAACAGTACCAGCTTGCAGCCCAAGATGCTGAGCCTCACAGATTTACTAGCATGGAGTGTGCTCTCCACCTTGCCTTCATCTCCTCCGAAAATGGTCTCCCTCACTGCTTGGTCCACAGAAAGAAGTGAGCATACTCCTGACACCTCTTGGGGAACAATGGGAAGACAACTCCACATGACGGAGACTTTGTTGTATCTCAATTTGAGACATTTTGGTCAAAACCACACATGTTTCAGAATAAATAAAACATTGTAATTTCCAACCGTTCTAACCAAAATTACAGAATGGCATAAGTAGTGAATACGGCCAAGAAAAAGCCTTGGAGACAGAAGGGAGAGGCAGAAAGTAAGTATTTCTGTTTTCAGGCAGGGATACTCCTGCTGGTACTGATGATAGGTCACTCTATGCCAGAACCTCCCTCTGGAAGACTTTGCACAAAAAACAAAAAAGGCCTATTTTGCAAACAAAACATATTTTTTAAAGTTTTGTTTTTCTCTGCAATCTCCCTTTTTCTGCTTTTTTTTTTTTGGTTTGTTTGGTCCACCTTGTTTGTCCATAAAATCTGCAACTGCTATAGACAGGATAAGGGGAGCAAGCACAGCTTTCTTTAGAGATGTATTTACCTAAAGCCTATAAACTTGAAACAACAATCAGCAAACAAAGATTAGGGAAAATAGCACAGCGTCCATACTAGAAATAAGTTACAGGAAGTGAACTAAAAAAAAGGAAGAATGCAGCCAAAACATCCACAGTGGTGGTGGGGGGAAGATAAGTACTATTATTAGAGCACCCGATATACACACTATTATTACCCAAGAGTACCTAAGTTAATTCTGTTTCTCCTTTCTTCTCAGCAGTTTCTTTATGAGCTTATGCAGGAAGAATGCAGTTATTCAACAGCACCCAGAAAGCAACTTATTTTTTCTCCTTAAAACATTTTATCATCTGAATTGTTCAATAGCTGTTCACTTGCAAGTCTATTGAGACTGCCTGATACACCGGGCAGTACTGCTTTATGGGCTCTCTACCATTTTTCTGCATTTAGTAACCTTTTTCTTCAACTATAAATTCACAGAGCTGCCATTTTCCCTCCAGAGCTTCTTCAGAACAGTCCATTACTAATATCATTAATGTCAAGACATAAGAGTTATTCTTCTTGCATCTTGTATTTATTTAGATAATTAATGCTTTAGAGGGAGTGGAATCCTAAATGATCTTTCCAGGCAGCCTTTCACAGAGATGAACAGTGCCAGTTTTGTCTCCAGAGCTCTATTGCACAGGGGGCTTAGGGTATGCTGCTTCCTTGGATACGCCAAGGTCACTGGAACACAGCTTGCAGAGGTCAATCCCCAGAATCTGCTTTCTTCCAAGATTTTAGCAAATCTTTTTTAATCCAGTAATATGCTAACTGGCATGCCTTCAGTTTGTTGGGTTTCCTGTGGAATGTGCATCTGATTGACTGAAGCACTGCAGAAATAATAGTCCAAAATCAGCTGTTTCTGTACATTTCCAATGTTGGATTTCAATGTGCTATTCCAGACCAGTAAATGGTAGGGCAGAAAAAGGATTCCTTTGAAAAATATTCTACTTCAGGATTTATGATCACCAAAAGAAGCACAACTGAATCCCTAAAAACCCTTGTTATTTGTTTTCTGCCTTCTACTTTCAGACTCAGAAATCTTTTTTGTGTTTCCCCCAGTGCTATAAGCACTTTGATTTCAACCAAAGACAGGCCTAGACCTATACACAAACATGATTTTCAAGTATTCATAATCGGGATGCAAGATCTGTAGCTCAACTAAACTTTAAATTTTAGATATCAGCTGCCTCAAGTGAGCAATTTGATCAAATGTCAGAGAGATTGCTGATTTTCATAATCAGTGAATTTTCATAAATGTTAAATGAGATACAAAGCATAGTTTAAAAGCAGGTGCACATCAAGCTGATGAAGAAACCCTCAGATGTGATCATCGCTGTTCTGAAAAATATCCGTATCCGGACAGCTCACTGAAACAACAAATCACTGTATACAAGAAGAACACTCGTGTGGCAGCTGCTCCCTAGCATGAGCGCAGGAGGCTGGTGGCCGGGATTGCACAGGCGCTCAAGGTGACACTGCCTCAGCCCAGAGATAAAGCCTGGCTACTCCCGCTGCCTGCAAAGCCACAAGCAGCGCCCACGGGCATCCGAGAGAGCCCAGTGGCCCTCCAGTGAGAATGCTCTGCTACTTCTGTGCACACAGATAACAGAGATAAGAGGAAAAGCAGTAGGCAGCAAGGAAAAGGAAAGAAAAATTAAATAAAGAAACCTGAGTAGCTGAATTGTACCTAAAGGAAATGAGATCACCACTTGCTTCAGATTCCAACCACAAACAACTGACAAGTAATCAAGAGTCATTAAAGTACAAGAATTTTTATGAATCACATTCAACTTAAAATCAGCTACTCTGGAAATTCCTGGGACTCATACAAACAGTAATTTGAGAAAATAAGATTAAAGAGTGAACTTTATATTTTTAACTTTATGAATAGTGATAACATAAGATTTGAAATCTATCTGTTTACATTTCAAAATCTAATGATTTATTCAGTAATTCCAGTTATTATCTCAAGAGCTAGAAGTAAACTGATTAAAAAATTTAACTTGGATAACATCAGAGAGAGAATACAAAATGTTTTACTGTAAAAGTACCCATGTTTTTCAAGATGAAGACAAAATAATCTAAATCAACTTTATACTGGAAAATTTCCCTTAAACTTGTAACACACTTTCTGACTGACATAAAATCCTTTCTACCCTAATCCCAAATTGACTGTAACCAAACACAGTTCAAGTTTGAAGCTACACTCCAATACATAAAGCAATGGTAAATATAGCTATGTTCTTTAAATTCTATACCCATAGCTGGGGCTACTTAATTCAATGACAATCTAATTTCTTTAACAAAACCGAGAACAGAACTTTAACAGAACTGAGAAGCCATTATTGTTATAGAAATGACAAGTCACGTCAATCTTTTGGCATGACTTCTAGGTGTTTTCTTAACTTTTGTATTCTTAATCACTAAGCAAATACTCACTGTGTGGTTTAACTCTGCTCTTTCATTTGAGATGACAGAGGTTTAAGCACATATAACTGCTTTTATGCAAATTTAAACTTCTCCATTCATAATGTACCACGAGTAGAGAGGACTTGAAATTCCCGTTGGCAAAGCACATATTTTACTAATCAAAGAACTAATTCTGATGTTACTTATGCTGGATATAAACCAGAACACGCACCACATGACCACAAGACTTCGGGCAATATAAGCCTCAGGCCTACATTTTCCTTGTAGAACAGCACTTCTGTAGCAGTTCTTGCTACTTATATTTATAGAGTTATTTAACTCCCTGAAAGTTCTAGCCTTTTGGGGTTTACTGATGGACCACCAGAGTCAATGTGCAGTGGATGGCATTTCTCTTGAGTTTTAATATTTTATCATCAGCTGTGAAAATGAACACTGTAACCAGTAATATCTCCACCACAGCAACTTCTGCAGAACAATGCAAACCTCACAATCTCTTTCAGTACACCACCATGAGATAAAACTCCTGTATTTCTCTGAGGGTCAGTGTTTTCATGTAGCTGGAATGGAATGTTATCTTTCCTAAATTTGCTAAGTCAGGCTGGCTGATTAGTCTGAAACATTCAAGTTACTTCAACAATAAATTAAAAGAATCAGCAAGATTTTTATTTGGAACTGAAAACTAAAACACAAAATCACAGTAACCCAAGAACTGCCTGGCTGTGTGTCTGATACTACTTGCTCTTCAGGGTTAGATTCACTGCATCTGACTTCTATTTTAGAGAAGTGCTATATGACTGCAGGCTCAAATCACATTAGGAGTTCATAATCGGTATATACATTTTCTTTACTCTGTGATATAATCCAGGTGCACACAAGAGAAATATATAAAGCCCTATTATTAACAGCCCTGACTACAAAAATGAGCAAATTACTTGAGATTTTGTGAGTAGTTTTTTCTCATGTAGATGCTGTACTCCTACTAAGCAGGTAAAGTACCTTCTACAAGGTCACTCTAGCACTTCCTTTACCACCTCTTTTTCTTCAGAAGTCTTTCCTCCTTCCATCCTGCCTACACCTCTGTCAAATTTTGGTAAGAGACCAAAGTGATGAAACCAGGGACAAGGAAAAGGAAATAAACAGTGGAAAGCACAATGTGGCTCTGAAAATGCAAAACTTGTTCATGAGTCTGTACAAGTGTTTCTGTTTTAAGCCTCATGACTTATAATCAGTTTTGACTGAGCAAGTAAGTTCCACTTCCACTGAGAGTCTTGCATAGGCATCTAACTTTATTCACTGTTTTTTCCCAAACAAATTTGCTTTTCAGTTATAGTTTGCTTTTCCTCTGTCCTATCACAGTCTTGTCCTGGACAGAAGACATGGCCTGTAACCAGGCCCTTCTAAACTCTTGAGACATACAATAGAGAACAAATGCTGACCCTGAAGCTACCGAAAATCCCTTGGTAGCAGAACCGGTCCTGTTTCTTCCCTCCCACTCCCTGAGCATGTGCATTTCCCATCTGTGCTGGCAGGTCCAGTTTTGAGGTCGGATGGAGGACCTGGCAGAAGTACCATGCTACAGATTTTCCAAGGTCTCTGCCTTAAGGCAGGGCACATGATAATGTTCCAAGGATTTATTTTACCTGAAACTTCACTTCAGCTCTTGTTGTGCAGCCATCAGCCAGCTGAGTGAATCTAGGCACTGGAAATTATCTCATGCATCTCTGTTTCCCTAAGAGTCATTTAATGCTCATAGAGATAATGCAGCTGTGAGGTTACTTGGAACACCAAAACAAACTTATTTGCAGCTGGCTTAGATATCTTTCTACTAAATCACATTTTCAGTTCAGTGCAGTCCAGTGCCAACTATAACTCATTTACCTATCTAGGCAGTACAAATATTTAGACTAAAGGAATTGGATAGCTTTAAAGCAGCACTGCAAACACCTCCGAATTTCTGATCTGTAGCTGTCACCAGTCTGATTGACAGACAGTGACACCCCAGCCCAAGTCACTTCTCCTTCTAGATGTACTTAAGAAGCGCAGTATTTCAGTAAAACCTGAGTACATGACAACTGGCAGAAAAAGGAAGATTTGAATCCTGCTGTATCTTGTGTCAGAGTGAAGACGACAAAAGTTTTTGATTCTTGAATCTGGAAAACAAGTATGAACCTGCAGGTTTTAGGGAGAAAATTAGGAACAGGGGGCATCTGCACAGCTTGTTCAAAGGTTCAGGGAGAGGATAACTGATCACATTTCTCAGGAAACAAAAACAGCAAAGAGGAAACAGTTGCTCTAGGGTTTTTTCCCAGAAGGAGAGTTTGAGGAAGGCCTAGAGACTCTTCCTTAGGAGAACAGAGGAGGAAGGAGAGGTGCTGCCGAGGGCTGAGGAGCTCCCTGCTTCCTGCATTCAGGCTTTTCCCTGCTCTCCCTGCTGAATCAAACTATTACCTATTTCTTCATTTATTATGTGTAAGGTTGGTGTATTAAAATTAATTGAGTAAATGTTCCAGACTGCTTTTAAAATCTGGATTATTTCCCCCTCTGCAGAACTGATTCCTTAGGATAAGTTTAGTTGATAGCCACTCCTCTGAAATAAAGAGTGCCATGGGAATTCTACCCTCATACTTTCTTCCCTGTTTCTTAGAGGGTCTAATTACTTGTGATGTTAATATATTAAGTCCCCACAGATTATGAGACATTTCTCTCCTGAAATTCAGAAGGGCTTATTCCTTACCTAAGCTCACTTGTGGACTTCCAGCTTGAGCTGTTTCTATTGACTTAGCAGTTCCTGCCAATCAGTGAACTCCATGTGCTTTCTGCAAACGTGAGATCTGTTCTGATGTGAGCCTGAAGATCTGAACAGAAGGAAATAGAGAATGTAAGCAGACAGTACCTAAATAAAGGTATGGTTATATCACAGACTTGACACAGATAGAAAATGGGGAGGGAAGAAGAAAGCTGAGCCATAGTCACAACAGTTGTTACATGGCAAACATAGAAAGGTATTCTCCTTAAGCTCTGAATTGTCAAGTTATGAAAACATTTCTCTTGAGGGAATTTCAGGTCAACTACTTCTCTGACCTGACCTCTAAAGAAACTGCTCTTCATCACCTACACAGCCTGTGGAGACCTACCTCACCTTAGTCACCTGCACTACCTGAAGCTAAACCCTCTGAATACACCCACAAATATTATGTACTGGTTTGCTGTTATTCACTGCATTGCTATAACATTGCAGCATAATGTGAACAAAATCACATTTAACTGGGCCAAGAAAGACTATCTGTTGTAGTGGGTCTGCATTCTTAGACATCTGTCACTTCAAATCTCCATCCTCATCTCATGAAATGAGCTGCTTTGAATACTTCTTAGGGAGGCAGAAATTACAAAAAAATCATGACCACTTTCTCACGAGCAGAAGATTGCTAAGGGCCAAGGGAGCATAAGTAATTTGGAGGAGATGAGTTTAGCACCTGCTGTAAGCCTCGCGTCCTAACAGATTCCAGCTGGCATGAGAACTGCACCCTACTCACCCCGATGTCCTATGTTGCAGCTGAAGATAGCTCTCTGAAAACACACCCAGCGCTTCAAGCGCACATTCTGACCCAATACTCCCTCCCAGCGGGCTGTGTTTTACCCACACCTGAAAGAGTTTAGTCCTCTATTAGTTAAAAAATCACTTGTGCTTCTCTCATTATGGTTAGCACCATATGAATAACACACTACATTTGCTTGTATCTCCGGGCATGTTTCATAGTCGTTCTATGTTTATCGCTAATGCTTATATACATACATGTTATCATTGTTATCACTGTCAAGTCTCCAGGTATGTTTCTAGTCATTCCTTTCATAGCTCTCACTCATATTTCTCCTTTGCTTTTATAAATGTCCCTAAGGAACTGCTGACTGCCGCGGGGAAGCCAAGGAGCGCCTTCCACAAATCTTACCCCGCACTAAGCTATTTACTCGCCCTGACCGTACTCCCCTTCCCCGAAACTAAAAAGCAGCATTAAAAACTTCCCCCTTGAGTCACCCGCAGGACGGCTCGCAGCGCGGCGGAGCGCCGAGGGCGGCGCGGGGCCGGCCCAGAGCGAGAGCGGCAGCGGCCCCGCCCCGGCCCGGCCTTTATAGAGGCCGCAGCGCGCTGCGCCCCGGCAGCCGCTGCAGCGCCGCGAGCTCGGCACCGCCGCCCCGCCGCCGGTAAGTAAGTGCCGTGTCTTTGAAACCCAGTCGGCAGCTAAAGGCACCGGTGCCGCGTCTAAATCGATCGGGATGAAGCGATTGCTCTTAAAATTACATAGAAATTTTAAAAATAAATAAGCTACTGCGATGCAGTATCACAGCTGCGGGGAAGGTCGGTTCTAGTTGCCACAGTATGTCAGAATTTTTAAAGGAATCAGCAGTACTTCTGTTTGTGGTGCGGAGGCTGGGCCTAAGAAACTAATTATAGTAGCAAAGTATAAATTACTTCCATTGCTGCTAAAAATAATTGTCATAATAATGTTTAAGGGAAGTGTATCTGCTGAAATTTCATCTGAATCTGAAAAGCTGAGTACCTGAGGCATGATTTGCTTTCTTGCATTATGACACCTGCTTATCAGCAAAGGTTGCACCTGCATTAGCATTTTCATTTGTTTAGTGTCTAATTTCCAAATGAATCTAGTGATCTTCTCTATACCCTGTGTTTTGGTCCACACCACTGCGTGAGTGAACTTAACATGTGTTAGCAGTGTTCAATAATGAGCTACAGAGTACTTGTACTCTATTTCTTCCAAATAAAGTGAAACTAGAAAGTGCAATCCACACAGCAGCAGACATTCAGTCTGCAGGACCAAACTGGAATTAGTCCAGTGTAGAAACCTTAAGCAGGTACAGTGTGGAGCAGGTCTTCAGCAGCAGCTCAGTTCTGTACATCCTCTTCTGGTGCATTGCTTTTTTTGCTAATGTAAATATGGCTAAGTTCCCTGGACTCTTTTAAAAATCAAGTTTTACAGTTTTCTAAAAGTGAGACTACTTTAAAAAAATACTCCCATGGCTTACATTGCAATTTAAAAAGAGAAAAAGACATATGTGACTTTATTGTGCCCCCACTGTTATTACAAGATAATTATTTGCCATTTGAAAGATTGCTATATGTGCTTGGCTACAGGATCCAGCTGCATATAAGAAGTCAAGACAGAATATGTTGTAAACCTCTGATACTGAAAATAAGTGAGGCAACATCACCAGCAGATTTTCAAGAGCTGGCAGTGGTCAGAGGCACTTGGTCAGGTGGCCAGGTTTGCCTAAGTGCTGAGCAGCAACAATATGCAGCTGATAACTACAGAGGGACTGAAAAACGGAGCTGTTTTTTTTTTTCATACCTTGAAGCTGCATGCTCAGTGCTTTCATTGAAGGTAGCAGTGGTCAATTAAATAGGTACAAACAGTTGGGCAGCAGCTAAATACATCTGCCAATTTCCAACTTTTAGTCCATACTGCAGAAATGGAGTATGGATTTTTCCAATTTCTCTTTCCCTCCTTCAATTACACTCTTTAAAAAAATCTGGTTGTATTGCTGCCTGTACAAAAAAAAAGCTTCAAAGGATAACCTCTCATTTACTATATGGAAATAATAAGCAGATATCCTGCTGCAAGTAAAAGCTTAGTTCTTCATCATTTGTGTTGTAATTTATTATGAAACCAAATGAAGACAACAAAAGCAAGAGAGCTGGCAGTGCAGGCTACAGCATGACACTGAATTCCTCTTTTATTTTCAGAATCAAATAATACAGATAGAAGAAGAACAAAGGGAGAAGTTAACTAGCAACATGAAGTTACTCATCTTTCTCACAGTATCCTTGGGTGCACTTGTCACGGGACTAGAGTCTGTAAGTTTTTAGTATATCAAAAGCCTCATATTTTTTCATGGAGAAAAGATACCCAGTTTGCAAAGCAGAGCGAAAACCTTGAAGGACAGAACAAGAATCTATTGTTAAATAAATTTTCTGGCTTTCATTCTATGGCATGAATGTGAAGCACCAAGGTCAACAAAATGATATGGGGCAATTGATGAATGTTGCATCTTTGCTGTGCTGCTTGGTGGAGAGGGTGAAGTTTCCTTCCCTGTTTTAGGGACAATGGCCATTAAGAGCTGCTCATGTTCTTACAGTATAAATAATTGCAATGTTGATCTGATGCGGTGGCACAGATCAGTGGGGCTTTCTGATCCTGGGGTTTTTTTGGTGATTTTTGTTTGCATGATGTGGGATTAGTTTTCATTCCTCATTTTGCTTTGCTTAGTTAGAGCTTCACTTCTCATTCATATCCAGATTCCACAGAGCAGGTTCAGCAGGTAGCTACATGCAAAAAACTAAACTGTTGAAGGTATGCAGTAGGGAACAGAGTAAAGTTTATCAAACCACATAAGAGAAGCTGCCTCCTTACAAGTCTTTTTTTTTTTTTTCTTTTCCTGTAGACTTATAGCTGGAAATACTACAAGCTATATAAACGCAGATCAGAACACAAGGGTAAGCATCTGCCTGTTCTTTTTGAACCTAAAAAGAACGTACTATCCTGTACTTATACCAGAAGAAAGACCTTTAATGATACTGAAACACCTAAAACTTAATTTTCAATTATATTTCCCCTCCACATTCAAATGTTTTGCCTGTAATTAGTGATGTCTTTTACTTACAGAATGCCCCTGTTTGAATGGAGGAACGTGCATTACCTATTATCTCTTTAGTGGAATTGGTCGTTGCATATGTCCAGATGGATACACTGGGATTCACTGTGAACTAGGTAGAGTATCTGTCTTCCTTAATGCTAACTAAATTGATTGGAAAGGTCTAAAAGATAGTAAAAAAATTGATATGAAACACCAAGTGAAAACATTACCCAGAGATATGACTGGATAGCCTTTAGCAGTTTGTGCTAACAGACTAAATGAGGAGAAGCAAGAAAAAGCTGGTGCAAAATCAGGATCTCTAATTTTTGTCCCTGCCTCCTCACTAAGGTTGCTTACCTCAACCTTACTTTTGGTTTGGAGTGGAAAAAATGAACTAGTTTGTGGATGGTCAGAAGCAGAAAAACTTACTAGACTGTGAAATCCACTTAAACTGTTAAAGAATTAATATGCATGCTTTAAAGTGTAAGATACTTGATGCTCAAAATCCATACAGAGCAAATTTAATAACAGTATCTAGTCAGTCTGGATATTGAATCTGGTTATGAGTGTAATGCTAGAACTTTTTTCCTCATTAGAAGGATTTGTCCATATCTGTCACAGAAGAATTATAAACAAGAGCATGCTGCTAATAAAATATTTATTTTCTCAGACACTGACAGCACATGCTATACTGAAAATGGGGAGGACTACAGAGGGATGGCAACAGAAGACAAATGTCTGCCATGGAACTTGCCCTCACTCATCAGGAGGGGTCGTTACCATGCTTATTCAGAGAATGCTTTGCAGCTTGGGCTGGGCAAACACAGCTACTGCAGGTAAGAAAGCATCACTCTTCTTGTGACAATTTCTATTATCACAGCTCCAGAGATGTGTGACAGAGCTGAATTATTGACTAAAAATATTTGGAATGTGACTTTCTGAAGCATTATTTTCCCTGGAATATCTTGCAACAAAATATTTTTTTTCCAGAACACTTGGAATTTTAAGATACTATGACTTGTTTTAAAACTGTCTTTGTTAAAAGAACACTCTTTATCTTTTAGAAACCCAAATGGAAGGAGCAGACCCTGGTGTTACACCAAAAGGGGATCTGCCATTCAAGAAACACCTTGCAACATAGAGAAGTGTGGTAAGTAATATTAGTTTCAACACAATTGGGGTTTTGGGGGGTTTTTACTTTATTTTTAATAGCACAAGTTTGGAGTTCAGATGTTCCTACAAATAAACAATTTTTTTTCTTTTCACAGGGCCTACATGTGGTCAAAGAAGCATCAGCAAGAACTTCAAGATTGTTGGTGGAAAGCAGGCAGAGGTTGAGTCTCAGCCTTGGATAGCAGGCATCTTCCAAACCATAAGGGGCATGGAGCACTTCCTGTGTGGTGGCAGCCTCATTGACCCTTGCTGGGTGCTCACAGCAGCACACTGTTTCCACACTCCGTAAGTTTCCAATTCCATGGGCTTCTTAGTTCACACTTTCTTCAACTACTTCAACTAATTTCATGGTGTGATGCTCCCTGAGCAACCCTTTGGAATGCATCACAATAAGAATGTTCCTTTGATTGAACAAAACAAGAGCAGCAAAGGAAACATTAAGCCTCTGGGAGCCTACATCTAGCAGAATGAACTAGCAAGATGTGGACAGTTGGGTGGGATACAATTTAAACAATTCAGTGTATATTGGTGCCAGGATTTCATTTTCACCTCAGCCCTTCCCCAAACTTAATAATTTTACTGATGATGATTAGCTGTGTAATACATCTATGGCTGTTTTTTGTTGACTTTTCTATGGAAAGCTGATCCTTTTGGCATCCTGCAGGGGATTCTTAAGGCCAACGCCTTTCATTAGTAGCAGCTAGTTAGGCATGTTTCAAAATGTCAGACTATCTATCTTAATCCCTTCAAATGGAAAATTAGGATGCTTTTTGTCAGAATATTGGATCAACTTTCAAAGCAGACTAAAGTTTACTTTTTCTTATCAGCATTAAAATAAAACTGGGATTGGATTTCACCTGTTGACCTTACTTTCAGAAATCAGTAGTCTTCATCAATCTCTCTATTCTCACTCAGGTCAAAAAGACCAATAAACAAATCTGTCTACAAAGTCTTCCTTGGAAAGTCCATACTGAATGTTACTGATGATAAGGAACAAGTATTCATGGTTGATGAGATCATCTCTCACCCTGACTTTACAGATGACACAGGTGGCAATGAGAATGATATTGGTAAGTGTTGTCTTAATATAAGCCTCTAAAACACTGGGATAGGTGAAGGCTGCGTAGTTGCAGCATACATTTAGAAGAAGTAGAACCAGAGATGGGAAGAAGGGGAACAGGAACAGTCTGAAAACTAGGCCTGTGCTTACAGTTTTTGCATTTGTATAAGTTTTGATTGTGGTACCTATCAGATGCATTACCTGGCAAGCAGTCTCTGGACCTGTGGAAGACGTGGCTTTTGCATAAGCACTGGTGGCAGCACTGCATTTCTGCCATTTTGCTATGTATCTAAAGATCAGTAAAAGATGAAAAAATGTATGTATAGTAAAAGATGAAAAAATGCGTGCACAGTAGGTTTCGTTATATAGCATGGGAATGCCATATGAGCCACCTCATTAGCTGAAGGTTATCCTGAATTAATTCAGGCTTTTATGAAAGTCTGGGTTTCACAAGCCTATTCCTAGAGCAACCATGTCAGAGATTGGTCTGTTCAAGTCGCAAAAACCTGACTCTCACTCTTGCACTTGACATTTAGCACTCTACCACCCCTTCCAGATTCCTGCTGCTGCCGAAATAAAGAAAATCCAAGAATATCTTTGTAAGCTATTCAGGGTAGTGGGTACTGCCCTCTACAGCCAGCCAGAAAGTTGATATTTTAAAACATCTAAAGATACTCTTGCAGAAGACTCTTTTGCCTGAGCTATTAGCCCCGATTCTTTGAGGAAGCAAGTTTAAGTTGGAACATCTGTCAATTTTAGTGCTGGGAAACTAATGTTGTTGTTATTAAGTAATGACTCATTCCAAAAGCAATGAAGGGAGCTGTGTGTAACCAGAACGAAATATAATTGCAGCTATTCCCATTAACTGTACCAAGTACTGCTACTGTCAGAACTTGAGGGGAAAAACTTACTTTACAAATCTAACTATATCTTTTCTGACTTGGTTCATAGCTTTGATAAGGATAAGGACAACTTCTGGACAGTGTGCAGTAGAATCCAAGTATGTCAGAACAGTCTGCTTGCCAGAAAGGAACCTTTACTTAAAAGAGAATACACACTGTGAAATAGCTGGCTATGGAAAACAAGATTTTTGTAAGTAAATGACTTCTCTTCCCAAAGTTGGTCTTCCACAATGATGGGAATGTGATGATTTTTACACTAAGATTTGTGAAGTATTAAAAAAGGATTCTCTTCTATTATATCTATTCCATGTGCATCTCTTGAAGATCACCTTTGCTATCATCTTCTCTAGTTGTCTGTGGCATTTCCTATCTGATGCTTCTTTCTCATCAACCATACAAAGTAAGGCAAGATATAAACCACAATTTTTATTGTTCCTGATGTGATGAGGAGCAGAAAAAAATTAAATTTGTGTGGGAGGATTAGCAAAGGATTGCGTATGTGCAGAATTTCCATCAAAATTATTAAACTCTTTCCCTCTAAAACCTAAACTTTATATTTTGTATTTGGATCATTTGTTTTTCTCTTTGAAACTTATTTATGAACAGTAAAAGCAAACCAATACTGCATAAGGTGGAAATAAGAATCTCATTGGAGAATTGGAATGGTTTTGCTAATTTAAGTGCAGAAATTGTGTTATGGGGGGTTTCTTGCTGCTTTTTGTTTCTTGGAGGGTGAAAATAATGAAATACTTCTTTTTTTTTTGCAGATGACATCTTCTATGCTCAAAGACTGATGTCAGCCACTGTGAACTTAATATCACAGAGAAAATGCAAATATGAATACTATGACAATATTAGAGTTACTGACAACATGGTCTGTGCTGGGGATCCCACATGGCAGATTGATGCCTGCAAGGTAAAATTGGTTTGGTTTATTTTCTAAATAATTTAAAATGTAAGTACACTGCTATATGGATCAGTTGGCAGCATCTTATAATTCTACTAGTCACAAGAGTCTCTAATGTAACTAGAAATTACTGTGGCAAATGGAGTTGACCTGTCATGTGCACAGGGAGACAGTGATGAACGGGGATTCTGTGATGAACAACAGGGCATGTTGGCCTTGACCTTGTATCACTAGTCTAATATCTGTGCTTATAAACTTAGGATGGGGATGGAGGGTTGTTTTCCAAGGTAACTCTTCTCCTGGTATCCTGATAGGGTGAACTAGAGACCTCCTCAGCCTTAGAGACTGTTCAAGTCACAGCAGATGCCAAACCTTCTGTTCCATCTAAGCAATGTTCTTAAAGATCAAAGCTTTAGCTCATAGGTCCTTACTAGCTTGCTTAACTCTAAAAAAACAATAATCACAGCCTCCATCTGCAGAAAATGACCTAATGTGTTCTCTTTCTGTTGTCAGGGAGATTCCGGTGGCCCCATGGTCTGTGAGCACAATGGCAGGATGATGGTTTATGGGATTGTCAGCTGGGGAGATGGCTGTGCAAAGGAAAACAAGCCTGGTGTTTACACCAGAGTTACTCAATACCTTAACTGGATTGACTCCAGCATGAATGGGTTAGCTGCCAAGAGTCGTTTTCTTCCTGAACCAAAGTGACTTATTTTTGACAGCTGGACTGAAATGAACAAAATTTTGTCTATACTGACACCAGGACAGTGAAGACCTGAATGTCATAAGAGGCATTTATTTTGAATGCTTGTGTGGTCAGTCAGTCACATAAGTGTTCCTGAGGCATGAGGCAGAGAGGATTGATACATTATCTTACTACTCTGAATTACCTGGAAACCACTCAGTGGGAAGCTAAAATATTTAACATTTAAATGAGTATTCCCATGCATGATACTATGCATAGCAGTTAGCTGTCTACTTCATTTATGAACCAGCATTTGCTCTGGAAATATTGATACAGTTTCAACTTACTTAACTCAAGTATTCATTTTATACATGACCAGAGTCTAAAATCTCCCCTTGTTGTACTGAATAACACTTAGTCTCAAGTCTCTCAAACCTAGCCTGTTAAGACCAGTACTGAGAGAGTGATCAGACTTGGCATCAAAAAGTTGGGGGAAAAGTAGTAGGTGAATCAGCATTACAAACTCTTAATGTATTTCACTTAAGAATTGTGCTGCAAGAAGGCAAATTGGAAACTTGCTGGACTTCCAGGTCAAGAGTGAAGGTGTCTGTGTCCCCTGGGAAGTCTGATTATGCAACCTCTACATCTACCTATACAGCCTGGAGAAGATTTAAGGACTTGGCGTTTGTCGAATGCTGCAGGCATCAAAAGTCAGCAATTTATTTCCATTCATTTAACTGATATTATATGGAAGTGATTTTTTTTTTCTCCGAGACTTACTCTGAGTTTATTTTTAAACTTGTCTTTGTTTTGTAGATTTGAATTATTTGTATGAGGGCTGGAACCTCAAGCTTTATTTAAATTATTTTTACTGTGTTTAACTTATTGTTTGTATTATGGATGTTAACTATCATTAAAAAAACCTTCTTCCTATGTGTGTTTCTCCTCTGGAAAATAGATGGGTGACTCAAAAGAGAATTGACATTATTAAGTTCTAATCTGACTTTAATTGCCCTTAGTAAAACATAAATATTAGTGAAGGATTTGAGATGCATAAGCTAAATTCTCTTTTTCCAAAAAGCACATGGGTGTCTGTGAAAAGGCTACTACAGCTGTAGCTTCATGTGGCCTGGGGACATGAGACTTGCACAGTGGTGATGGAATGATAGGAAGAAAGAGCCTTGATGAAGTCTGGTCCTTGCGACTCAAGACTGAACTAGGTAACATCGCTGCTCTTTGCAGTGCTGCTATTGTTGTCATGTGTCCTTAGACTTCAGTCCCCTCTCTATAAAAGGGGTGGGGCAGTACTTCCCTTTTCCCACAGATCTGCCTGGCTCTGAGCTGTCAGGAGCGAGAGTTGACAACTGTGTGACTGTACTGTGGCTAATGCCCTGACACCCCAGTGGTGGACAGGGGCACCAAGCACTACTGAAACATGAAATGATTACTGACAGTGCTGGATTGCAAACTGTGAGGCAATACAATTTGTGGTTGAGATCTGCAAATAAATTTATTAGTGGAATTGACCACTGTGTGTGGTAAAGCTATTTGGGGTAAGTTTGTGGATTCCTGATTCAAGTACAACAAAGTTTGTGCACGGAGTTGGTTACAATTGCATTGTTCCTGGAGTTACAGATCTCATGTGAGAGATGGGAGACAAGAGACTGTGAGAAGAAAGTACCTCTTCACTGCTTCTTTTGACAGGAACTACCAGGACCACTTGACCAGCGCTGGCAGAGAATGCTTCATGCCCAAAGTAAGCAATGGTAATACAGTTTTAGACAAAAATATTCTAGGTTTTAAGCATGTCTTTTGGCATGCTACAAATTTCTTATTTCACTATTACACTTTAATACTTATCAAAATACTTAGTTCAGTGAATCCTCAACAGGTAGAGAATATAAATACCTTCATGGCCATTGCATATGATTTTCATTGCAATGAACAGCACATTTATAATCAATTTGTCTAGGCTTTTTCTATGCAGAGATATAACTTAAATTTCAACTTATTTCCATCATTATGAATATAAAGAATGAAAAAGGAGTGAAAAAATAAAATTTGCATTTAGGTGTCCTTCAGTCTGAAGTCTAGGGAGCTTCTAGGTAAAGTATGAATAAAGACAGGATCTTGAAAGTAGAGAGTGTTTAGATGCTGTTTGGGTGTGCATCTTATTTGTTTAGTTTGTATTGGATAAGTTATTCCAACAAAAATTAAATTTTTAGACAAACATAACTATACATACACCTCTGCTCTGGCTGCTATACCATTTTATATCGTCTCCTTCAATGTTCTTTGCATAATCTGGCCCCACAGCTACAGTACCAGCTGCCTGGCTAGTTATGAGAGCCTGGAAAAATGAAGGGCAAAGATGAGAGCACAGTTTTGCAAAACTTCCTCTTCCTGCAATAGAATCCACAGGAAATACTCTCTTTCCATGTTA
This sequence comes from Pyrgilauda ruficollis, assembly GCF_017590135.1. Lineage (NCBI taxonomy): Eukaryota > Metazoa > Chordata > Aves > Passeriformes > Passeridae > Pyrgilauda > Pyrgilauda ruficollis. The sequence continues at coordinate 11,611,175 of NW_024509210.1, read as the reverse complement.
CAGAGAGTGAGCAGGTGTTGATCCAGGTTGAGGTGCTGGTGAAGATGGAAACAGCCCAGAGAACTGTGCATAGAGGCTGGCAAACACGCCTGGAGAATGCCAAGAGCGTGACCAGAGACAGAATGGTTTTGGAAGATATTAGATATCTGCAGGGTACAAACAAACATGCAAGACAAAATTTGATATCATAAAGCTACTATTAGTTAATATGATTCATTGACTTCAGGTATTTGCTGGTGCTAGAGAGGAACAGAATAGGAGTCCAACAAGTATTAGAAACAGCTCAGAGGTGGGCATCAGCCCAAGTGAAGAGATCACCCTCTCGGAAGCCTTAGAAGCATGACTAACATGATCTCAAGTTCCTACTTATCTTCAGTCCCTCCACAGAAGAAACACATCAAATAAAGAGGAAAAAGCAGTATCCAATGTGGCCAGAGCACAGAGGAAGCTTGTTTAACCTGTCAGCTCTTAGAAGGAAGTGATGCATCCTGAACAAACAGACCACTTGACCTTATATAGCTGAAGCTTTCCTCATGGAAGTGAAACTAAAATGTGACTCAAAGCACTTAAAAATAAAATCTGTTTTAAAAATACTAAGGGATGAGGAAATGTAACACATCATCACCTATTTGTTACACCACTTCCACGTGGAATTGTATGCATGAGAATACTTTGCTTCTGCATATTGGAACCTGAACTAAAAACCTAACATGACTATTTGGTCACTAAGCCTTTGGCTCCCTTCGGACACCTAACCACAGTTCTTGTTTTAGACCTCACAAGTACAGAATTTATCCATAAAAAGAGAATAAAATCTTTCTGCATCCATCAGTCTTGTAATTTCAGGTTTCAGATATCTCCATCTTAAACTGAAGTAAAAAAAGTGACATATTTGAAACACTACATATTCATTGAAGAAAACATCTGGGTTCAAACTTGGTCTGGCATAATCCTCCCAAATCCATCACATCTCATGCAATATACAAGCGGACAATCTGAGCAGAATTTGGGTTGGGCTGTTTAACCTTTTGGCAAGTGAATGAAATGGAACTATGAGAAGTGGAAACACATGCATTTGAAGGAGCAAGGACTATGTGCTTGAAGAACAGCAAAATGAGATGCAGATCCACATGAGCACTATGCTCAGTTCCTGTGTGCAGTTCCATTGCTACAGCCAACAAGTTGACTCACTTGGATTTAGACAGCATCTGCCTGGTAGGACACACTAATGATCTTTGAAGCTGGAAAGGGCTGTGAGAATACCAGCACCCAAACAGAATCCAGAGTGAATGCAGCAATCCAGAGTCATTGAAAATGAACAAGATAACAAAGACAAACAGGAATAACCAAATGCACAGAGGTAGGCAAGTGATGACTGGTATTAAAACAGATCCAGAAAGCATTGCAGACCACAGCCTGGATTTAAGTCAACAGTGTTGAGTAAAAAACTGTAAACATACTGACACGTACTTCAGGGCAGTTTGTAAACCTCAGGAGAAGGCAAACACTCAGCTGTGTTTTGTTTTGAGTGTCATTCTTCTTGATGAGAAGACAACAGTAATCAGTGGTCGAGAACATGACAAGGAGAAAAGACTGAAAACATTCCAGAGAAGCAAAATATACAAAGAACATTTTCTTCATAAGAGAAAAGGCTGAAGCAGAGAAGGGAATAAACAGTTCTCTGCATCTTCTGGAGATGGGGCAAAAAACAATAGTCTTGTTTGCAGGAAGGAAAACTGAACTGAAATATGAAATTACTCTACTGGTAAGAGTAGTGAAGCATGAAATAAATGGAATTGAGTGGTGTTGAGCCTCATTCACTGGAATTTTTCAAGAAAAATTTAAACAGAAATAAAATAGCTGGTTTGGATTCTTGCAACGCAATTGAAAGGTATTTTGAGAAATCATTTAACCTCCAGTTCCCTGCTTTGTTATGAAATCAAAGAACATGCTGAGTGACAGAGATGACTGCATGAAAATACAGACATTGCAGGGAGATTTAGAAATCATATTACACAATTTACCCATCTTTCCCATCTTTTTTAAAAGCGGCTTTAAGAAATGGGTCCTATGAAAGAAAAAAGTCTGGATTTCTGAATTAACAATTAAAGGCAAACCTCTTAATGCTAGACTAATAACTATAAAGAGTTTTGAGCAAACCTTTCAGTGACTCTTGAGAAAATAATCTAGAAAGGACTAGAATCAAATTGTTTCCATGTCCCACTGGACAAAATAATGTCAATGAATAACATGTGCAACTGGCAAGAGAGTAAAATTATTAGTCCCCACTGGATAGTGGAAATGTTATTTTTTCTACTGAGTAACTGAAAAGTGGTTTGTATGTAATGCTATGACTTGGCACCATACACACGAATTACCTCAGTATGCTTTGAGCTAGAGGCCTCTGGGTGTATGATAAAATCTCCCAAAGTTCAATATTATTGTAAGAGGCAATCATGGAAGAAGATGAAAATTACAGGCAACCATGAGACTTTGCTAGTCACAGACTTATGCATTTTGGGACTTGGTGCCTGTTTGGTGACACTATAATTCCAGAAAACCAGATGGACACATTTACACATCCACAGGCAGTTTCACATTTATTAGAAATGAACCAAAGTATCTGTGCTAGTCACAGCTGGGATGTTCCAATTGCAGTAAATTCATAACATCAACAGAAGTAGTTAAGAATTACTTACCACAAGTTCTTCCCTAAATTTTCTTTCCTTGTGGCACAAAACTTTAGCCTAAGTTAAAACAAAGCATGCCCAAATAACATAACCGGAACATCACTACAGCTGTTAAAATTGCAGCTGTTCCATGAAGATCACAGCATGTACTTGGCATTACTACAGCATGTTAGCACCCATGATAAAAAAATCTTCACTAATGTTCCAACTCCTTCATCTTCAAATGCACCTGCAAAGTCTGACACATTGCAAATTTGTGTGGTTGGACAATATTTTTATTTTTAAACATGCTTACATGCTTATGTGCTATGTTAACAGCAGCTCCAGCCACATGAAGGACTGCTTTAAACAGTCGCCTGTGACCATCTCAGTCACATTTTTCTCTGAACTTGCTAGACCATACCTGCAGGGCAGCAAAGAGCTTAAGTTGCTGCCATTCAAACTGAATTGATTTATCTCAGAAATAATTTTCCTTAGGCACCTTGCATTTAGGAGCAGTGTATTTGATAAAAGACATCACATTTTATGTATCCTCTTAAAGAACAAGCAATTGCTAACAATTTCAAATTAGACATATACAGATAAATTAGAAATATTTGTACAGAACAGTCCAGTTCCATCTAAAATAACTGCAATTAGTTTTATCTTACATATTAAGTCTTTTGCCCTCTAAGAACACTCTGTCTTACATTAACTGTATCCTCTATTTACAATGGGCTTGTTTTAATACACACAGCATCAAGAGATCTTGTGTTTATTACCTGGAGAGACAAATGAGAATTTTTTACATTCTGTAGCTGAAACCAGGCTACAGAAATGTTTTCTGATCGTCAACTTGACTCAGCCTTAAAACTAAATTAAAGCGATTTTAAAACATTCGCAGGGAAAATTATACCAGCCACAAGCTTTACTCTTCAAAATTTGGAACAGTTTTTATTTTACAGTCCTATTCAAGACATAAAATACACATATGTCCTTCTCAAGCATGAAAACAATCATATGGCCAGGAAAAATACTGACTGTTCAAAAGCAACAGAGCTGTCAAACATACAAGGTGGGAGAGGATGCATAAGTAGTGGAAGAAGATAAAGAAATATTGGATTTCAGCCTCCCAAGTTTATGAGTGCTTTGAACTGCAAAGCTTAAAAACAAAGTTTGCCACCTGACTGTGATCTATGTCAGCAGTCTTTTATATTAAAAAACCTGCAATAATAATAAAAACATGCATTAATAATATGTTGAAAATGTATTAGGAGACAGTAATGTTTAAAGAACTCTCTGGAACCAGACACAAAATCTCAATGAAAATATGCCAGACTGCAGGGCCAGGCTATACACACCCGTGCTGGCACTTACACTGACAGAATTTGTGTCAGTATAAATAAAGAGACAAGTATGCAAGTACAATGAAATATTATAGTTTTCACTACATTAGTTTAAGTAAATTATCTTTGCCTGATGGGACAATTTCATGGCTACAAAGACTGCGGTAACAAGGTTCAAATTTCACAAATACCAGAGATTTTCAGCTGTGGTTTTTCCTACTAAACATACATGTCAAGGGCTGAAGTTGTTATATATACGTAATGTATTTTACTGACTTAATCCCAAAAAATCCCACAGATCTCCAGCATCCGAACTCCTGCATTCAACCTGAATGAGAAAATAGCTATATCTGCTGGTATATTCTAGTTTCTATAGGGACAATCAAGATTAGATGCTATTTAACTATTGAGTTTTCTTTGTCTGGTATCCGTTAAACTTGCCTGGACATTACCATTAACATTACAGTCTCCAGGCTCTTCCAAAGAACATTTCTGGAGGAGTTTTCTCTCATAGAAGGTTACCAGTAACCCAACCATGTTATTGGTATCACTGCACAGGAGCCAATGGCTAATTTTTATTAATAACAAACCCACTGCCCAACAGAGCTTTTAGTGTTGTATTTTTAGTAACAGAATCTTGGTATGGAAACAAAGATACATCAAGACAGGGTTTATACATTAAGCTTTACAGAAAAGAAATGTAAAAGTCTTCAGCTCAAAGATACAGGTAATCAGATCAATTTGGAAATCTGTGTGTTATAAGAAAAAGAATGTTTTAAAGGAAGAATGTAAATATAGCACTGTCAAGCACACCTTTAACACTGAATGATCTACAAGAGTGACTGAATTCTTATCTCCAGATTTAGTAATAAGTGTTTGGGCCAGCCTCATCTCTCATTTTACATGAAATAATCTCACACCTACAAAGCTCACAGCAGACAAGGTGGTTTCCCTGATTTAAATCCCATTCTTCTCTATTAAAAGTTTTATTAACATCTGCAGAAAAATTAAGCATATCTTTTATTGATTGGTCTAGATAGACTCCAGCTTTGATGGTTGCTGCACTTGCTGCAGTTGAAATCCGTGAGTACGTTAGGTGCCTACGGCGAGCAGCGAGGCGCGAGCATCTCCATCCCTGTCCCGGCAGCCAAGGTCCAGACCTGCCGCTAGATGGGGGAGCAGCCTCGGAAAAGGAGATGATAGTGCACAGGCACTCGCAGCCAGTGCACAGGCAATTCATTGAGCACGTAAATCACAGTGAAGTGGTTTTATTTATAGCATAACCTTTGCCCCCCTTCCACCTCAGTACTTATGAAAAGGTAAGCGTAGGACAAACAATAGTTACTCAGCTATTTAAGTATATAACTTGTCACTTTAACTATGGTACTGCCAGACAAGTCTGTCATTCCTCGCTGACATTTATAATCCTGCATTTTCCTGATCTATCTATACTTCAGGTAATGCTAGCACCCTTTACAGCAGCAGAATGGCCAGAACGCTGTCCTTATGAGAACCCCTTGCTACAACAAAGACAGTTACTTCGTGAACAAAACACAAACAAACAAACAAAGCCCCCAAAACCACCAACAACCAAAACCAAAACCAAACAAAACCAAATAAAAGCAATTATTTCATGTGACGTTCACAGGAAGTCACGAAAGGCATGGAAACAGCGGGAAAATGTTTAAGAAGAACCTGCAAAACCGTACAACACCACATAACCATTTTCCTCCAACAAAGCACGAGCTCGACTGAAATAGCACAGCCAAAGATAATCTGGCACACAAAGCACAAGCAAACTCGGCGATACTAAATCTTACCTAAGAAGAGTAAAAGTTATAATTGTGTTGAGTGGGAGCGCTGACAGTGATCCTCCCTGAGCCGCTCTAAAGCTCTGGATCATTAAAACGTGCCCGCCAACTGCTGCCGCTTGAGAGCATCTGCTGAGAGCACCTCCCGCCGCCGCCGCGCCGGGGGCCGGCAGGGCCGAACGGGCACGGCGGGACGGGCACGGCGGCTGCAGGAAGCCCCCGGCCAGCGGGGCGGGCGAGGACAGAGCCACGCGGCCCAGACTGCGGCAGCCGTGCGTGTTGTCATACAAACGCCGTGGAGAGGGGATGGTGCCTTCCCCAAGGGACATCTTGGGCACCCGCAGTGGTGCGAGGCTGTAACCCCGCTTATGAAAGTAGTAATCCCCATACTGTTATAAGAATACTGACTTCAGGCCGTCTGGCCACGTCTAAGTAGGAAACAACTCGCTGTTCTGGCCTGAGAGATGCTGACTTCTCCAGACTGCTTCTGTCACTTGCTACACACAAATAGAGACAAGTACTTTGCTGTCCCCGAGTTAGAACAACACAGTGCAATTTGCTTTAATTTGATTTAATCACTTGGATTTTGGAGGTTTGAAATTTTAACTTCAAGACAACACCCACAAAGTTTCTACTCAGTCCTTAACTGCTTTCTTAAGGTAGTGCAAACACAGATAATGGGCAAAAGTTTGTTTACAATTTACTTTTCATGAGTCTTCACATCTGACATGTTCGGGCAGGGAAGCGAAGTATGGTCAAGTGACTTCTGCAAACATGCTGCCACTGAAAGCTGCATCAACATTTTCAGAACCCAACTGATCTTACATTGACTAATTATTGCGATCTATTCAGGCATCAGTGCACAGCTAAAATGACAAATCTTATCAATTTGTTCAAGAAACTGTCCCGTTCTGAAATTAGGAATGGCATTACAATATCAAAATAGGTGTAACACAAAGATTAACAGAGCATCCAGCCAGAGAGCACTTGAATGTGTTTAATAAATAAGTCTGCACACCCCTTTGCTACAGTTGTCTGATTTGTGTTATCACTTGTTACCAAATTTTAGGAAGCCTATGACCCAAACATTACCATTCTGAACCTTGGAAACAAGAAACTGTTAAAACATTCATGACTGGAAAATGTTAAGATTAAGAAACTTTTTCAGGCTCTGAATTATCAAATTAACATATTTTTAAGAAATATAAGATATATGGCAAATATTAAGAATCTTAATTCATCATTCCATTAAAGATTACTTCAACACATGAACAACACATGAACTTCAGTATTGCTTAAAGAAGCAAATTAACAAAAGCGAACACTTACTTCATCTCATTCTGCAGATGGCAAACAAACATGACATCAGTCAGAATGCTGAGATATTCTGCATTTCTCACAAATTACTCACCCGCATTAGAAACAGGTTTTGTAACATTTAAATAGGTTTGTTACTTACTCTGTTAGACTATTACAAGAGCACAGCACATAAAAATTACCCAGTTTTTAGGTTACTATCGATCTTCTTTATGCATCACTTAAGTTCTAAAATGATGCCAAATGCTACATTCCTTTTAGAGCTATTTCTGCTACAGATATATGATGTACTGCATTTTGACAGCAAATGAGAACAAGCTGTGGCAATCGGTATTGATTCAGAAGTTAAAGGAAGAGGCAAATAACTGTCATAATCTTCAGCGATTTTTTAAAAAATATTTCTAGAATTGATATCTTTTGCAAAAATTGGTGATTTAAATGCCAAGGATTAGTGGCTTTTTTTTTTTTTTAAGATAAATTCTACCTGAGAATGTGAAGATAATTCAGCATAGAAGTCTTTCTAGAGCATTCAGCTATGAATTAAATGAATGCTATCCATCAAGTCATAAATTTCGTCAACAAGATTCATGTGACATATTAACATATGCTACATAAATTCAAGATTGCATTACACAGGAAAGATCTCTCTCATGCAAAAGACAGGAAATAAGTAGCCACCATTCCCAGGCCCTGCTGGAGAAGGGAGTCTAATGAAGCAGCTCCTACTGTTACTGCCCGGGCTGCAGTCTGTGTGGCAGCCTCCCCGCATCTGCAGGAAGGGGATTAAAGCCACAGCAATGGCAGACACTCGCTGGGATGAACACGGTCCTGAGAACTGATCTCTTCTAGCCTATGTATGAAAACAATTGTGCACCTTAGTGCAAACACCCTTATTGCCTTGCATAAGTTAATTCTTCTACCAGTGTCTTTCATCACTGATAGCTCCTGATATTTTAAATCTCTGACACCAAAGCTTATTGGGCCTTTCAAAGCATGAACCTAGCTGGTAACTTCTTCAGATCTTTTGGAACATGGTGCAGAAACATCACTCTTCAGCTATCAAACATTCAGTTCTCAAACCTCAACATCAGATGTTCAGTCTAAGAGTAGTTACAGACACTTCAAGAGCCTGGGGTGCATTTCCTGTACTCTTTGGAGTGTACTCCTAGTCTTTTCACTACAAAGCCTACTCTAACTTGTGTGTTCCCTTTCTGCTTCTGTGCTTTAAAAATAGGTTTTAACAGTTGCAACATTTCTCTATTCATTGGGTATGTCCACCTCACATAAGGAGGCATATCGGAGCAGGTTTTCTTACTATAGTCATAGAATCATAGAATATCTTGAGTTGGAAGGGACCTACAAGGATCATCAAAGTCGAACTCCTGGCCCTGCACAGGACAGCACCAACAATCACACCATGGGCCTGAGTGTTGTCTAAGCACTTCGTGAACTCTGGCAGTTTTGGTGCTCTGACCACTGCCCTGGAGAGTTCTTCCAGTGCCCAACTACCCTCTGGGTGAAGAACCTTTCCCTAATGCCCAACCCAAATCTCCCCTGACACAATTTCATGCCACTGCCTTGGGTCTCATCACTGGCAGCCAGAGAGAAGAGATCAGCACCTGTCCTTCTGCTTCCCCTTGCAAGAAAGCTACAAAATTCCAAAGAAGTGCAGAATTCCACTAGAAGAAAAGGTGCTACACAGCATGAATAGAAGATCTTAAAAAAATCTGGTTATTTACTCTCTTTTCTTTTTATCACAGCCCAACCCAGCCCTCCTCTCCCCCCACCGCCTTGATAGATTATTATAATTCTTTCTCAAGTAGTCAAAAAATTGTAACAATTCCTTTATTTCTTCTGTTGAAAATGTACATTGATAAAACCAATCATTCTTGCTGGAAAAGAAACAACTCAATTCAGGGGGTTTTGTTTGTATAAATGAAGACTGAAAACATTAACAAATCTAATATTAATAAAAGTAAAGCCAGCCTTAAAACCATTGTTCACTTGGTCCCAGGTCTTAAATCTGAATTTTCAGTTCTTTATTGTCTCTTTAAAATTATCTCTGTGGTCAATAAGGAATTTTGTGAGCTCTTGTAATCACACGTAAAGGATGTTACTGCAACCAGTTAGAGGACACATAAGTGAAGTTAAACTGCAGGTAAGCAAACAGCCCTCAAGGAGTTAGACAAGTGTCTATTGCTTATTTAGCAACCAGTTCAAATGTGTCCATACGCCAGTGTTTGGTCTGGCACACAGTCCAAGAAGTAAAGAAATTAAATAGGAACACAGTCACCTCCCAGACCTGACATACAGATGTCCCTTGTAAAATAACTGGACAGACAATGTAAGAAAAAGGAGGGGGATTCAGAGGCAGCAATTAGGATAGAGCTACACTTTGCCATAAACCTTGCATGAATGAGTGGAAATTTTGCTCTTTGCCAAGGAGTTATAAAACAATGGTAAGCTCTAAACATCTTATTTTGTGAGATGTGATGGGCAAACCTGGAATTCTGACCAAAATTTACAGAGAAACTCTTTAATTTATGGCTGTTGTAGACAATTTTTAAGTATAGGAAGGAATCCATAACCTCTCTGCAGAGAGTACAGGCAGGCAAGGATGACTTTCCAAACTTTTCATTAGGACTTCTAAATAGCTGAAGAATGTTGGGACTCTATTTCTAAAAGAGGTATAGAGCAGCACAAACTTGTAGAAACCAACCACTACTTCTATACTGTATTTCAGTATTGATTAATCAGACTGTCTGGGTTAGCTAAGGAAGAAAATTATTTTAGGGACAGAAATTAATATCCTGAGCTTGTGCCACAAAGCTCACCAATACAGGACATGGCAGAATATTCACAATGCATGGGTCCAGTTCACTAAAGATCCACACTGAAGGAAAAGCTTTTCCTTTTACAACAAAAAAGGAAAATCAGTGCATTCACAGCTTAATAAAAGGAAAGGTGGTAATTCTTTGGTTGTATTTTACTTTTTGATGCAAATTATTCCCACTGTTCCAACAAAGTGTTGATGTGCGTATAAACAAAGCATTTTCTACTTATGGACATTTTCTGATTTAGTCCATAAATATTACAACTATATCAGTTGAAAAAGTATTTGAATTTTGTCATGAAACATGTCACAGCTTTATTTTAGCTGTTGTAAAGGGGTTAAAGTCTGCTAAAGAGGAAAGCAGCACTTCAGCAAATGAATCCAATTTTCTTCCCTAACTATACAAACTGTTGCATATATTTTCCCCTCTAGCAATCTCATTTTCATTGTTTCACACTACCACCCTGAATAGTAATTTAGCTTTGAATAATTCCTCTCATCATAATGCAGATGTCAACACCAAATGATAGAGGCACATACTACAGCATATGCAGCAGCTCTGGATTAAAATGCAGACTCTTGTATGCAGAGCCAGTGGAGCATGTGGTTTTTATTTTTTAGCTGTTTTCATTAGATTGAAAATTCCACAGACTAGAGAGTTTTGAATAATTTAGAATGCTGCTTGGAATACTTTTTAGCTGGAAAAATATATAAAGAGAAGGGGAAAATTGCTTAATTTTAGTTTGCTGGATAGAGTTGATTCCTAAAGAATAGTGTCTTCCTAGGGAGGAGAGACTAAGTACATAACACATGCCAGTTCAGGAGAACATATTGATTCACTATATTAATGAGACTCCAGAGCAATTTCATCTTTGAACAAGCCCAGCAGCAGGGCTATTTCTCTGCCTCTGTGACAGGAAAGGAATAAAAACTAAGCTGTCGACTTGCTTGACTTCTCAGAACTGACAAGACGCAGGTAGGTGTGGAATAAATTAGCCTGCCATTGCTTTAACAGCAATGTTGGGGAAACAAACACCACGGCAGCTGTAAATTGCAAAGAAATGGCTAAACATGTTTATTCAAATGCATTGCTGATTTAAGTTAACTGCTTTTAAAAATGTGAGTTTTAAAAATTCTATTACTTACGGGTATCTCTTGAGTTAAAAAGCATGAACCCAGCAAAGGAGTAGGTTAAGATCAGATTTCCCATTATGCTTTTTTTTTTTTCCATCTCCTCTGCATGTGTCTTCTTCAGATGGAGTCAAATTAAGAAATGGTATTTATGTTGTACATCATTTTTCAAACAACTATTTTACCAAATATAAAATACATCCTAAAGAATCTCATGAAATAAAAAATAAAATCCTCTGCAAATCATGTTTGTCTAGATTGTGTCCCAATTAATAAAACAGCAGGACTTGAAATTGTTCTTCAGGGTCAATCCCAAATATTCAGCCCTCACCTCAATGCCAGCAGTTCCCACAGAATCTGACAGACAACATCAACTCATTCCAGAGGCAGAATCTGGTAACTTGCTTTTAACCTAATGTCCAGTTTGCTGTGAAACAGAAATATACTGCAGGAAAATCAAACTCCTGCAAAGACAAGAGATTCAGAACTACAAAATGCCCAAGTATGAATTCCTTATGCAGTTCATTTTTGCAAACATTTGCAAGTCATGGTTTCAAGGCTAGGCTGCAGTTCTAGCAAGAGGCTGACAAGGAACTGAACTGTGGTAGCAGTAGTGCTCTTTCTCTGAAGAGCCCCTCCAGGCCTTTCCTCGCTGAGACCTGACAAGTCTCATTGCTGTGAGTGATGACTCGCTCAATCAGACCTCAGCTTATGCACTTTCACACTTCTGCCTCAGTGTGCATTCCGTGCATTTGCAGGGATGGGATTCTCCTCTGGATCTTTGCTGTGCCTTGTCCGTGGTGTTTCAGAAGGAGCAGACGTGGCAGCAGTGCACATTTTCCAGGCAGCTGCCTGCAGCTCTGTGCTTTCCCACAAAACACATGAACCCATGACACGACCTTGAGCACACCAGATGCACAACCCTCACAATCCCTCATCAGCTGGAGTCCCATGAGTCAGCGTCAATATCTGCTGAGAGATTCCTGCTCGGAGCATCGACCGAGCGAGCAAAGGGAATATCATTCAACAAATCTCTTCATGTCTAATTAGACAGTGCTTGCACTGAAGTGGAATCTACCAGAAGCAAACAGCCAACATTGCCAGATTCATGGGGACTGCTAACAAGTCACCAGCTTGACTGCAACTTTCCTCTGCTCCAAGCAACAAATGGAGCTCAAACACTGAAGGAGGAATGTCTGTGGCTTCAGCTTTGTTCTGAGACTGACTGAGATTGGAAGCCCTGTACATCATGAAAAGGAAGATAACTCATCTCCTCTGTTTCTCAAAGCCATGACTGAATCAAAATCATGTATTCCCATTTGAACTAGACTCCCATTTCAAGGCATAGAGGAAGGCATTCAGTAAGAACTAATTATACTTATAAACACATCATTTACTGACTGTAATTATACAACTTAAGCATTAACTTTCTGCACTGGACTTTCATGTTGTACATTACTTCATTTTGAGACACATTCCTAGCACAAATGGAAATACAAAATAGAAAAAGCTGAAAACCATAAACTCAGGGAAGCCACATTAATTTATGCATCCATCTGGTAAGTCCTGCTATTGTTTCTCACATGGTACTTAGCAGATGACAATTATTTTCTATGGTCCAAACCACTTCATTATTTCATTAGCACTTATACTGATTAATTAAAATGTCTTGTCAAAAAGCATGAAAGCATAAATTCTGTTAAATAGGGAATTTATTATCATAATCACAGTCTAAAATTGATGCCTTGATTGAATTTTCTGCAAAAGCTGCACTACTAATCAAAGTGAACAATATTAAAATGTCATCTATTCTGTACCTGGCTGGTTGCTTGTATGTTCAGAAGGAAACAAAGTTTAGTGATGTATGAAGACAGAAAACTCACTAAAACAGGTAATTCCAACAATAAGAAAATGTGCAGGAGATGAGTCTTCATTTGAAATCTGTAATGGCAGTTAAAGCATTAAAAATGGCCTATTGGTTGTGAAGATAGATATTAATATAAAGATGTTCTGACACTCACGGTTAGCCATAAGTAACATTTTTTTAATAAGTAACATTTTTTTAAATTAAAAGAACAGCTAAAACATATATAAACCAAAAGGAAGGTGATATTTAGATTTCATGAGTGGTAGAGACTACAAGACTTTATACCAACTATCAAAGCAAGCTCTGAGTGTGAAAGCTATCTTCACTTTCTTTTAGCAGACATTGATCTCAGTGGACTTAGGATAATGACAGCTTTGGGAAACAATTATGATGCAAACCTACATGATGACATCTGGTGATGCCAGAAGATGATGTGCACCAGACGTGTTTTTTTTCTCTTCCCTGTATACGAAGAAGTGAAAGGGTGCTTCTGCATCCCTGACAAAGGAAAGATTAGAGTCCTTCCTAACATAACTTTGTGAGGGTGTCACCAAGCTGCTAAATGCTTATTATCATACTGGGAAAGATCATGGCACAGCAATTAAATAAACTGAATTGTGTTTGTCACCTGGTTCTTGCGTGTCAAGTATAGAACATAAAATTAGGTCCCCATTTTGAACCTGCAATGTTCTGTCCTCCTTCAACTCAGTATCTCTCATGGCCAGAGATAAGACTTGACTTAAAACAAGCAGCCTAGTCAACAAGAATCCTGTACTGCAGAACAAGCTAAATAGACTTCCTGTGAATTTCCACTGGTATTTAACAGTGTCTTTAATTAGAAATAATACCACTCATCCAAAGTGGAATAAGAAAAGCTATAAGAACTTGTAATTAAAATTGTTGTTTAGCTCAGAGTCAAAGGATTTAAGGTTTCACTCACAAGAAAATTTGCATTCCTCATGGCTGGAGAGAAAAAGTAAAATCATGACTCAGGTGTTTCCTTAAACAACACAAAGAAATAAGTGAAAAAGACCCATGGATCACATAAAAGAAGCCCATGATTTTACAGGATGGTGGGGAAGGGGAGAGGAGGGATTTGCACACAATATTACCATACTTGAATCCTGTAAAACTGTATTTGTGATGCAATGTATTTTAAAGATCAGTCACAGGGAAGCCTAAGCAAGCAGAAGACAAATCTGAGTGGCTCTAAGATTGCTAACATTTGCATTTCACTTTCACATGCTGACCAAAATGAAAAAACCACAGAACTAGACCAGCATATTTAATTCTGCCTTGCAGAATCTTTCAAGCTCCCAATATTAGTGTTATTTTCCCTCAGCAATGGAAGCAGGAAAATAATTTCCATATTTTTGCAACAACACAAGGGTTCAGGACAATCTAAATTCCTGCTCTAATATTTGAATATAGATTATGAATATTTACTGTGAATTTTCATCCTACACAATTCTAAATACGGTAGAGCATGGTTTTAAATGGGCTTTTTCACACACCATGTCTGTAGCCCTACTTTTCAAGCTGTAGCCAACAGCAGGCTGTAATTCAGTCTTTAAATATCTCCTGCCTATTTCTAAGAATTTTCACATTAACCAGTAATTGTACTGAAGAACTAATTTCCACAAACTAGGTCTACATATTACCAAGCAATATTACCACTGTCTTTTAAGAATCTTTTTTCTTCATGTGGGAGCAAGCTTTAAGTCCTAGAAGAAAAGCTTATTTTCTATGCTTGCATGTAGCAAGGAGGATGCAGTAGACTTCCACAGCAGTGATTTCTACTTTATTGAAAAGCCAGCTTGGAAAGACCCAATACCTAATCACCAGAATCTACCAGGATAACACATGATAGTATGAAAGATTAATGTATTTTCTTTCCTCTTTTTGGCTAGGCAGCATTTCACTTGACTGACACTGTATTCAGAATGAGCAGGCTGAACAGAAAGTTGAGAATTTTAGCCAGGGTGAAGACACACACACTCATATAACTGCACTGTTTCCAGCAGCCAAGCTAAATTGCCCAGGTTTAGCAGGGCACCTTCATGCAGCAAGGCACAGGATTTGGTGTACATTGAGTAAGTACCAGTTCAGAGAGAAAAAAACCACTTAGACAAATCTTCCTCTCACAACAACCTCACTTGCTCATGAGAGCAGCTGAAATAGCCTTTTCAGTTAGATGGGGCAGGATGAATGTCTTTGGTGGTTTTGGGCACACAGTCAAAGTATTCTAAAAATGTAACAAACATGAAAGGTTACCTTGAAAGCAAACAGCAGCAGCCAGTCCGCTACTAAGCCACAAAAGTACATCCATTAAGGATCTTGTAATGTCTTATTTGGGAAAGCTGGTACGTGCCAAATCAATGAAGATATAATTTTAGATCACTGAGTAAGAATACAGCAAAAATATTCTAGTAATTTTTGAAAAAAAACAGGCCAATTCTTAGAACTGGAAAAAAAGTACTGTCTGCTGCTTCACACCAAAATGCCACTTTTTGAGTAATTTATTTACAGCATCAGATGACAGAGAATTTCACAATTCTACAATGAAGATGAAGTAGAAGCTGAAAACATAGAAACTAAATAAAACTGCATCTCACAGCATGAAAGTAATGTACATGAGGGGTCTTTCCGCTTTCATGGCCCTGCAGAAGAAAGCAAGAACACTCAGCATCATCAGCCTCTAAAAACCTCCTCATTCTCTGAGAGATGAGAACTCAAATGGATTCCACAGAACAATAATCTGTCTGTGCTCTATTCTTCCAGCCACAAAACTGTTCCTTGCCAAGGTAAAACAGATCAAGTCCTCTGGCACAACTGCAACAAGTGAGGAATAGATTCTTTGTGATTTCCTGACCTCAGTCATGATTTTCCCCTCATCAGACGGCACAGTTTTAGGGTTACTCTGACTGGCATTATGGGAGAAAGCCCCAGATGGTCTTTACAGCTTTCAGAAAAGCACTTTGCCTTATCCTGGCACAGCCATTGTACCAGTATCTGAGAAAGCTGCGATGTAAAGCTGACTGTTGTTTTTGCAGCAATAACATTTGCCAATATTTACTCAAGGAAGAGGAGTGGCAGATGGCTACAAATGAGTCATTGGTAAATAATGCAAGAACATTTTTTAGCTCACCCTGAAGTAATCCCTTGGGATTGCTGAAGATCCCTAGGAGAGAGGCAACATCAATTTCATGGACATAGATTTAAGGAGAGTCTTAGCAAATTCAGAGGTAGAATCTCGATTTGAAGTAAATTTTATACTGCTTCTTTGTCTCATCACCATCTACATTTCCATATAATTTTTATTAACTACATTTACAAATGTTTGTAGTCCTTAAAGTCAGTGTTCCTGAAAGCTCAAATCAGGCTCCATAGTATCATTACCTCATAAACAATTTTCTACACATAAGTGAAAGTAATGCTTTTTTCCCTGCCTAAATTAGACATTGCAACACATGCACACTCAAAGTCAGACATAATAGCAGCTGAACCACTGAGAGGAGCAAGTAATTTGTCAATGTGGTGTGACTCAAACCTTAAATAAGATAATTCTTATAGGGCCAGTATTCTTTTCTATTGAAGTACATTCATTTTCTGTCCTCTACCGCCACAGTGTAGCTATTGCTTCTGGATTCAGGCTTAAGGCAGCATAAGCAAAGAGTCAGAACATCTAAAATAAATCTACATGAGTCAACAGTTAGGGAGTAGATTTTACTGGGAGCCTCCATTCATTGTGACAGAAAGATTTCAAAATGAAGGCAAGTGAAGGCAAGACTACACAAATAAAATGTCAATTATGATTCCTTTTTAGAAACACAGTATATCTCATGAACATGCCTTCATTGCACTTCCTTCAGCAGATTGACACATATTACCCTTGACTTTAAACCCCAGCCACAAGGGGCTCAGCTGTGTGCTGCACTTCCGTAAATTCCCATACACCAGCACCATCTCTAACCACAGCAATCACCCAGTCACCGTATGGCTTAGTCACTTCCTTACAAGCTTGTGCCTTACCAACAGGATAGATCCACATAACAGAAGCATTGCAGCAATTTTCAGAACCAATAGAAAAACAAATTTATCTAATTGGTCATTAAAGGAGGCAGTAAATTTTCTCAAAAGCTGAAACATTCCTTCTTTCAGACTTCCACTCCTCACTTGTGTTTCAGTCAGAAGAGCTTTAGACCTGAAATTCGGTGCAGCTGCTGCCTAGCAGCATGTACACAAGGCAGCAACAAAAAAGAGTTCTGCTGGTGCCTAGAAAGCCCCAGCTCAGCATAAAGTCATTGTAAACTTAGCTAGATGAGCTAGTATTGCTCATCAGTCATCCAGAATTAGCATTGCACTGCTGAGTGGCTGAAAAACACAATGGTCCATTACCAGACAATATATAAAATCAGAGCTGACAAACAGAACTCTGAATTTTTCTTACAACCAGAATTAAAACATTGTATTCTACAGCTCATAAGGTGCATCGGTACTATAACAGCACCTAACAACTAAAGAGCTATATCAACTCTATTCTTTTTTGCCAGGACTAACACCTCACACAATAAGAAATCTTTAGCAACTGGAAAGCAACAAAATAATGAAGAAAAACAACAAACTGCAGCTCTGTTTCACTGCTAGTTGTTTTTTCTTAGTTATCTTTACTGATCCTATCCATCTACTTTAATCTGACATCTATGTAAAGGCACATCTCTCATGTGCAAGTGCCACACACACTTACTTGCTGTCTGATGCTTGCCTTCCTGTATGAAATGGAAGTAGAGCTGCTTCTACAAGCAGCAAGCCTCTAATCAGACAATAACCACATCACAACTTGATTCTGAGGATCTGGAGGACAATGTCACTTCTTAGAATTATTGCGCTGTCTCATCAATGTGAAAAACAGCACCTCCTAGTAAAGAAAAAATGTATTTCCCAAACTATGAATATTATTATTAATTTTAAAATATGTCTATTTAAACATGCATTCCTACAGAGCAAAATGTAGTCAGGTGGGTTGCTAAAAACTGCTAGATACTGATCACAAGGCCACATGTGTTACATCCTGTTGAGACTCCAGCAGATGCTCTTTGCAAAGTGTCCCTGACAGCCCAGCAGCATTACCAGTACAATTTGCAAAGGTGTTGTGTTATAAAAAGCTACAGTTTATGGCAACCAAGTGCAACAGAATGATGCCAGTTCCCCATCACCACAGTAAACCCACGTAATTTCAGCAGTGCTTGTCACAATAAGGATTCCAAATACGACTTTGAATAGAAACCTAAGAAATTTTGGTTAGTCTGTGTCCTGCCTATTCTCCTTTCATTTCTGTTTAATTGGTTGTGAGATGGAAATAAGAAGCAGTGCTGTGGCCTGCATCAGTAACTAACACAAGAGTTGCACTTCTGATGCAAATAATTTTATAGTAAAATTAAACACTATGCAAAGAAAAATCACACTAGTGAAAAAGGTTAGGAAAAGGATACAGTCAGAGTTCTATAAAGAACATTATAGCTCAAGATAAAACAAAATAATAATAAAAAAAGAATGTTATGTTCTGTTACAGTGTGGTCACTAGGAACAACATATGAGAGACAGAAGTGGGAAAGACCAAGAAATCAAACCTTTTGCTTTGCTACAATTGATTTCTAAAGCTTTTTTCTTGCTCTGGCACAACAGACAGGCTCTTAATTTAAAGTTTATAAGCTAAATATGTATTTCAAAGCTGTCCATCACTATGGCATTTGGATGGCTTTTGAGAAACACAACATTAAAGCAAAATCATCGTTCTGGCCACTGACTTCCTGGTGTGTTCAAAACTGTCCCAGTCACCAGCAGAGAACATCCAAGGGCTAAAGCAGCACAAAGACTCTTTTTATCAGGGAAAAAGAGACACCTGAACAGACCGTACATAATGTCACACAGCCAACACCTTGCAATCTGGGGCCCATTGTCTTCAGGGCAGAGGAAAGTTAATGGAAGATAAAACATTTACAGTAACAATTAAAAAATAAGAACTAATCATAATTAAATGGCTGACACTTTGATAGATCTGCATTTTGACAAACTACAAATATACTTTGATAGTGTAGCTGAAACATGGAAGAGTTTTAGTTCTAAGATTTTAGCAGTGAGAAAATGCACGACTCACATTCCTGGGTGGGCCAGAAGACTGCTGAAAATTAACATATATGGTAATTCAATTGAAACATTACTACTGGGGTGGGGGAAAAAAGTTCTGGAAAAGCCTTTTCTTCACTAGAAAAGACAGAAAAAACATTTCAGTGTAGCACTGACCAAATGAACCACTACTTCCCTGCCATCCTTTTCCTGGCGGCATTCTGTTTTCTAAGAATTACAAAGATTTAAAAAAAGAAAAAGGAACCTGAACAACTAAAACCAAGTTTGTGTTTGCTTACTACTTAAAATGCCAGATATCTAGATCCATCCATTCAGAATGGCCTCAAACTTAACGTAGTGGTTCTGGTTTCTGTAATTCCTGTTTACAAAACATCAACATTTCCCAGTTGTATTACAACTTTTTCTAGGCAGGGTTATACCAAAAATCCCTTGATTATTGACTCTGAAACTGCATCATAATAAAGCATCTCATTGGTTATCCACAAAACTGTGTCTAGAGTTTTGCACTAGCTAGAGTTTGGAATAAAGTAAACAAGATATGAAAAATATTTCTGTGCATTTATGGGCTTGGGTCAGGAGAGTAAACAACTGAACTTGTAGATCCTTGCAATGTGAGCTGGAGACTGCTGGACTGGACACCAGGGGTGAGGGTGCACTCTCTAAAGCTGATGGAGAGGGTTTGCTTGTTGCCCCAATATAGGCATTCAGAGCATTTTAGAGACTTCCCCAGAGTTCAGTCTTTGATTTGAGAGACTGAAAAAATTACCTTCTCCTCTCCTTTGAGTCAGTGACTTATGCAGTGTACCTCAACATTTTTCCACTTCTCTCCATGCCTTGTACTAAGAAATATCCTGTTTTTCTTCATAGGATAAGCAGGATTGTGCCTGCTTTGCCATAATGCCTGTCTGAAGGCAAGAAGAAGAACTGGCATGGTCAGGGCATCCCTAATCAGCTCAAACCTTCTGCCTCTTGCTTCCAAGCCACCAGCTCTTCTATTTCTGTACAAGTGTCATGACCTCTGATGGCATAATGTAGCTGTGCTGCCTTGCTTGGGTCTCCAGATGCTTCATATTTGTGGTCTGTCTGTTACGCTGGCTAACAGCCCATTTCCTCATGTAGCTTAGGGTGACTTGATGAAAATGCAAATATTTGGAGATATATGCAGTTGCATTATATGCCCACATTAGCATGCGCACTCCTGTGAGACCTCAAATTTTAAAAAACATTGTATCTTGCTTGAATAGTATATTTCATAAGCTTGCCAGTATAAACAGTGATGTTTGATAGGTACTTCTCATTTGTAAAATAAAATATGTAGTACTGCATTTAGAATTAAATACATAATAATAACTAAAAGCAATAAAAAGCTCAAACCCTGTCATGAGTATTAGTGACACTCAGCAACAGTATGGAAGTTTAAAAAGCAATATCATTCATATAACATCATTGCAGAGGCATTAAACACACTAGAAATGGAAGAAGAGGAGGGTACTATATTTTCCCACAGTCAATCACAAGAAGTGGAGAAAAACACTTATAAACATCCTTGTTTAGAACTTAAAACATCCTTCAAGTACTACCACAGAAGTCTCTATTAGCCCATGTGTGCTACAGAAGGTTATTCTTCAGCACCAAAGACTGGACTTATTTTCCTCTGCTGTTACAGTGAGCATACAAACCCACCCACCCCCAGAGCACCTTGTATACAATGTCCTCTCTTTTACAGAATATGGATTTTTGTGTCTGCTTTAGTCATGACACATAGAAAAGGACAAACAAATTTCTGCTTGGGAGTTCCTGATAAAAACTGCCTGCATTCATATGACACTGTACTTGACAGTAGTCACCTGCTTTTAGGACATGCCAGAATTACTGTGCATGCATAGCTGTTTCACTCAACATTTTCCAGAATGCCTGTGACAGCATGTCCAGGGTTTCTGGAAGTGCAAACCTGAATCAGAGCTGTTGGGCACTTACAGCATTGCTCACGTCAGGAATTTCATATATATTTGCATTTTGCTTACTTGGAAGAAGCAAAACAGGACAGAGTTGTTATATTTATAATTGTGTGTTAGTTTCAGGCAAAAATAGACTTACCATTTTTATCTGTATATTTCAGCCACATACCAAGAAGTTCAGTACACAGTCAGACCCATTGCATACAAATGATGCTATTCTCAATGCTGAAATATTTACTTACATGTTTGCTTACTTACATTAGTTTAAAATCAGCTGGAAAAAAGTGCAAATTAACAGAACATAGAGAAAAGTATAAGAAAAAGAAAACAAAGAGAGACATTCAAGAAACTTCTCCAGGGCACATAGCAAGACAGTGTCAATGCTGGAGTCCTAAGACTCAGCATTTCTTTTATTTGGAGTTCCCAGCTCAAGGAGAATATGCTTTTATCTCTCAGCTCAAAAAACTGTAGACTCAATTCAAAATAATTCATACTATCCTCTACCTATTATCAGGTTTTCCACTGTACGAGTTGTTCAAAGCTTTGGAATAACCTAACTGTCTTAGCAGTGATTCATAAAAGCAACAAGAAAAATAATAAATAGTAACAATTACGGTTGATATCATTTGGCACTGATGCCAGGAGGAGGCTGCCTGCCAAGGGGAACATTCCTTGCAAGTTAGTCCTACAATGTGCTGGCAGGCAGCAGTGCCTGGAACCAATCCGATGTTCTGCTTAGTCGGGCTGCCCCAGGGCACCAGTGAGACAGGGCAACACAGGGGTGTTTCAGGGAGCCCTCAGGCTGCATGGAAACGAGGGCATTCCCTCTTTTTCTGGACAAGGGAGGCTTTGTGATAAGTGGAAGCATTTTCTCAAAGTTTGTGGAGTAAGACACAAGAAGAAAAAAATCACACTAGAGAGGTCAGGCTCTGCTTCTCATGAATTTGTTTGCATTTGTTAGCAAACCTTAAACTGAACTATTCTCTTTAATTCAAAATCCTGTGTTTCACAGAGAGGAAAGTGCCAAGTTTTTAGCATCCATCTCCATGATAGAGCCAACAACAAGCACAGAGGATTGTTTCAGGATTTAAAGGCTATTGTAGCTTTTGGACCTGTATGCATCATTGTGTACTGCAGGAGGAGGGGCAGTTGTCAAACAAGGGATTTAAAACTAAAGCAAGTCCATGTTCAGTGCAGTTCTTTCTGGAACCCAAAAGGTTAAGGGTAATTCCTTTGAACCCTTGTCTTCCACCACAGAAAAATGCAGACCTACTGTGATGAAGGCTGAACCACGTCTCTATTTTTGATATTTCCTAATACATTTTTAATATCTGGTAAGGCATAGGAATGTGTTTACCTAGTAATTTAGAAGCAGATAAAGAAGTAGATGCTACCATGCCACCTTACCAGAGTACAGCACCTACATGAGTGCTTTAAAACACTTTATGAATTTTAGAAAAATATTAAGTATCTTGCATCTCCTACTGTTCATAGTTGCTGTGAATATTTTTATTTCCCACTAAGCAAGCACAGAGTCTCTTATGCTGACAAGTTCAGGCAATTTCAGATTCTCTCAGATACCATTTCCAGCATAATTGATTACTTTTAGCTCTCCATGACCTCAAAAGAGTATTCTAAGAGCAATTTCCATGAGTAGCTGAAAGGTGTAATTTGTTCAGTAAAAGATGGCAACTTCTGCTGTTGAGAACTTCATGAAAACATATATTATGTTTTGTGACAATCTGGATTTTCAATAAAACCAAGAAAAACAAGGCAGAAAATAATCTCTTTCATGTCACTATCTATCTTTCTTAAAATTCAGCTGAATTAATGATCACCATCTTGATTCAGCAAGCTTTAAGATAAAGATGTGGATACTTGCCAGAACATCTTTAGTACCACTGAAACTCTATAGACCTCCCCAGATTTAATAACCATACTTACACTTTCTTTATTTATACTTTTTTGGCTGTTGAAATCATCAAAGGTCTTTGTTTATAGCTGAAACAAAATAAGAACTGAAAATAGAAAAAAAGCTAATCATAAACAGAGAAGTAATTTTTGAGAAGTTTAGACACTCAGAGCTGGAAGTAGCTTGGTTCAGGGAACTCTCACTTTCCTGCAATGTGATAGTACAGAAACAGTGACCACTTTGATTGCTCAGGTCTGGAAGGAAGACTGCAGTGCCAAACTCTACTGAACATCTGAGAGCCCGTGGCACAAAACTTTCTTCTGCCACCTCAAAGCCTGTTTATATGAAGCACTGACTATTCTGAAGGCAGACACCTTATTCCATTTCACTGCTATTGTCCAGTATTCCAGTCTCTAGTTATGTAACCTGGAAAACCATGAAATCATTTATCCTTTTTTGAAAGAACATTCTGCAAGCCCATGTTCAGTCCATGTTTTGTAGCTGGAGAATTCTTTTAAGCAAGACATCAGATAACCTGACTCCATACTTGATGTCTTTTCTAGAAAAGATTACTTTAATCTGTGCAAGCAATATTCTTTACTTATTAAGCACATCTATACCTGAAAAAAATAATACTATTGTATGCTGGCTGATGTTGCAAAAATCTTTGCTTTAAAAAAGTTCTTTGCAGTTATCAGTATAATCTTAAATACAGGAAGTGCCTTGAAATGCTTTTTTAAGTCCTAAAAACAGAATATTGTAAGTGTCTGGGTAGATTTGTAACCCTCTTAAGCTTAAAAAGACAAGGATTAAAAAAGACTGACTAGCTCAAAGGATTAGCAATGAAAGACAGACACTTTCACATATAAACTTGCCTGGGTTCATCCAAATACAACAGTTACTGAAATCACCAAATTAAAAGAATGTTTGGTGGTTCATTGGAAGCAAGTCTGTGGCTCTCAGCCCAGTTTCTAAAGAAAAGATACTCATCAAAAACATGCCTCTATTTGGCATTCTGGCAAACTGGGTGTTTCAGAAAAGACAAAGAAATGAAAATACACAGAGCAGTTCTCTTAAAATAAGATATATTAGTGGCCTAGCTAGAATCCTGGGGGGGGGGGGGGGGGGGGGGGGGGGGGCGGTGGAGAGGGGGGACGGCACAATCTCCCTTTTTTCAATTGAGGATATGCAATGCAATCAATAATCCAATAAAAGCAGATTTTTATAGTACTATTAATGCAGATTTTTCTAAAAATGTGTAATGTATTCAGTAAGTGGGAAGGAGAGTGGTGAATAATGTGATTCACCACTGAATTCTTAATTTCTAAACCTAAATTCTGTTTACACCACCATGGGACTTGTCATTTTACATTGCTGCTGTGGGCTTTCTTTTCCACAGCCCTTCCCCAGAGAGCTGGACCTGAGCAAAGCTGGACTCCTTTCTCTCAGAAGCACACTGGGAATGCATTATGCTTTTATGAGACACTGCTATCCCACATTCACAGGGGACACTGGTGGGCCTCAAGTACTTCAGCAGACAGTGCTGTCAAAGGCACTGAAGGCACCATGATGAGCCTTGACCAGAGCTGCCAAGCCAGGGGGAGAATGCAGGTCACTGCCCATCCACTGGGTTGAGGCAGGGGGAATTCCTCAAGTGATCAAGTCTCTTCTTCCTCAGCTAAGCAGCTATCAGACAAGACTTTTGCATTCAGTTACCAGCTCAAATTTCTTCATAAAGTTCCTCAGTTTCGTGGGCATGCATTTCTTCAAGTGTTAAAAAACAAAGTTAGACACTGGGAAAAAAAAGCAAAATTTTCAGAGAAGCTACAAATTAATAATCTTTCCTCAAGCAAAAAATGAATGGAGGGAGAAGAATACATTTTTTCTTAGAGGACTTCTTATACATAAGCATACGAAATTCTAGAAATGTTTACATGGCTGTAAACTTACTGTGATCAGTAACCTCAAAAAACCAAGCTGCATTTTCATGAAAATTTTTTTTGTACACTGTTTTTCATCAAAGCACCTAAGGACTTGATATTGGGTACTCTATTCATAAGCCAGTTCACAAAGTGATCAAATTAATTCTGTGCCTAGAAATCAAATCATGTCCTCATGTAAGTGTTATGAAAGCACAAATGCATATACATTATCAGACTGTTTGCCTCTTCTGCTTTAAAAATGGAGAGGGACATGGCACTCCAGAGCATTCCAGCTATAAATGCTTTCTGTATATCATTGCATGGTACACTTGCACTCACCAAACTCAGGCTGGTGGTAAAAATAACCCTCTCTTGAAGAGCAGACATTAAGTTATCTACTAGGGCTTCCACCTGTTAACATTTTTCAGAGAGGGGCCCTGTCTGGAAATAACTTTGTATTTCGTTATGAACTCTATGTGCTTTACTGAACAGAACCAAGATGTGACTCATTGCTCTGAGCTGTGCAAACGCTAAACCTGTTTCAGCCATGGAGGCTCAGATTTGTCTGAAAATTAGACAGACATCAGAGGTGGAGCAGAAAAGAGACAATAAAAATCTGGACTCTGGGTTTTTATTTTCCCTGTAAGAAATGTTGGTGCTCTCTAGGTAATCTCAAGAAATATGCCACTATAAGGAAGACATCACATAGTAGGAGCAGCAGGCTCTACTTTCTAGAAGATAAGAAAATGTCTGTATACGTCTCTATTTAAGTCATTCTTCCCCCTCTTGCTGGTCACAAGATCATATCAGTGAACACTGGGACAGTTACATTTGCTGATGACTCTATTTTTAAGTGAAATAACACATATTAAATTTGCATGAGGTGTGTGTATATATATATAAAACATTCTCAAATTTCTTCACTGTTATGTCATGAGATTCTAGAATTCCTTGAGTCAAACTTATCTGAATTTGGCTATAGGAGTCATAAAATCATGGCACTTAAATATCAGAAAAAATACTAACAATAGTAATTCTGTTTAATGTAGAGATTGCATTACCATTGAGAGATAATACAAAGAAATTGTAATATTTTGGATAACTGTGCACACTAGTATCGGTTCTGCAAGAATCAGAAAAAAGGTGCAATACAGATAAAGATCACATGATGAAGTCTTGCTCCTACCCTGATAATATTGCAGATAAGTTAAATGTATGTATACAGAAAAAGATTCACAGCAGTATATAACCATCCATTTATCAGATCTGCTATGAAAATGTTTTGGGTTTGACATGAAAGATTCCCTATCAAGGAAGATACAGTATGGCGGGAGAGTGGGAAGAAGGATTTATTTACCTCAGGAATGTGGCAGCTCAAGAAAATATCCTAGCAGTGTACAACTGCAATAATCAAGAAAATCACTAGAAAGAGCATAGTTTAGCTGTATCCACTTCAGTGAGGAAGACAGAAAACTAGTGGAGGGCAGTTTTGACTGTTAACAATTCAGGAGCTGCACCATGACAAAGCGGAGACTGCACCAATACACAGGCTTAACCCTACCCCTCATATCCACACTGTTCCCTACAGTTCTGGGCAGAGTGACCTCCCCAGCACTTCCTCAGCCTGATGCCCAGCAGGGGTGGAGCAGATCCCTCACTCATACAGAGCTGCTACAAGCTCTCATCATCTTCTCAGACTACTGAGGGGTTGGGTGGTGCTGAGCCTTGTGAATTAGAGTGAGTTCCTGAGTGGTCTTCAAGGGCCCTGATCTTTGTACCAACCAATAAATACTTTTCTAGGAATTTTAACAGATGCTCCATTTTCCCACCTTCAGTTTACTCCCCCAAAGTAAGAAATAACCTGCAGCCACTGCACCATACCACAGCTGTAGCTGATGGGCAACAATTCACTTTCCTATATGAGAGACCCTAGAGCTCCAGCCTGTAACAGTCTGGCAAAGGTACTGGCAGCAAGACAGCATTGCTTTCCCAAAGGAACTACAGGCTATCCTATCTGTTCTATTTGATGGGCATTCCTGACCCTGAACTAGTCTTTAACATTTCAGGGAAAAAATATAGCAACTAAAATGTCAAAAATAACTTAGTTCTGATAGATGTACTCTCACAGGGGCAGAGCATGGTGAAAATTTTTCACCATAAACCCTGGTGAAATTTTTTTAATACATTAGTCTAAAAGAGATACAAGCATCATACTTCTGTCAAAAGAAAAGGAAAACAGGAAAAAACCAAAATTTTAATATCTCTAGCAGCTATTGCCTCAAGGCTTTTCTCAGGGACAGGACAGACCATTTGTGCATTGGCCAGTTACACAACCAGTAACAATCACGTGAAACAGGGCAGAGAAAAGGAATTCTTCTCCATGAAGCTGTCACACCGAAGAATTTTCACAGAATCACAGAATCATAGAATAATGAGGTTGGAAGAGACCTCTAAGATCATCGAGTCCAACCTATGTCCTAACACCTCAACTCAGAATCTAGACTATAGCACTAAGTGCCATGTCCAGCCTTTTTTAAAAAGTGATTCTACCACCTCTCTGGGAAGAGCACTCCAGTACTTTACTATTCTTTTGGTGAAATTTTTTTTCCTGATTTTCTTCTTGTATGACTTACATTGACAGAACAACTGAAACCAAGGTCTTTCCAAATAAACAGTGAAAAAAGCCTGACTCAAGGAACTCTGAATCTGCATTTGATTTCCCACAGAAAAACAGTATCTTTATAATTCCGGTCTGCATGTCTTATTTTAGATCAGAGAAAGTATTTCCACAGATCACTTAGTGGAATGAAAAGCTAGGATTTGATGCTACAGGATTCCAAATCTCTTTTTCCACTAAAACAAAAAACATCTGATGATAAAAAACTTGTGGGGTTTGGTTGCTGTTAAATTTGATTTGATTCGGTTTTGAAGCAATCTTCAACCTTGTTTTTGAATCCTTCTTCTATTTTGTGTATGACAGCAAGTGTGGATTTGCAGATTTCAGAAATACAGAACATTTCTGACAACTACATTAAGTTGTTATCACAGTTGGTGCTGACAAGGAGAAAGCTTGCAATAAGCATGTACTACCCTTGCGAGAAATCTGGATGAAATATTTGCTGAGTTGTCTACACATGTTGCTAGAATCAATGGTTGTTCAAAAGATTAGTAGTAATCTAGGGATTCTGTATAATAACTCAGTGTCCCACAAAATTTAAAATCCAACAGTCTCCTAATTGCTGACACTCTATTTGAAATAGCTTCAAGCCAAAGCCTGGGTTAAGTTTGTATTCAAATCCACTACAGCCACCGTCCCAAGCGAAAGACACCTGGTTCCTTCTATACTAGGAGTTGCATTGCTTCTGAAAGTGCCAGCTAAAACCCAAGAGAGTGAGAGTGTGTGCGTGTGTGCATGGTGTGTGCATGTTTTGGAGGGGGTATAAGGGGGGTGGGGCTTTGGTTGGTTGGTTGGTTTGGTCTGTTTTTTAAGGACTATTCCTAACCAGAGCTATGAACACTAGTGAGAAAAACTGGAATCTTCTTTTATTCCTATCGTACCTGCACATCATATGCCACTTTGAGAATGTGCTCTTTATTCTGGCTCCTAATTGAATACCAAGGCTGCCAACAGGCAGAGTCTTTACAAGGGTTCTCACATTGCATCTTTCCTAATCTGAGTTCCTAACTTGAGTCCTTTACTGCAAGGAATTAATGAACAGGAAGAAAAGTTTTCTTGGCTTTCACTCTCCAATCAAAATATGTAGGAGTAGCTGTCAAAAACAGCATTTTATTTATAAGCGGATAAGATTTGAGGTAGGCACCAATGTACAAAGAGCATTCCAAAGCCACTTCATAATTCCTTCTGGGACTTGAACTGCACTATAAAACAGTCCTTTAAAAAGTATGAACTCTCTTCAACCATCAAATGGCCTGACACTTCAAAGAAATATTTCCAAAAACCGTCATAAAGATGATTGATATATTCTATATAAGTTTAGCTATTTAGCCACCACACAGCTTTAAGCTGGAGAAGGTAATACAGCTTCCCTGACAGTATTTGTTATGGAAGCACTGGAGGACCTTGGGGGCCCCAATGAAAACCAGGAACTTCTGCAGAAGTAGAGTTCATATTTACGAACTGCAGCACTCCACTGAAAAGCTCATTTCCCAAGCTGTAATAAGGTATGTTTTAGGAGTCACCATCTGTGAGATTATTAAGTCTCAGAGGGCACCAGAGTACCAGTAACTTTCTTTGCAATAGATTTATAGACATTATCCACGGTATAAAAATATTTGACATTAAATAGAAGAAAATTCTGAATCCTTTTCTAGGCTCGTGCTGGCCACTAATAAAGACAAACCAAATGCAAAGTAAATACATTTATGAACTACCACATTTAATGGGGACAACAGAAAGTTGAGTCAGATCCTGAAAGGTAATGTACAATTGTAATTAAGAGTAGTGTTTTAATTAAGGGTTGTGACTTGAACTACTGTCTGGGATTCAGAATTAGAGTGCCCCATTTCTCAGCTTTTCTTCCCAAATGAGATACAGGAATTAGGCACATTAATTTAAGAGGTTTTATGACATTAAATAACTAGAAAACTCAAAACCTAGTGTTCAGTCAGTAGTAATACAAATGCTAAGGCAAAACCTGAAATTGTAGTCAGAAAAACTTAATGTCAAATTAGCTGAGATTAGAAAATTACCTAAAATGATGTAATGAAAGCAGATTTTTTCAGCAGATAATAAGCAGACAAAATTATGCCTCTCAAAACGAAAGCCTGACAACAACACTGCAGCCATTAAACAAAAACCACTATTGAGTGTCTGAAGACAATGCATCACAGGGGAATTCCTTTTAAGCTGATCTGGCTGACCAAGGAGTTTGTGGGTGTGAAGAGTTCTCTGCATTAGTATTCAGTTTTAATGCCTCTTTGCACCACCAGTGTCAGGTCCAGGACAAAGCTACAGCCTAAGCAATAAAGATGTGGGTGATGAATTTGTTTCAAACTGTGAGCTATTAACAAGTAGATTAGTCAATGGGCTAGATGGGAGCGATGATACACAGGGCATGAAGGGAGCCTGTCACTGAGTCTCCAGAAAGAGTTATGAACTCTTCTATTTCTGAACAGATTAAGGGTGATCTGCTTCTAAAGGGGATTTTAAACTAGCTTTTATACACATGAATTATTTTTACTTCCTTTAAAAAGTCTTTACTTCATATAAATACTTTGAACTGAGAACTCTTGTCTCATTCACAATGAATTGCACACCCTGGGGTGCTGCTCTTCAAAAACTTGACCTTGCCACAGCTCACATTTTTGCAACACTGCAGATAATGTGAAATCTAGGGCACTGTTTGGTCTGTAAACCACAGTTACAGTTTCTGGTGTCCCTGCACAAGGTAAACTCACAAGAAACAAGGACAAAAAATGGTGTGAGCAGAGATGACTCCAGCATCGAGAAAAACACCTGTTTTCTTTCTCTCTTACAGAACTGGAAGTTGTACTATTTCCTCTACCTCAGTGCCTCCAGGCCAAAGTCCAAACAAAGGCAAGGCCTTTGTGTCTTTACAGATGACAACACATAAATAAAATATATGTTTACATCACCTCACTGACTGTTTTCATAGTAATTCTATACACTGCAAGAATATCTGTGTTTCTGCTGGCCTTCTGTGTGTTACCTCTGTGCGCTATCAGTTCTTCAGCAAATAGAAAATTAATATTGTCCCACATGAAGTCGCAGACTATTCCTAGAATTACTAGGGGAGATGGCATAAACGATCTGCTAGGAAAAATTTACAGCTGTACTCTGCATGATGGGACAACTGTAAGCAAATGAGCTGCACTGCCCTCAACTGCTGTTCCAGTCAGGAATCTAAACATAACTAAGGGGATATGTTCACCTCCCAGAAGAATGCGAATAGCAGTTTTGTAACAGTAATAGACAATTGTTACCAAAAAGCATGTTGGAATGTCACAGACTATAAAAATTCTGTCTGAGAGTCCTATGTGAGCTGCTTGTCATCTCCCAGAGTGTCTGAAAGCTTTGCAGACCCTTGGAGATATTCTGGAAGATGTTAAAACTCACTAGCAACACATGACTGAATGGATATTCCCCAACTTCCATCCACAGTTGTAAAGCCTCCTATACATTATTTATTCCTTTATGGCTCTTCACAAAGGAACTTCGGGCACACCAGGCTCTGTGCAGTTTTCTAGCCAGCACAGACTGTGCACTGTGTAGTACCATAGTACTATTTATTGTGGTCAGACACTGCTGACCTTATCTATTGTTGAGCTGCTACCTGCAACTTCCAAAGAAGAAGAAATTTATTCGGTTCAAGAAGATGGATTTAGTTTTAACCAGACAAAGTAACGTTCAAAATGTTTATGTACACAGTCCAAGGGCAGCTCCTGCTCTGCTTCACAGCTCTCTTTGCAATATCCAGGAGCACCTCTGGACTGTCAAGAGTGTTTAAGTCTAGACTGAATGTGTTTGGGAATAATGTGCACATACCTAAAAATATAATTCTGTTGCATTAGTCCTGGTAATGCTAAAACAGGGAAATAGTCTCCAGATTTTTTTTTCCTGGTCACAGAAGTTCTTTGAAGTTCAAGGGTAAATTCCTTGCTCTATTACTGTATGTGCGCATTCTATTACTTAATTCAGTGACATGAGGATTTCAGTAAAGGTATTTCCTTGGATGCTTAGGACTTGGATAAAATTTTGCAAAGTTGGGCTAAGTACTTAGGAAATCTTGGTCAAATAATGGCTTGTGCAGAAATTATGCAAGACTGAGGTATAAGCTCCACTTTTTTTGTCTTGTTTGAATATATATAAAGCTAGTAGCTTATATTAAATACTCTTCCACATGGTTAAAATGTTCATATAAAAATTTGAGAGATATGCAGAAGTCTTACAACAGTATAATTTACACAGAGTAAATAAACTACCCCCATGTAAGAAAGCTTTAACTATGCCAAACATTTCAAGAATGGGAGCTCAGAGAAAAAGACACTGCCAAGAAAGACATAAGTCTTTCACACATCATCTCTATCTGAAATCTAACACCTATAGTCAAGAATTTAAGAGAATGGATTCTCAGCCATGTATATTACTGGAGCCAGAGAGGTCAAAAGAATTAGCTTAGAATACCCAGAACTGGCAGAATAGAGCTAACAGTGTTGAACACCTTGGGATGTTGCAAATCAGGTGCTTATTCACAGATGTATCCAAGACCATTGGCTAAAACCCAGAATCAGATTGGACTACGAAGCTAATTCTGAGACCACTTCTTGACACCTCTGAGTCTGACGTGTAATTACTCTGTTCATGTCAAATTACATAAAATAAAAGCACATAGAGAGAGTGCTCTCAAATATTTCAAAAACAGGCAGTATAGACTAAGCCTAAAAATATGACTTAGCAATTTCAGGCACTACTAAAGAAGGAAAAATTGTTTATTTTTAAAAAGTCTCAGTTCCTTCTTTTCTAAAATAAGACTTAGCCGATGTCAACCTCAGAAGAGAGTACTACACATTAGCTAATATCTAAACCATCCTTTGAAAAATACAGTGATGAATGAACTTGCAAAGCATATCAGTAGACACAAGCAATACGATTTCTTGCAGAGAAAACAGATAATCCACAACCATGGAGAATAGTCTACCAGCAGATAAATTGATATTATTATTACTGCTAAGCAATACTTCCATAATAACTGTAAATTGTGGCAGCAAAATGATAGAAGTATTTACTGTTCATAACCTCAAATCATTATGTTGTATCTGTATTTCTTACAGATTACAATGAGAATTCTGTGAGCTGATCAGTTTTGTAAATCCAAATACTTATGAATTGCATTTTGCCAATATATGTATCATGCAACCTGTGAAATCCCACCCTAGCGGGATTTTCATGTGTAGGGGAATGAATGCATCTAAATTCCGAATTCAGCACAATTTCATGTCCAAAAGGAGTTTGCTTTATCTTCAGGTTATAACAAAAGTAACAGGAAGAATTCACTGCCACATTATTAGGGTGAAAAGAACACCCACAGCCTCCTACCATGGGTGGGAATTCCAAAGTGGGGTTTCTTAAACCTTGCTCTGAAAGTGTCAGGACTGGCCATAGTCTGATTGAACTTGGAGGGGTTAGCGGTCTGAGCTATGACAACTGCTACCTTCCTGTGGAATGCCTGTGTAAGTATTTGTGCTCCTAGGAACATGTACAGAGGAAGTACTTTCTATTTCTTATCTCAAATGAAGATATCTTTCTCTGCTTTTGGAATACCAAGAAGTCTGAACTCAGTGTGGCTGTAGGATGCTAGCTGGGAAAGACAAGAGAAACAGCCTGGAGATTTTCAGGAATCTCTGCAACATTCCATACACATACATATTCCATACATCATACATTTGCAGTAGCACCAGCAGTAGTGCCAAATTACCTCTTCTCACCATAGAAGCCATCTTCTGGCCATGGCACCTGTGAGAGGATACATTTCTAAGGTGTCAGTTGCCATCTGTTTGATTTCGCAAATCAAGGGGGCAGTGGCACCTAATTTCCCATGTGTTGACCTGGTTGAAATTCAGTATAGAGAGAACAAAAGGTGAAAATAGAAAGAAACAGTAAAGTAGAAAGAAACAAAACTCCTTTGATTTTGGGTGAGGTGGAAGAGCCACACACTGCATATGGAGCAAAGAAGCACACTTCTCCATTCTATAGTTTTTATCAGCTGCATGGTTAATTCCCTGGGATGCTCCTACAGTGTCTGTATATTCAAAGGTACCCAATGTAAGCCATAACTTTAGAGTAGTTAACAGTTTATAGCAGGCTCAAAGCTCATTGGAGGCAATTATCACCACTTTAAATAAAACTCAGTTTATGTTTACATGCACTTTTGTTTTGTTATCAGTAAAAAAACCCAAATTATTTTATCATAATGGCTACTCCTCTCCTTAGGTCTCAGCTTGTGCCAGAGTTGAATCTTTTCTAAATGACTCTTTCCAAATGAATGTCACTATTATCATTGTTCTTTTTTTTCTTTTTTTCCCTTCTTTTTAAAAAAATTTTTTCCAATATATAGTAGCAGCTTTAGATGTTATCACAAAATGAGCGAGCCTGGGACACTATGGACAGGTGCTGGGCAAGATTCTTTACATAGCTCTTCTGGGACAAGGCACCTCAACCCTTGGCCTCTGGCAGCTGTTGTTCTTCTAGTCCTGCATTTACTAAGGATTTCTCTCTCATTATGTCTACACTCCCTGTTGTTCTACTCCTGGACCTCCCAAGTTCTTGCCTTTATGCACCTCCTGAAGTTCCAGCCCTGGACTGGAGAGACCCTGAGCAGAATCTAAACTATGCAGATTCAGCCTATTGGGCTGTTTGCGGGTCAGGGGGACTTTGCTTTTTTTGTTTGGGTGTTTGGGTTTGAAGGGGGGGTTTTTAGGTGGGTTTGGAGGTATTTGGGGGCATACTTTTTTTTTTTTTTTTAGATTTATTTGCTCTTCTCTTAGTGTTTTCTTAATGTTCTCTTGGAGACACAGGTCTGCGTTGCAACTCTACTCCTTCCTATTTTGTGGGCAGAGAGAGCAGATGGCAGCAGCCAGGGTGTAGTGTTTACTCTTCCTCCTCTGTGGTGTAGGTTGCTGCATGGTTCCCTATGATCTGCTGGATTTCAGTGCAAAGGCCATGGTCCCCCACTCTCTGCGTGCACCCACTTGCACCCACTAGAGGCTTTGTGAAAAAAGGACATCTCTCACAACTATAAAATCAGCATATCTGCTTCAGATTTTTGCATCTGAGATATTATTGTTTCTTTAAAAAATATATATTCATGTTCTTTTTGTACTCACTTTTCTTGTTGTTTTTAAGAAGACTAATGACATTTGTTTGCTAGAGTGGAATAGGACTTAAATTTTCTTACAACCTAACCCCAAATGCACAAATTGAATTACTTTGTTATCTGTTGTGCAACCCTGATCAATGTCATGGACATAATAATCTCTTTCCTATTCCATGTAAAGACAGACCTCATGCAATGACATCTGCTCTTTCATTGGCAGGCTTATTTCCTATCATAACATGTGGCAATTGATATTATATCTCATCTTGTCACTGTACATTTGACATGCAATCAAAGTGTTCCCCAGAGTACTGGAGCCCTTTCTGTAGCCACTTGAAGGGCACTTGCTCTTAGGGTTTGAGCCTCACAAACTATGATTCTCTTTGTACTTCAGCTATTTAACTAACACTCCTGTATTTTGCAACAAAACAGTTAAAAGGAGAACCAGATTTCAGTGTCCAGTGGTGAAGGTTACTATGTTTGTCCCAGGATTGTCTCAGCTACAAAGATTTGGAAAGCAGCTGTGCCACAGTGATACACTTCATAACCATCCAGGAGTCCAACCAGTCCGCAGAAACTCACTACAGAGCTTTCCTGACAACAGCTACTGCAGCAAATGGCCTTCCCTGCCCAAACTCACATTTGGAAATACACTTAGTGATATTATTTTAAACTCTTCCTGAAAGTTATAGAAGTACTGGTTTCCTACAGCAGCAGAAGGAAGTTGACATCCCAAGGGGTTTCTGCTGTGGACACACGAACTGTATGTCCCCAGATGCGTGTGTGCGCATGTGTAACTTCTTAAAATGTTGTGCCTCAGTTTTGACCCATGTTTTTCCTCTCCTTTATCATTAATTTGAAATTAAAATATAGAAAGCATGTTTCCTATGTTCACTGTCATTTCATGGACAAAGCAAAATCTCCTTTCATGAAACCTCTCAGCTACTCAAAGCAGTTCTGACAGTAGAATGCCTAAATAATGTTCCTAAAATAAATTTTCCGTCTTAGTCCTGTGTTCGGAATCTGTTTTCGTTACCTCATTTTCAGATGTAATTTTCCCAGGGTTTCTATTGCATTAAATTCTCTCTGCCTTTTCTCTCAGTCTCCAAGAGAAATGCAAACCTAATTAAAGACACATGGCATTTTTAGTCTATATTAGTTAGAGACATTTTGATTGAAAATAGGCTTACATGAAGCCAAGGGAAGTTGTTTCCAGGCTTCTTTTTTAGGGGAGAGATGCCACAAGCTCACTCCCAACTTACATAAAGGAGATGCAAGGAAAATATTTCACAGAGAGTGACATAAATACTGTTACCTGGGGGGTTAATCTGCTGGAAAGTAACTCTGCAGGGAAGGATCTCAGAGGTCATGGTGGACAACAAACTGTTCATGAGCCAGCATTGTGCCCTTGTGGACAAGAAAGCCAAAGGTATCATGAGGTGCCTTGGGAAGAGCATTGCCAGCAGGCTGAGGGAGGTGATCCTGCCCCTCTACTCAGTCCTAATGAGGGGTGTCTGAAGCATTGTGTCCTGTTCTGGGCTCCCTGACACATGAGAGACACAGAGTTCCCGGCACAGGTCCAGCAGAAGGTGACAAAGATGATTAAGGGACTGGATCATCTCTCTTAAGGGGAAAGGCTGAGGGAGCTGGGCCTGATCAGCCCCGAGAAGAGACCACGGAGAGGGGATCTCATCCACGTCTGTAAGTGTCTGAAGGGTGGGTGTTGAAAGGATGGATCCAGGCTCTGCTCGGTGATGCTGGGCAACAGGACAAGAAGCAACAGGCAGAAATTGATACACAGGAAGTTCCACCTAAACATGAGGAAGAACTTTACTGTGCGGGTGACCAAGCACTGGAACAGATTGCACAGAGAGGCTGTGGAGTCCCCCTCACTGGAAATATTTAAGAACTATTTGGATGCAATCCTGTGCAATGTGCCCTGCTTGAGCAGCGAGGTTGAACCAGATGACCTCACCTGTGATTCCTTCCCAACCTTACCCATTTTGTGATAAGCATGTCAGTCAGGTGCATGGGAGTACATACATTAATATAAGTATTTATGTACATATATTTAATATATAATGTGCATATATTTAATATATGTACATTTCTTTTCTTACAGCTCATGTTTTGCATGATAAAAGCATGCATGGCATTTAAAAGTTTGTTCAGCACATAGTCCCTGCCACATGACTAGATGCAAGCCCACTCCATGACCTGATCCACAGCTCTACTTTTCATATCACTGTGCCCATGGTTGTCCATAGTGCCAGGATATGATGACACAGCATGCATTGTTTTTCCTCACATTATCACTAATTATCAAATGGGAACAGTACTGTGTTTATACAATATATATCTGTTGCAACAGAGACGAGACAACTCTAGGAGAGGAAGAGCTCAGTCACAGAAAAGAGGATGTAATGGGAACAGCAGATAACAAGATACTTTCATATCACACAGTATCACCCTGAAGTTTCTTAATACCCTGACACAAATTTTGGTGCTTCTTTCATGAGTAGTGGTGCTAGGGTAGAACCATTCCCCAGGAACAACATGAAGATGCCCAGTCAGGCCATGTGTATCATCTAGCACAGTATCCTGAATCTGATGGTGGTCAACAGTAAATGTGTATGAAAGAATACAAAAGAGGGGGAAAGAATAAAATAACAATTCCCAAAGTACATGTGTTCAGCTGAAAAATCTAAAGCTGGGGATTCGAACTAAAAAGAGTGTGTCTAGGTATTTAATAGATCCTGATAGGTCTATTTGTGAATTTGTACAAATGACTTTTTAATTTTTTTTCATAAAAGCTTTTGGAATCAATAACTTCTTTGATGATGATATAGTGAAAATATACCTCTACTGAAGTTATAAGCACTTAACATTCAGAACCCCTTATTTTGTAATTTGCAGCTATATGTAGCACTTCTTTTTTTAATACTTCAACTAAAGTCTGAACAGTTTTTAGCATGTACTGGGAGAAGGAATCTTTAACATTGCAAAATAATGTTTGGACTCCATGATCATGTACAGGAATGGAGGCTGAAAAGCAGAAACATATCAGGCATTAGGGTTTAAGACTTTTGAGGCATAAAATAAGGCATAAAATACATCTGCCAAACAGAAGCCACATCTGTAAGAAGACATTCTGTAATAATGTCTTCTTACAGAATAATGTCCAAAATCTCTTCAGTTAGGCAGAAATAACTTTATCCAAGTGGCTACATTCCTATTTTGAACATCTCTGCAAGATAACGGTGTCATTTAGTAGCACTCCTGCTAAATCTTTCACTGATGGTACAGTAGCAGAATCACTTAACTTTAACATATGATCCTAATTTGAGAGACTTGTGACTTGAAATTTAGGAGCTCTTTCCACTACAACTTGCACTTTTCATCAACCTGAAAAGTGTTGATGGTTTTACCTAATGACATGTAAAAAATATACTTTCATATGGACCACCATATGACCTTAAAGAAACTCAAATTCACTCATTGTTTAGATAGCAGAGTCAGTTCAAGAAGTTTGAAACACATTGCAATCAATTCTCATTTTCTGACAGAACACAGGACATTTCTTTTATGGAGTTTAAAAAGAAAAATAGAATCTATTGCTCCACCTTCACCTTGACAGTGTCCCAGGACAACAAGCAGCCTGTCTCTTTCACAGCCATTCTTTCCTGAGGCATGCTAGAAAACTCACAGTTCTTTCACAATCAGTAGGAAAAATAGCCTACAAATTATTTTCCCTCATAA
Source organism: Pyrgilauda ruficollis (assembly GCF_017590135.1). Lineage (NCBI taxonomy): Eukaryota > Metazoa > Chordata > Aves > Passeriformes > Passeridae > Pyrgilauda > Pyrgilauda ruficollis. The sequence continues at coordinate 11,572,649 of NW_024509210.1, read as the reverse complement.
GAAGCCCACATCCCTAAGAGGTAGGCTTTTCCAATGGCATTTCAATTTGGCTTAATTCCCCTTGTTTGTTTTTAAAAGCCAGATTTATCCTCATGCTAACAAAAGGTTCTAAACTAGTCTATAATGCAGTGAACAAGGGTACCACTTCCAGAGAATTCTGTGAACAGTGGCCCAGTAGAAATGTGAACCACATTGCACTCCCCTACTCTGTCAGTTGCCCTTGCTGCTTTGGCTCTGTACTCTTTTGGCCTGTAGGTCACTGCTTCTCTATGTGCCTGGCTGACATGCAGCTAGTGCTGCTCATAGAAATCACAAACCTCAAAAACCTGCAACAGCTAAATACAAGTGAGTCTGCCAGCAAACAGAATCTGTTAGGCCTTGGTATTTTTTGGGCTGTATGTATAGTAAAAGCTCTTCTCAAGCCTTTGAATCAGAATTTGCAGAATGTGGGGTCTAAATATTGGTGAATTTCTTTTTATTGAGAGAAAATGTTCTGGCAGATTTTCAACCAGACCTGGCACTGAGCCCCACTAATTTCCTCACAAATGTTTTTCTTACGGGTTTTCCTGATTAAACTGTGATCCTAACAGATTGATATTGGCAGAGTTTAGATACACATTTGGATCTTGAGCAAGTGCACTATTACATACTTAAAAATAGAATTGAAAAAAATAGCTGCACTTATGTTGTTCAGGCCCTAGACAGTTAACATAAACCATGCTTCTTTCTGCAATCACAGTATTTGCATTTCATTCCATCACTCTGACTAAAACATGACAGCAGTTACCTTTCTGAACAAATTCCAAAAAGCTCACAAAGTTCCAACTATTTTGTCCCTTGCTGTGCTGAGGATGTCTTCCCAGGCTACTACTGCTGCTTCTCTTCTCCCATATTTGGAAGTTGGCCTTCAGCATGGAGATCCCTTGTGGGTTTCTGTTTAAATTCCAGAGTCACTGTTGCACATTACCATTTCCTTCAGCTGATGTAAATCAAATACAGTATGAGTGAAAAATGTGAGTCTAGGCTTGGCTAACTGCCTTGCAAGGGGAACTGTGATGAAGGCAGAAATTTTGTCTCAGGAGGCAATGTTTCACAAGCGCAGCATGCTTTGCACAGTGGGACATTGCTGAGGCTATTGCCCCTCTTTCAGCACCAGTTTGCACACACTTTACCAATGAGTTGGCAGTGCTGACACAGTATGCAACAGTGGAGAACTCACATGGAAAATATTGCTGCCTGGCATCAGGGACGTTTTTCTATACACAAAGCCCAAAACCAAACCAGGAATTTAATTTCACCCCTGGCATTTTAGGGCATTTGTAGCAAACTTAATAGCCCATAATTTTTGCTTCTCATCCTCCAGCAGCTTCAAGACAGCAGAACCCTAACAGCTCCTAATTTCAAAAAACATTAAAATTTTTATTAATCAACTGTTGCCTTTTATAAGTACACCGAATACATGATATTTTATTGCATATAATGCCTTAAATAGGAATCATTTTGAAACATTTTAGCAGAACTAATATTTATAGCCAAGCTCCTTTAGGACAGGATTTATGAACCTCTCATTCCTAACTCTGAATATTGACATGGCAATGCCACCTGTGGTATGGGGCAAAATGCCACTAACACTTGACACCTACAGGAAAGCAAGGCACAGCACAGGGGTTTTCCCTATGGATAAAAGATTCACAGGTTGATATTTAATAGCTAGGAATCTAGCTAAAGAGGAGACTAAGAGAAAGATGATCATGTTTTCAGTAGACTGAAGAGATTCTAAAACAAATCACGTGCCATGACAACAGAATTTTCAGGCCCAGTAATGTAGCATGAACCTATGTCATTTTGGATTCTTCTCTTTGCAGTGGGATAAAACTCTCACTACAATCCTAATGATCTTTAAAATCATGAGTGCCAGTGTTGAATACACACTGTCTTTCTGTAATGCCACTGCATTTTATGTGGAACAGAGAACAAAAAGGTTCACAAAGCAATCTTACAATGAGTCCTACTGAATTTTCCCCAAGTACAAGGTCCAATTATATGAAAATAACTGCAAGTTCAAGACCTGGGGGCAGGAAGTGGGAAGCATTTTTGCATTAGGTTAATTGTCTTTCTCTATTGTAATTACTTGAAGCTTCTCTGAGACACTTGGAAGAGTTTCAGTCAAGATGTATTACTGAATACAACACAGATAAGAAACTCAAAAGTAGGTCAAAAAAGTATATTTATTCTGTGGGTTTCTATCTCCACTGTATATGGAAGGAGTTTGTAAATTGGCCATTTAGTATTTGCTGATGTCAGTAAACTCCTATATCTACTAATACATGACTATAAATCTTTAGCTTGCACACTAAATCAGATCATTATATAAGCCATAAAGAATCTATGAAAATGTTAAATATCTCTACAATTAGGCAATTAAAAACCAATCACATACAGGCATACATAGAAAGTGTTCATTATTATTCCACGTAGTACTTAATTTCAGTCAGTGGCTTTTCAAGAAGCATTGCCCAGTCTAAAGGCTTTGACCTCGTGGTGAATTTGAACATACACAGAATTGCAGAACTCCCTGAGCCTGTTAATCCTGTAGTAAGGAAATAACTTATGAGACTCCAAACCAGCAGAACATTTAAAATTTCAGACCAAACTTACACTTCCCAACACACACATGCTTTAATACATGAGTAAGTCAAATCCAATACAAGGAACCACTAGGAAAGGAGTTGATACATACAAGCACATAACATTAGAAATCAGGAAAAAAGCCTGCAGAGGCACTGATGAACATGCACCCCTGCTCCCAAAAAAAATCAAGTATTGCTTGATTAGATCATATTGGAGGCTGATTTGAATACAGAGGTCTTCGAAATTAAATGGAATGTATCTGCATGCAAAAATACTTAATCAAGGATTGAGTATCAAGATGCATTCTTGCAAAGCAGATATAAAATGTAAGAACTTAACTGGAGGCATCTCACCTGAGATATCTGTCCTTTTCAGAGCAAAGCAAAACAGGGGAAGCTTAAACTGATCAACAGGAGTAATTTAAAACAGCCTTTTCTTTTTAAGGAAGCACACCAAGACCATACAAGAAGTTAGCTGCCGCATCTCAGCTGGTAAATCCTGCAGCCCTGTAAACTGCTTGATGACAAGAGCTTTACTGCTCTCACAAAGCATGTTCTTGGACAGGAATCATGGAGCAGCAAAGGCCATTCAAAGCCAAACAACAACATCCACATGATGTTTAATAGTATTAACACATTTGACTTAACACATCTTCGGTTCATTTGCCTCAATTTCCTTGTGTCCCTGTGTACAAATGACCATAAATATTATCCAAAATCCCTATTTGCAAAATGCATGTTTAGACTATTAAAATGGTCACCTACTGTAAATAAAGCACTTGGATTGTTTACCAGGTAGTCAATTACACTGACAAGCTCCGAGCCAGTATAGGAGTCAAGCTCCTGAAAACCACCTGTTGCTTTATGAAACACCAAAGTCTACTGCAGGTTAATAGTAACATTAGCATAAGAGTAGAAAACCTTTTGTTTGCATTTACTGTGAATAGACTGTATAATTTTAACTTCTCATACACTGTCATATGTGCTTTGCATGTATATAATAATATATTTTCACCTGCAATTTTTTAGAAGAAAAGTTGAAAAATGCTTTTTTGAACCTCATCCCTAGTTAGCAATTTCTAGAATAAATACACAAAAATATATATTATTATGCTTACCTTTCTTTTCTACATGTTTCATATTCTTAAAAGCATTCCTTGAATTTTGTTGCTACAATTGTTGTGATACTTACTCCACAATAAACCACTTCAGAATGTAGTTTAGTTAAAAAAAAGTTTTGGGTTCAGTGCAGTTGACACAGTAACTGAGATGATGAAAAAAATTAACTACATTTGCTCTCTTGGTTTCCCAGCAGAACTTCTAGCAAGAAACCTCTTGCAGGAGGCAGGGAATTGGTAGCAGCCTTCTCTGCTGACCTAAGCCCCACCATGTCTGCACAGCAACAGAACACGGCTATAGAAGGGCAGCTGGGAACCAAGCGGTGTTGTATGATGAAACAAAGTTTGTATTCAGGAGCTGGATGACAACTGTGATGTAAATTTTCCAGTTGGAATTGGCTGCTCCCATCTAGCTCAGATAGTGACTGATGATGAGTCAGTGTATAAAAATTCTGAAGTGTTGGTGTCATTGCAATTCCTAGAACACAGCCAGCCAATATGCAGAACTAAATAGAACCTGACCTGGTTTCATGGCAAAAGTCATCTAAATAATGGCAAAGCATATTGACAGGCCATTGTGGTGAAGTTACACTGTCAAACACCTTAGTAATCTGCTCTTTCTTTCTCCAAGGTTGTAATTTATTAGGCATGAAATTTATTCCTCCTGTGCCAGTCACCTACACACAAGAGCTATCAGTATAATAATACTATTCTACAACAAACTCATGCCAAATTTAAAATTTATGTTTAAGGTGGACATTACTACAGAAAGAAAAAAAAAACCCTTTTTATTTAAAATTCAACCATCCATTGCCAACTCCTTAGATTACCCAGTTAATGCTTGATAAGAGGGAAATGCAGAACATCCGCTGATTGACAGTAGCCTCCACTTCTCCAGAAGCTGATAATAGAGACTCTAAACCTTAAATTTCAACATCTGCTTAAATCTTCATAGGATCAAGACATTTATACAATCCAGTTTGTGCAATATATGAAAATAGCATTTCTGTAAATTTCCTCAGGTAGCTAATTAGTTTTTAGTCAAAAAAGTTAAATGTTGGTGCAGTAAAAGAACAAGATCAGATGATTCCAGGGAAAAGTGATTAATCAAAGACAAGTGTGTTTGCCTAGAAAGCATAATTCTTCTCTGCTGTGGTACCTAATACTGAAAATAACTACTATAAAATGGAGGCTAGTGCTTTGAGCTAATCAGACATGTTCATTTCCGTGAAGTATCAACACTAGCAAAATGCCCTATAACTGCAGACAACTGCAGGTTCATGATGCTCTTTGCAAATAGCTCAGTTCCACTGCTCCCACCACTTGCAGCTGCAATGCCATGTACCCTGCAAATGGGATACAGAACTCTCCCAGAGACACTGTGGCAGAGGCTGCATTGCAGCTACACATTTTGTAAGCACACAGCGTCCTCCCTTTTTCCTAAGCCTATTGCTCCTGTATTCATGCATCTCGCCTCAGTGGAAGTAAAGAGAGAATTTCTTTGCATTGTTAAAAGACTTGTGGAAAAAGGAGAATTTGGTCACTCATTTGGGTCAGAGAGACATGATACCTCTAATGACAATGGAGATTTCTGTAAGCAGAAGAGTCTGCTGACATCAGGTTCTCTGCAGAACTGGGATTAACTGGACTCACCTGAGTTCATATAATAATAAAAGACATGGAAAGAATGCCTCATAAGCTAATCCTTTCATTCTAAGCACTTGAGATGCTGGTCACCACTGTCATACTAATAACAGATACTACTTCTTAATAACACTAACAATTTGAGTGTGTGGAAAAGAAAGGAGAATTTGCATCCCTTTGTTTTGTTTGATATGCAACAGTATATTGGAAGAGGACAAAAGAAATCATATGTTTCCACCCTGGGCTTCATAAACAGAAAATATCAAATCTATCATTACTTTCTAACAATCTACTAGGACCCAATGAACCTGGGGAAACCACATCACATTAAGAAACAGAACTTTTTGAAAAAAGTACTTGCCTCAAAGCTGTTACTCATATGACATCAATGTGACAGCTGTGAATACTGCAAAGGAAAGAGAAAACTTTGTAAATTTGGTACTTCAAAAGAAAAAAAACTCAATCAGAAAAGCAGTGTTACATATATTGCTGTTAATTGCATGGAATTTTGTTGGATGTGGCTTCAAAAATTAGGCAACCACACCAACAGCATGGAGGAAATTTCAGTGATGGACATGCAGTACAGTTATATAACGCAAAGAATAAAATTTTTGTATGGGCAAAAATTACACCAATACAAGTGAAATACTGAAACAAAGACTTAATACCAACACATCACAAATACAAGTACAGACTTTGGTCCTGCAGGCAGGAAAAGTTCCAGGAGGCCACCAAAAATTTCGATCTGTTCTATATTTCAATTTGCCTCTAGTAAGTGTACCTATTTGAGCTACCAGATCAGCCTTTTATAATGATCAGACAACACTTTTTCCTGAAAGCCATATGCATAAACATGCATATTTCAGCTGTAAGTCAGTACACACAATCCTAAACCTAAAGCAATTATTTTTAATCAAAGAGGTTTGCTAATGTGCAAGTCCCCCAAATGACTAAATATATGGGGTTTATTAAGTTTGCATACTTCCATAAAACAGAATTTAGCAGATTATTAGACATGGACTAATCGATTTTTGCAGTTCCCAGATCCTGCACACTGCTGTCCAGAAGGATTTTTATCTATTCTCATTATTATGGATCCACAGTATGCGAAAGAGGTACTGCTAGGCATGTATATGCTAAAAATGCTACCTGCTATACACCAAGAGCAAACAACATAAGCTACTCTTATGGTGCACAGTTCAAGTAACTTAAAACACTCATTATTGCTGAAAGACTGATACTGTAATTACGTTTTGCATGCCAATAGCATAATTTGATTATCTGTTATGGAGCCTACAGGTATACCTCTTCCCAAACCAAGTGGACTTGTACAACATGAAAGTTAGTACTATGATTTCTACTACTGGAGATTCAATAAACACACACAATTTCCATGATACTAAAAAGAGAACAATAAGCAAAACAAAACAAAAAAACTTCTGAGCTAAAGGTGCTGCTAAGATGTCTTAACCCTGCACAAAACCTGTTTTTCATAGCTTTTTAGGCCTACAACTTGTAGCTGTCCCAGTAGCTCCAGCAGTGACAATGCTGGTACAAGTCACAAAGAGCTCCCTGAGCTCACACCAGCCGCACTGATTTAACTGCTCCTTCCGTATGTCCCTGTGTCTTCTGGTGGGAGTGGCTGTGTTCAAACACTGCACACAAAACACACTGTTTGCTCGGGACCACTTCAGAGTGCAACCTAGTCTGACAGGGACATTGATTTATAGCTTAAAACACCAGCACCAGATAAAAACACCTACAAGCCATCAATAACTTTCCAAATCTGAACCTGTACTGGTTTATCAAAGAAAATAAGAAGTGTAGAGCGTAACTCCTCGCTCACATTTTATTTTATTTTATTACTAGGAGTGCAGCCAGTGCCACAAGAGACCGAGCTCGGAGAGCAGGCAGCGCTCGTACGGGCTCACCCGAGCCGTGCTGGGACTGGCAGCCTGCGGGAAAGTGGGGATTTATGCTCCTCTCTGACTACGGTCTGCACTCCTTCTCCCAACACCACACCGCTCACCTAAGTGTATTTAAACAAGCTCCCGCTGTTACCACCAATCATAGCGGTAAAACCCAAGCCGAGGTTCACGCTCCCGGTACGCGCCGCCCGCAGGCCGCCGCCTCAGCGCTGTCCCGCCGTGTCCCCTCAGCCCCTGAGGGGCGGCGCGCGGGGAGCGGGACGGCAGGGACAGCCCTCCCCACCTGAAGCTGAGCGCGAGCGAGAACCGGCGCCCTCAGCCTCTCGCCACTTTTCCTCAGTGTGGGCGGAAGCGTTTGGGGCCGCGCCCAGGGCGGGCCGTGCACGACCGGCTGCGGAGAGGACGCACACCCCGCACGAAGCGGCGCGCCCCAAGCAGCGCCCGGGGACAGCGGGTCCGACCGGGAGCGCCACCTCCCCGCGGCCACCGCCGCCCCAGCAATGCCCAGCCCCACGCGCCCGGCCAGGCCGTCACGCTCCGCCTCAGCCCAACGGAGCGAACTTGCTCCGGCGGCGGGCGTGGTGCAGGAATCCCACCGCCTTCGCCCCCCGCGATCCCGGCACCCTGGCTTTAATCGTCTCCTTATATGGACACCAGAATGCCTGACGTCATCTCGACGCTGGGAAACCAGCGCCCGCGCAACCAAGCTTGGTTGGGAAGGCGGGCGGTGCGGGAAAGGCGGGGGGTGGAGGGGGAAGGAGGCTCTGGAATGTTGATGGACGCGGCGTTGCGCCACTGGGAGCGGCGGCCCCATCTCGGCCATTGGGCGAGGCGGCCGGGGGCGGGAGCCGCGGGAGGGGCGGGTTGTGGCGCTTGAAAAGCCGCCGCCTGGCTGAGGAGCGGCGCCAGTGTGGGGTGGGTACTGCCAGCGGTTGGCTGGAGGGCAGCGAGTTCGAGTCCCGCCTCCGCGAGCCTGAGCCGGCAGCCGCTTCTCCGTGTGCCGCACTCCGCTCCGGGGTGAGAGGAGCTCGGAGTGGGCGTTTGGTTGCCTATTCTTCCTCCTTTTCCTCTTCGCGCGGAGGCCGCGGCTTTCTCTGTGGGGCGCCAGCCCGCAGGGACGGAGTTTTCCAGGAGTTTGTGCTGAGTTCGGGCCCCGGCCCCCCCACCCCGCCGCCGCCATGCCCGTCTTCCACACGCGCACCATCGAGAGCATCCTGGAGCCGGTGGCCCAGCAGATCTCCCACCTGGTCATCATGCACGAGGAGGGGGAGGTGGACGGAAAGGCCATCCCGGACCTCACCGCCCCCGTGTCGGCCGTGCAGGCCGCTGTCAGCAACCTGGTGCGGGTGAGTAGCGGCGGCTGGCCCGCCTCCTCCGCTCCTTCTCCTGGGAGCGACTTTGGCCGCCGCGGCCAACTTGGGAGTCCGGCGGCGCCCGCCCGCCCTGGCTGTCGCGGACAGGTGTCCCGGCCGCCGCCTCGTGAGGGCCGGCTGGGCGCGGTGCCGGGGCCCGGGAAAGGGTTAAGTTGGAAAGCTGTCTGGACCTCTGCGGCTCCCGCCTGGAAGCCGCCTTCGTTTGTTCTCGCTCCGGCCGGCGAAGAAGCCGTGAGAGCCGCGCAGCGGAGCAGTGAGTTGTCCCAACAGCGAGTTGCTCGCCGTCTCGGAGCGAAGAAGCCTTTGCCCACCTGAGGAGCGGCATCACAGTAAAGCGCGGTATTGCTGCGGTTCATACCCGCCCCGAAACGCTTCACAGATGGCTCTGATACGCTGTGTGGTTCTGTGCTGCCTAGGAAACTCCTATTTTAAGTGTATGCGCTATAAAAGGCAAAATTCTTACTTGGCGTGAGCCTATCCAAAAAATCCCAAACCCAACCAATAACAAAGTCCAAACCTCCCAGGCTTTGCGTTTCATTTTTAAATCGGTGAGGGCTGGCCGTTCCTTATCAGTGCAGAATTTGAGGCGGGACAGACCTGTGGCTTCCAGGCAAAGTCTGGAGCTGTAAATTGTACTTGTTACTTAGCCTCGAGTATGAGTTAGTGTCTGCTTGTGGTAAGCTAAAGGTGACGGAAATTTGCCCTGACTCTTTCGACTTCTTGAAAGCGGTTATGCACAGCTTGTCTCTTGAAGAGCTGAGTACTTGCAGTATGGACACTGCAGTATGAGAAGTGCAAGTGACTAATACATTTGAAATGTTTTAGTCGTATTAGCACTTTTATGATAAACAAAAGAATAACGAACTGTTGCAAGGCAGAAATACTTTCTTAGATATAGAAGGCACTGTGCTCTTAGATATAGAAGAGCACTGCCTGCTCTTCTACTGCATTAAGAATTACCTGGTAATACTTACCTTGCACCATTGTTAAGCTTGTTTACAAATACTGAGTACATTTTTGAACATCACATGTTCCTTGCTCATTTTGAATCCTGTTAAATTCTGAAGTAATTCCTAGCAAGAAATACCTCTTGCCAGTAAACATTGCCTTAAAATGAATAGCTGTGCAAGTTAAAATACTGTGTCACTGTTAACCAATGTTTGAGTGCACTGAAATCATGAGACTTGTGGGCATAAGAAGCTGTCAAGATGACTAATGTATGTGATGTGTTAATCATGTTTTGGCCTGTACTATTTGCTGCTGCTAGAATAACTTGCCGCTTGGAGGTTTTGCAGTTTACTCCAGTGTAACTAGGTCTCTTGGTCGCCATGGCTATAACTATTACAGATTGTCTAGAGTAGTTGTGCTTCTTGCTGACTATAGCAGACACCCATCTTTTTATGATGAACAGTTGTTCTGCAGCAGTTCACTGATGTAGTAGGTGTTTTGGCTGTAAGGGTGCGAAGCCTGTGTGTATGAAATACTTTTCCTTGAAAGGAAGGCGTTGGAATAATGCTTTGCTTCTCTGAGCAAGCCCTGTAACACTGGGTTGTGTGACTATTTTTCCTCACCCCACCTTTCTCTCAAAAGAAACTTGATAAAATTTCATTTATTAGAGAAATGCAGAAACAGATTTCATTTCCGTCTACAGCTTGCTAATGCTAGCTCTTCTTTAATTTTGGACTGTTTTGGAAGCCTCTGTTTTTCTCTTCTTGCCTGCTACTTTGATAAAAGGAAAGATTATCGAATTATTTTTTCTGTGTTTATTCACAAAATGCAAATAGAAGTGGTGTAATCTGAGGTGGTAGTTACCAGGAAGATTCCTTGATCTGTTAAAATACAGCTTTGTTTGTATTAGGAAAAATGCAGAATTAAAGTTCTGTTCCCTATCTGGAGCTCTGTTTTCAGTGTATCTCTCTGAAGTGTAAAGGTGATTTATGAAACAGCAGTTTCACAGGAGCAGGAGAATTTGTGCAGACAGGTTCTCAAATTACGAGCCTTCTGGTGGCTTCCCAGGTGACAGCAAAGATGGAGTTATCAGTGCAACCAAGAGAGTAATGTGGCTGCTGGCTCATGTTGCTTGCTGTGTGCTCAGGGTTCTTACCCAGCCTAGAGTAATGGTTCTGCAGTTTGGAAAATGTAATATTTAATTGATTTAACTATCATGTCTGTGTGTAATTGCTTGTAACAGTGTTTGAAGTTTTGAGAGCCATTCTTGTTGAAGGCCTAGAAGATGTACGGTGAGGGGAAATGGGCTAGGAAATTACTGCATGGCTATAAGGAAGGACCTCTGTGCAATAATTTGAACATTCCTGAGATGGAGCTAGCACAATACACTATTCAAGATGGAATAGAGGTTGATAGATATGAGAGTCTTACATTAGGACTATTAGTTGAGTCAGAAGGGGGTCCTCCTCCTAAATACCCTGACTAGAGATCTTTGTAAGAGAACTTTTCCTTTGGCATGCATTTCTTTATTTTCTGTCATTAATGGTTATGTTGTATTTCAAGGTTTGCCTGAAGCCATCTTAAATTACATGGCTTTTTTAATGTCAAGTTTGCATGCTCAAGTGGACCAGTCCTAGAGATACTGCCTTGTCAGAACCTAATTGTGAAGTAAACCTGGAGAAGAGATAGTCAAAGTCATTGCTGAAGTTAATGAAATAATTAAATCTTTTACAAGTTAGTTATTGCTGTAGTAAAATACCAGATAAAGACTTGGTATTCTGTTCTCAGTGTGCAACAGTTTGCTTCCACTGCACTGTAATAATTTTGTTGGGGAATAGCTTTTGCACAATAATTCTCAAATTGTTTTGAAGCATTTTGATGAAGTTTCTTAACTGTGGGGTGAAGTCCTTGTTGCCTGTGCAGAAATATAATGTGGAGGTAAGCATCAGAATCTTTTTTTTACACAGGAATCAAATTTGACTGGAGCCAGGAATTTGAGGGAGAGGCTTCAGATACCACAAGATTATGAATGTACTAAACTGGTCCTTCTTTTAACTGAAAATATTAATGTTTGTATTGGCTTATATTTGTAGTGGATTTGTGCCCCTTATGGGAAGGCTGGCATTTGGTATTTATTTTATCTAAAAGATGTGACACTGTAAGTCAACAGAAGTGATGCTGGTGCTGGGTAATAGTCAAGGCTACCTAATAGGTATGGCATAATTTTGAGCTTGCTAAATATCCTATTAGTTTAGAAGAGAGTGAAATGAAATTGAGTTTTAACTAGTCAAACTTCCCAGGGAAGAAATGAACCATGTGGTGATTTTCTAGTTGTTTCAGGCTTTTCCCCCCCCTAATTGTTTGGTTTTCTTGTTTTGTTTTTTGGTTTTGGTTGTGGTTTTTTTTTTTTTTTATTTTTTAGTAATTCACCAGACTTTTAGCCTATTTTAAAAATTGGGATTTGTATCAAGGATGGCTGATGATAATGCAGGAAATGGTAAATCAACACATTATATACATGGTTTTATTTCATGGACGAGAAAAAAGGTCGCTGCTTGGCAGTAGTGAATTTACAAGCATTTATGTTCAGACCAGTGTTATATCATTGCCAAACACAGAAAGCAAATCCTGCTCTGATGCTGTAGCTCCATAGTGCTTTGTGTGGGTCCTGGCATTCTGTCAGTACAGGCATAGCCTGCTCTGGTCACTTCTCTGCTGTTTCACACAGAGCTGCCTCAGAGCGCTGTTGCTGTTGCTCTGCCAAATGCCAGCAATAGCATGGGTGAAGCTGCTGAGTTTGACAGATTGGGTTGTAATTCTCTGCATGAAAATTAAGGTAGTAGAAGGGAGTTGGGAAGCACACAATTTAAAGTATTGGAGCAGGCTCAGCAGCTCAAGGAGGTGTTGGTTTTTCAGTCTGGGCTGTTGAATGAGGTCAATGGCCTAAAAGACCTGCTTTACCTGAGACCAATTGCTTGAGACTTACCCTGTTTTCATGTCCTTAATTTTCATAGAGCTTGGGGCATCTGAGCAAAGTGATACTCCTATGAAATGCTCATAATGGAAGATTTAAGACAATAATGGTAACAAGTGAAGTGACCGAGATCTTTCAGAACAGATATCTGCTCTGAAAAAAGTGTTTGTCTATTTGATGGTCCAACTTCTGGCATTCTGTCCTCTGTGGTGTTCTTTTATATGTGTCTGTTTCACAAGTGTCTATATGCTTCCAGTTTCTATTATATTATTTTTTAATGGGAAAAAATTGCTTTACTCTCTACTAAATTGCTGATGACCACGTTCCTCAAGAAGATGTTATTGTTGGATGCTGTGATATGACTTAATTTACCTACTGATGTTTGGAGGCTTATGAAACACTACTGATACCTTTCTGTATCTCAGATACTGTGACTAGCTGGGTCAGGCCTGACTAGGTCAGGCTAATCATCAGGAAGGGTCTCTTAGATTATAAATCTGCTGTGTCATAGTGAGGGTTTATCAGATGTTTCCTTTAAGTAGGTCTGGGCCAAGTACTATTTTAAAATGTAAATAAAAGCAGTCTAGAGTAAGATTAAGCTTGACTGGAGATTGTACTTGATGGGAAGAAGACCCTGTACTCCTGGGTCAAAGTCATGTGGGTGAAAGGTTTTTGTGGCTTCCTGAAGTTGTGAGGTCGGTCTCCTTAAACTACCACCAGCTGAAGCCCACCCCATCTAGGCACAACTACCCAGATAGTTATTAAAACAAATGGAACTTAATGCCAGTGCGTTGGCAGAGACATAAAGTTTAAACTGAACAAAAGAGTTAACTGTGGGAGTGTTGCATGTACTGCAGCTATAGCAGCTGTCCTGTCCCAGCAGAGGAACAGGCAGTAATCGCCTGAAGCCGCTGGCATGTTCTGTCTGCATCCATGGGCCTCTGGCAGGTGAGAAGTTGCCTGGGGTTGTAGGGCCATTTGGAAAGGGCTATCCGTCTTCCCTGGACAGGCTGTAAATTGCCTACTGACACCTGCAAACCACCAGCTTGGAAATCACCTGTTTAAATGAATTTGTGAAGAATACAGCCTGCCTTGAACTCTTGTCATGATTCCAGCAGCAAAAGTCAAAAATACACAGATAACACCTGGAATGAGGAGAAATGGTCTGACTGTTGAGGATAGTGGATGGTAAAACAGCTTTATCATCCTAAGTTTTATTTTGGCATAGCTGACTTGCCTGTAACTCAGGCTACAAAGAGATGACTGAGCTGTTGTGAGCAGCTTAGTGTTTCTCTTTTTTGAGGAGAAAAATTAGCTTGCAATATCTTTATACATCTTGGAAAAGGACAGAGAAGAAAGGAAAAATATAAGCTTTTTTCCTTGCAGAATTTCTACACAGTGCACAAGGTGACTCTCAAGGGGGTTGTGGCTTTTGCATTTTTCCTTGATGTTTGTAACTTGTCATGGGATATGTATAGATTTGTGCCTCCCCATTCCCAATTTATTATGTTGTTACATTTTGAAGCTGAAAGAAATGGTTGAAAGAGCAGATAATCTGAATTCTACAGAACTCAAAATTAGTGACAAGTGAATGAGCACTAGAATAAGCTTGAAGATCTCATGACAGAATGTCTTTTCACTGCAGCTTTCTAGGTCTTACCTATGAGTAGTAGAAGACTGTCATTAGTGTTTTACAAATAATAATAATTTCCTTCTTTTTTATTAGAATGTCCTTCAGTGTACACCAGTTTCTTCAGGGATCATTTACCATTCTGGGAACTGTGGCCATGTGCTCTGAAAAAGTGGAAAAACCCCATTAGGGTGTATGTATGGGAGGGGCTGGGAGAAGAGTGATTAATCAGACAGAAAGCAACTTTGTAATAACAAAAGCACATCATAAACTTCTTTCTTGCTTTTATCTGTTAGGAATCGTCTTTACATAAGTGATTAATTAGTTTCTGATTTGAATGGAATAATCTGTTTGTGTTATTGTGTTTGGATACTTAATTTATTCCAGTTTGCTCCATCAGCTTTAAAAGGAATCTTTTGTTCTCTCTTCCTTTAAATGTACATAGAGATTGTTAATGTCTCCTCATATGCAGCTTGCGTTTTTGGACATAAAAACTGAGACTATTATTGTGGAGTGCATAGTCTTTAAGTGGCAGTTGGACTAAAAAGTTCCATATGCCAAGAATCTAGTGAATACCACTCCTGTTTTGAAAAACTTATTAAATGCTTTTTTCTGTGTAAGTCAAATACACCAGTGTGGGAAGAGTTAAACCTGTGTTAAGGACCAGTGTTTTTAGCAATTTATTCTTCCTGATGTCTTGTAACTTTAGAGAGTGATGTAGTTTTGCTTTGTACTTGGAAATGGGAAGATACTTTTCTCCACATAATGATATTGGACTGCAGATGTGGAATTCCTTTTAGAAGTTAATAAAAAATTACCCAAACAAAACATGGGTCAGAAATGTGTACCTTCAGAACACAGAGTACTTTGCAAGTATTGCAGTATAATTTTTTTTCCTTTCGTGGCAGAAATTATAATCTATCACTTGCTCTGTCAAATGCTGAGAAGCAGTTCTTGATACAGAACTTCACTGCAGCCACAGTTCTTAATTTCTGCCAATTGATAGCCTTCCTGACATTTGTCTTTAAACACAGCCATGGGAGTATTGTTGTTGTTGAATTTGAACAGTGAAGTGTCTTTTATTTTGTGACTGTATAACTATTAAATTTTATCTACCACATTAATTGTAATGTTTAGATGTATAATTTCTTCCTTAATTTGTATGACAAGAGGTGAAAGAGAATTAACTCCAAATATTGTCCTGTAACTGGAGTAACAGCTTGTGTTGTACCATGGAAATAGAGCAGATGAATGAATATTGCAGCTACCTTCATTTCTGAAGATGCTTTGTGGATACAAGATGACTTGCTGCATGGAGAGATAAAATGATCAAATGAAGGCTGGGTTTTCTTTTCAATTACAGATATGTCATCAATAAGGATCTCTTCTAAACACAAGCTGAGAATCCCAGTAGCTCAAACCTGAGCTGGGAGGGGGGAGAATGGAGGCATGACCTACATGCATAGTACTTGGAAGTAGGTCCAGTTTGTCCCTGGAGTAAATCAGGCCCTAGTGCATCTGTGAGGATATGAAAGACTGACTAGAGAATCAATAGAGGAGACAAACCTTTCCTTTGCTTACTTTGCCTAAAAATTAAAGTGAACTGAGGTATGACTTGTACTTGTCCGTATCCTGAGACTAGAACCAAAGATTTGTGTCAAAATATATTGAACAATTCACTTTGTAACACATCTCCTATTCAAAAGTCAGTATTGTTCTGATGCTTCAGGGGAGCTATTTACAGCATGAATAATGAACAATGGATAACAATAGTGGCTAATGAAGGGGGACAAAAGCAGAAAACCAAAAAACCTCTTCATTATGAAAGCCATTCCAGAGTTTCTGAAACTGTCAGCTCATTGACTCTTAGTTATGATGATATCTAACTGTTTCTCTCACTGAAAAAACAAGTGTTGGAACAGTTTCCCAGTATTCTGACTTCATGGGTAGGGAAGGAGACTGATGATTCATGTTGGGTTTCTCCAGTACAGAATGGAGAAAGAAACAAGCTGTTGGTGTTGGCCTAGGATACTTATGAAGAGACCTATTGTAATAACATTGCATTGCATTTTAAATAAATGGTTACATCCACAGAATAGCAAATGTAACTTGAGCTTCTTTCAACAAATATATATTTTTCTTGTGACAAGCTCTCAGGTTATTTTAGGGACCTGGATTGCTGAAGGCAGATAGTCTCAGAAAAGACAGGTAAATAAGTCTTTGAGCACATAATTTTTTGTATTGTGGTCAGGCATCCACACCTATCCCACAGTGGGCCCACATTTTACCTAGTCCTTATTTTGCTGCTGTATTTACACAGGCATTTTTTGTCTTTCATGGCCCTCACTAGGTTCAACTCTAGATACACTTTGGGATGGACCTCATCCCTTTGTGCTCAGCTGACATCTCTGTTCCTTGAGCAGGAGCTCTGTTCATTCAGGCAGGCCTCCTGCACTTGTACTTGTCCTCCTGCTCATCAGGATGCACCAGCTCTCCAGAATTTCTCTTTCTAGGAATGTGTTCTATGTGATTTCTCCAGTTAAGTCCCTGAAGAGGCTAAAGTTGGTTCTGAAGCTCAAGCTCTGATTTGTCTATTTTTTTCCTGTCAGGATTCTTAATTCTGCCATCTAATGTTTGCTCCATCTGTCATTGGCATTCCCAATCAATTCTTCCCTGTTTCTAACAGCAGAGCACTTCCTGCCTTCAGCTCCTCAGTATCCACCAATGAAAAATAATTACAGCTTAGTCAGTGAAAGGAAAAGTACAGGCAAGCAGTTTTCATACTAAACTGAATTTTTGGGATGGCTTAAGCAGGTTTCATTTCAGCAAGTATCATGCTTAATCTTTGACTTAAGGTACATATGGTACTTAAATAAAATGGTGAATAGCAGAGCTGAGAAAAAGTACTGCTTTGGTGAGCTTTACGAGCTTTATGTTCAGATATCTTTGTGTATGCAGCTTAAAACGCTTGAGTATGTTGCAGCTGTTCTTGTCTCATTGCTCACTGTTTGACTTGTGTTTGTGGGAATAGTAAAATACAATGGTATTAAATTTGAACTTTGTTTTAGTAGCTGAACCTTAGCATGAGCTATAGACACAAGCCTGCCCCTCCTTAAATGCTGAAAAGCATGCAAGAAAACAGCTGTGGTCATTAATTTAATAAATTAGTATAGTCACGGAAGTGCTATAGTAGCAGTATGAGAAATGGTCGTGAGTTCTCGCCCCTGATCTAATGAGTGGCACTCTCCTCACCTTAGTCAAGTCTTATGTGATAGGAAACTAATGAATGTTCTCAGCCTTTCTTTTTAAATGGGTGCATCAAAATGGGAAGATTGTTAAAGGCTGAGTCAACTTCTTGCCCATTCTCATCTTTCAGCCATTTGGTATCAGCCAAGTCATTTGGCATCAGCTCTTCAGTTTCACAAGTCTGACTCTTCCTGTCAAGCAGGGGAGCTCTTATAAGCTGTCATCTAGAACTTCAGCTGAGTTGCTTCTTCTCCTGGCTTCCAAACTTTTTCTGAATTTTCAAGAGGCTGCACATTGCAACTGATGAGTGAAGCATTAATTAGATGAGGGAAGCATTAATAAAACTTTCTTGTCTTATGCAGGTTTTGTTTTGTTCACCTGTACAAATGCTTGCCAGAAGGAGCAGAAACTGACTTTGACTAGACTGATGGTCAGTACGTGTGAGACACAAATAGGTTGTGAGCTGTGAGCATTTTTGGGTGGATTTGCTTCCTCGTGACCAGAAACTTACAAATTAACTTCTTATAAATGAGTATGATACCTGTCTGCTCCTAGGCAAGGAATGGTTAAGCTCTTCAGTGCAAAATGGGATGTAGTAATACATAACTGAATGAAAAAATCTGTTAATTGTATGCAAGCTAGTGTGTTCAGTCTTCCTGTTTAAACTCTGGAAACCTTGCAAGTTGCTAACAGACATTTGTGTACTTGCTTAGGGCAGGTTTAATACTGAAGTGTGTGATGCACTGAATATTTATCTAAAGAGTTATCACTAGAAAAAGATAGCTGCATCAAGCACCTGGATGAAAGTTACTGGAAGTTTAGCTTGTTTTGGTGTGCATGTTTGTTGTTAAAATCATAGGGGTTTTTGTAACTTTGGTCAAGATAAATCACAAAAGGTGCTTCATGTTTCAGCCTCTGAGTGTGTATACAGGTGTCTGTTTGCTCTTCAGCTAAGTCTTCAAAAGCTTCTGTTTTTACACTTTATAAGAAGTTTTCTTCAAGTACTGCTTTTTCAAATTGCTGCATAACCCTTACGGGTTTTTAGGTGAGCTAACAAATTAAACTGACTAGTGTTTGGACTACAGTAATAATCACTTTCACGAGCATAGCTGTCTTTGCAGCTTTTGCAGCACAATAGTTGTGCTGAATAACAGAGATGAATAAATGGGGTTTCTCTCGAATTACAGAGTAGTAGCAAAAAGGTCACTTTTTATTTAGCTTGCCCTGATACAATGACAAAAAATGGATTGTGAAGGCCTAGTATTGCCAAACCACTGGCTTAACTGTAGCAAGTGAAGTGCTCTTTGAGTCTTTGCCACACCGATAAAATGCTCCTTTTTTCTCAAGAAAATCAAAGCATGGTGAATGGGAACCTCAGTAAATTTTAGACAGATTTCACTTCAACTTGAGTTTTTTTTCTGAGTAAAGAAAAAAAAAGGAGCATGTCATTACTTTAATTTCTCTTTAGTTAATGCTGACAAAACCTACATTCCTTAGCTCTCAGACTAGATTCCACTGGCACTTGAGCTGTCAGACCAGCTGAGCCGAGCCCATGGCCCGTGCAGCAGGAAGACAGGAATGTATCTTTGTTGATCTGATTTTTATTTTTTTTCCTCCTCTTCCCAGCTTGACATCTGTGATGATTGTAGTTCCTGTCTAGTAGCTAGTACAGAAACTTCATCTCTAATATATTTATTTCACCAAGGCTTAAAGACTTTTTCCTTAATGTCTGTAAAACTTGTAAGAGGATTTTAATAGTTAGAAATGGGTGGCCCTTTAATATATTTTTCCTTTTGTGGAGTTGATTTGTTAACCTTCTTGTAATGTGACATAGTTTATGGTTTACTGTTGTATGTGAAATGGATGATACTGTGTGTTTGTAGAGTGCCTGGTAAGATGGAGTTCTAAAATGCTAACAAATTTCAGTGAAGAAAAAAAAAAAAAGCTGTTGTTTTAAAGAAGTTGAACTTTCTAATGTCTTTTTTGATTAAATGTCAAATTTAAATATTTAAGACCAGTTTATAGAAGCTATACTTCTCTACAACTTCTGAACTAACAGTGACTAGTGTTATTCCTTTTGTGTGCTAGAGGTGAACCCAGGCTTTGACCCACTTTGCTAATCATGGGAACATAACTAAAGAAGCAGTTTTAGCCTACATATTTATGTGGCACTGGACTGTAACTTTCAAGATGCTTGCTTATATTACCTAATTTTTCCTCATGGTTAATTGTGTGTAGCTCTAATGTGTAGCTACTACTGATAAAGTCTGTCTGTCCTGTCAAGCATGTGCAGAATGCTGTGCTTACAATGGCAGGGCCAAACAAATCCATTGGTATAAAGTAGTAAAGTGAGCCTTATAAAAAGACAAATTGTCCAGTGTGCTACAGAAGGTGGATAATTGCTATAGAACACTGTGGAGCATGTATCTCACTGGTCAAGATACATTTGTTGCTGCAGAGCTTATGCCAAAAGATTTAATGCTGTGAATTTCTGTTGCTTCAGTCATATATTAGTGAGCACGTGAAGATATTTTCAATATATTAAAAGCATAGGGAAAAATATTACTTTATCAGTAAAGGAATTCTAGATGAGTGGTTTTTTCTTATTATGTTTTCCTGCAGGGAACCATTCCTGCCATGAACTTAGGGGAAAAAAATTCTGTTCTCTGGAACCACTGATGCTCTAGGATGGAGCTGATAAGGGAAGTGGTGCCACTCTTTCTGTGGAAGGGGGAAAATGAGTGTTGAATAGTCTGGTGTTCAGAAGTCAGTACAAGCATGTAACAACTGGAAGATCCTAAAATTCAGGGCCTGGTAGCCATCCTACATTTTCAGTTGTGACATACTTAAATGCCTCATTTAGGTAGCAATACCTGTCAAATCAGCAGTGTTTTCAAAGAGTAAAATAAGTTATAAAAGGTAACAACGGATTTTGTAGTTAACTAAATGGCAAAGCGAAATTAAGGCACTTTTATTGGGCATCTGCCTTGTAGCTGATACAGTCAGTTACTACTGACTGTAGTAAATTTCAGATGCAGAACAGTAGAGAAAAAACTGCACTATTGTTCTGCATTTGAAAGTTACTCAAAAAGTAATAGAAAACACATTTTGTCTTTACTTTTTTTTTAGCTTCTTGAATATCTGTGCCAACATGTGGGTAAGTGGCATACTAACTTACGTTGTGATCTGTGTAACAATAAGAAGTTAGTTTATCCTTCTGATGAAGGAAAAAACTGACTGGGTGGACTCAGTTATTATCTATGTGTAGCTATAACTTGGGTTGGTTTAGAGATGCTGCAGTACAATATTTATCTGTATCAGAATCACAGATTCTTACAGGCAGCCCTGCCTATAAGAACCAAACCTGCCTTCCATTTGATATGATCTGCATACTTCCTTTGATGGCACTTCTTACTATTAGTCTCTTGCCAACTGGGCCAAAAAGCCTCAAAATTAGTAAAGTTTCAGGATGCTTCTACTTAACACTTCAAATGCTGGGAGGGCAGGATACATCTGAGTTACTGGGGCATGATGGAGATCCTCATCCACCAAATCCTCTGCAGTATGTAGATAGTAGCAAATTGTCAAAGGTGGTGTAAATCTACCAACAGAATCATGGTGTTTGGTTTCTTGTTTTTCAGACAGGCATCTGAATAATGAGAAAACTTAGCTCCAAAATTGTGTTATCTTTTAGTACAGTACTAATATGTGTGCACACATGCAGCAGGATTTATGTTACGAGGTGCTCTGAAATTCTTGACCACAGATTTGAGTACATGAAACTGGAAGATCTTTTGGAGTCTGCAATGCTGTTTGGTATGTGGTGTTTTCTTTAGATTTTCTTGTAAGGGTAGCTGTTTGCAGCTCTCAATCTCATTTGTAGACTACAGTTGCTGTATCTTATTTTTCCTGATGAGTTTTGTAAATGCTCAAGGGTTAGCAATGACTTACATGAATTATGTTGTTTGACTGAAGTAGAGTTATAATGTCCTAAAGTAATTTTAATTTGAAGTACTGGTTTGGAAAAAGAAACTCTTCTTTTGATAAAAGAACTAATTTCCAAATTATAATAGTTCTGTTAAAAATATCATATAATCAGTATGTGTTTACTTAACTTCTGTTAAATGAATCCTGTAATTAGCCAAACCATCTGGGCCTCAGCTCTCTACTGGTAACAGAGTTAGTAGGTACTAGCAGCATGAAGAAGTCTTTAGGTATCCAAATGATGTTGCTTTCTGTTTTCCATATGGTTCTTGTTTCATAGTTCTGTATTTTATGTGGACAGCAGGATTTCCTTCGCCTTAAGCCAGTTAAATTTTTCTTAATCGTCAATGCAGACAGGTAGGTCAGTTTGCTGCTCTTGCGGACCACATGGCTGGTGTGTTCTAATTTGCTTGCCACATGACTTTGGAATTGTACCCTGCTATGGCTGGAATGCAGTCTGCAGGGGAATCATGAGAAAACCAGGAGTCAGGACACAGCTTCCATGCTGGCTGAAAGGACAAGGGGATGATAGGCTCTGATTCACCTGCCTCTTTAGCATGGGCCTGGCTTCAAGCCAGAGTTGGGACTGGCTCACTGCTGGGATATGTGCATTGTTCATTTGGTGTAAACTAAAAGCAGGAGGAGAATTTAACTGCACATTTCTTTGGACTTCTTTCCATCTCTATGTTGGCCAGAGAAGTAGAAAACTCTAAAGCTTCTTAAATCAGTGGTAAACTTGCTGATTGCAAGTGACATATCAATTCTACTTATAATTCAAAGCAAGATGAGTAGAATGATGAAGAGATTGCTTTTTTAAAGGCTTCTGAGAGCCTGTGAATGAAAAACAGAAGTTTGTATTTAAAAACAATAGTTGCAGCTTAAGACTCACTTTTTCAGTTGTATTAAATGCGAAGGATGAGATTGTGAGGAGTGACGCGTAAACCTGTTCACTCTGATTTTTCCAAAAACACTACAACATTGCTTGACTTTTCTGTTAAGAGTTTGCAAAAGTCCTGTCTTTACTGGAAGCTGGTTGTATATGATAATTTTTGAGTGACTTGTAAACTCAGATGAGACAAAGTAATTTCTTGATGTACCCCAAAGCTGTTTGACTTGTGTCTGACAAAGTTTGGTGCTAGGCTGCTATGCCAGGATGTACACAATCTTATTTTGACAGATTTACCACTTGGATTATGGCAGCTAAGGGTTAGGGCATGATAAACTTTCACTCCAAGACCTGTATTTCTAAAAGAGCTGAGTGAAATAGGTAGGAATACCAACAACTGGATCTTCTTGGTAGTGTATATAATGACAGTGTGGGGTGCAATCAAAATCCTGTGACGGATAAGTACAAAGGTAAACAGCCAAGTCCTGTTTTGCTTCTCTTTCCTGCCAGAGCTTCTTCCAAAAAACTTTCCATGTAATTGGGCTCTGATGACTGGTTTCACAAAAGGAAAACGGAACAATTGGAAAGTACCTTTTGAGTCCTTGCCACTTCTGAAGCCACTGAGACAAACAGCTCTCTGAATCAGTGTGGGATAAAGGGCCTCCTTTCTAGGCCTTCAGTGGACAAGCTTTGTCCAAGGAGTGAACTCTGAAAGGTATAGGATTCACAACTGGATATCATAAATTTCAGTCATCATTTTCCTTATGTTGTCTTATGTAAGACCCCTCAGTATGGAACCTGAATTAAAAATCCTTTCATGAGGATTTATTTCTCTCTGTCCACGTGGTATTATTTCAATCCAGACTGAAATATCTCATCTATGCCAGCAGGGTGTTAGAATAAATTTAGTGTAACTTTGGCTTGCTTCTAGATCATCTTGATTCTTTGTTCCTAGTCACGATATCTAGGTCAGTTTTACTTGAAGATGCAGGATGTGTGGAAAGTACTGGTTAATTCCATTTTGAGATGGATTCTAGATGTGGCTGTGCAAAAGGAGAGACTGTTGTCACTGTAGAATTAAGGCAAATAATTTTATTTTTTCAGGATAGACATCTAAAGAAATTTGTGAAGGAGTTGCAGGGAACTTGATAGGACTGAACTGGTGAATAAACAATTTTTGATTTGAGATTTAATGCTTCTACTGTTGTGTCACAGTCATTCCTTAAAGCAAGACGTGGATGAATGCATAAAGCAGAAGAGTGGATTTTTATCGCGTTGTCCTCTAGTAAAGTTGCTTTGACAGCATACAGACTTAGATCACTTTGTGTAGCACTTGGGTTTGTCAAGCAAAACTCATACTTCAGCTTATTTCCTGGGGGAGCCATGGGGGTAACAGCCAGGGCTGTTCTGTGTTCCCTGGATGATGGTGAAGGAATATTTTTAGGCTCCTTGCTAAAATGACAGATGTTTTAAATTAAGCTTCTGGAACATTGCAAGAACTAATTCTTCTAAGGTCATCTTCCCTTTTAACAGAGGAAATCATATAAGCTGTGAGGAAAATGTCTCTTCCAGCATTTGGCAAATTGTCAAACTAGTATTGTCAACAGAGGCATTCAGAGGAATCTTAGTTAGAAAAAAAAATTACTCTTAATCAACTTTGGACTCCCATCTTAATTATTTTTGAGTTTTATTTGATATTATATGTGCAGTTTTTGCTTTCAAACTGCAGAAGATAAAAAGGGCTAGATATTAGAGGGTGCTTGTCTGTTTAAACAAACTCTCATAGAATTACAGAAGATGAAGTTATTTCTCCTTCTCACTGAGCAGGTGTTGTTTGCTATATCTAGCAGGCTAAGAAGGTGGGCAAGGGACCTTGTCTTATTTTTCCTGCAGTAGAAGCAAATATGACAAAAAACTGCAAAACTGCTTGTAAGGAAGAAACTTGGCCGGAAAACCTTTTCCTTCTTTTCCATGAAGAAAATTCTCCACATCAGAAAGCCTAAAGCATACTGGTTTCATACTAATCAGTGGCAAATAGGACTTGCAGGAGACTGACAAACAAGGTTAAAAGCAGGAGCAGGAAATCTCAATCTCTTCCTCCTGCTTATAGCTACATTCCTAGCAAGTTTTTCAGCAGCCATATATATGCCCTCTGACTTTTGTGTGTCCCATTTCCTTTAAATTTCTTGACTTGTCTGCCTCTTGTTCCCTGGTTTTTTGAGTAGGGAGCAAGAAGGAAAGTAGCTCACTCTATTCAGCTGATTTGTCTGTCATCTCCACAGAGTTTGGAAATTAATATGGGGTAGAAGTTGTAACTAGGAAACTGTCTTGGTCAGGTTTGCTTGAGAGCTCCCCTTACTCTGTAATGTGCATGTTGAAATTATGGTTATTTTAGTCTGTTAGTCAGGGCAGTTTCTTTGGAACCATGAGTAAGTGCCACTCCAACACTGTGTAATAGCAGAAGCTTCTGTATCACTCTGTCACTTCCCAGTAAATTAAGGAAAGATCATCTTAGGAGGTCAGAATATCCAAAACCAAAGCAGGAATCCTGTCATTTTTTCTACGTGTGTACTGTTGGCTAGAAATAAAATGTGTTTCTCAGATGATTGTTTTATATTAGCATGAAGCTGGACAAGCTACCTGTCTGAAATAAGGAATGTGTAGATACTACATCTTCAAGGGGAAAAAAAAAAATCCTCATTTTCTTGGTATTGGACTGTGAAGAGGGTAGTTGTTACCTTGTGTTACACTGCAATGTGTCCAAAACTTGCTTAGGCCATGTAAAGTGTAATCTGAAGAAACAGGATCTTGTGAAAACTAAGTAGGAAACAAAGCAACAAAAACCCCTAACCACAAAGCTAGAAGAACAAACCCACTAAACTTTTTTTGTGGATGTATATTTTTACTCATTAATGTCTTCATATTTTGAGACTTTTCCTGTTAAATGTTATGTGGAGTACATTTGTTTTTTACGTGCCATTTCTATACCTTGGCAATGACTGCAAAGAGCAAGAACTGGAAAGGTTAAATAACAGCTATGCAAACAATGTTTTATATTTAAACAAGTTCATGAGTACATTCTCTGTTGGTGCTTAAAACAAGGTTGAAAGTCCTTTTTACTAGAAAGGTAGTGGACCTTTTTAATTGATGCACCGTTGAAGCTGCTTGAAATCTTGTGTCCCTTCTGTGGTATGCAGCACTGAGCATATGGATGGACTTGGAAGAGAAATGTCACTGGAGTTTGGGACAGTTTTTGAGGTTAAAAGTCTCCACAGAAAACCCAAACCACAGAAGGAGTTGACTCTTATCCTATATGTTACTGCTATTTGAAGACTAAAGCTAGCTATGTAGCTACTTTGCTAGCTATAGCAAAAAAGTCCGTGTGTGTGTATATATATATGTGCATCTATAGACATATAAAGTAGATATACATCTGCCTACAATTAGCTGATAATGCTTCTTTGATTACTGAACCTGGATCTATCCTTTTATGGAAGAGACTTATCCTTTCTAGAGTGAGTGATTAAATGCTTTTTGTATGGTCTAATACACCAGCCCAGTGTAAAATAACAACTGCTAAAATGACTGTCAACTTGAAGTGCCCCCCACATTGTAAGCTTTATTTTTTGCATTCTTTCAAGTTACACTTTTTTCAATATACTCAATTGTATGCAGGTTGGTGCAGCTGCAGGAAAATAAATCTTGAAGGCATGGGTCCTGTAAATATAGGATTTCTCTTAATTTTCACCTGGTGAGAATCTTTTCTCTTACAATGTGTAATCCAGAGTTACTGGGAATTACTCAATTTTTTGTGTCCAAAAAAAATTAAGTAGGCTAGGCTCAATCTCTTTGAAGCAAATAAAATACTCAGACCAATGGACTTCTGTGAAGTTCTTCTGAAAAGGAGCAGACCAGGGAAACCGTTCTTGGCAAGCAGCAAAAATTTGCAAGGAAACAGTGGTTCTGGAAGGCTGTAAGGCATTAGAATTGGCAAGTGCTGTGCATACTGACACACTGCATCTTCTGTCCAAACCCAGTGAATCTTTAAGCACCAGCTGATCAGGGATTTTCAGGGCTATCTTGTCTAGCTTGAGCAGGTCTGGCAGCTCTTAACACAAAGTGGTGTCTGGTTTAAAGACCTTCTGCTTTGTGATGCCTTTCTGAATAGCTTATTCAGCTGGAAAATACAGCGAACAAAGGAGCTGGAAATATTTTGTCAAGTTGGTGATCTCAGTTCAGAGAGTCAGCTACCAATTATAAAGACTTCTATTGTGTAACACAAGAGCTAGTGTATAGAAAGCTCCAGATCTTACTCTCTTTATTGGCTTCTGCATAATTATTTTTTGCCGAAAGGATGGTGTGGATGTGGGGTGCTTTCTCAGTAATTAACTACATTTTTCTAATAGACCAAGTTGCTAGCAAAAGGAGGGGTAAATTTTTTTATCTTTGAATTTGATTTCTGACTTGTGGAGATTAGCTCAGAGGGAAACTTTCAGAGATTAAATTTTTACAACTAAGTGCAGGAAAAAAAAGTATTGTTTCTATGGAGAGTAGGAAGAGGGAGAAGTGTGTTGGTGTGTCCTAATTTAATTTAGAGATATTCATAGGAAACAACATACGATTTCTAAAGGATTAAGTTAACCACAGTATATAGTGATCTCAAAAGTCGACACAGCAACAGGAACCTGGTGAAAGGAGCTGTCATTAGTAAAAAGCATTTTTTTTTATTTCACTATTTGCTTTTATCTGGCCTTGACATTGAAATTTTGATTCTTAAATATGTCTTTTTTCTCCTGCAGGTTGGAAAAGAGACTGTGCAGACAACAGAAGACCAGATCTTGAAAAGGGATATGCCACCAGCATTTATCAAGTAAAGTAATTTTATTGTAAATCTTGTATTGTGTGTACAGGAAACCTGTTCCAATGTCAGGAACAACCTCTTTGGCAGCAGGGATTTGTCCTGTTACATTTTGTATATATGAGTACATATATATGGTATTTCTTCCTTTTAAAAAATTACAAAAATTAATCAGGGTAACAGTGGTACTTAGCTGTGTGCTCTTGTAGGTTTGTCTGAAGTGTCAGAGACAATGTGGTGTCTCAATCTTTTTCTATTTATTTGGCTGATGGGAAAATGTGAATTTGTCAGTATAGGCAGCTGATAGCATAACTGCCTGGAAATCTAAAACATTTGAAGAGCAGTGACTCACTGCAAACGGTGTAATAGACAGTCCCCTTACAGCAGACATTCTTAATTCTATGTCTTGGTGTAAAGGACAGCTGACTTTGTCCTTCTGTTGCCTTAAGCCTTAAAAATGCTACATCACACCTTGTTATGGAATTTCCAAGCTGCTTATTGCCACCTGACAGACTTCTATTGAAGAAACTTTCTTCTACTACCTGTAAGGAACCTCTTCGTTAGCATTGTCCAGTGCATACAGAATTTCTGAGTATTTTGCTGTTATTTCCAAACACCAAACTGGCAGATAGTCAAAAAGAAAGCATTGAGACAACTGGGAAAATAATAAAAGGGAGAAGGGAAGTGATGTCTAAGGAGAAAATTTATGGTTGGCAGTGAATAAGGATATAGTTTGTTGCATTGTAGGGTGACAAAATGAATTACTAAAATAGTGCATAGGACCAGGTGGTACTAGCATATGAGTTCAAGAATGAAATAGCTGAGTTATTAGTGAAGCAAGTTGTTACTTGAGACCCACCATTATGTCAATCAAAGTGATGCTATAGCCTGAGAAACTTTCTAGGGAAATCTGGGGAACAGGAGATGTATCGGTCTGATGTACTTTTGGAATAAATGATTAGAAATTCTGTATTAGAGAACACAGAGACCTCACCTATATATAGTGTGCTTTGGGTGACAGTGTTTCTGTGGAGGGAAATTCTGCCTTATAAATCTATTGGTATTCTTAGAAATGTCACAAACAGGGGAAAGGGTAGTTCAGGTAATACAGTATACACTGATTTCCAAACTTGGCATGGTCTAGAGACTTTTAAGAAGGTGAAGTAGCTGCAGGGTAATTAGAAAAATTTTTGTATGAAAAAGAAAATTGGAAGTGCAAGAAAATATTATATGGTTAACCCTGACAATGGCAGGAGGAAATCAGTAGGTCTGTGGAGCTCTTGGTTGGGATTGTGCTTTTCACCATGTTAATAAATGTTCTGGAGACCAGGCTGACTTGTGAGGCAAAAGTACTTAGTGGTGACCCCAAGTCTTATGCAGGGCTGAGAGGTTAATGGATGACTCTGGGAAATTACAGTACTTAATTAATTGAAGTGACTTGATATTAAGTGTGGATTAAATTATTTTTAAATATCTGAAATTATGCATGCTTGGGAGAGCAGCAGGTCTGATGGCAGATAGGATGATTGAACTGACCATTACCAGTAGTGAACAAAGTCTTGGAGCTGTTGTACATTGGTGAGAGCATCCTTACCTGTTTATTAAGTAAAAGTAAATAAAACATTGGGTTTATCATCAAAGAATGAGAGATCAAAATGTCACAATATATTTTTGTTCCCCAGCCTGAAAACTGCATGTCGTGGGCGTCACACAAATTTGGAAAGGTTGTAGCAGGACTGGAAAAGCTCATAGAAGGGCTTGGAGAACAAAGACATAGAATTACTTCTGTATAAGGCAAAGCTGAGTAGACTGGAACTCTTCAGCCTGGGATAAGTGACAGAGGGGATTGAGGCCCTGACAATGTCTAAGGAAGTATGAGTTGCATGGAGAAGGTGAAAACTTGTGTTTTTCCTGTGCAGAACTACATGGGGGGAATTGCTTTAAGGTAGCAGTTTGTAAGCCAACAGTAGGGAGAGATTTTTTGTACAGCTGGTTGTGTACTGTTAAAACTCTTTATGTGGGTTTGGAGGTTAATAGCTAAGTACTTAGAGGGATCCATTGTGGGTCATGAAATGCACAAACTGCAGGAAGTCCCAAGAACTGAAAATAGTTGAAGGATGGGAGAGTGCCTAGAGGAAGCATGATAAATGCTTATCCTGCTTTTAACCTTCCTTAGGCTTTTACTTGCAGCTACTATTGGAGACAGGATGCTGAGCTAAATGAGCCTTTGATATAAACCAGTACAGTATTTATCATGCTGTGTTCCTGGTGTGTGATCCTGTGTGGCTGCAGGGGGGTTCGATTTTTGAGGGGAGTGTTTATTTTATGAAATGAGATCAAAGCTTTTTTCTTGCTTCTTGATGAACTGTACGCAAATGTGTAATTTTGATTGTGTTCATTTTGTGAATTCATGTGTGGAATTTCTAGTTAATTTCCAGCTTCTTCTTCACCTAGACAAGTAAAGGATTAAGGAAAAGAGATTTTTTTTAAAAATTGCTATACTGTATTAAGCCTTTGATCAAAATGTAGCAAATTGTGCAAGACTTGAGTAATTAAATTACTGTAGAAATGTGACACAAGTACTGCTGAATAGTACCACTTTATGCTGGGTGTAAGAACTTTTTCTGCAGCAATTCATGACTGCATGAGCTGTGATATTATGTAAAATGGGAACCAAAGGTATCTGTCAGAGTAATGACACCCAGTCCACAGAGTACTTACTATCCTAGATGGAGTAAAATGACTTAGGGTTTTTATGAATAGCATGTTTTATTTGTGGGTTTTTGTTAATCTGGAGTTTATATCAAAATGAAGTAGTGCAAATTAAGAGTTTCTTGTTAACATGGGGAGTGTATTGTCCTGGGTGTCTTGGTTGTGGGGACAAATGGTAGTCACAAGTGAGCTACAAAGGGAGCCTTATCTTTTACTGCTGTAAAGGACAGAATTGAAACAGATGAGGGTTTTTTTGGTTTTGTTTTCCTGAGAGGGAATTTTTGTTTCTAAAGCATTAGTTCAGGAATTGGCATTCCTTTTTAAGGGAGTGCTCTGTCAGAATTTGTACTGGTGCGTGGATGATGGGTAAGAAGCAGTACACATGTGCTAGCACTGCATTCCCTGCTTGTATTTCCTCCATTCAAAAGGATCACCAGTCCTGGAGAATGAAGAGATCTGTTTATTATTTTGAAAGACTTGATACAGTCATCAAGGGTTCATAATAAATATATATTATGGTAATGTGTAAAGCTTTTCAGTAGGAGTGTGACAGAGCAGCAAAATAACTTGCTGGTTGCTGAAAAGCTATCATGCTTCCCTTCACTTGCTACTGACATAAACCACATTGGAACTGTTGACTTAGAGTTAAAAAATGCTGAATTCTTTATCTTAATTGTCTTAATCACCAGGGAGTATAAGTAATGCGTATAATTTACATCAGATGTTTTGCAGTGTGTTCCTATTACTTGTTAAGCTTCTCTTGCAAAGAATTGAAGAACTGCAGTATGTAGGCAAAGAACAGGGTTACACTGTTTGTTTACACTGAGAATAAAAGTTTTACTTTCATGGACAAGCTCATTTAACAAATCAATCAATAATGCTATTCTATGTTAACATTATTTTGGTAGCTGAGCTGTAGCTGCAATGCTGGTATCTGTTAATTGCTAATGTAAAATTATTTCCTAAATTATTGCTAATGTAAAATATTTGCTTTTTACTTTGTATTTCTAGTACTGCAAGTAATCTAAACTGTAGTGGTTAAACTGGAAAACAAACTTAGGAAAAAGCAGAGGTCAATCCTAAAACCTAAAAACTAAAATGATAGTTTAGCATAAGCTACTTTTTCCCCCCTCATGTTTTGTAAGGAATACATTTAACAGCAATGAAGTGGATTGACTATCCAAAGTAGTGTGGTTAGAAATATTGTGACCAGTGTCTTCCCCACAAAGAATCTGGCTGGTGTTAAGACAGCTTTATTGTAATCATACCTCAAAAATAAATATACTTTTTTATTAAGATATGCTGTTGGCTTTTTTTATGTTTCAGCATAATACAGAGATTAGAAACGTCAACATAGCAATGAACTTCTGTTCTAAACTTCTGAACATTTGATTCTTGTGATAGAACGAGTGGTTCATTGCATTTTTAGGGGCTTTGGTCATTTGTGTTGTTGTTTTGGTTGGTTAGTTGGGATTTTTTCATGGAAGTAAATGAATCCTAATCTTTTGCTTCCTAGCATGTGTGCTTTGTAGGGGCTGAAATGTCTGATTTTCAAACACCACTATGATTTTCTTGTACACAGCTTACACTCGTGAAGCATTTTAAGTGCATTGGGAAGTTTATACAAAATAGGCATTATACTATGGAAATTCATATTTAGCTTTAAGAGGTTCAACCCTAAAAAGTCTAAAAGAAAATCTTGAATCTTTAGAAACACTATTTTCATTAATTATGGTGGCTTCTGGTACAATATGCGTTTATGGTAATTCTTGTCTTAACAAATGAAAAAGGCAGCCTTGAGATAATTATCAGTATTAAACAGACAACCATGAAATTAAACTGTAGGAAATTAAGTATTTCTGAGCCTATAGCTCTGAGCTGCTGAGTAGGTGATTTGTTTAATCCCTTTCTTGGCAGAGTTGAAAAGAATAAATGTGAGAAGCAGGCATGGAAATGTAATTTAGTGGAGTCGGTTGACTTTGATAACACAACTGAGTGCATTGCATAGTGATGAGCAGACCATTTCCACTTTCTGCCTTGAAGTCCTTCAGCATTTTCTTGCTTGGTTAGGAGCCTCTGCCATCTGATACACTGAGCAGATGTCTCCCAAAAAGAGCTGGTTATGATAATGCAGCTGGTCCAATGTGATCCATTCTAGGGAGCTATTAGCTGAAAAGTTTACACTCTGGACAAAAGTGTTTTCTCCTGTAAGGGGTGTCTTATTTCTACTTGTTAAATTTAGATGTAACCATTAAGTTCTAATATTTGTGTTAGCAAAGAACATGGTGTGGGGGGGAATGGGTTAACTATAACTTTTCAAAAGTATTTTTATTAAAGTATGATAAAAGAGTGTGCCCAAGTGGTCAGTAGAAAATGGGCTATGTGACAAGCATGCAAAAGTGGTCATAAGAGGTAGCACTGCTGTAAGAGAAGTGTTTTATGTTTGTTGGAACCTCATGCTATTGAATGAGCACATGGCATTCACATGCACAGAGCAATATGAATTACACTGCACTTAAATGGGAGACAGTGGAGGAAAGTGCAGTCAATAACTACAGTCAAGAGTAGCATAGCTAACATGAAAGGGAAGTCTGAATTTGTTATTCTCCAAAGGTGTCACAAAGTTATTGCAAGAGAACAAAATCAAAACATTTTCAGTCTTCCAATTTTTGATATTTTAAAATTGTTCTATTAAATAGTTTGATGGAACCTAATTTCAGAGCTTATCTTATTTTAAGTACCTTTTGCGTTACTGTAGTTACATACTGTAATGTCTTGCAAAATCTTTTTGCTTTTACGTCTGGAATTGCAAGATGCATTTGAACATTGCACCTTACCACTTCATTTTGTGGTTATTTAAAATGCTCTTTCTATGAGTGTTAACATTCTGAAGACCTGGACTACAGCTTCATTGACTAGAGCACAGTGTCTTTCTTAAAACTGTTATTTTGTCCTAATGTGTAGCTGTCATTTAATATTTATTAATAGTGATTGCTACTTGAATAGCAATGCATATACAAGGCTGATAAAAGTTAACAGTTACTTTGATTGTGAAGTCCTAAAAGAATCATTGTGTTGTTCCCTGCCCTTGTAATGAAGAATGTAAGGTATTTTGCTGGGTTGGGAGCTCCCCTGAATTACACTGTACTCTGTGCTCTGTAAGGGGTAATTCAGACGTTCCCTGTGTAGGAAGGTTGTGTGACTTCTGAAAAACTGGATTGTATGGTTGCTGGTGACTTTCTGTTAGAAAAAATAAAATAAATACTCTCGCCTTTTAAACCATAAAGATGTAGAATGATCAGTTTGCTTGTGCTGCTTCAAATGGTAAGGATAAAACTTTCTCAAGCCTGTTGTCATTCAGACGGAAGCTAATCAGCACATGTTGTCTGCTGGCTTTCCACAGAGTGGAGAACGCCTGCACCAAACTCGTGCGGGCAGCCCAGATGCTGCAGGCAGATCCCTACTCAGTACCAGCTCGTGACTATCTCATTGATGGGTCAAGAGGAATCCTTTCTGGAACATCAGACTTGCTCCTGACATTCGATGAAGCAGAGGTAGGAATCCCAGCCCGACCGACATAAGTGCCTGCACAAGGGCATTATTAATTAAAATGTCCCCCAACTAAATTAGCTAAACCAAACTATTAAATAGATTAATGAGGTTTTGATGGTTTCAGCTTGATTTGAAACATATTTTGCATTCCTTTCTGTCTGAAGGAGCTTAAGACTTGTTGCTCTGTTTTGTTAGGAGCATTTTTGCATGATATAATATTTAGGTGCTGCCTGTGATTATTGCTCAAAAAGGCCAGATCTCGTCAACTGTCTGATACCTTCCTGATGCTTTTCTGTATTCCCTTCACCTTACCCATTACTGATCCTTATATTTTCTGTATCCCTTCCTTGAAAAGCCCTAGGCCACTTTCTAATGTGTTTGTCTGGCTCATTAGCTCTGGCAATTTAACTGGCCTTGGGGCATGGGAGGTAATACAAATTTGGATTGTCTGGCTAGTCAGGCAGAATATGTATTCTGATAAATCTAACAGTTGCTACATTTTGACTGTTGCACTAGCCAGAAACTGACTCAGAAGTGCTGTTTGTCCATCCTCATATGTACAAAAAAAAAAGCCACAGTTGCAAGGAAATGTAAATGTCTCATGTTTGAATTTTTTTTGTTACAAATCATAGTTTTCATGCTCTTTCTGGGGATGTAGTCTTGCTTATTTCTGAATAAGTGTTAGAAATGCTGATGGCAATCCTAATTCTGCTACAATTGGTTAACCTGTGGAATTGTGTTGCTCCTCTTGCTGTTCTGAGTAATCTAACATGGTATCCTTGTTTCATTTAAATATCTCATGGCAATGTTTGTGTGTTCCTCTGAAACGGTTTTTAATAGAAGTGTTACTAATCGAAGTGTTATGGGGCTTTCAAGGAACTTAATAGCTTTCAATCTCTCTTTCTAGTGTTTAGGAAATGAATTGACTTTTGTGAAGTTAATGCTTTGTGGGACTCACCTGACAACTCCTTGTTAATGAAAAGAAATCCATTATTCAGGAATGATTGATTTTTCACAAGCACTTAAGCTGGCAGGTGTCTGTCCTGTGTTTCAATATAAAGTAACATTTCAGGGAAAAACTGAAATGAGTTTCAGAAGAACCTTTGGTCTTTTCTAGGTGCTAAACACCGGATGTGGTTGATACAAATTAAATGTCAATTAACTTGTTCTTCCATAATAATTGTATGTCGTGATGTCAGAAGTAATGTGGTTCAGAGGTTAAAATATTTACTGACTGAGAACTGTTTGGGAATCAAATGTAGACTGAAAAAAGTTAAGCTGAGGCAGAGGTTCAGAAGTAAATGAAGTACAGCCTTCACAGATTTTTCTGGAAAGTTTAAGATGTTGGATCTATCTTCCCTGCTGGAATGTTGGGTAATGCTTTATCCATATGTAAAGCTGTATGGTAAATGATACTTCCTCTGAAAGCCTGAAGTCTGCTTTGTAAGTAGCTTTGCTTTGTGATTTAAGTTAAATATTTTATTGATGAAATTGTGATGAAAAACTTCAAGCATGACAGCATACACAGATGAAGCTCTTTCTAACCTATTTTCTCAATGCTCTCCTTCATTTATCATACAAAGTGAAAATATTAGAAGTAGGATTTTGCATTTCTGAGTAGTGGAAAGCTGATTAAGTATTGGCTTGCCACTACAGCACTTGATTAATGGAATTTGGGTAACTTATTCAGGATCTCATACCTTTATGATTGCCCATTTGCCCTATTAGCAAGTGCTATAACTAAACAGTTCTAATAAGAGGTTTGCATTTCTAATGAAAGTGTAACTTAGCTTCAGCTAAGAAATAACAGGATGTTTCTCTCTTAGGTCCGTAAAATCATCCGTGTCTGCAAAGGAATATTGGAATATTTGACTGTGGCAGAAGTGGTAGAGACAATGGAGGATCTGGTGACTTACACGAAGAATTTGGGGCCAGGTTTGATTTGCTCCAGTCTTTCATAAATATATTAAGTATAGTTTTTTCCACTACTTTGTTCTTCTGCCAGCATCTTCCTTCCCCCAGTTTTGAACCCTGGGATGATGGTAAAGCAGTTGCTTTGGAAGTTTCTGTTGGAAAGAATGACTCTGTTTCACAGTCTTTTTTAAGAATGCAGAAGATGTTGCTAAATGAGATGTGCATGTGAATGATATGCACTGTACTTTTCCTGTACTGTGAAGGACGTAAGCATGTGTTAGTAAGGATAAAACAAAAAAAAAGAAAGAAAAAGCTGTGTAACTAAGCACTCACAGATATAAAATCCATTAAGCTGATAAAATGTCTGCACTGGCTGAGATAGTTAGGCCCAGTAGGAATTTCTTGGAATAGTATATGCTACATGTCATATGTTAACATCTTAATGAGGTTGCAGAAATTGCTGTCTTGAAGTATGATACAAAAACCCAGCTGTTATGGAAATTCTCTGTTTGATCTTTGATGCTCCTTCACTACTGGTTACTTCTCTGTGTTAACTCACACTTTGAGTGGTGGAAGTGATTGCTAAGTGAGGAGCTGCTGTCTCTATCCCTTTATTGCTCTAGAGGAAACCTACCATTAATCTATGTCATCTGCTAGCTCAAATGCTTTAGCTTCAGCATGAAGTAGCTAAAGTATTTTAAAAATGCATTGTGTAAAATCAAGATGTGGTGGTGGTAGTGTAGGAAGATGTTGGAATTAAAATTACACTGAACTAAAGAATGCTTATGTAAAACCAGCAGGAATCTAGTTAGTACTTTATAAATACTT
Organism: Pyrgilauda ruficollis; assembly: GCF_017590135.1. Taxonomy (NCBI): domain Eukaryota; kingdom Metazoa; phylum Chordata; class Aves; order Passeriformes; family Passeridae; genus Pyrgilauda; species Pyrgilauda ruficollis. The sequence continues at coordinate 11,536,424 of NW_024509210.1, read as the reverse complement.
GTGTAATGTGGCTAGGTGATAAATGAAATGACTAAGAGCTGTCATGGCACAGAGCGCGTTTCCAGATTATGCTGTTTTTATTTAACAAGTGTATACTTGACCTTGTTTCTAGATGTGGAAAAGCTTTGAAGTTCCATATGGAGGTATAGTGTTCTCTAAACTTTTATTTCCCATCAGAAATTACCTTCAATTAAATAGTTTTTGCCTCGTTTTGAACAGGAAAAGATAAAACAAAAGGGCAATCTTCTTTCCCTGAAACTTTTTCTTTGACTTGGTATATAAACTTTTAGTTTCTCTGTGGTTATTGCCTTCATATCTTTAAAATGGAAGCTTCCCCTAAATTCAGTTTCCTCTGCTGGGCTCAGTTCCAAGCATTTGGGTCTTTTCACTGAACCTCACATACAGAATTTGCTGTTACATATGTATGACAGAGGTCTTGGGTAAGTGTGTTAGTTTCTTAGAGTGAGATACAGGCTTGTTACCTTTATTGCAAGTAATCTCTAAACTCATGGTATTCTGAATAAATAGTGAGCCTTGTGCTTCTGGAATACTGGAGAAGCTCTGTCTTTGCCTGAGCTGGCTGCTGCTCAACATCTGTAGCCCATGCCCACAAAATGTAAAGCCCAGAGTCCTTGTTCTTTGTAGTTATATTATTGGGCATTTGAACTTAACCATTCATGTGAATACTATATAAATAACAGGAGTATCAGCAGGTACACTTAAAGTCAAGGAAATACTTGTAGGTTTTATGCTGGAGCTAGAGAGAGGAACATGATTACCTATTAAGGCTTTTATCATTTAAAAGGAAATGTGGTTCTGCACAGCTTGCCTCTCTGGGCTGTCAGTGTGAGGATCCTACTACTTTTCAGTGATGTCATGAAAGCAGTATTAAAATGCCTAAGATGCTAACCAGCAGAAAGGTAATTCAGCCAAAGAATATGTGACTTCCTTCCAGTTTTATACCCTGGAGGAGAAAAGAGCACAACAGCACCAATTTAAATAATCTTAAGTTTTTATGAAGCTGTGTCTGAAGTTTCCATGTGCACTGTGTGGTAAACCTCACAGGTCTTAGCTACTGCTCTAGAATAAATGTAATTCTTTTCAGGCTTCTAGGGTACTGAAATATTTCTAGCAAATATGAAGTGTAAATAAATACAGTTCTTGACCTCTGGTAGAATCTCCAAGCAAACAAACAAAATCCTGATGTTTCCTTTTTCTGTCCTTCACTTAAGGCATGGATTAAATCTTAACAGAAAACATGACACCCTCCCCCCACCCCTTAAATCAGCTTTCAGTGTTCATTAAGTGACTTCATATCCTAAACCAGTAATTTCAAGTATTTTCCTATTTTATTGATAGGATTTTAAATCAAGAATTTTGAGTAGTCTTTCTACTTTACATAGTGGCTAGGTTTTGAATAAGTGACATCTCTGAAGTATCTGGAATGTGTTTAAAGTAACAGCTGCTAATACAAAAGTTTTAAACTTCAATAGAGTTTTCATCAATCATTATGCCTTATTCTTGTTTAGAAATCTCAAGTGTTTCAGTGTTCAATTACTTCAATCTTTAGGAATGACAAAGATGGCCAAAATGATTGACGAGAGACAACAGGAATTAACTCATCAGGAGCACAGGGTTATGCTGGTAAACTCCATGAATACAGTGAAGGAGCTGTTGCCAGTACTTATTTCAGGTATTTTTTGCTTTCTTCTTTTATACTATTCTGAATTACTGTTTTGAACTGGAGTTCCTGTGTTTTATGTTAATTAAAAATAATCTCAACATCTATAATCAATTGCAAGTAATTGTGCTTTTTGTATTAAAACTGTAATCTCTTTGAGATAAAATGGTCCAAGCAAAAGAAAATGTTCCATATAAATACAGTAGAAGGTCAACTTGACTACTGATTGGTCTTGCATATACCTTTTTCTAATCTCTGGTATTTTTACAGCTATGAAGATTTTTGTAACCACAAAAAATTCTAAAAGCCAGGGAATAGAAGAGGCCTTGAAAAATCGCAATTTCACAGTAGAGAAAATGAGTGCTGAGATAAATGAAATAATTCGTGTATTGCAACTCACTTCCTGGGATGAAGATGCCTGGGCGAGCAAGGTATTTTCATATCAACATTTGTATGTGGAAGTCTAGTTTTTGTCTACTGTGTTTTACCCTTTTAAATTTTTGCTTTTGAGACCACTGAAATATGTATTAGCACATCAGTTTTGTAACACTATGTAATCACATCATATCATCTCTAAAAGGTCAAATATCTTCAGAGATAAATATATTCATGTATCTTTCAAAATGAGCTTTCAATAAGCAAGGTTAAACTAGTGTGGCATTTGAAGGTAGTTCAATGGTTTACTGTAACTCAGTGGTCAAACAGAAGACAGATTTATTCATGCTTTAGTTTCAGCATCGTTAGAAAGTCCTGGAATATAGTGTATTCCACTCAGAGAAGGATATTTTCCCTTTGTATAACTACCCTACATAATAATTTTTGACATAGGAAAGTTAGGTATAAAAGTTATTGTACAATCAACTGGTCTCTTAAGTGAGATTGAGATTTTCCTTCTAGATCCTGCCAGAAAAGATAGGCTACTGTTTTATTCCTTGTGCAGAAGGCTTGGAATTCAGAAATTCTAGTCAATTTTGGGGGCTTCCTCCTTAAACACATGCCCTGTTTCTCCCTGCCCCATTTTTATTCTGGGCATGAGAGTAAATTTCAAAGAAATCTGTTAGCTTGAAGAGGCTTTCTGGGTCAGTTTGATGCCTGTGAAGCTGGCTTATGGACAGGATTGGCTCCTACACCTCAGTGTTCAGCTGTGTGACTGACTGGAGCCACTTACCTGGAGCTAATTGCTGCTCTGAAGTGATGCTGAAGTGTCTAGAAGACTGTAAAGCAGGTCTGACAGACAGAATCATAAGTGTTGTGGGATTACAAATAAATGCAGCTGCGTAACTGAAATGCCTGCCAAGTTCTTTTTGAGTACTTGGAAGTAAATTGCTGAAGATATTTTTTTTAAGGGTTAATGCTATGAGCAACAAAAAAGCATAAATGTTACAGAAAACTTACTGAGACCTGAAGCCAGACTGGTCAGTAAATGAAGCTTAGCAGGAAATCTAACATTGATATAACCAAGATACAAAATCACTTTGGCCTATGTTGTTTGGCACTTGATCCTTAGTTTGCCTCTTGATTTATTTTGTCACTATCACTTCCTTATTATGACTACTGTACGCATCTCTGTTTTTGTTGTCCTGTTTCTTACCCTTTTCTCACCTTTAGAAGGTAAGCTTTCTTCCACACCCTCCACCTCTACCTTGTACTAAACCCAAAAAAAGCATGTCTGTGGGATTTTGTGCTGTGTGCAGACTGTGTGCTGTGCAACTTCTCTGTGTGCCAGCTGTGACACTGGCATTATGCTTATGGATATACACACAGTTTTAAAAAGATCATAATAGCTCTGTCTAGCTGTGTGTAGCATTGGCTGTCACTGAGAAGGGTAATTGCAAGCTGATCTGCATCAAGACTCTTTCTGAATCTGATTAGAGTTAGGGCAAGATTTTACAGCACATTCTTGCTGAATGCTTTTATGTTAATTTATGAGTCTCTGTAGTGACAAATAAAGGGTCCAGTCATGCAGGAACGAGTTTTCTGCATGGCCAGAAAGCTTTATTAAGTCAGGAATTTTGCCTATTCCATAGTGTTTCACCCATAGCCTTCCTTCGTTTCAGATGGTTCATGTTCTTTAGATCTAGGCTTGTTCTAGGTGCAGTCTTGTATGGGTACTTTTTCAATTCAGTTTTATTTTTGGATTTAAGCTTTCCTGTATTTTATGAAATATTATTTTATTTTACATAACAAATTAGGAAATTTTTGTGGTAAAGAAAAATGTCCATTGCAAAGAGTTGGCAATTTAGGCTTTGGAAACTCTTATTCATACCGCTGGTGAGGCAGATTAATAAAGGATTTCATTAAGAAAACAGCTGGTATATTAGCAGTATTTCCTAATGGAAAATATTGGTCATTATGCTTAATGCATAAGTATGTTGTGTGGATTTGTATGATCAAAGTATCATTCTGTTCTGAACTGAGAACTTTTTAATTGTATTTGTTTTTGAATCCTGATGATTTGTAACTGTAGCACCTGGCATTAATCAAACAGTGATGACAAAGCATTTGAATTGAAAAATACAGTGGAATGAAGAAGCAGAAAGTACTTTGCTAACAGCCACCTGTCACAGACATTACCCTGTATTTGCACACATATCTAATAATTGACTTGTTATTTTGCTAGGAGGGAGATGAAGGAGCTGTTTAGTTGCAGTTGAGGTCACTGTTGCATGCATTTTGTGCCTGGTGGTGAAACAAAAGATTTTCCCCATGCTTTTATGGAATAAAGTAAGGTGTTTGGGGATGCCCAGCCTTGAATTTTATTCTGTGTTGTACATGCTATTGCTGATGTTGGACTTTATTTTATGTTTATTTCATCTGGAGTTTTTTATACCTTGAGTTATCACAGCCTGTGTAGAGATAGTGGAGAATGAACAAGGTATGGAGCCAAAGTTGTAGGTTTTGTAGGAGTTGTAGCAGTAGGTAAACTATTCTGTTGGTCTTTCTGGACTCTGCACATTACTGTTACTGGATTGCAATAATCTCTGTTTACACTGGATTTTAAAAATAGTATGGTGTTTTAGAACTGAAATACAATTCTTGGACAAAATCTTGGGGAAAAGAATTGTACCTGTTTTTTCATTCATAGCTGTGAACTTTTTTCCTTTAATTTTTTGTTTTACAGAGGAATTCAATTTTCTCTTGTGTATTTAGTGTTTATTTTGAAATGAATTTGAAGTAATACTGAATTCAAACATTTTTCATTTCCATGGAATTGGAAGGAGTTAACAGTTGTAAGAAGCTGAGAGATATCTTGCAGGATTGAACCCTGAATGGTGACTAAGCTATCTATCTTGCCAGAACACTGGCTTTGCCTATTTCCTCCAACATTGCCTTCTTTGGTCATGAAATGCAGATATCCTTAGACTAGACCACTTTTTATTGAGTCAGAGGTTGTGTAGGATTTATTTTGCTCTTTTGCATAGCAAAGCCAATACTACCTGCTCCCTGAATAAGCTCAAAATTCTTGGTAGTGGCAGAAATGACGCATGGTAGTGTCTTCAATAATATTTGCTTTAGGAATTGGTTTGGAACAAATCCAGCTTGCTCTTTTCCCTTCAGACACTGTTGCCCTAGTTATTTAACGTGATTAACTGAAACAGTTTACCTCTTCTGAAAATGCAATAGTGCTGATTTTGTTAATAAACTTCCTTTTGGTAACAGGGGAACTTGTTGGCAGGGAGAGAAGGGAAAGAATCAATTTTTGCTGATAAAACTATAATTTTTTTTTGCAGAAGAGCAGTAGGAATTAAGAAAATGTTCATGCTTGCAAATCATGTTCTGTTGGCAAATCCCAAAGAGTTACATTTTAAACATATGTAGCTGTTTAGGGCAGGAATAAAGTATTTAAACAGCTACAGAAATCAGGACTATCAAGACACTTTTAAGCAGTGAGACATTGAGCAAGTTGCTGTGTTTTTTTCTGATAGTGTTTCTGCTTTTGTCTTCTTTCTTAATAGCCTTAATTAGTTGGTAAGTCCAGACCTTTTAGTATGGCTTTATCTTTGTGGCTTGCCAGGTATCTGACACCAGACACAGCTCTGGCAGACACAGAAGTGCTGTACCAACAAATGTAGCTAAGGATGCATTCTAGTTTTCTATTGCATTATTCAGCTCACTGCAATGAAAACTCCTGATCAGGCTATAGCTGAGTGGGATTCTTTGGGCTCTGCAGATGGGAAATTGGTGCTTTAAGAGCAGCTGCCTTAAAACACTTCAACTGCTATGCTAGGATTTCACCAGATTTTTTTAAGTAGGAAAAGGGGACAGTATTTTGCCAACATGAGTGCAGGGGAGCACAGGATAGCCAGACTTACCCTGCAGAGCAATCCAGTTATGTAACTCCATAGGACAGGGCAGATGGATCCTGCTGCTGCTGGGGCAGTACTGGCAAGTAAAAAATCATGAGTGCAAAATCTGGAACACCCATGATTTTGTCCTCAGATATCAGACTTCAGATTCGGAAGCTTCTATATAATTCTGCTGAAACTGCAACTCTGCAGGCAGCTGAGACAATACAAAAGCCTGTGTGAGTAAAAAGGGAGGGGCAAAGATAGTTTTCCCAACACTGCTTTTCTCCACCCACTCCTACCATCTCATTGACACAATAAGAAACATCTGTTGCCTTTTAATAAATTCACTTTGTTGTTTCAAATTATTTCTGGGTAGACAGGCCTGAAATAGACCATTCATTTCATCTAAAGTGGTTTCAGCCTGATATAAAAACCAGAACACAGTAACACCTGCCTTCTTAGGTAGTAAGATTTATATACACATTTGAATAGTCAATGAATATTTGCTTGTCTCTTATAATCCATTGAATGCACAATGCTTGAGCTATAGAGAGGATGACTTTTAAAATAATGTGCCCATTTCCCACCCCTAACTGTATATCTGACCTTTCAGAAGTTTTTTCAAACAGGTCCCAACTAAGTTTGGAGACCCAGTTTCTAGATTTGTGACCCAGTCATCCAGGTGAAAATAATTCTGCTTTTGGTGCTCTCTCTCAGGCTGTGATTCCAGAGCCTTTAAAAATACTCAGCTGCATCACATGACATTTTAGAAAGTTGCTTGCTGAATTATATTATAGCATGTTATGAATGACAGACCAACATACCTGAATAAAAATGTCAGAATATTAGTGTTGTATGTTTGAGACTAAGCATACAGAATGAACAAGTCCACAAAATATGGCATTTCTTTAGTGCTGTCAGGATAGCACATGCTATAGCAAGATTCTGGTCACTGATGGTAGTAGGCTTCTCTTCAAAAGAATTGGACATGGGCAGTCTGATTCAGATGCTATGTGAGAGCCAGGCTTCTTTTTGTCATCTCTATACCAGTCATGGGATCTTAGATGCATTTCAAATCACTTCCATGATATGTGTGGTTAAAAGCTATTTTGGCTTTTCTACAACTTCTTACTTAGGTACGTGTTAACTGCTTTCACTGTCCTTCCATTGATGTAAGATGGAAAACTTGTGGCCTCTAGTGGAGGGATGGCACATGAACAATGTACAGACTGTGCAGAGAAATCAGAACTGGGAGATTGTTTCCCTGCAGCCAGAGGTGTTGGATTGTAGTGGCATAATAGTGAAAGAAGCAGCTTCTTTGATCATCCTGGCAGAGGAGTTCAGAGTTTTAAACAATCACATGTAAATACACGTGTTTATCTCCAAAGACATTCAACTCCTTATCTGAAACTTTGAGAAATTAGCTGGTAGTCTTACTTTTCTATAAACAGTAACTGACTTTAAGCAGAGCAGGTGAGAAATGCAGATGTGTAGCCTCCTACACTGAAGTAAGTAGTAAAATTCACCGGCCAATTACCAGATATTGATACTCCAATTGCATCCCAACTCTTCTGTGTGCCCTGATGTAAAATGGAACTAACTCCAAGATGTGTGCTTATTCGAGCTCCAACTTTAGAATTAAAGCACTAGTAAATAAAGAAATAGAAAAACCACTAAAATTGCATGCATAATTTTTGCATTTTGAGTGAAATGAAAATGTTTGTTCTAACTGGAAAGAAGCAATTATGCTTCTTGTTTGAAAGCTAGTTTGAAAATGGGTTTGGAGCTGCTTATACAAATGGGTTTTTAAAAGTAGACTGTGTTTTATAGAACCTTTGTCAGCTTTGGTTGCGTTGATTACTTGTGCTTTGATATTTTGGTTTTGAGCATAATTTTGCTGGTTTCTCTTTTGTAAAGGACACTGAAGCCATGAAGAGAGCTTTAGCCTTAATAGATTCAAAGATGAATCAGGCAAAAGGTTGGCTGAGAGATCCAAATGCACCTCCAGGTAATATTTAAATACAAACAACAGCATAAATTATTTTGATTTTTGAAGGTCTCATTATTTCTGTTGTTTAAGACAAAATGGTCTTTAAGCATTAATAACCCTTACACAGTGGATCATTCTGAAGGTGCCTGTATTTATTCCTTCCTTTAGGTACTGGGAATTGAACAAGGTGTAGCTAATGATGTAGAAGGCTTTGCTGCTTCTAAATAGTCTCTAAAATATATGTGTTCCAAGGAACATACATGTTCTTCATTTGCATTCCAGCAGTAAACCCAAAAGCTTATGATTTGAATAGTACTTAATTGTAGCCATGGCTAATATTTAATATCCTTCTTTTATATTTTCAAATGTTTATAATTTGAGATTTCCCTAATAGAATCTTTTTCAGTGTTTTTCTTTCGGTCTTGACATAAAATTTTTAGTATGAAAATCTGCCATAAATATGCTTAATTGCAATCACCTTTACTTATATAAGGGGTTTGTTTACCCTTGTATGTATCTTTTAAGTAAACAAAACTCAATAGAAGCCTGTTGCATTTGGATGTTGAAAGACCTTATCAGATGGACTTCCTGTGAAATCAAAGCCAAACTAACACAGTTGTAAAAGTTGGATGCGAATTGTTTTGTGGCGTCTAGCTCCATTTTTGATAAATGTGCTTTCACAACTGAACCTAATGCAGTTCATGTGACATGATGATATCAGTAGTTTTCTCATGCATGTCATGGAGTGTCTTGTGTGCTGTCCTGACTGACCCTGTGCCTCAGGGGATGCTGGTGAGCAGGCCATAAGGCAGATCCTTGATGAAGCTGGCAAAGCAGGAGAGCTGTGTGCAGGCAAAGAGCGCAGAGAGATCCTGGGCACGTGCAAAACCCTGGGCCAAATGACAGATCAACTGGCTGACCTCCGGGCTAGGTAAAGCTCTTGCTTGGCATGGACACTTCCCAAGTGCTATTAAAATGTTTTCTCTGCAGTTGTCACTTCCTAACCTGTAGAAAAGCAGGCCTGAACTCTATTTTACCTCTTTTACTTAGATCTCTTCTTTTCTGATGAGAATATATTTTAATAAGAGAAATGTTAATTACATAATATGGTGATCAGAATTGCTAAAGTAGGTAATTCTGAGTTTGATTGTGTCTAACACATAACCTTCCTCCAAATTAGGCAGAAAGGAAATTTTAAACTCTCCTGTTAAGTCTGTTCTCCAAAGAGGATATACCCCAATTACTGTAAGATACATGGATATTCTACTTTTTAGGTGTTTTTTGGGATGTTAGATCACATATGGTGGTTGTTGTCTATCCTTCATTGGCAAATTCAGTTGAACTTTGTGTGTCACATGATTGAGGCAGCTAAGACATTTTATTTTCATATTTATTTTTTTTATTGACTTGTTGTCATCGCTTAGATGTGGCAAGACTTTAACTCCTGCAGATTCTGACTCTCTGCAACAGTGTGTAAATGAGGAGAAAAGAGGCCTTGTCCTGGGTACTTTAGTGGAGCTGTATCCTTAAATCACTTTACTTTTTAACTCTTAAAAAGTGTTTATTTCTTCTGAGAATGCTAAATGTCACATTCTGGAATAGGGAAAATATCTTCTTAGTTTTTATCTCTTCTTCTGTTCCTCAGTTATTTTTTGTTTCCTTAAGGAGGAAGCAAAATCTGATTAAATACTGCATCTCTTGCAGTAATTGATAGGAATAAACATAAACAGGTTTTGTTGCCTGTTGACTAGAAAATAGCTTTTGTCAGTGCTGAGCTGAATCTGTGGTGCTGTTTTTGTCTCGGGCAGAGGACAGGGTGCTACACCCATGGCTATGCAGAAAGCCCAGCAGGTGTCCCAGGGTCTGGACTTGCTCACTGCCAAAGTGGAGAATGCAGCCCGCAAGCTGGAGGCCATGACCAACTCTAAGCAGGCAATTGCTAAGAAGATTGATGCTGCTCAGGTACCACTAGTGATTAGTAAATACTTCAGAGCTACTGTCAGAGCTGTTGTACTGAACTGCTGTTGTTGTGTCCAAACAAAACACAGGTGCTTGATAGGAAGAACATAGAGGGGATGCTTGCTTTAACAAAGAAAGATCTTAAATTCAGTGATTTGCAGCATATGGTGAATTTTGCTTCAGTCGATGATCTTTTTTGGTAACTTACTTGACATTGCTAAAAATTTCAATGCAATTAAATTAAAATGATGGAACACCCTAAATTTGCATATAAACGAATCATATTAAAGAGAAGAAGAGTTTTAGATTGAACAGACTTATTTGTGGATAAAACCAGAGCCCTTTCTTTGGGCTCTGTTTTGTGAGTGGAGTTCAGGATTTAGAACTCTAGGTAAATGACAGAAGAGAAATGATGTTAATGAAACTACATTTTCTTTCAATTGATCCTTTATTTTTGTTGCTCTTAATGTCCCTCAATGGTCAGTCTCTTACCCAGTGATGATTATGATGGTCATCAAATAATACACCTTATCTAATTGTGTATAGATGTCTATTATCAATATATAAAGATACATTAATATTATATATGCATCAAATGAAATGGTAATGGGACTTTTTAGGAAGAGCTCTGTGTACCACCTGGGCTCAAGAGCATCTGTTTTCATTTTTTCTGCAAGTCACATAATCAGTTTCTAAAGGCAGTGATTCAGTTTTGCTTCTAAAATATTGTTGGCAAATGTTGAGGGGAGAGAGAGAATGTAAAATCTTTGGGTAGATTTTATCTAGTTTGGCATTTTTTTTCCAAAACAGAAAAGCTATGAGGCAATAGAATAATTTCATGGTACCTAAAAACCAGAAATGGCTTTTGAGAAGTATTTTCTGTTAAATAAATTTTTGAAAGCTGCATTGGTATTTTCTTTCTCTATAAAATCATGTATAGAATAAATATTACTTTTTGTCTTCACTTGAACACAACTTCTTTCTATTAAGAATTGGCTTGCAGATCCTAATGGGGGCAGTGAAGGAGAGGAGCATATTCGAGGAATTATGGCTGAAGCAAGGAAAGTTGCAGAACTGTGCGAGGAGCCTAAAGAGAGAGATGATATCCTTCGTTCCTTGGGGGAAATCTCTGCTTTGACAGCCAAGCTGTCAGATCTGCGACGACAGTAAGTATTTGTTTTATTGCCATTTATGTATTTGAATTACTTTAATGTGCAGTTCCCAATGCTGAGTCAAGATCAGAATATTGATCATTAAAATAAACCCTTTCAAGTCGTTCAGCCTAGTGATTTCTATCTCAAAGCCTAGCTTGCACTAGCTTCCTTAAAAAAAAGGTAACCATATATGTTATATTCATAGAAATATTTTCTTTCTACTGCCTGTGGAATATTTGAGAAGGAAACTGAAGCCAAAAGTGAGCTTGCTTGTACTGTTGAAACAACAAGGTAATGGGAAATATAAGCTTGTTTATGCAGATGGGTGTCATCACTGGTTATTGCTAAGCACTTTACTAAATATCAAGGTGGAATGTCTACCACTTCCATTGCTGTCAGTGTGTTCTAAGCTGTAACTGCAAACTATACAAAAGATAAGACTTTCAGAAATTCTGTTTCTGTATCACTTTTGCAAAGAGGCTGCTTGAGAATGGAAGAAGAGGAAGAAACTGTTACTGTACAAACTGTGATCTTCACCTAAGGCTGGTTGCAATATAGCAATAAATATTTTTTCTTGCTTCATTAGTTAGACGCTTTAATCAAGTTTTTATTGAGCTTTAGCTGCTGTAGGTCTTAATGTGCTACCTTTTGTCAGGTTTATATATAGCCTTTGCTCTGTGGCTGCTTACTCTTCTGCTTGTAATCTGTATGGCATGATTGCAGTTGCTCATAAGACAGCCACAGAAATGGGAAATCAATTCTTACATATTGGCAATGACAGTCTATGCCTTCCCCCAGCTCAGTGCTGTGCTGAACGTATGTAATGTCCAGGTACCACAGCAGAGAATTGCTCCTCAGAGTCTCAACCCAAGTGTCAAATTCAACCTTATTTAAGAATATCAAGTACCTTTTATTGTGTGTCTTCCTGCTGTAAATGATCTTTCTATAACTACACTTTTTTTTTTATCCTTAGTGGGAAGGGTGACTCTCCTGAGGCCCGTGCTTTGGCTAAGCAAATAGCTACATCACTTCAGAATTTACAGTCCAAAACAAACAGGGCTGTAGCAAATACGAGGCCAGTTAAAGCAGCTGTCCATTTGGAGGGCAAGATTGAACAAGCTCAGAGGTGGATAGACAATCCCACGGTTGCTGATCGGGGAGTAGGTAAGTGTTTCTCTGTCATTTTCCCCACAGGTTTAGAATCAAACCTGTCACCAGTTTTTGTGATGGAAACTACTGCTCCTGAGATGCTGAGGATGCACTGAAACTTCACTGGCATGGAGACTTAGAGTTATAGCTAAGTCCTGACTGCAGTTACAGAGTTAAGCTGGCCCATGATTCTCTGTTCTTTCCTAAAGAATGGAAGAATATGTGCTGTAGAGAAAACAAAAGATTGCTCCTTGCTTTCCTTATTATGTAAATATTGTATCTCAAATTTGAATTTTTACCTACTCCAGCAAATTGAGTAATTAAGTCCTTGTGAGAAGAGAAACATTCATAAACTTGACCAAAAAGTATCACTTCTTGTATGGTTTCTGGGTTACCTGAGGAGAATGCTAATAATAAAGAGAGAGGGGATCTGATAATTCCATTATGCTCTCGATGAGCATATAACTCTGGTTCAGGAGTTGCTGGCACTTGGCAAGACACTGAAAAGAAAAGTAAATTAAGAATGTAAAAGATGGCAGCAGTGCTGAGTGATTCTTGGATAGTCTGATGCTGTGACAACTTCCTAAGTAATTTAAAGCTTGATTACAAACTTTAATTACTTATGCATTAGCTTGAAATTATTCTTCAGTAGGTCTTTGCACTTAATACATGATGAGTTCTTTTAAAAGAATACTGCTATTGTATTGTTGAAAGAACAGAGAATTACATTCCTGTGAATGAGCAGGAAGCATCTGTAAGTGAATGAAGGAAATTACCCGTGCTAAAAATAATTTTTTTTTTTTTTTATGGAAAAGCTTTTGACACACTGTGGAGGCTTTGTAAGATGTTACCTTCCCCCACTGTCCCTTCCAATCCAGACTACTTGACACTTCTTACTTATGGCTTCTGGAATTCTGGGAAAGGGCATTTGGCTTTTGAAGTTATGTTTCTACTTGTCTTTTCTTCCCCTCTTGCTGCTCATTTTCTAATGTGGGGATGAATTGCAGTATTTGAAATTTTAAGTGCTTTCTATTGGAGTCAACAGATTAGTTATGTAGAAATACCTGACAACTGCCATGGTTCGTTTTTGTCAGACCACTCTAATCAAAAAGGATGTATCTCTAGCCAGAGTTGCTGAATTAAGCAAAAAGAAACTGGGACAGGTGAATTCCTCTGTGGTTTTGAACTGTAATTATTCAGTGATAAACTGTGTAAGATATTTATACCACCTAGGGAAGTGCTCTTAAAAACCCAAGAGTTCTGATGTGTGCACGCAGGCGTGCACTAGTTGGTGGTGCCCGGTGTTTGTGCCCCTGTGTGTCACTGCCCCTGCCCTGTCCCCTGCAGGCCAGGCAGCCATCCGCGGGCTGGGTGCACTAGTTGGTGGTGCCCGGTGTTTGTGCCCCTGTGTGTCACTGCCCCTGCCCTGTCCCCTGCAGGCCAGGCAGCCATCCGCGGGCTGGGTGCACTAGTTGGTGGTGCCCGGTGTTTGTGCCCCTGTGTGTCACTGCCCCTGCCCTGTCCCCTGCAGGCCAGGCAGCCATCCGCGGGCTGGTTGCCGAAGGCCGGCGCTTGGCCAACGTCATGATGGGCCCGTACCGGCAGGACCTGCTGGCCAAGTGTGACCGCGTGGACCAGCTCTCTGCCCAGCTGGCTGAGCTGGCTGCACGGGGGGAGGGCGAGTCCCCCCAGGCCAGGGCGATCGCTGCTCAGCTCCAGGACTCGCTGAAGGTAAGCACCTGCTCTGTGCAGGCGAGCACGCGACGCGCTGCAGCCCTTCGTGCCTCTGAGCCCGCCGTGCGCGTGCAAGGCCTCCGTGAAAACAGCAGCGCAGCTACAGAGCTGTTGGCTTAGCTGAGGTGTTTAAAGCAAACTTTCCAGAAAGGCCTTGTTATCATGCCATGGGGTTAATTTCAGATGAACAGTTGAGAAGGAAAATTTATATCTCTCTTAAAAGAAAATAGTATGCTAGCATTGCAAATTTGAGAGGCAAGGTCTCATATCATGCTGTTCATAGCTTCTAATGCTGTTTCAAGGAGTGGTATGTAAGCTTTGTGTATTTCAAATTATGTAAAAGGTGATTAATTGGTCATGTTTTAGGGTAATTTTATCTTAATGTCTGCCATTGGAACAGGCATTTTTTTGCAAGAGAAGGTTTTATGGGATCTGAACCCCTAGAACTTTATATCTCCATCATATGCTAATAATTTCCACTTTTTTAAAGGATCTTAAAGCACGAATGCAAGAAGCAATGACCCAGGAAGTTTCTGATGTTTTTAGTGACACCACAACTCCTATTAAATTGCTAGCAGTAGCAGCTACTGCTCCCTCTGATGCTCCCAACAGAGATGAGGCAAGTATACCCAGGTTGTCTTTTCTGTCCATATAAAGCTTCTGTTATTGTTTAATTTTACCTGAATTGGTATTTTGAAAAATAAATCAGTGTTCTGAAAAATGAATTGCTATTGTTTATCAAGTTTGCGGTACATGCTTATTAATTCTGACAACATAAAGATTACTATGCAAACCTCTCCAGACTCCTGGAGACTGTGAATTGTGTAACCCTGGAAACAATGTTGTCCCTGTCTTCAGTAAATGGCAAAAATGTCTCCCCATGTTGTTGGTACCACATTGCTGCAAAATTCTTGTGCAAAAATCCCTAGCACACTAGTTGGTGGATTTTTATATCCCAGCATTACATAAGCTGATTACAATAGTGAAATTCATGCCAGAATTAATCAACAGACTAAACCTGTTCTCTTGCTGGATATTGTTTCCTGTACTTGAAAGCCACTGGCTGCACATGAAGTACCTAAAATGCAGTGTCTGGCAGTTCTGTTTGGCTATTTTGGCTTTTGGCTACATGATCAAAATAATTCCCCAGGCCTTGGAGAATTCAGCTTTATAGCAGGATAGCTTTTTGTCCAAGTATTCTGTTTCTTGAATATCTAGGCACTGTAAAAGGAGGCAGTTTTTTTCCAGTGTAAATTTTTAGTGTAAACCCCCTTATTTATCTTTCAAATATAGTTACTTTTGTATTATGGGTTTGAAGATTGAATTTCTGAGCTAAAATAGTTTTAATAGAGTATTTCTTGCAGCAGTAGTCATCAGGAATTACTGAATTTCATACCTTGAAGCTATAAAGATGTATAGCCATCTCCTTAGTTGTCCCATTGAGTTACTAAAGAAGAAAGTCTGGTAATGTAAAAATTAAAAAAGCCAAATGCCTTCAAAGCTTTTGTGTCCTTTTGCATCCTCTCAGGATGAGTTAAGTGGGGATGTTATGTAGGTGTCTGACACTTTGAAGAAATTGTGTATTCTGTTAAGGAGGTTAGGCTTTTTTAAATATTTTTTTTTTCTCTTCTGACAAGTAGGTGTTTGAAGAAAGAGCAGCAAACTTTGAAAACCATGCTGCTAGACTGGGAGCTACAGCAGAAAAAGCAGCTGCAGTTGGAACTGCCAATAAAACTACTGTGGAGGGCATTCAGGCAACAGTGAAATCAGCAAGGGAACTCACCCCACAGGTGCTTGCTGGGTTTGAAGGGCTGTTAAAAGGGCTGGGGATGACTTCTGGGGAATTTTCCTTATGCTTCTGTTCTCAGAGATTGTTATTGATTGATGGTTGTTAATACCAACAAGGAACATAGTGCTGACACTTAAAAGGGGAATGGCAAATATTTCTATACATGATACTAAAAGTAGAACAAAATGATCAAATGACATGTTTTATTTTTCACCTCTTGGACAGAAGTGTCTGTGACTTATATTTGAAACAAAATGAGTTTGAGTCTCAGTAAAATGTGTAAGTGGAAAAAAATGCTCCTTTGTTTTCCAAAATGAACCTCTCTCTAAATGTTGGTAGTGCAATAAACATTTTACTACTTTAGTAGTGTAATGCTTATTACACTTTAGTGTAGTAAGCTTTCAAGAGTTGCTTTATAGATATATTAGTGCATTCAAGAGTTGTTTATGAGATAAATTAGTACGTAATTGAAGTTCCAGAAAAAAGTATTTGTGCCAGCTAATTTCAGAAGTATGGTAGATCTTCAAGGAGATACTGCATTAGAATTAATGAACTAGGTTTTCTAATGTGGAGCTGCACATCCAGTCCTGAAAAAACAAATGCATTTTCAAGCATGTGTGTCATGTTGATGTGTACTGATAATTAAAGAGGTCTTCTGTTGGCAGGTAGTATCAGCAGCTCGTATCCTCTTGAGAAATCCTGGAAATCAAGCTGCTTATGAACATTTTGAGACCATGAAAAACCAATGGATTGATAACGTAGAAAAAATGACAGGTAAAGTAGGAATTTCTGTTGAAGATCCTACCTGTGACTAACTAGCTTGTATAGATTTTTCTCCATGCTGTTTGGATTGATGAAACATGCAAAGCATAATGACTGATTAAAAATAAATTAAGACAAGTGGGAATGTGCTTTCTGACTCCAGGAATATGTATATGTTACAGAATATACAAATAGCTGGCTTCTTATCTGTTAATATTGAGCTGCAGAGGAGCAAATCCTGCTTTAGTTTTTTTGAGAAAATCAGAATACCATCATTTTTCATTGCAGTCGCTATTCTAGCAGCATATCACTGTGACAGCTAGAGGTTTTCTTCTGTATAAACTTGGCATGTTGAAATAGGACAGATAATTAACTGAAGGAAAGGAAATATGTTCAAAATATTGTAACAGCTCAACGGATATGGAGAATAAGACAAAGCTACTGATCCTGCTGAGGCACTGAAATGTTTCAGTCCTTCCCAAGTGCAGATCCTTTGCACTGACCTGCTGAACAGCTGACTGTACTATCTCCTCCTTCATCCCAGTAATTAAATCCTGAGTATTTTAAATCTCACTGCCTTGTCATTATGAATCACCCCTATGTAAAAAGCACAGCCAGAGGGATATTTCCTTTTGAATGAATGGGAGAGTACAAAAAGTACTGAATATGCTTAAAGAAATTTGGTGTGAAGAAAGAATCTCTGCTGCATATACTATGTAAGCCAGCTCTTGACTGAAACTACATTCCATGGCAGAGGCATAAGAGCCTGGGCTGTCATTAACAAGCTTCACCATGGTAACTGTCACAGAGGTACAACAGAATAATGAGTTAAACTGCAGTAATTCTTTGGTCTGATTTCCATGCCCTCTTCTACTCTTCCCCCAACCCAGTTTTAAAATACTTTTCTGGTTTTGAACTATCTCTGGAATACCAAATGTCCCTTTCCACGGATGAAACTAGAATATTAATGTATTTAAATTTTATTCTAGGGTTGGTGGATGAAGCCATTGATACTAAATCTCTGTTGGATGCATCAGAAGAGGCCATTAAGAAAGACCTGGATAAATGTAAAGTTGCAATGGCCAACATGCAACCTCAGATGTTGGTAGCTGGTGCCACCAGCATTGCCAGACGAGCAAATCGCATCCTGCTGGTCGCAAAACGGGAGGTGGAAAATTCCGAAGACCCTAAATTTCGGGAGGCTGTTAAAGCAGCCTCTGATGAGCTGAGCAAAACTATATCACCCATGGTAATGGATGCCAAAGCTGTGGCAGGCAACATTTCTGATCCTGGTAAGGATCCAGTCAGCTAATTTAAAATGTGCCTTTTATTGACTGGAGATGATGTGAAGTAGTGCTCATTTTTTTTATACAGCTGTGTATCTCTCTTTATGTAAATATGGTGTACACTTACATCTCAGAATGATGAAATCAAGCTCACACCATTAACTGCTGCATCCTGCTGTTCTAAAATGCAATCAAAGGCCTTTGGCATATTCAAGGGAAAAGGATTCAGCATTCGAATATGTTATGTGATTTCATGTTCTTAATTAGAAGCATTTGTTACTAGTTGTAAGTAATACTACTTTATAGAAAAAAATATTATGTAGTTTTTTTTTATTCTAAAAGTTGTTCAGGGAATTACTTTGGCTATTGATAGTGATTATTATTGAACTAAGGCTTTATTGTATGCATGTTGCATATGACACTAACATTTCAAGCATGCAAGTCTGCTGTAAACAATTTGGTAGTTTTTAAACACACATATAAGTGTACTTGGCACAGTACATTATAGAAGTAATTTTTGGGCATAGTGTTCTAAGTATTACCAAGTTCTATTAAATTGGTATTGGAATTTTTGTTCAGGTTTGCAGAAGAGTTTCTTGGATTCTGGATACAAAATACTGGGAGCTGTGGCCAAAGTCAGAGAAGCCTTCCAGCCTCAGGAACCAGATTTTCCTCCTCCTCCTCCTGACCTTGAGCACCTTCATGTAAGTGTAGGCAGTTTGTAATAAAATACGCAATTGTCACTGAGGTATGGATTACACTGAAATTACTTAAGTATATTATTCTTCCTTAGAAATAAAACATATTGTCTGGCCAGCCATGCATACAAGTAGCCTCAAGTCTAAAAAATATCAATCCAGCATTCAAAAGGAAAGTTTAAAACATGGTATTGCCTTTAACAGGAAGCACTTGAAAAACTGGAAAAAGACCTGAGGTCATACAGTCATGTCTTGCCATGACACCATCGTTTGCTCAATCTTTGCTCTATTTCATTGCACTCAGTAAGATGTTTCCCTTCCTCAGCTGACTGATGAGCTCGCTCCTCCAAAACCACCACTGCCAGAGGGTGAGGTTCCCCCACCCAGACCACCGCCACCTGAAGAAAAGGATGAAGAGTTCCCAGAGCAAAAGGCGGGAGAAGCAATCAATCAGCCCATGATGATGGCTGCTAGACAGTTGCATGATGAAGCTCGGAAATGGTCTAGCAAGGTAAGAAATTGTTGTAAGTGTTTTATGCTAAATGGATTCTCTTGAAATTTTATTTTCAGAATCAGTGTGTCTTGTCTTATGACAGTCTTTCACAGACTAAATAGTAAAAAAACCCTGGTGCAGGAGAAATTAGAAACCCTTTCAAGATCAGAGTGAACTAGGGTCAACAATACTTAGGATTGCTAGACTGCTTTATTAACATACCCCTGGGAACACAAATATGCTCTGTATGCCAAGCTGTTTGTGATCCTTGGTGCTGGTATTGCCTAGAGAATCACTAATACTTATGCTTGTGCAGGCTGACAAGCTAATTGCTATATTTAATTGACTTTGAAAAGTCTGTATGGAAAAGTCCATATGGATGGTGCAGATGCCAGCTGCAGAAATCATGACCTGGTTTGTCATAATTCTGGAAGAAGATGCAAGGTACTTTGCAGTTAATCTGATGCATTTATGATGAGTAAAATGACCACATTTTGGTGGCCTGGTCTCATTCTGTTTTTGGAGTCAGTTACCTTTCCTATTAAGGCTGAAATCCTGAATTACCTTCCCATTTCAGTGCTATGAAGAAGTGTGAATTTGCTGGTCTCATATCACTTTGTTTTGGTTTTCTTTTGTCCCTTCTTTCCCCAAGAACTATATTTTTTCTCTGGCAGAAGCTGAGTAAGAAATTCAGAGATTTAGGCTTCTGCAATTGTAAATTTAAGGGTCAGAATTTGGCTTTTATAGTCTCTCCCTTTTTCTGCACTAAATCAGGTGGTGAGTAAGGAGATGAACTTGAATAGCTTACAGAATCAACTGCAGTGCTTTGGGCTAAAGGAACATCTGTTTTGGAAGCACACATAAAATACAAAAGAAGTTTCTGCAAATCTCTTTGGGTGTCTCTTATCTAAAATCCAAAGCTCTGTTTTCCCCATACTTCTGGATATACCAAACATATTTTTATATTACTAAATAGACAGTACTGGAATATATTAATGATCTCAGAAGGTAATGTTGACGCTAAAAGCTTTAATTTCCATTTCCTAAAAGTGTTTTGATGTTGGAATCCCTGAACTTAACAATATAGAGTAGGTAACAAAATGCTTTTACCATATATATACTATATGCATTCTAAATTAAATAGTGCAAAGCCAAGCAGCAGACCTTAAACCTCCTTGCTGATTATGAAAGACCTCCAAGCTCAGTGACTTTAGATTATAAAACACTGTATTCATTGCTGTTTCTTCCATTTGAGTCTAATAAACCAGTAAGTCAGCCTGCTAATTGTGCTTCTAATTATTTTTTAGTAATAGCAGCTCAGTTATTCTCACAATCTGTTTTGGAGGAAGAAGTTTTAAAAACACTTCTGTAGTCTCTGAACTCACCTGATTGGTTGGAAGAGGGATTGATGGACAGTGCTACTGAGGAATATGGGCTAGACCTGGAAAAACAGAACTATAAGGTCTTGCTTATATGAAGTCCCAACAGACTATGTGTCAACTCTCTTTAGCCTTTTTGCTGATCACAGTTTACTGGTACTTTACCTGTAGTAAAGTGGGAGGAGTGGGTGAACAAGTACTTAGTCTTTAAAAAATGTTGATGACATTGTTCATTCTTCTAAGAATGAAGATCTGTTTTTTCTCCTTGTTTACAAAAGCTGCTCTTCACTGGGTGCATTCTGGGCTCTCATGTAGTCCATTTTTCTCATGGAACACCAGCTGAACAATGTCTACTGCTTTAATTTCCCTGGCTCCCCCCTCATTTGGATAAATCAGAAAATGAGGGGTATTTGGTTGCTTTTCATTAGACTAAGACTTAAATAAAACTGCCTTTGAAGGCAAGCTGGTTTGGCCTTACAAGTGTTAGAACTTCCGAAATTCCTGTATGTTGTTGTTGACAAAGGTTTTTTCTTCTATAAAAGACTGTATCTTAAGCAAAACACAGTTGCAAATGCACAGTTTTTGGTAATGGTACGTCCACTTTTATTACACTTGGCTTTAGTTGAAGAAATACAGTTAATAAACTTGTAGACTACTTTTGTGTAGAAATATTGCTGTCTTATTAATGCCGATATTGTTATACCTCTTACCTCTTCCTTGAGAACTTCTCTGACATAATTTATTTGCTTGAACCTCCTTTCTCTTTTTTTTCTTTTTGAAGGTAATGGATACAACATATCGTGGCAAAACAATATCATATGCTTCATAATCCTCTTTTTTAATTAATTCCATTTCAATCTTCTTTAAGAAGTGTAATATTCACAGTATTCATGGCATTCAACGTCACCTCTTCTTTTTTGAACACTGTGTTGCTCTTTTACATGTTCTGTGTGGTACCTCAGTACTTGCTTCTGCAGTGTCTTCCATCCCATCTCTTTTTTTTTACTCTACAGCAAGCAGTGTCAGTGGCTTCTCTGCTGCTATCTGCTCTTATCACACATATGAATGGGCTTCCATACAAAGCTTTGTATCTGCACAAATACCGCAGTCATCAGCTGCTGTGCCTGCTCCTGTGCAGTCAGAACAGCTTCCACTGAGACAGAAAGGCCATTCATTTCATTGTTGACCTGCCAGTAAAATGTTCTGTGGGTCAGCCTCTGTCTACAGAAGCTGAATGCTCAAATGGAAAATGTTGCTGCATATTTGCATTGTATCTTTTTAATATTTTTGGTAACTTTGGTTCACAGGTGAACTGTTTCTTTCCTTCTGCTAATCTTCTATTCCTTCCCCTCCTCCCCTTGACCTGATCCTAGAGCTGCCTTGTCAGATCCTGAGAGGCCAAGAGGATGTTTTGGTCACTAAAACTGCTCAGTTTGTGCTCTTCTACCAAATTCTGCTTCTTGTACTAACTGTCCCCTCTTTCTCCACCCTTGCTGCCACCTGCAAAGCCTGATGTGACTGTGATTAATGAAGCGGCTGAGGCTGGTGTAGATATAGATGAGGAGGATGATGCAGATGTTGAATTCACTCTCCCCTATGACATTGAAGATGATTACGAGCCTGAGCTGCTGTTAATGCCAACCAATCAGCCCGTTAACCAGCCCATTCTGGCTGCTGCTCAGTCTCTACACCGGGAAGCAACCAAGTGGTCTAGTAAGGTACTCCTGAGTCCCCGGGGACTGATCCGCGTGCATCCGGCCACTTGGAACGCTGACACATTTGCATCACTCTTGATCCCTGCTGGGCCCCGCCATCCTGAATGAATAAGTGTGTCTGCACTTCATTTTAAGGACTGAGAGTGGCTTCACAAGTTTGCTAGATCTGTTTGTCAGTGCCGGATTGAAGCTTGATTGGGGTCACTTATTAATATTCAAAGACTTCCTCTCCCTTTGCATCTGCCTGGTCTTCTTTGTTATGGCAGTTTTCAAATTTTAATAGGGATTGTCTTCCTCCCCTTCGGATCCTTTTTCCGTTCATGTGGGCTACCTGGGAAGCCATGGTTAATGGTTTCCTAATGACTTCCGGATGCAGCAGAGTTACAGAATTCAAGAAGTCATTTAAGGTGTCTATTGTGCTTGGCCTCAATTGATGCCGCCAATTAACATCCCTTCCAACAAGGAATGGCTTTGTATGGCAGTGTTAGTGGAAGAGACTGCCTGACTGCTGGCTTGCACTGGGCTGTATTGCAGATGCTGGTCTTGAGAGAATTCTTTTCTGAAGAAGCTGCACTGAATGCTGTTAGCTGCTGAATTGAGATCCTGTCTGTATGAAACCAGTGGAAATCTAACGAGGTTCAGACATTCACAAGTAGCCTGTCTTCTGTCTAAGCACAAATGTTTGCAAGACTGGGCACTTTTTATAGCATGCTGCAAAAAATAAGGTTGGTGTCCCATAACGAACAAAAGTTAGGGGAGTGTGCATATGTATGTGTGTGTGTATACTTACGTAGATAGTTATACTAAACCATTTTAATAAAAAGGGCTTTAAAAATGTTCTTGTCCTTTTCAGATTCTGGTGCTTGGATAACTTGTTAGACACTGATCCTCCTACGTGAAAACATGGAAAAGCTTTGTGTTATGTCATTTATATCCTAACTGGTTATAGTAGCAAACTGTTTAGCTAATAGGCCACGGTAATGAATAGTTCAGCTGTTTGGGTCACTGTATCTGTAAAATGCCTGGGATATCATCTTCAACTTGCTCGTAGTGAGTCACAGAAGTGTGTGCACAGGCTAGAGGATACCTTGGCTCAGCTGGGTTCTCACTGTGTACTCCTTGCTCTGAACTTCATCAGTCATTATCTGTGGGATTATTCCAGGGAAAGCGTGTACTAATACTTAAACTCACTCTGCTGCTATTTCATCCACACAATAGGAATGCTTCAAAGCACCAAATAGTTCTCTTTTGACTAACAACTTTCTATGAAAGGGAATAAGATAAATACACTAAATGTACTGACAGATTACTAACAATCAATCAGCTAGGTTTGCTTTCCCTTGCACTAGGTTTCTCTTTGGAACAGTGTGTAAGAAATGGGTTTGCCTTGATCACAATTAATTCACATATCAAGTATTTCTGAGATGTATTTCTGTGACTGTAAATTTTGATGTACAAGAAATCCTGATTTTAATATAAGAAATATCACTAGATTATCTTTTGGTACTCCATGTTCTTCTCTCCTGGAGGCTTTATTTTAAAGGGAGAGATTGTATCAAAAAAAAATTATTTTCAAAGAATAATTTTGAAAAAAGTAAAAGTTGCATCTCACTTCCACATTGCCAGTGACAAAAGTTGTGTGTCAGATTCTTTTCCATTTATCCTTTGGCATTATTAGCAGCATAGCTGGTGCTTTAACAACTTCAGTTTCAGATGCCACTGAAAATTCCATGCTCGTTATGACAACAACTGGTTTAACACATTGGTTGTTTAGCACATTTTTTTAACTTTAAAAGAAGTCTTTTTTTTGGGAAAAATCTGGAATTTCAAATGCTAATAACATGCTTTATCCTAAAATCTAGTCATCAGAGCAGTAACTCATTCCATGGACAAACTAACACTTTACAACTTCTTTTTCAGTTTTGAAGTGAGCTTTTTTCCCTGAGTGTTTAAAAAAAAAAAAATGTCAGCAACAAGTAGTTAGTACAGATCTTCCCTGTTCCTTGAAGAAACCCCTTCCGTGTTCACAAGTGGTTCTTCCATCCTTAACTTCTCGGAGTGTTTCTGCTGAGCGCTGACGAGCCGGCAGGAGCAGTGACTGTGTCGTTCCGTGCAGGGCAACGACATCATCGCGGCGGCGAAGCGCATGGCGCTGCTCATGGCCGAGATGTCGCGCCTGGTCCGCGGCGGCAGCGGCAACAAGCGCGCCCTCATCCAGTGCGCCAAGGACATCGCCAAGGCGTCCGACGAGGTCACCCGGCTCGCCAAGGAGGTGGCAAAGCAGTGCACGGACAAGCGCATCAGAACCAACCTCCTGCAGGTAACGAGGGAACTGCTCCAAGGCTGCTTTTGCTGCGCCTCTCTCAGTGGGGGTGAGCACAGGAATTGTGCCAGTAGATCATGGGTATCTTCCCTTGGCTTGGAAAGTTTTGTCAAAGTCTGTGTTTTTAGATCCCATGGAAATATATATATATATTTATGTGAACATATATTCTGTAAAGTTAGAATTTCCATCAAAAGAACTTCTGAAAAAATACTGTGCTACAAATACTGATCTGTCCTAAGCTGGCATTGTATTGTATTTTGTTTCATTCCTTTGTATCAAAGAATAGTACCAGAAATGCAACAATTTTTTTTTAAGTCTCAGGGAAATATATATATATATATATATATATATATATATATGTATTGCTATTCCTAACCAAGCAGAATTTGAAAGGAAAGGAAGAATGGAAAAATGTTGTGTCCATCCCAAATATTCCCACAGCAAGTAAAATAATATTCAAATATCCTACCAATTTTTAGCAGATAGTCTTGAAGGTTGTAGGATCACCTCTATGCGCGTTAATTGTCTAATAGTAAAAGAAAATAAAAAAGTTTATCTGAAGAAAAGGAATGCATAATGTATTGGTTCGATTTACAGTATGAAGTGGTTTTTTATCCCTGTTACTTAGGTCTGTGAGCGAATCCCAACCATCAGTACACAGCTGAAAATTCTCTCCACTGTTAAAGCTACCATGCTGGGCAGAACTAATATCAGTGATGAAGAGTCAGAACAGGTAAGAGGTGTAAAGACTGATGGTAGCATGGAATTGTTGATCACTTTTATGGGGACAAATACACAACCTGTTCTCTCAGATGTGTTCTGGGAACTTGATGTTGAAGCTCACCTCAGCTGTGTAGGGAGGATAAATTTAGTACAGCATCTTGGTTTCTGGCTCCAACGCTACAGTTTAATAGAGGAACAAGCCAAAAAGCTACTCGGGTTCCAATTTTGTGATGAAAAACTTGTTAATCTCCTGCTTTGCCCAGTAAAAAGCCGGGGGAAGGACTTGCCACCGCAGACTGGACCTGGGAGAGGCAGGGGCGCCCTCGGGTGGATTCCAGGGGAAACGTTTATTTTCCAACATCATCTCGAGTCCCCTGCAGCTCAGTTACTTTCCAAATGCATCTTTTCAGGAGAACTCTCGCAACTTTGGCTTCCGAGAGGGGTTATTCTACTTAGTGACAGGCAGGTTGTATTCAGGTTTCGCACAAGTGCACGGTGAGGAACGGGAAGGGTTTTTTTTGAGTCAGGATAACGCTGGTGCCCAGAGATAGTTACTTCACTTGTATTTTCACAGTTTCAGGCAGCAGACTTAATATATTTGTACTGGGAGTTTTTGTGCACAAAGAGTTTACATGCTACTGTCACGATCATGGTATTTACTGATATATTGGAAATTTTTTTTGACAGGCAACTGAGATGTTGGTTCATAATGCCCAGAATCTCATGCAGTCTGTGAAGGAAACTGTGAGAGAAGCTGAAGCAGCATCCATTAAGATAAGAACAGATGCTGGATTCACTCTTCGCTGGGTCAGAAAGACCCCATGGTATCAATAAGTACTTGCCACATTAGTATTGTTTTCTGTAACAAAAATGCCTTTTTTTGGAAACAGAAGAGATGTATTAACAGCAGAAGGTGCTGTATACATGAGCTTAAGATTAGCTTATGCTAATGCCCCATTCTAAGGGTATGAATGATAAGATAATGCATTTCAAATGTCTTTGGAACACCTTTGACATCCAACACCTCTAATTTGCTGCCAACAGTAGACAGTTCTTGTATTTAAATTTTTTTTTTTTATTGCTTTTCAAGATTCTCTTAGTGTATTCTGTACTCCCAGAAGCACATTTATTTTATGCACTGTATATTCCAGTAGTTTCCATGTGATAATATAAAACATGGACCTCACTTTAAGCTTGTCTTGAGCGTTTAGGACACTTGGTTACTTGGC
This sequence comes from Pyrgilauda ruficollis, assembly GCF_017590135.1. NCBI lineage: Eukaryota > Metazoa > Chordata > Aves > Passeriformes > Passeridae > Pyrgilauda > Pyrgilauda ruficollis. Next base: position 11,510,068 of record NW_024509210.1, on the reverse strand, counting down.
AGTTTTTTAGGGACAATCATTGATACAGAAACATTCAACTTCTCAACAGGACTTTATCTGGCTATTCTAAAACCATGCAGAAATGATGGAAGGTGTGGGGTTTTTGATTAAAAGAGGGAAGGTGGGGCAGCAGAACAGTTGTAAACTGAGGATTAAAGCTCCATGTCTGAAATGCTTTTTGCTTTTGATTCTTGCCTGGCAACAGTACTTTAACAGAAACTGGAGCTGTCTGTGTTCCCCTCCTGTCACCTGTAGCTAGGCATTCCAGAACTCTCGTACTGTACTGAAAGGTTTTGCAGATTGTGTTAGTGGCACACTGTTGACAGATTGAGCCTTATGGCTGGAGACCTTAAATCATGGAACTCTTTCCTTGCTCAATTCAGCAATGTATTGAGCTGAAAAATCCTGGTTCTGTTAACTTAGCTGCATGTCCAGGACCAGAAAATGCCACATGCTGGCTCATTCTTTTTGAAAACCAAATGAGCACATGCAATTATTCTGATTTCCCTCATCCCTCCATCTAATGTTATTCCAGCCGCTCAAGATAAAAATTAAAAGATAAAGATACTCAGTTTAAAAATACCTTTAGCCTCACTGTTCTTCTTTCCAACAATGCATAAGCTTATTGAAACCTGAGCTCTGCAGGGACATGAAACCCTCTTTAGGTAAGCTGGTGCCTACCAGCAAATGGTGGTTCCTAATGCTGCACATACCTCATTATTTTTACTGCTTGTGGAGTTTGGAGTCTTCAAAATCTTTTTTTCAAGTGAATTGAACAAAGTGTTACTATATCTTTAAAAAAAATCCCAAACAAAATGACAATATAATCCCCCCAAACTCCCTCCCCTTAATAAAACAGACTTATGATGTTTTATCTTTCCATAATTGAATATGCCTTCATATATATATATATATATACACACATATATTCATATCTGTTCGTTTAATGGAAAGGAAAACTTGTTTGAGAACGAATTTCTACATCTGCAAGGAATACTTGCAGACTTTTGCCCAAATCAGCACTGACCTCATAATACCCTCTTAATTTGCTGAGAATTGTTGCACGATCAAACCACCTTGAACAGAAGTGTCCTTGGGGAAAAACTTCAGTCTTAACAGCTCAAAGGAAGAGACACAGCACACTCAGCTGTCCTCTACCTGCCTGCAACAGTTATTCTGTGCTTGGACCTTCTCCCCTCCACCCCCTTCATTGCACTGTTATCTAAAAAGGGAAGTTAAACTGTTGATAATACAACTGTCTCAAACTGACCTCAGCAAGAGAAGGCGTGTTCTTCTTGAATTTGCTCCTTGTGTCTGGGTATCATGAAATATTTGGTACTTAGGATCTTTCCTTAGTACTCTCTTCTTGCAGTTACCTGCAACAGGAAGAGGAAGGAAGGGGTGCCAGAGCCTTAACCTGGATGCATTTGGTTGGTTTATATCAAAACTTTAGCTTAATTTTAATGTAGTAATTTCTATTTAATAGTACATAACACTGAATACGTAGGGATTATTTTAAAGGGATTTTCTAAATAGTCTTCCTGTATTGCTTTTCAGTGCTCCTCACATCCCCTCATCCTGCTCCTGCCATCCAGGCTTCTCTCTGAGATTTCTTTTTTAATTATTATTATTTTAGATCACTGTTTAGTTGCTTGAATGATATTAATGCAATATTACTAATGCCTTTAATACATAATTGTTTATGCCAAAGATCACTTTTTGTTTATTGAGGAATGTTTGCAGGAGAATTATGAATCATGGTTGCCTTTGATATTCTTCCAGAATGTTTGCTCTAAGTTCTCGAACTGTTTGTAGAAGCCAAGATACTTGACCACCTTATGCAATTACTGCATTTTTGAACACTACTGGTCTTCAGAGCTGAAGTGCAGCAAAAATTTGAACAAGACCATGAATGTCACTTAGAAATGTTTTACCACTATAAAACTTTGTTTATAAACCAAAATGTATTGTATAGTCTAATGTTTTCAACCTTTCTTGGTTCTGTTAAAACAATAAAAATGCATTTGTACAAAAACAAAGTGGTAATGAGTGCTCTCACGCTTCTTTCTGAGTGTTAATGATAACAGCAGCAGTAGATGATGCTGCAACAAGAAGAGAAACAAAAAACTAAAGCAAAAGAACAGTTGTTTCTACATGTTCTGAATAGAAAGTGCAAAGTTTCTAAAACATTAGCAGATTAAACAAAGGGTTTTTTTTGGTCTTTTGTGCCTGTCAAACTAGTAAATAAATAATTTACTGGAAGCTGTGTTCAGTGGGAGAGAACAGGAGATTTTCCTGAGACCTGACAGTGATCTGCTGTATTGTGAAAACTTAAAATGGGGTTGGCCTGGTCCTGTCAGTAAGGGAAGAGCTGCTACTCTGACCAGCATCTTGTTAATGTGAATTTTACTTCTTAAAATGAATACAAGGGTGATGAGTATGAAACCACTGTTGTATTTTTCACTCTGACACTGTAAGAACTTCTTATAAACATTTTTTCTTGCTAAAAATTTCTACCAGCATACAACATTCTGACTTGTTGGAACCAATGTTTATTGGTACTGTAGGACCAAACATAGCCCCATAGTCCCAGAGGGCACCTGGTATTTAGTAATAATTGGTAAAATTCAGAGTATTGTACTGTTCACAGTCCTCTCCATATCTGAAAGAAAATGAGACCCTGACAGATAACCACCTTTGTCGGCACTCCCAGAACTGGACATGAGGAGAAGGGGAGATCAAAACCTGGCAGTGTAATTCCTTGCTATTGATACCATCTGATTCCCTAAACTCTACTCTTCAGAGAAGTGCTGGTACATTATTTTTTTTAAACAGAACAGGAACACAGGCCCCCTTCTGCAGTTGAGCTTTCTGTGTTTATGTAACAGAAGGAAACCAGCACATGTACAAGAAAAGGTACTGGCCTCACACACCTGCAGCCATTTCCTTGACAAAACACATCTCCATGCCTAGACTGGTTTCCTAGAGGTGAGTGACAGTGAGTTGTGGTGGTGAGCGGGGCTGTCCCGATGACAGCTGTTGTGGGAGGTCCTGGAGCAGGCGGGGTTTGTTCAGTCACACCTGGGAGGCCGCGCTGGGGTCGGGACTGGAGCTCTGACACTTCTGTGTGTCCCAGCTCAGGAAGGGTGTCAGCTCTGAAAGGCCATGGGGCAGCATTTCCAGGCTGCTAAGGCAGAGAGCAGCTCCAGCTGCTCAGACTTCAGCTTGGGATGTTACCCGTTACCTCTGAAGACAAGATTTTTTCTGGAAGTGCAATAACTGAAGGATGCCATTTGCTGAAACAGAGTGCTGGTTCTTCATGGTGCTGTTTTATCTACTGTCATTTTAGACATTCAAAATGGTTGTTTATGGCCAAGTTTACCCTAATAATATTACTGAAGTTACAAATAGAGACTGTATGACCATTTCTTTCCTTACTGACTTGCTGCCACAGTTCAGATGGATTTCCCCTCCTCTTTCCTGACTGGATCATTTTTGTCCCAGTATTTGAAATTTTGACAAGTGACTTTGCTTCAGATGACAAGTAGGAACCAAAGCTAGTACCTACTCATTGATTTGTAAGCCAGACAGGTTGGTTAGAGAAACAAAGGGTCTCCAGTATCCTATCCTTAATTAATATTGATCAAATGCACGGTTTGGAACCTGATAGCTACTTTGGAGTATGTATTGGTTTAGAGAGATGATTTTGTTGGTGTATAACAAGAAGTTTGGTCAGCTTTGCTCTGACTGTTGAGCCTTTGAAATATCATAAATAAATAGCTGTCTTCCATTTAAAAATAAGAAATATGAAATAGACCTTACTTATTGTGCTGTTAACAGCCTTTTAAAACTCTAAGCAGCTGCACAGTGCTCAAGTTCAGTAAAGATACAGCAAATAGTCATTGTTTAATAGTGTATCAGATGCCTCCTGCTTAAGAGCACCACGAATTGTTTACAAGAGCATGAACATTTCATAAGGTGAGACATATTTGCAGTGGAGTTCCCTTTATTTCAGAACATTAAAGCACGCAACCATTAAATACACTTGACACTTCTACTGTGCTATCTAAAAAGCTACGCTGGAAGGTACACACTGCACAGACCTGGTGGCATCCACTTCAAACAAGTGGAACATCTAAATCAAAGCAAAGGCTTCACATAAAAAATAGATCTTGCTCTCTGCAACTGTATTCTTAAAAAAAATGATGGGGATGATGGGATTGAATGGAAAGAAAGTGGATTACTGAAGCAACGATCACCTCCCAGATTTAATGCAGGATGTTATTTTTATCAGCTCATCTGCAGCTGGCAGAAATGAAAGCTGATTAAGGCAAATGCTTCTTAAGAAAGGCGATTTCTTGTAAACAACACAGAAATTATTTTTTACTTCATCAGAAGCTTTTTCAGGAGTGACACTTGCAATATCCTAGGCCCTGGGGGGACCCCTGCCCCTCTCACTGCTGTTCTCTATTTCTGAAGGGATTACGTTGCTTTGTGGAATGCCAGCTTGCAGCTGGCTGTGGGTGGAACTGAGCTTTCTTTGCAGGTGGCTGCAGCAGCAAAACATGCCACCAGAAGACTTTTCCAGTGGCCTCTCTGGCCTTCAGAATGTGCTTGACCTCAGGGCTTTGGTATCTGACTGGCAGTGTAGTGTTTGTAACATTCTGTGGGTTGCCCATATCAAACTATTCACCAGCACAACAATTCAGTAAAAAAAGAGTGAAAGTGTAATAGAAAAAAAGTACCTTATTTTAAAGCTATATTAAGAAAAACTAAGCTATGCTTTCATTTTAAGAGCTGCTGTGCACAAATGCTTTGATCCCAAACTAATCAGTGTTCTAGTAATTAATTGGCACCTAACCAACATAAGTCACTAAGCAGTCAAGTTTTTTTAAGGGGAATTTCCTCTTAGAATCTTCTCATGTCCTGACTTGGAATTTTCCTGCTTTTGTAATGTATTTGACCCCTTTAAAAGGCTTGTATTTTTCTCCGTACATGTCAAGGCGATTCACTTTCAGTCCTGAAAAAAGACAGAGACAAGTAGAAAGTTAAAAGCAGAATGCTAGGAATCACAGCAGTCTGATTAGATATCTGGCTGTCTTGAGAGAACATTAGGATTGGTTAGGAAGATCCTTTTCCTTTCTTTCACAAGTTCATCTGGTTTGGAGTGGCAGATGAGAACATTCCTGTCAACTAATCACAGCTGTCTTGGCACGGCAACACCTTGTTTCTCTTCTACTCCATAAGCAAACATCCTCCTTGCAAGAGATAAACTATGGAACAACCGAGTCTATCTTCCACAGCTCCTGCCCACTGCACTCCTTTCCAATCATGGAGATGAAGCAAAGGACAAGTTTTAGAATTCTTTTCACTCCAAGTCGTAATTGCAAGAACCAGCAATCCCTCTGCTATTCCTTGAGGAAGGCCAGTAGCTATTAAATACCTATTAAATACCTGCAGCTTCAGGCTGTTCCATGCTTTCTCACGGGTCTGTTATCTTTGGTGTCCAGCCGCTGAACCAGCTCTATCTTGCTAGATTTAAACTAGTTTAGGAGAAAACTGCAGGATTCTGTTCTTACGCAGGAACTGTTGTTTCCTCCCAATAGTCTAGAGGCCAAAAAGACCAATCCAGAAAGGTACCATGTACTACCACCAACTCTCATCAACTGCCTTCAGACATCCTCCTCCTCCGCCTCTCTGAATGTGAGTTCTTGCATTGTTAGGGCCTTAATCCTGCAAAGCTTGCTTGGAGAAGCACTTTACACAGGGTCAACTCACATGATTTAAGTGTTTCCAGACTGAGGCCTTGTCTGCTTTAAATTCACTTCTGCACTTACCCTATAGACTTCATTCTGCTTTTACTTGCAAATTGTTTCAAAGATGAAAAACTAATCAGCTCCAGAAGGAAAGAATAAGAAGGGCATTCTTGAAAATTAATGCATTTTTATGACCACTAGAAAGAGCTTTAGTGGCACAAGGCTAAAGCATGTGAGGACCAGCACACTAAATCATCATCCATCAATCTTCACTAAAAGGATACGTTTGCATGTTTAATGCACCAGTCAACAAAGAAAAATCCGAACTTCTGTATACTTCTCTCAGTCTTTCTTGAGCAAAACAATTGGGAATTCACAATTCCCAGCAAAGAAATCTTCCATCAAGGGTAACTGTCAGGTTTGGGTAAATCAGACTTTATCATTTTGGATCAAGCTGATTTCAGATCTGCATCTCCAATTAAATGATTAACAGTTTTCCACTTAATTTCCTACACCAACTTGTTTGCCAGCACCAATTTCATGTAATACCCCCCCACTCACCTGAAATTGCAAGCTGTTGTATCTTAAACTGGATGTTTAAACTTGGGTTCTCCTCTGGCTTGGGGGCTCCAGACTGCAGGTTCACTATGCCCTTCAGGTTTGGTAGCTTTTGAGGGGTAATTTTACCCACATCCCATGTTAGCACCTTGTGAGGAAGGAGAGAATAGTAGTAGTAGCATTCTAGGAAACAACCTATGAGGTCAAGTTTATGTTCAGCTTTTAGTTTGCAGGCTGGGTACCAACAGTAGCCTGGGAGCTCTGAGAATTACCTCACTGGCTGGGAGAGGGCTCCTGCAGATATGGGACCTGTCTGTGTGGGTCTGTGTGGGTCTGTGCACTGAGAACATCTTGTTCCCTTTGCTAAGGATAATTGACCCTGATGTCTGTTTGGGTCAGCTGGATCCAGGAAGCCAAGATAGCAACCAGCACAAAGACCATAGAAACTTAAACACAAGAATGAGGAGGGTAGGAACAAGGCACTGAACCAAAGGAGATGTCTAAACCAGGCTAACTTTCTCAAGGCTCATTTGTTTGCCATTGATTCTTACAGTCATTGGAGAAACGTGGAACCAAGCAGGTCCTTTACTCACCCACAAGAGGTGGTTTGTTTGTTCTTATCATAGTCATAAATACAGAAAGACCTCAATTCTCTATGCTTTTAAAAATTTTTGCAGTTTCAATTCACCTAGTTATCCCAACTCTTGATAAAAACACAGTAAAATTTATTTCTGCAGAGAGGAAAGCACACCTTAAGTTTTTTTGTCGGTAAAAAAACAAACTTTTTTTTTTTCTTTTAAAAAGAAAAAGATCTTTTTTTTTCCTTTTAAAAAGATCAAGCTCTGTTGTTTTTGAAACAAAATGCTACTTGGAGAGCTTTCCCTAACAATTTTAATGAATTGCTGACTGAGATATTCCAAGGGCAGCAGAAAGCTCAGAGCAGGGTATTAGAGCCAGCAGAATGGTTTGGCTCAAACTGCTTTTCAGCAAAATGGCTCCTGGGTACTAAAAGGCTTCAGAAGCTTTATGAAATTTAGGTCTCAAACCCCAACTCAGAGGCAAGGAATCAGGAGCCCAAGGGATGTGTTTTCAGACACTATTTTCCTGTGTGTCTTTAGGCAGATCTTTCAGAAAAATTTTTTTTCTCATCTCCTGCTCCAGTTTTTCTATATGCCCATTTTCAAGGCTAGTGCATTTTCTTCAGAAAAATACGTTTCCACAACATATATGCAAAATATATAATGGCTGAAACTATCAGCAAAATACTGCTGCCCCCACTAAGGAAAGATATTAGTGGGTGAAACAGCAGGGTGAAAAGAGAAGAAGGGAAGGAAAAGAATACTGTCAAAGTCAGAAATCAGAGCTGGTGCGTACCTAAGTTTGAAAAAGCAAATTTTAAAGGTAAATTTTTAATTCATAAACATATGCTGAACAGAGCTCTCTGCCAAGTGTGGAACACTGTTCCAGTATTCTGCAATATGGGTGACCTGTAGTAATGCCATCTTCAATATTTAAATAAATAAAAATTCAAGACTTACTTTAGTAACTGGGTCAAATGTATAGCTGCCTTGTGTAGCAGTGAGGTTCATGTTAAGTACAGCCTTTGGCATGTGAACTGTCATGACTACTCCTTCTACTGTTTTCCCCATATTCTGTTTTGGTCCAATGGTAACATCAAATCTTCCTGAAGAAGTATTTTCCTTAAAACTGATCATGTGCTTCACATATACAGGAATTGCCACCAAGCTGAAAAGAGAAGACAGTAGCTGAATACATCCTGGCTACTTCTCTGCTTGAGAAATTAAAGCACTTTCTCATAAATGGTTCTTGTGTTTCTGGTAGGTGTTCAAGTTAGAACTGGTTTGTTTCAGAAGTGGTAAGTGAAGTGATATTCTGCTCTTCAGCATCATTGCTGAAATGATTTTATCACCAGAGAATCACAGGAAAAATATTTTCTTTATTTTCATCCAAATACCTTGTCCTATTCTCTCTTCATCTGGTTCCTGTTTTGTTGTTTGTTTTTTTTAAGCAATCTCACTGAGCCAAATCTCAGGAGAGCCACTAGTCAGATCAGACTTTAGTTTGCAAATATCTGCAGTTTGGACTTTTTTGCTTTACTCTCCTCATGAAGCTCAGAGTCCTCCATGTACACAGACTTACTCATAAAGCATCTAGCACCAACTACAGTTACTAGGTCTGAATAGCCCTGTATCGCTGTCATGTGTGATTTATTCCACTGAAAAACTATTGCTGAGTACCTGCAGGTCACTGAAAAATGGTTTTCCTCTTTTAGCAGGGACAGAGTAACAGCTGAGACAAAACCTGAGCACACACATTTCAGAACAATGCAAATTCCCCCCTTTACAAGGTGGATAGCAGCAGGTGGTGTGGCTGGAGGAGCAGTGTGTCTGAGTGGAAACGTACTTCTGGGAACTGACGCGGTAGGAGATGAGTCTGAAATTGCCGTCGGGAGGAATGAACGAAAGGACTCGCTCAGACTCCCAGCGTTTGAACCGAATACATGGATGGAAGCTGACGTCATCCAGCAGCCGTGGGTTCTGGAAGGAGAGGCACAATGCTAAGTGAAATCTCATCAAGTACCAGCAGTTTGAGCTAGCTACTGAACTCTACCCAATTCCTAATCTTAGACTCTGAGTAGCCATTATCAGAGACACGTCACTGAGCTAGATGGATTTCTCATCCGACCCGGTACAGCAGCTCCTGTGAGGGTATTTTTATGTACACACAAAAGCCATTCCAACTACTGAACAATGCAGCTTCTATAATATAACGCAAAATGTGTTACTTCGTATGTGTAACACATGAAATTGTGATAGTGATCTTAAAGTTATTTAACTCTGATCACTAAGAAAAATAAATCCTGAGCAATTAAGATTCCCAAAAATAGGCTGAATTTACCATGAAAGACAGAGAAAGATCTGGCATTCCTGAGAGCTTAATACACGAATCAATAACACCTTGGATTTCTGCAAAGACTGTGGAACCTGCAGGGAAAAACAAGACACTTGACTGAACATTATTATGAAAGGCCTAACAGATGTGGTGAAGTGCAGCTAGAGGGCACAGATGACATTTGCACAACACTCAACAACATGCCAAGCCCAGCTAGGAAAGGTCATTCCAGTTACCTGTGTCCTGGGCAGCTTGCTAAAGTACATGAGCCAGAGCAAACAGCCTGTCCCAAACTAGTTCATGATACTTGTGCCAGCTGTTACACAGGATTTGTACTGGATGTGCTTGAACTGGTTGCCAGCAATAAGCAAATAAGAATTTATTTAAGAATTTAAGTCATAACCCACCAGCTCTGAATCTTTTTTTTTCATCCCTGTCCCTAGTCTCCAGAAAACTAGCAAGTTGTGTAGTAGTGCAGGGAAGTTGAAGCACATCAAAACAGTCAATGTCAAAATGCAGTAAGTTGGTGCTAACTTTGGCTTTCACAAGTAAAGGTTGTTTAACAATGAAATTAAATATTCATTTTGATGTTAAGTAAATCTATAGCATAAAACCCAAACCCCAAAGTAAGAGTACCAAGCATTTTACCCAGGAAATGCTCATTTCCTGAAATATCCTCTAAGTATAGAAAGGCAAAAGCAGGACGCTGGACTAATTAATTAACTCCACATGCAAAGGTAATTTTAGAAGATAGGTAGAAACTGGTTATCTAGGCAAGGGAAAGGAGAAATGGTGGCTTTATACTTGGTTTGAAATGAAGTGATCCTGTTTCAGGTTAAAGCAGTCGACCATATCCCTATGAAACAAGATAACCTCCCTATTCTAGGGGAGCAACCTTATCTACCTTAGTCTTGGTGAAGGCTATAAAGAGGGGTTCTTGCATTGCTGGTCTCCAAGGGATCAGAGAAGAAAAGAGTAACTATGACTACTGCAGCAGATCCTCAGTAGGAAATTAAACACTCAGTGCACACTGATTTGGCCTGAAATACACACAGAAATTCACCATGGTGTTGATTGTACCTTCTCAGACTAAGCACTCACACTACTCCTGGGAATCCTAAGGAGCTAGGACAGTAACACAGTTATCAGCATGTTCTCTAAGGGCCACCTTCCTTTAGCTACAAGATGGGGAGAGTAAGAGCTGCACAATAGTTATTTATGACTATCCACTTCAACAGTGGCCAAAGCATTTGCTGAAGTGGTGTACAGGATCAAACCAACACTGACACTGCTACAACAGCAGCACTGAATGAATAATCAGAGATTTGCTCCCTGCCCATACTACCACAAAAGGGTGTCCTGCAGTCTTCACCCTTGCTAACTGCTGGCCCCAATACTGACATCAGGTTCCTGCCCACAGCTTTGCAGTTTTCTTTTTGCATAATTTTTTTTTCTTTTTCTTGGCATAAAAGTTATCAGGTTCCTCCTCAAAGTTAAACCTCAGAATAAAGACTTTTGTATTTGAAAATGTTACTAATTTGAAAACGCTGAAAATGTTCCATTCACAGAAAAGAAAGGAATATTATTATGCTTCATAATATCTGCTCCTTAAATATAAAGAAAACAATACTGTCCAACTATTTTACACCAATTTTAGCTTGCTATCAGAAGGATTTTGTCTTGCTCACTTGAGGGCCATCAAGGACTACAGTACATTGTTGGCAGGAACAATAGGAGATAATTTTCTCATCACATTTCAAGTACTTTTTTTTCCCATTTCTATCTGTTACGAGATAATCAGTATACAAACAGAAAACATACTTGTGGATGTTCTTGAAGCAGCCCAGAGCATGTTGCTGTTTTAACGTGAACTGAAGAAATACACTTAAGCTCATCATTTTAAATTGAATATTTCTACCTAATATATAAATGCATGTATATAAAACATATGCAAAAAAAATAAGAAGTTTGGACTGTATTCTCTCTAAAACATCATTAGCTACATGTAAACACACTTGAGAAACAAATACCAGTTTGCAAGACATCTTACCTGATTTGTCTATAATTGCATCAATTTCTTCAATGACATCAAAATAGGCTTCGTTGTTCGTGTATTTTACTCCCGCTCTGCGCCAAGGAATGTTGGATAACTGTCCAGTGGGAAGTGTGTCTCCCACATTACTACTGCCTTAAAAATGAAAAGGAACTTAAAATCAGTAATTAATTACAAAAGGAATGTTTTGACTGCCAAAATTAAAAATCAAGGCAAGGCTTGCCCCAGGTATTGTAGGCTAGAGCCTGGACCCTTCAATGTTATTTGTGAGGTGACATGAAGGCACTGGAGCCATGTGTCCAGACTTAATAGCTTTCAGACTACATCTTGCACAGCAAAATACAATACTCAAGTCAGCAGGAGGTTTGAGTGGGAGTAGATGTGGAGCTAGATCTTATGGAGGATTTTATCCCTAATTCAAGACAAGACAGCTCCCTGTGAGGGCCTTAAGTCTGCTTCCCCCTTCTCCTAAGAGTTTTAGCTGGATGACTTCAGGGCTGATTAACAGGTAAGAGTCATTAGCAAGAAGGATGTGTAAGAAGCCTTAGGGAGGGCTCCTACAGTCTTTGCTTGGAACTGGTGTTAGGCTGAGGATCTCACCCTTGGTACCCATCTGAGCTACTCTGCATCAACATGACAGCTATGTCTATAACTGACCATGGGTCAAATCAATCCAGACCCTGGCACAGACTGGACTTTCTGGCTTGACCTGTCCCATTCTGATGGATCTTACTGGCAATCACTGAGCAGCAGATGACCTGTTAATCATCTGATCCAGTCCCTGACCTGTTGCCTCACCTTCTGGGCTCCTGACCAATGACACCACTGTCCCTGCCTGCCTTGCTCTCACCCTTGGCTCCTGGCTCCCAATACCATCCAGCATGAGCAGAAGGTTTCCTGAGCTACCTAGTTATAAAGTAAATTGATGATACTTTAAAAAGGAAAAAAAAAAAAAAATCTTATCATTTCTGAGGCTTAGGTGACTGATGCCGGAATCCCAGCACAGTGTAAACAGCTCCCTCTGCTAGAAGTAGATCTCGGGATAGGGCCACAGCTCATGCTGACTTGTGCCCTCTAGCACAATGATGTTGTGCCACGTGAAACATCTTCACTGAGAAGCTGGTGGGCAGCAGGTATCATTTCTACAAAACCTGCTTGGGCAGACTCTAGCCTGGCAGGCAGAAAACAAGTTTTCATTCCTTTGAGCTAGTAGAAGTAGTTACTCAAGAAAACCCCTTCCTAAAGTCCACCCCTGCATGTGCTACAACTCGGGGGGAGGAGTTGCAACCATTTCTTCACTCCCACTGCATCTCTGAAGAGAAGCAGTTGCTGTGTCTGTCCCTCAGCAGCCTTGCAGGGTGCAGCAGTGCTGCCAGGCCAGGTAGACAGGAGACATCTCAGGCTGCTGTTTCCACCTGCTCAGCACTGAGCTGTTGACAGTGACAAGATGCAGGTTGCCTTGGGCAGGCACTTTAGGCTGCTAGGGAATTTTAATAAGGTTTAGATAAAACACTTATTTTCGTAAGTGTAAATACTAGCATTCCAATCCACATGTAAAAAAACCTAATTAAATAAAAGAATAATTCCAAATAACAGAAATTAAAACCGATGAGATTTATACTCAAAGACTAAACCATAATCTACTACCTTAAAGACCAGCTCCTCTGAGTATTATGTGTGTGGCCCTGCAGCCCAACTACTCCCTTCTCTAACACAATGTACAAGTGACCGTCTCGCATCTCTCTGCCCCCACGTGACACTCATGGCTCACCTCCCTTGCACCCGCTTGCCAGACAAGCAGATTCCACCAGCTCAGCTGACAGACATTTGGCTTCATCACTGCAAGACAGACCCATTTACAACAGCCTGAAATCAGTTGCGAAATCAAATCCATATGAATCCATGTGCTGCTTGGTGGTGGGGGCAGGGTGGAAGATGAGGACAGGCTATTTGCTTCCCTTCATGCTATCTGTTCCCACCCATCAAGGATTTATTACATATCTATTATATACCTTCCTATATGGATTTCTTACAAAATGCTTAACCTTCTCCAGTGCCCCTCAGTTATTCAAGGCTTCGGGTGAGCTCTGTACCAATCCCAGAGCACCTGTCTCCAGTATGTCCTGACTGTGTGTCCTGAGCTGCTGTTCCTGAGGGACTTCAGCAGCTGTGGCTGAACCAGGCAGTGCCTCCGAGGACAGCAAAGGGGCCAGGCATAAACTGCAGATAAGGAGGGACTTGTTTTTATTCAACTCCTGTTGATGAGAAGTGGCAGGACAGTGCCCTCACCTTACAGATTCACACCAATATATTATTTTTTAGCTACGAGAAATGATGGGGCTTTTATTTAAACAGCCATCATTGCTGAAATGACACATTTTCATACCTGTGATGGAGTTGACAACAGAGCGCAAAATTGTGGGAGGCTTAATCAGCTCCTTCAGTATGTTAGATTCTGTTGCCAGTGGAAAGCCATTGTCTAGCATTTCTTCTAGGAGTTCATACACAATTACTACATTGTCCTTAATTGCCGTCTCAGAACATTCGCCGAAGTAATCCTAAACAAGTTCAGAGATTACAAAAGAGAGGATTTTTATTCCTGTTAGAATGCTTTGCAACAGTAAGTTTGTTTGGTTTTTTCTTACAGAAACCCTCCAATACATTAAGGCATTTTAGCACCTAAACTGACTATTTCTATAGCCTGATGGCATCACATTGTTAATGTTATATTTATCACCTAACTGAAAATAAATACAAGCATGAACAGTGAAATAATGTAATGTGATGTGCTACTATTTATGTTACAAAGGTCCTTCTATTTGTGAACATTAACAAGACTCTCATAAAATAAAGATACTATCCTTTGGTAATGCTCAATCTTCACCGTGTTTCCTTTATATAAAGTATCTGTGAAATTGGTTGAGAAGTGACTTCTTTGCAGCCCTTTCCTCACTACAGAGTGCATGCTGCCCGACTACATGCTCCTTCTTCCCATCTACATAACATTATTAATACAAACGCTTACAGAAAAAAAACCCAGCATTTACAAAGTCAGATTTGGGTTCTGGTGCTTGTGAGTGCACAAAATAAACCTCTTTTTCCTTTGTATTCTACAAACCTGTGCTTGACTTAAAAATTGCAGACAGAAAAGTCACTCACAGAAGGGTTTATTACCTTTCTCTAAAAGAAGTTTATACAAAAAAATCCCTTGAAGTAATTTTAGAATCATAGAATCACAAAATGTTAAGGGGTGGTCCCATCCCCCCTGCCATGGGCATGGACACCTCCCACTAGATGAGGTTGCTCAAAGTCCCATCCAACCTGGCCCTGACATCCACAACCTCTCTGGGCAACCTGTTCCATTCACTATTTTACTACCTTCACAGAATAGAATTTCTTCCTAATATCTAGCTTAAATTTCCCTTCTTTCAGTTTGTACTTATTTCTCCTTGTCCTATCACTGTAGTTCCTGATGAAGAGTCCCTCTTTGGCTTCCCCACAGGCCTCCTTCAGACACTGAATTTTAAAATCATTGAATGGTGACAGACCTGGAAAGTATCTGCTACTCTGTGCAGAAATTCAATTACGAAGAGTGGTGGCACTTCTGTCTGTATGACAGACACAAAGAAGATTTTATCCCGATAGATGCTGATGAGGTAGTGGTGTGGAGTTGAGATGACAGGAGGCACATTCTCAACATCGATTGCTTTCTCCTGAGCTTCGAAGAAATAATCGCAGACAGATTGGCTCACAACGCTCTTCCAGTGCTTCTCCAAGAAGATATCACCAGAACAGTTTATAAGAAACAGGCTGTGGATCATTTTCTGTTGGAAACACGTTAAAAGAAGATAAATAAAAGGATATGTGGATTGACATTTCATATCCCAGATTCCCTTTCTTACGATGGTTATTCTTTATTAACATGCACTGTGAATTTAGGGAAAATATCTACTTTGTTGCTTTTCTTTGAATTCCATTTTCTTCATTTACAAGAATATTCCACAAAAAATATTTGCCACTGGATTAAGTTGCTAATGTATATCATAATGCAAGCATGAAGACAGCACCCTCATTTTCCACTTGCATTCCTATCTGGTATTTGCAATTTATTTCTTTAAGAAAAACTGACTCCCATGAGCTGGCACTCACTCAAACGTGTTTGCCGACATGAAAGAATTACTTGTACAGAAAGTTTCCTATGGTAGTTGGCCTGGCAGTTGCCCACTTAACTTAGAATTGCTCTGTCTTAAAGATACAGCTCTTTAGCTTGTCAGCTTTAAGCTGTTGAACTAGAAAAGTGCTTTTTACTTGCTGGCAGATTAGTCTTATGATCTATGCCAAGCTGCACTTGGGTAAAGGGTTGGAATTCATTAAAAGTACACAAAACCAGCCATTTAAATCTGATTTAATGGATACAATTGCCTCAAATGTGCTTGGCATACATGAAATATGTTTACATAAAATGTTTTTCACTTATAAACTCACTTACGTAAAAGGGGAGTATGAACTGCAGGTAAGGAATGTAACTTTTTTCTTATCTCTTTAAACATTTACAAATAACATGCCTCAGCCACTGATCCTTCATTTTATTCATGGGGCAAGAAGCTTATGTGCCTATTAAAAAAATAATTCCAAGCCTATTTCTCAACTTTCAATGTGATAGTAAGTGAACTAAGTAGTAGATAAAATGAATAGACTATTATCTCTGGATCTACAGAGGAGACAAATGCTAGCAAACTTCAGTTTCTCTTCAGCCTTTACATGAGACAGACAAAATGCGTTGGCTGACCTGCAGCATAATGATTCTCTTAAAAAATAAGTTAAAATTTGGGCTTAGAAAACAAACCAAACTGTAACCCCAACAGCAACTTCTGAAGGTGAAGTTAACCTGGTATTCAATGTCAAGCATAAATTCATCTGTAGTTGAAGAAGCTGCCCCTGGCACTGGCTGTTCTTCCCTTCTGCCTCTCAGGTATTGATCTGAGTAGGTCTGTGGCTCTGCAATTATTTACATTAGGAAAATAGTCCAGCCAGAAATTGACCCAGCAAAAGGAGCTGCTGGTCAGACCAGCTTCCTAATGCAAGTTATTTCACTGCCAGAGAGTGCTGGAGCTGGCACAGGGCATGTGGTGGAAATGTGCAAGCAATAGCAATGGAGATCCAGAACTGAAAGTTAGCCTTTGGAGGAATTCAAACATGACTGGAAAGAGACCAGACAATTACTGGGTGTCCACATCTTCAAACACACCTACCAAAAACCCATCATAGTTTTCATTAACTTTACCATGTTTGCCCAGGATATTGTCCTAAGACACAGATAAAATTAGCTCCTTCTCTGTTAACTTTGGCACACTAATGTAAAAATAGCATGGAAGCATCTAGATGCACATTGCCCAGTCCCACAGAGATTTTAAGAGTATAAACACTGTATGACTAAATCTCATTCCAAAATACTGGAATAAGCACTTAGATCCACCCAGAGTGAGCTTGTGTTGCCATGTCTGAATTTGAACTACACAGAGCAGTAGTCCTTTACCAATATACTTGTAACAACGAGAAATGGTCTGGCCCTCCACATTTTCACAAAACAAACGTATGTCTTCCAAAGCTCATCAAAGACAGTGAAAAAGGACAGCTCAGGAAGGTTGTCAGCATGATATTTCCTTCCACCTAAGTCAGCAGATGTGGGGAGAGAGCCAAGAGCCAGCTTTTCAAACTCTGAACTCCAGCTGCTCCTTCACAACCATGACAACAACATGCTCATCTTCACTGGGGCCAAGCCAGGTCTCAGTTACCTCCTGCCAAGAGCATGCTGTCTTTGGTAGTCGACAAAAAAAGACCAATAGTCAAAAGGTGGACAAAAATATTCATCTAAGCCCAATAGGGAATGTAAAGGGAAGTTCTTTTAGAAACTGTGATTGCAAATTTGCTTAGAAGTAGGAAAGGAAACAAAGCTATGAAGTGTTATTGCATGTTTCCACTATCTGACTCTGGACCAAATTAATCTCTAATTTAGTTTGTTAAAAAAACCAGAAAATGTTAATACTGTGAGCACAGCATTTTATAAAGAAGCCTTGACACAATTGCTTTAATCCAGCTCCAGTAAACATGTTCTGAATTTAGCCAGCATTGAACATTAAAGCCTTCCAAAATCTCCTCGATAGTCACACAAGGGTGACAAGTATAATCAACCACTGAATGTCAGCATTGTTCGACATCACGGCTGCCCACACATACAAAGGTGCTCAGCTGTAAAGCTTAGAATAGATCTCTGTACATTTTTAAATTGATACAATAGCATATCTGTTAACAAATATCAGACCCGCTTCCTATTTAATGCACACAAAGCTGCATCTGAGAGTCCAGTACAAGCAGCACTGGTAAGATTCCACTTCCAGAGGAGCTGATCCACAGCCTGCTCTGGAGGAGCTATGCTGGACAGCAGGCAGCTTCCAATGATACGCTGATACAAAGAGTATCAGACACATGTGACAGTGTTTGTAGTGCTTCTGTTAACATTCATCCAGATTCTATTCATTTACAGATCAGAAATGTCTGCATTTGTCACAATATACTTTTAACAAGCACAGCTGTGCAGCAGACCACACAATCATAGCAAGCTCCTGGTGCACCAAATGACTGTAGCAGCAGGGTCCCTTCTTTTGCCTAAATTCCACTTGGGATATTAGACCATGACTTGATATGCAATCAAGGGAGAGTGTGGGTAGCCAGAAGGGGAGGTAGCACTTGGCCACTGCCCTTCTTTACTCATCTGCCCCAAGCTGCCTAGGCACCAGCTGTGTTCACAGGAGTGTTTGTGTGGCCTTGTGGTGAACCAGAGTAGCAAACTGATCCAGGGGACCACGCTTGGCAGATGACAGCTTTGTATTACCTGTGGAATATGAGCAGTAAAGTCCCCACCGGCTGCCTACCCCATCTTCTAAGTAGGAAGATAGGGATCACAGAATTTCCCATAATACACATTCTGTTTCTAGTGTAAGACCTCCCTTCAAATCCTCTCACATATTCCTTTCTTTTTTCGCAAGTTTTAGCAGTATGCTAATTTGCTGCTAATTTGAAGTGCTCTGGAAAACTGAAGCTCTCTCCTTGCAGCCTAAGTGCAGAGCCGGCAGCTCGAGGCACAAGCCCTGCCCTGTCAGTCAAGGGGCAGCTCAGCTGGTACACTACCCAGTGCTGAGTAGAATAAAGATGGTCCTACAGCAGTGGGGACATCAGTCTATTATACACAAGACTAAGTAATTTGATTTATCCCATACACTGCCAAGTAACTGGCACCAGCTGATTAAAGACAGATTTAATGTTGAATATCTTAGAACTGGTAACACTACGAAAATAGCAATACAAGATATATAAACTATTATTTAACAAAAATTACTTACATTGCTCCAAGTACTGAAAATTTCTCTGTTACTTTATTTTTGAGTGCTAGATTTCATTTCAGACATGTAGAGATCCCTAAACTAATTTTGCAATACCTGACTTTTTTGTCTCATCAGAACACTATTTGAAAAGCAAAAAAGATTGACAAATGCTGAACATAAGAAATCAATCCAGTAACATTCAAATTCCTCACACCAGTAGGTCAACAGCAAAGTGTGTTAAGAGCTGCAGCACTTTGAGGGTAAAGGTCTTGAAACAAAGTTCCTAAGTTTTAAAAAACAATAACAAAACTACATCACCAGAATTCAGGAATGATGAGATTCTTCTCCATGTAGTAGTGTACACAGATACCACTTTGAGATGTCAGCATAAACGCACTCCATGTAAGGTATTGAAGATGCTTCTAGGACTATTCTATAGGACATGCCTCCCATCTCTCTGCTTTTAGGCCTACCTAAGAGCAGACCGAAGGTGTACATGGATCATTATTTGCATCTAGGCCAAAGCAAAGTGTTCAAACTCGTTTTCAGTAGACTGACAGCCTTTCATGTTACTGCCTGACTGCAAGGCACCTTACAGGCTCTGCAGCAACAAGCAGCCCTGCAGTTTTGCAGCTTCTTCTCACAAACTTCCCATCCTTCGTCTGACATGCAAAACTCCACGTGACTCATCTCAGTCGTTTCCATCCTACTAGAATCTGAAGTCCACATAGAAGAAAAACATATTTTAACTAAGACACCTTCAATGAGCTGTTTCCACATCTCTAACTTTTCTTTTGACTAAATCTGGATTTGCAGTGTTACTGATTTTCAAATTCTTGGCACGGAAACATCTGGACTAAAGGCACAGCAGGCTCACAAGACAAAAGTGGAGCTCACTGGCAAGAGAGAGAGACTGCGAGCATGGGAAAAAAGACTGATTGCACATGCTTGTCCTTAGCTACAATTAAGTACTCTAAAGTGTAATTAATGCAGAAATACTGTCAACAGCTGCTTATTCATAACACTGAGCTGAGTTACATACAAAGCTCTGAAACCACGAAGTGAGGAATTTATCACTGATCTCTGCAATGCCCTTTAGAGCTAGTACTAATTACTGAAAATAGCTCCAAATAGGACCATCACTAGGAAAGTATTCCACAGCTCCAATGTTCCCTGAATTTGGCATAGCTGTTCTGAAGGGTGGAAGAATTAGTGGTGGTAGACTGTCTGAGTCTCTCTTATGTGTTTCTGGAAATCAACTTCTAGTGACAAGTGAATGGAAAGTAATCAAATGCTTAAAGTAATCTGGAGAAATAAGCTAAAATAGGCAGTTCTATTTCTATTGAAGCTAGTACTTTTGTCACGATCAGCTAGTCAGCACTTTAGCTTTTCCTATAAATTCAGTATGTGCCACAAATGTGTTCCCGACCTCCCCAACCCCATTCACTGACTTTCAAACCAGCAAACCTAATAAAGAGAAGTCCCATTAAACACCTGAACAACCCTTTCAAGACAGCCAACATGGCAGCTCTGAAATATTGTATAATTGGCAGGAGCAACCTGACACATCATTAGCAGCTGTGATTCAAGTTGATAAATCTGTAAGCCTCAGGTTTACTAAAACATGAATGTTCTGTAATTTCACAGGGTTTTTTACGTTCCTATTATTGTTTGTGTGTTTTAATGATGCTGCTCAAGTGTCATGAATCTTTTTGCATATAAGATGCTCACAGCTTAGGTATCTACACATCAAAGTAAAAACATTTTTGCAATCTTTTTTAAGAACTGCTACGAGCAAGTTTTGCTCTGTTAGTCAAGCAAAACTTCATATCTACTCAACACCATGGAGTGCTTGTGTCTGCACAAGTACTCAGACATATTTTATCAGCAAGATCATCCCTATTAAAGACTAAATGCTTTGCTTCCCAGATGTTCAGCATATATTTATTTATCTTTGCTCTCATTTAAAACACTGTTAGTAACTTTCTGAAATTGTTTTTAAGAGGAAGTACTCCCTTGAGAATACTCTAAAGTTGACTTAAATCAGTGTTTGGTATCCATAACAAAATTTGCAACTTCCTCTGTGCTTTTACCAGTAACAATTAGAGCCTGCATGAGAATTTAATCTACTGTCTGATGAGCTTTCCAATAACACACTTGCATGGTGCCTCTGTTCAAATTAGTTTCAGTATAAATCTTCTAACTGCTGGCAAGAGAGTTCCATCTCTTGTCAACAGAACAATATTAGATTCTGAATAATCAAACAATATTTGATCCTGAATAACTGCAGTTCCCTTTGGGACCTGCAAGAATAGAAAGCTTTGCTGGAAAACCAAGAGTTTCTTAGGAAAAAACCCCACACCAAACCAATTAAAAATTCTTTGCTAAGACTGCATTTTTACATGGAGCTGGAACATTTGAACACAACATCTGAATCAGTAGTTTTAGGACTACTAAGGGATGACTTCAGAAATTCCCTCTCTGAAAGCAGTACTGAATAGACTGACAGGGCCAAATGGACAGATAAAGTGAGTATCAGTTCACATATCGAGTGTTCATAGTATTTTCAGGAAAATACTGATAATTGGGCTTATATTCCAGCCAAACCATGAAGAACCCTGAAAGGACAAGGCAGCAGGATTCAATCATAGGATATCAAAGCCCCAACTCAGTAGCTCTTTGTGAAGATGCCTTCCACCATGCTCGCCCAGTTCACTCCTCCAGTAAGTCTGACAGGCCAGAACAACAGTGCTACTAGCTTTATACCACTGTCTTTCACAGGCTCTCTTTGAAGAGGCACTCAAGGTTCCACAAAGGACAAGCACAGTGCCAGAGAGCCATGCACTACTGAAACACTCTACCACAGCCAGCAAGCATCCCTGGAACTGCTGTGCAGGGCAACCCTTCCCAATGTGTGTGCACTCTGCCCCAACCAGTCCAAACACAGAGGGCAGAAAGAAGGCACATAACCACTTGTACCTTCCTTCTCCTCCAAGAGGGCAGAGCAGAGCAGCACTCTAATTCTTTTATTCTGTATGAATGAGTCTCATGGATACTCTTATTCTAAGCAGCTCCTGTTAAAAGGCTGCCTTTCATATATTATGTTAAATAAACAGAAAAAAAGATTTATCTTCGCTGTATTCTTTTTTTTTATTATTTTTGAAGTTATATGTGAAGTTGTAATTTGGGGGTAACTTAAAGGGATGTAAGAGGAAGTAACTTCACATTTTAAACAAATTTTAATTTTGTTTCTTGCCATTATTACAGCTATAAAATACAGCTACCACTCATCTCCTACTGTTCAGACTTCTCTACTTCAAGGACTTCAATTTCTCTTTTCTGAATCCTCATGGCAAGGTTTTTATTAAAGATTTCTCATGTAAGCAGATCTATATATGAGAGAACAACGGGGATTTAGCTGCTGCATAACTGTCTTTTACAACAGAAAATTTAATTTCCAAATAAAACCAGCAAAATCAAACATGAGAGGGCATGGAGTATTCTTCAAGTTTGATTTGCCATTTGCAAAGAATTTTCAGATACGTCCATACAGGCAGTAAAGAACCTGTTTGTCCTTCTCCCCCACAAAAAAACCCCAAATTGGTTTGCGTTTTAGTTAGCACACAAGATATTTTTTACAGAGAAATCCCATTCAGATATTTCCTCTTCTTTTTTTTTTCTTAATAAATAAATAAGAAGCTATGTATGATTCAAACCCGCTGGGAACTGCCACAGCAGAATCATTCTCATGGTTGGCATACTCAGTTGTTTTGTGAAACGTTGTTTCCATCATTTTACCTCTTGCATGAGTAATTGAAATTGGCTTTGGTTTTCTTGTAAAATACCTTTTCCTCTCCCATACTGCAGTCTGCCTGCTAATGAACACAAATTTTCATCACTCAAGTATGCTTTTATGCCTGGTTGGTTATAGAAAAGCTACATTGAATGGTGACGCTATTCCTCCAGTTTGATTAACTCTTAATGGGTACGAACAATTCATCATACTGAAAAGATGGTAAACGCATTACTAATTCACAGCAGATTTGAACTGAAACAAAAGAAAAGCGACAACCTCCACTCAGTTACCGCTGGGTACTGAACAGGGCAGGAGCGATGTGCAGGATGATAACGGGTTTATTCTCAGCGCATATTCTGGACATCGGCGCCCACAGAGCCCCTTGCTAATTAAGCATGTAGAGCACGAGTACAAACACCATGGCTGCAGCAGGGCTGCTGAAGATCGACCCAGGTGAGCCGGCGCCGCTGCCCCACCCGCCCTGCCCCTCCCGGCCTGGCCTTGCTGCGGGCTCAGCCGCGAACGGCGGCTCCCCGACCGCCCCTGCTGCAGGCCGTGCTGCCTGCCCCGACAGCCGGAGCACGATCCCCTCATGCCGGCGCCTCAGCTCGCAGCGGAGCGGTGCAGATCGCAGCTGCGGGGCTCTGACCCGGGCGGTTCCGCACCTCCACCAGAGCCCAGAACAACGGAAGGGGGAGGTGGTGGTATTCGAACACGGCAACGATTTTGTATTTAAATAGGCACCGAACAACAGAAACGGAGGCGAGTAAAGCGGAAAGTCTCGGATTTGCGGGGCAGTCTCCCGGTACCGCCACTGGCGGGGATGTCGCCCCTGCCCGACTCTGGCCAACCAGCGCGGCCGGGACCGGGCACGGGCGACTCCCGCCTGGCAGGGATCCCGTCCCCCCGAGCAAGGGCAGCACCGCCCCACTCCCTCACGGCCCGGGCCTCCCGCGCTCCACGTACCTCCCCCGGCCCGGCACGGCCCGTCCCGCTCCCGGGACAGCGGGGCAGCGGCCAAGATGGCGGCGAGGCCCGGCGGCGGCGCGGGGCCGCCCCGGCGGGCGGGCCGAGGGGAGCGGAGCGGAGCGCGCCGCACGCCGCCCAGCGCGAAGATGGCAGCGGGGGAGCCGCAAGCCAAGAAGCTCAAGCTGGAGCAGAAGCAGCTGAGGTAACGGGCTCCGGGACGGGCTCTGCTTCGCCAGCAACCCCTGCGGGTGCCGGAGGGTGGCTGGTGCTGTCCCCGGCGGAGGGCGAGACACGTGCCGCCGCCGCGGTGCGGTCAGACTCCGCCGGCAGGGTCCCGCCGCGCCGGGCTGTGCTCGGCCGGGCTGCGCGCGGGGCGTGCGGGCGGCCCCGCCGCGGCACCGGGCGCACGTGGAGGCGGCGGCGGGGCCGTCACGCCGCGCTGCCCCGGCTCCTGCTGCGGTACCGCTGCCCGGGCCCGGCGAGTGGCCGGGGACACCGCCGCACTGGGCTCCCCGCAGCCGAGGCAGGGGCGGGTGGGCGGCGCGGGGGTCGTGGTGTGCCCTGGGGTCGGGTCGGTCAGTGCGAATGAGCTGCTGAGCATCTGGATGGGATGCGGTGAAACGGAGCGCTGCCCGGAACGATGGCCCCGTACTAGAGCACAGCTGGGGTTGTCATTGCGTCTGCCTCCCCTTTGAAAACAGCCTCTGAAAAATGCCCCGATTAATAGTCGTGCGTGGGTCTCTGTCCCCGTTGGACAGCAAACTGAAAATCCGCGTTAACACATTTTCTTCAAGACATACCGTGTATTTTAAAATATGTTTATATTGAAATAATCTGTGCGATTTGCCATATTTCCTCATTTCTGTGATTACAGTACAATAGCACTGACTGAATCCCATCTGAATGACGGCCTGCACAGACATAAGTAATTTATTTTAAAATGTCATAGCAGAAAAATGTAAGGTTTCTCAGTTGGGGATATAGCATAAAGGGGATGTACTGTAGTACTGAGATGAGAGCAGTCTTTTTTGGTACTGATGTCCTTATAGAAAGAGCTAATCCTATTAAATTTGTCAAAGTCAGGGTACTTGCTTCTTCGGCCACCGAGTGACTTTTCAAATTTAATAATGGTTGACAAGCTCAGTTGCAGATAGTAGAAGAGGAAAGATGTAACTGAGCTCTGAAAGCAAATAAATGGCAGACAGCAAGATAAGGTTGTAGTCAAAAAGTAACAGTTATCTCCATGGCCCTTAAAACAAGATGAGGCAAGAAACTGGCAGCTGCAATGTTCCTGTTTATAAAGTTTATTAGAGGAAACAGCATTTTAAGATAAAACATGAGAAAAATTTAAAATTTAAGAATATTGTTGGTGTACTGAGTTAAAAATTTAAAGGTTGTTTGCAGTGGAATGAAAGGCAGTGGTGGCATACTCTGGTAACGACTGACTAAACTGCAAATACTACTTCTGTAAGGTATGATAGATAAAACATGAGGAATGTTGTTAGAACTTGCATATGCTAATTCTATTGCAAGTTATTTCAAGCCAAAGTATAAATAGGCTCCAGCTCTGTTTCATAAGAGGAGAAATGCCGTAATTAACTGGCAATCAAATAAAGTTAATGTGTGTTGTTTGCCACAGGTTGAACTCATGAAGCAGTTGGTGGTTGGACCAGATTTAGCAGACCTTAACGCTCATTTGAACGTAGTGGCAAGAATGTGTTTGGCTGAGTGCTGTTGTGGGAATTAAAAGCCACTAGAGAAGGTACCAGACTGGTTGAGGTTCCATGGCTTGGCTGTATTTGTAACGAGATTCAGTTGTTAATGCAAAACACTGCTAGATAAGCTTGGAAACAGTTCCTCTATAGACTAGAAAAGAAGTGAAAGGTCACTTGGAAATTTTGGGCCTCAATAACATTGTACTTGTTATACTAAGAATTTGAGATTATAGAGAATGATTCCTTGTTCTCAACATGTAGATCTGAGGCTTTCCAGTCTCTTCAGAAGACCATGTCTAATGGATTCAACAAGGACGGTTGAATAGGAGGATATTTATCCTCCTATATGATATCAACCTCAACCTTTCCTGTGATTACTATGAAAACTATTTAATATAAAAAATGGCATAAAAGTGAATTCTGCAATGCAATACAAGCCATACCTCATCAACAATAGCAAATGTTTCCTTTCTCTGTTTTTTCTTGTTTTGGTAATTTTCTCTCTCAAAGTGGCTTGCTTCATAGAGGTTTCATGGATACATTTTTAGACCCTTTTGATCTTTTCAAAGGAAAGCAAATATTGCTCCTTCATGAGGTAGGCAAAGCTGACTGGGTTCAGGAAGCCACACTTGTTTGAAAGCAGTATAGGATGGCTGGCTTTTGCCACCCAGTGAGCAGCACACAAAGCCCGAGACCCAAACTGGCATTCCCAGCTCAACAATGTGCTGACATTCATCTGCTGGGCCGCAGGTTTTGCATTGTCTTTATTGACGCTTGCAAATCCCCACTACAAACCAATGGGCTTTAGGCAAGGCCATTACTGTGTGCTGCCTTGTTTCAGGCTTCTGACTGCATGTCTGCTGTGTGAAGTAGAACATCATTGTACGTGTGTGAACTGCACTGTTTGAACAGAAAATGGACTTGCAAAACTGCAAATGGCTTGTCACTGAGTGGCAGCATCAACTTACTAGAAACATCATGAGGTGTTACTTTAGAGGAGAATTACTAAAGATTTGTGCCCTTTTATATTTGGTTTTGTTAGGGATGTCTGTGAAAACCACAAGCAGATTCTGTTCACAGCCTAGTACAGTTATGAAAGAGTTTGGACGTTTTCTGTAGAAATGTTTGAACTTATATGTACGTGTCTGTGTAGAGTTATGCATGTTCATTTTTTCCTTCTGCACACAAACTTGTCAAGTCCCTTGTGCTGCATTATGACCTTCTGGCTGTTCTGCAGCTGCCGTATTGATTGAATAGTCATGACGTGGGTAGTTGTTTGAACAAATCAGTTTATCTAGAAGACAATGTAAGCATTGAGTTTGGCAAATAATTCGTACTAAAAGTAAAAAGCACAGTATTCCTCCTCTTCTGCTACTATTAGACATCTCTTAATTTTAAGAATAAATTGTTAAATACTCCATGCATAATTGTTATCAGAAGCAGTCCTTTGTCATTACTGTTCCACTAGATTTTAGAAAGCTTGATACTAGCGGCTGTAAAAAATATTGCTAATTTCACACATTTTTAATTTTTTTAATAAGCTGACTTTTAATTTAGCTTATTCCTTCATCAACTCTTTATAAATGAAAGAAGATTCTGAATATTTTAAGTTAGCTGTGACTAAGCTTTCAGTTAGAATTTAGTAAATAATTTTTCTTCCTCTTTTATCTCTTGGTTTGGGTTTGTTTTTTTTTTTTTTTGGTTTGTTTTTTTAATTTCACCTTGCTTCCCATTTGTATTCATTTCAGTTTCTGTCTTCATGGCTTATAGTTTTCTTACATTTCTGTTTCTTATATTGGCAAATACAGGTCACATTTTCCATGTTGGTACTTGTAATGTCCTCAGGTCAAAGAAAGATCTGAAACTCAAGCACTTTACCATGTTTGTTCCCAGGATTAAAGCAATAGACTTTTTCTTCAGATGAATATTTAGTCCTCTTTAGAAATCAGACAAATGCTCTTGAGGACACTAGCAACAAATGTTGCTAATCTTGTTTTATTTAGGATGTAACAGCAGTTACTTTCCCCTCCAAGCTGTGTTGACAGAAATACATCCAAAACAGGAATGACTTGCGGCTTGGAAACTCCTGTGCTCTTGCAGTGCAGGCACTGGTTTCCATTGTTCAGATGTGTAACTCTCAAATTACCGTTGTCAAGTGTCTTCACCTGGCCTTTGATGTAATCCTCTGGGATTTTGCACAGCATATGTCAGGTTTCCACAATTTTGTGTTCTTGTTTTGGAGAAACTTGCTGTGGTGTTTCATCCTTTTAATGGAATTCCTTGCTTTATTGTAGGGAGCATGTAACCTGAGGAAAAGGAGGCTGTGGGAACCTCTTTGTTCTCTGGACCACAGGCTCTCTTTCCTTACTGATGTTACCTGCAGCCCACCTGGCCAGCAGCCCACCTGGCTGTTATGTTTAGACATAACAGCCTTGGCCAATAGCCTGAGAAAGGCACAGCTCTGCCTCGCTGGGATAAGTCCTTGCCTCCCTTAAGTCACTGGGACTAGTCCTGTCCCTGAGGCTGCTTGCAAACTGGATTACCTGGGAGAGAAGAGCCAGGGGAAATAGGCCTATTTCATCTTGAATCTTGAAATAGTGTTTTCCTGATATTTGAGTTCCTTCTTTTTCAACTACAGGAACAGTTTAGGTGGGATTACTCACCTCATTGGATCTACTGATATTGCTTATGAACGGACAAGGAAGATGCCCAGGAAAGAGACTTGAATGAATGTAGAATTAGCTGACTGTGGTGTTAGTGAAGCAATGGCAAATTCTGTAGCACAAGACCTTGGCTTACTCTGCTGTTGCTAAGATATATTTAATGTGGAAATCTTGGAAGCAAAATTCTGGCTTGTGATACAAGGTTGTGATATTGAATTTTAGTAGTTACTTACACAGGCATGGTACACAAATATTTCACAAACCAGTTTCAGAAGCAGGGAATGGGTTGCTATCTAAAGGTCATTAATTACTATTTGCTGACAGTGTATTGGAAAACCTTATCTTCTTGAAAAAAGTAAATTGAATTTGCAGATACCATGTGAACACAATGTTTTTTTGAAGGCTGTTCATTTTTTCATTTACATAAGTTGATTCTTAAAAATTATTCATGTAATGTATAATAGTAGTACAAAATATTATTATTTATATAATATCAATGCATTTTGTGTGAAGAAGAGAAGTCTTTGGGTATTACTCAGATTTCAGGAAAGGGAAAAGGATTTTTTCCACTTTGAACTGTAATAATTTCCATAATGATTATTTGACCACAGTCAAAGCTGTTCTGCACTTGAAGGATATGGTAAGATAAAGCTACTTACTGGCTTTATGCTACTTTGGGATTTCATTTACAGTGAAAGATTGTTGTGGGGTTTTCTTCCTTGTACATTCAATGGTACAAAGCAGTTGTAACTGTTTCAAGGGTTATGCTATTTGATTAGAATAAAATAGAAAAAATATAGATGTCTGCAATATGCTGAAGAGTTAGCAGATTTATAGACTTTCCTTTGCTTTTACAGCTGAACACTCTGTGAAGCTACATGAAAAGAAATGGGATGATGTTACAGAATTTTTAAAATAATAAAAGATTTTTAATACTTTGCAAGTAGAACCTATACAAGCTAAAAATGCTTCTTATTTTATGTTGCAAGATATTAAATTCTCTCTGTAGAAAAGTTTCCAAAACAACTGTTAGAGTAGAAGATATCTGCAAGCTCTGCAAAATGCTGTTATTGAAAGAGAATTTGTGGACTTGCTGCTCACTAGTCCCATTTTATGATGTCTGCTGTGGCTATTACGTAAAAGATCACCCTTCTGTCTTGCAAACAGATGGGCAGCTTATCTAAGATCAACCTTACTTTTGTACTTTGAAGAAATTGAGTGAAAATATGGGGGTTAATAGAGAACTTTTTGTTTATATATTGCAAATTGTAAGATCTATACCAAATGTAACACATTAGTCCAAGGCTAAGGCCTAGATTGCCTATCTCTCGGATACACAAGTTACAAATATGTGTAGAGTTTCATGGATTACTTCACTAAAGTACAATTTTAAATGTTCTCAAATGCCTGCCTGTTATTTTATCAGGTAGGTGTGGAGTTTATTTTGATTTCATAGTGTTCTTGAAAAGAAACATTTTAGTCAAATCACCCCAGGAAGTTGTTTATATATAGAGAAACTTACATGGTCATGAAGATTTCTCTCTTGTATAGTAATAACAGCAGTCAAGAAATTGTGGCTAGACTGTGTCAGACATGATATATTTTTAGATACAAAAGCTGTAAATTTCATGTTTCTCTCAGGGATTTCTGAGACCAAATCACATTTGAAGGCAAGGTCAGCTGCTCCATGCAGGCAGAGGGAGTTTGGAAGGTCAGGGCTCAGGAAGGCTGAGCAAACTCAGACTGGCTGCCCAGCATATACATGGTGGGATTGCAAGCTGAACTTGGGGCACAAGCGTTAAGTTCATCTCTGAATGACCATAAGTCATAACAGACCATTTTTCCAGGAATGCTGTGGTTGGTTGGTTGCTGTTTCTCCAGTTATTTAGGGTAGGGTTAGGTCTGGATGTCTAGCAGTTCCCTGGCAAATGACTAGAAGCCCAGTGATAAGTGGCAGTAGGGGTAGGTGGTGTCTCGAAGATGTCAGTAGCAGTAGAACTTTTTGTGTATGTGGTAGCACAGGCGAGATGATTGGGCTCGGGGAATAACTGGAAGCTTATAAAGTGCTATTGACGGCTGTTGAGGTGTCATACGTGCTATTCCATGAAAAGATGTTAATATTTTTTAGAGAAAATATGCTCAAGTGGTAAAATTTAGAAACATTGGATGGTACGTCATTTGGCCTCTTACTCTGTAGCTTACTATTTGTAATATACAGCTGTATATTGCAAATTACTGTAAATATAGTTCATGTTGAAGTATTGTAACTTTTTCTTTACATATCTTTATGTGCTTGTTAAAATTAGGCAATTATTTATGAGGGAATCTACAACTAGATTTTTAAAAAAAAATGTTTTTAATATTTTGAATACAGCGATAGAACCAGGAAGACAGCTGCATTCTATAGTTACATACAATAACAAGTTATGTAGCTATTGCTATGTTTGCTGGTGATGGGATCCTCCTCCCCTACCTTCTAGGCTACAAAACAGAGTTTTAGCTATTAAGCACTGAAACTGCTAAACTGGACATAATAAATTGTTCAACGTGAATCAGAGGATGCAACCATTATGTATCTATGTATTTGCATTTCAATAGAGTTCAAAATCCTCCCTCAGGATTTGAGGACCTCTTTTATACATTGTGTTGTAATAACAGTAAAAAGATGGATGTGTTTCCTACTCCTTTTTGACTTTTCAGGACCCCTGACACACTACAATAATGAGAATTTTGTGACAAGTTCAATAAGTGGTGATTGTTTTTTGAGTGTCTGATTTAGAGAACCTAGGAGATTTGTCTTACATCAGGTATTAAGCATAATTTTTTCTGTTATTTTCATGTGACAGTGCAGGTCCTTGACCTTCATCAATTTGTCATATTTTGGCATCATCTCTTCTGAGAGACCACAAAATCAGAAATAGATGGAAAGTTTGGCTTCAATTTTTCTGAGTACAATATTCCCATTTTGTAGATGGAAAGGAAGGGAAACTTCGGACTAATAACCACAGGATTATGAAGTTGTGAAGCTTAAATATTTAGTTAGAGGTGACACAGCAGTACTCAACAACATGGGATTCATTTTTGGCAAAAACAACCTATTGGCTTCAGTTGCGTGAATCAGTGCTTCTGGTGCTAGTAAGTTAACAAAGTGCCAAATCTGCACAATGTGGCAGTAACTTTGACAGCCAAATGAGGAGTGACGATAGAAACCTGGCTTTAGCGAGGCTTTCCCTTTCTGATACAGCAGTTCTGCCAGCGTCAGGCGAATAAGAAAAGGGGTAAGCAATGCCGGGCTGCCCTTTTCTTCCCGTGTTTCCAGTCGTGTCCTCTGGCCGGCTGGGCACCCGGAGCGCTGCGTTCCACAGGTGGCTGCCAGGCGCTCCGGCAGCCCGGAATGAGGCGATGTGCTCCGGGGGCTCGGCAGCCCGGCCCCGCGCCCGGCGGCCGCCGCCTGCGGGGGAAGGCAGGCTCCGCAGGAGGTCACTCGGGGCGGCTTCGCGTCTGACCCAAGGCACGGTTAAATAAAAAGAATGAGAACGCCTTCGTGTCGAGGGTGTAGCGATCGTGTGTCGGGGCGGGCGCCAGCCCGCGGACAGGACAGAGCCAGGGCGGGGGGTCCCCTCGGTTCCCACGGCCCCGTGACACGCGAGGGGCAGCGCTGCCAGGGGCTCCGCTGGCCATCTTTACTGTGGGCGGTGCGGCTCGAGCTCCGCACATCTGCGGGGCTACCGCCACTAAACTTTTTCTTTTTTTCCTTGGCCAGTTGTCACTCACTGTCTCCCACACTCGCCGCCGGGGCTCGCAGAGGGGACGGCAGCTGCAGGAGCTATGTGGGAGGCGCGCGCGCTCCGCCCGTACCAAAGATGGCGGCCGAGGGGCCCGGGGGTGCCGGGCGGGCGGTACCGCTCGGTACCGGGCGCTGCCGAACCGGGGCGCGGGGCGCCCCGCNCCGGCCAATGGCGGAACGCGCGAGCGGGCGGGGCGGGGCGCGCGGTGGGCCGGCCGAGCGCTGCCCGGCTCTCAGTTGCGGCTGAGGCGCGGGCGCCGGGCGGAGAGGTGACGGTACCGCTGCCAGGAGACTGCCGCGGGCGGCCGGGCGCGCGCGGAGCCATGGCCACTCTCAGGTAATGTCGAGACCCCGCGCAGCACAGCCCCGCGTCCCGGGGGAAGGCGCGGGGGGTGCCGATGCACTCCCGCTGGCGGGGCGGAGGCGCCCGGCGCGATGCTCCGCCGTAGCCGGGCTCTTCTCCCCGCTGTGTAATCAGGGTGCGGGGCAGCGCGGCTTCGTCCCATCCCTCTCCCTCTGCCGCGAGTTGGTTTGGTGGCTGCACGCCCGCTCCCCTGGGGCGAGGAAGGAGGGAGAGCTGTGCCGGTGCCCCGCCGGCCCCTCAGCCCGGCGGGAACAGCGCTCCCGGGGCGCCGCGTTGGCTTCTCGCGGGCAGGTGGGTGCGCCCGGCCGGGACTCCCGGCGGCGCTGGGCGATGCAGTTGCCCAGCGGCATCGGGAGCGAGAGCCCCGAGCAGCGCTGCGCCGGGCCGGGTCCGCAGGTGATCCGCGGGGCGGTGGCCGGGGGCTGCGTGCGGCGTCGCTCGGCGGCGGTGCCGCTGTCACAGGTAGCGCCTGGGCGTGGGCGGCCGCCGCCCGCCGCGGGGTGCCGCCCGTGGGCGTGGGAGGATGCGTGTCGAGGGGCCCCGGCAGCCGCGGTGGAACCCTAAACCCTCGCTGTAGCTTGCCGTGACTGGGACTAGGTTTTAAAAGAATCCCCGATAACGAGAAGCAGGATCTTAATAGCAGGCTAGGCTCTTGGCAGGCTGTCGGAACTGCGGTGATATCAGCCTGTCAGCGAAACCCGGTGAATGACAAACCCCTGTAACTTAACATTCAGTGAAAGGAGCGAATAGTGGATAGTTTTTCTCCCCCAAACACTTAAGATGGGGTTGTATTGTGAGGTAAATCGGTAACCTTTGATCAGGCCTTTTGCTGCTAGAGAAATGCCTAATATTACAGACTCCCAAGTTCAATTTGATAATTCAAGGCAATTCTCCCATCTCCTCTCTCCACCCTCCAAACTCTCTGTATCATGTTTCATTTACACTGTTTCTGACCGAGACGGTAACTTTGAAATTGCAGTAGTATCTCACTGTTGGGGCTTGTGGAGTTAGCGCAGCTGTGCGAGGAGCTGGGTAGTGGTGGAACAGTTTTTTCTGCGGCAGCCTTGCTTACATAAGGCCACAGCTTTTAGGCTTGTTTTCAGAGTTGGAGCCTGTGAGTGTGTCACTTTAGAAGACTATGAAAGCTTCATAATAAATGAAATCTTCTCTGAAGATCTTCCTCTAAGTCAATATGTAAATATGTAACTGCTTAGCCAAATATTGTCTTTGCTTAAGACCCACGTCAGGAAAGCATGTGAGCAGTCCTGCAGGCCACCTTGTATGTTTAAGTCTATATGCTAAAGTGATTTGCTGACCAGTGATGCAAGAAAATTGTCTGAACTCTGGAAGGATGGAATAATAGTTCTAAGGTACTTTTGTGTTGGATGAGTTACTTACTGTTGCAAGTGTCATCCTACTTGTAAAGATGTTACATGGGTATGTGGGATGAGAGAAGGATGCTTTTAGTAGAGAGCTAAGTGCTATAAATCTGGTGCTGTTTTGCTTTAACTACACATATAAGTAACTTTTGGTAAGTTCAAATCTTGTGTTATGTGGGGTTTTAAACTGAAATGAATATGCTGAGAACAGGCTTAAAACATGCCTTGTTTTGCCTTACTTTAAAGGGCATAGTGAAACCCTTTAGAAATACTAATATTTTAGATCTTACAAGACCATATCTTAAATTTGTAAAAGGCACACTAGGCACACAGCGTGCTGCTATGCAATTGCACACCCAAATGTCTCAGTCATGTTTAAGGCTTTCTGAGTTGCCAGTATCCAAAGGCCCAAAATATTCCTCTGTCTCTGTGCCAGTAACTAATAATAAGCTTTCACTGATATTTTGATGTTGCTCTTCCACGGAAGTGCGCAGCAGCCTGGGATGATAACAATATTGTGTGATAGTTGGATATAGTGCTGCTAATGCTCAGCAGCCAACTTGAATCAGGACCATATTTTAAAAAATGCCTGCAGCAGCAGAGCATAAGATTGGACACAGCTTTCCTGATCATTCAGTTGCAGTTAATTTTGTTGACTTCTTAAAAGAGGTTCAAGGGTAGCTCATTACTGATGTTGTAGGTTCTTTTTTGTTTATTTGTTTGGGTTTGTTATTTTTTTTATCCGGTTTGGTTTCATTTTATTACTTCTGCCACTTGTGATAAGAGTAAGGTGTGAAACACTGGCCATTTGTGTAAAATCAGTCATATTTGTAATGTCTGAACAAAACACCTAATTAACAGGTGAAGATTTGTTTATACTTAATGAGTTACATTGCTTGAATTCGTAATTGCAGCTCACACTTCATGTAGTCCTAAGTGAAATCCAAACTCATAAAATATGATGCTGCTTGTCAATAGTTATGAATGTATATGTGATGTACATCAAAGCTCTCTGTAGTTACTGTTCTGTAGTTTTGCCTGCTAGATGGATGGTGTATTTTTGTCCAAGCAACTTTTAGATTTGTATGAACATCTTCTTTGTGGTTTGGAGTTTAAAAAGTATATATCTTGTTCATATAGATGTACTCTTTGTGTGTCTGTGTATACACATAGATGCTGACTGTATAGTCAATTATATATGCCCATAATTTGTGCAGGTGAGGGAGTTATCACCTGCTTCTTGAAGAACTGATCCAGATATTCTTTTGCATTAGGTTAGTTGAGTTAAACAAGAACATCCTTTTTGAATGATGCCAGTACTCCAGTGAGGAAGGGACTGGGGAGGCTAGGGACTCACTAAAAGCAAGTTCTGTGTCTGTGGAAGAGATGTGTTCCCAAATAACTTATGTATTGTGGAATCTCAAATTTCAGAAAATTATTACTGCGTCCTCACTATGTTTTATCCTTAGTTGGTTGGAAATAATCACTGAAATTTTAATAACTGCAGATGTCCACTGTGACTGAACAGCAAACATAAGGCCTATAAGGTTCAAATCTATTGTTCAAAGTCTTTAACTTGGTGAAAATATAACAGTTGAATATCTCAGTTTTTCACTCTGGAGACTCGTAAATTTAGCATTCTCCAGAATCGTAAATATTTTGTTTATTTTATGCTTTTACAGAGGCTTATGTAGCTTTACAGAGTATATGAGATTTAAAAAAATGGTTTTTTAAAAATTTTTACTGAGGATCAGCCTGAAGCCAAGTAGTTGCTGTACCTCATGTAGTGCCACAAGCAGTGCAATAGTATAACAGTGTGCAAACTTTGCAGCTCCTCGAGAAGGGAAGGGTGATTTGCATTGCACTAAATGTAGCCAGTGTTGGGTTAGTCAGGTTGAACATGCTAATAATTTACACAGCCAAGTCTTCCTGTTTAACAATAGGATCTTCCAGATTGGTTCAGAAAGCTGGTATTAGAAAATGCTGATCGTAGTGGGGGATCCCAAAATCAGTTACGTTGGAAGAGACTTCTGAGATGGAATCCACTCTTAAATATCTGCTTGTTGACTTTTAAAAGTTTGTGACTTAGACTTTTCTTTAGACTTTTCCCATTTTGCCCATAAAGGTATTTTTGTCAAATACAGTGACAGGTAAGGAAAAATAGAACTCCAGTCCCCAGGACAAGTGGAGTGTATGGATTTTTCTTCTTTTTTTCCCCCCCCCCAGTGGAATGTTAATACATATTTTTAAGCACAGAAGTTCTAGTATCTTAGGACTTAGGTAACTGTAACACCTAGAAAGAGCCAAAAATGTAGAAATATGTATTAATCGAAGACACAGAGCTAGAGATTAGTACATGTTCTCTTATGTGTTTAGATTATTTGCAAAAATAGGTAAACAGTTTGTAACACTTAACTTGATTTCTTTAGCGAACTCAATGTTAATCTACTCAAAGTTTTATGTATTTAAAATGTTGTCAAGTTCTGCTGTCCTACATTTAGTTGTGAGAAACAACTATACTGAATCTGAGGAGAGTTTGCCCAGAAATTTCAGTGGAATATTTCTAAACATACATTTACTAATCTAAACATACATTTACTAATAGCTACCTTGGCTTTTCAAACTTAATTCCAAATGGTGCCCTACATACAGCCTCTGGAATACTTGAATGGGGATGATTATAAAATATTGTGGGTGAAGAAAGGCTTGGGAATGAACAGGGTTTACATGTGATGTAAAGAGCTGCCTGGATTAAATGGCACCGAAAGTTCTGGTTCCTGCTGCTGCTGACATGTGAGGAGTTTGTACCCGTTATTGGCTTCATAGAGCTTCTGCACAAAGTTGCTCTTGTGCTGCTTTGAGCACATTGACCTGCAGGTTCTGTAGCCCACAGCTCAATGAATGTTTGGTAGCTTCTATTTTGCTTTTCCATTGAACGTGGTATCTTCTTCATAGGCGGTGACCTCAGCATGTCAGCTGTATTTCAGATTTTTTTTTGTAAGTACAGCTGCTGTTTTCTGGCATGCTGACCACTGAAGTGCTGGCTCTTGTCCTATACAGAAGTTATCCATGATATGGGTTTGATTATTTTTTTTTGGGTTTGTTTTTTTTTTTTTGTTAGTGTAGTTATAAATGTGTATTGATGTGTAGAATTTCATAGCATGTGAGAATCAGGTAAACATTAAGTACAGGAACATATAGCTTGGGACAAATCTGCATTCAACACTTGAAAAGTTCTGATTTCATTCATTGTCTTACAGTACTACTTATGCAATACTTAGGTTTTACAACAGAGAGAATGTTCTGTCTTGTGACTTCAACTACAATCCCCTTTATCCTTATGTCTTCTGAGCTGTCATCTGTCTCTCACTCTTCTTGTCTTCTAGCCAGGTGTAACTTATGGTTATGCTATTTCGAACACTGTGCTATTTGTCACACTGACAAAAGTATTTAGTCAGTCTAACAGGTTTTTACCAAGCAGATGTTAACTATTCCAGTTAGGAGTGAGCTGGATTTCTGGCTCCATCTTCCGCAAGCAGCATCAAGCACACGTTTCGAGCAGCATTTTCCACATTTTATTAACAGTGAAATGGGGCTCTAAAGAATTGTCCTTAAAGCTACAAAAACTAGGATACTTAAAGCATGGTTTGCTGTGTATCAGTATCAAGGTTATTAATAATGTTTTCCACAGTGCAGTGTGGGTCACTGTTCCACTGAGTGCAGTCCTTCAAGGATAAAATGCTCCAACATGGCTCCTTCACAGGGTCACAAGTCCTACCAGGAAGCCTGCTCCAGCATGGGCTCCTCTCTCCGTGGGTCTGCAGCTCCCTGCCAGCTGGCTGCTCCAGCACGGGCGTCTTACGAGAACCCAGCCTCCTCTCAGGCGTCCACCTTCTCCAGTGGGTCTCCTGCATGGGCTGCAGGGGGATCTGCATCCCTGTGGAGCTCCATGGGCTGCAGGGGAGCCTCAGCTCAGGTGTCTGAGCACCTCCTGCCCTCCTTCTCCGCTGACCATGGTGTCTGCAGAGCTGTTCCTCTCACATGTTTTCACCCTGCTCTACTCTGGCCTCATTACATCCACACAATAACTTTTCCCCCTTCTTCTGAAATCTGTTATCACTGAGGCATAACGATAATTTCTAATTAAACCCACCTTGGCCAGCAGCATGCCCATCTTGGAGCTACCAGAAGCCACTACTTGGAGCTCACAGAAGATACCCCTGTAGTCCCCTGGCTACCAAAACCTGGCCACACAAACCCTCTATAGGTGGTCATACTGAAGCTACCTTTGGTAGCTGGAGCATGGGTGTGCATTGCTGGTTGGAGACAGTAGGTGTTAGTTTGGCAAGGAATGTGATGGGTTTGGATGTAGTTTTAGAGAACAGCTGCATTCACTCCTACTTGACACTAGGCCACATATCTAATCCTTTGGTATTACTGCATTATCACCCAAGTACATGCTATTCAGGAAAATGTAACACATGGTTTCTGAATTAATCTAAAAAAAGAGGTTAAAGCTATCTGTCTCAAGAATACTGTTTACAGTATTTTTGATAGCTTTTTTCTGTGTGAAAGAAGTAATGGTAATGAATGTCAAATTGCTTAAAAAGTACATCCAACCTTCAATAGCAGCTGCACTATTTAAAATGGCTGACAATGCAGAATCCATAGTCTCTTTGTTTCAGTTTAGTAGAACAGACTTAAATTGTTTATTATTTGTTGGTACCCAACAACTGAGTGGGTTCAGTAAAATTCGTATTACTCTGGTGTGATGCTTCCCTGTCTAAAATTTGGTATTACAACTTGAATGTCATCCTTTAAAACTCCAAAACATGGAATGCAGCTTAAATTCTTTATCTGAATAAGTGACAGTTTAACAGAATAGTGTGTTTATTATTGCAGTCTGTGTATTGATCAAAGATCACTGTAGGATGGTACTTCACTCAGATTTGATTCTGTGTATATGCCAGGTCAGTGTGTGTTTACTGTGCTGGGAAAAATGTGTATTCTTTTGTTTTTTTTCTCTAACAAAAAAAAAATGTCTTTACATATACAGGAAACAATAAACCAGTGCAAAGCTAACGTGAAATAATTGCTTCTCTTACAGTGAAAATGTCCTGTTTGGAATGGGAAATCCTCTGCTTGATATCTGTGCAGTTGTGGACAAGGACTTCCTTGACAAGTAAGGCGTGATATCTTTTTTTGTTTAAATGTCAGTTTTGTTTCCAGAATTATGCCTATAAATAAATGGTGGGCTACCTGCTTGTATAATGCTGTGTTCAGGCTGATCTCTGTGATTCTGGCCTTGTGCTGAAAGTAGCCAGCATGGTATCTGTCATTAGATTGTTCTTGCCCTATGAAACTGCGGTGGTGGTATCTATGAAAACCTTCAGCGTTTTCACATGGTTTTTTATCAATTTATTCTAGTGTCCTCATGCTGTCTTTGTTAGTCTTTAATTGGAAGGAGTCATCAATTTCAGTAAGATTTAGGTAGCTCTTACATGAATTTTCGTGTGCTAGTTTTGATTTGCTGTTACTGTACTCTTCTTCAGTGATGTCTGTAGGGTAAACAGGCCATTCCTGTAATACGCCAAGAAAAGTTGTGCAAATACACCTTTAAAAAAAAATTCCAGTTTATCAGTCAGGAACAGGACTGCTTCTTATCAGGTTGTCTGTTATCTTGCTTAAGCCTACTTGTTATGCTGCCATCCATATAACCATATTGCTGGATTGCTTAATTGGCATTAGGCTTACTTGTTCTTGAATCAGCTTAGAGATCTGTCTTTTCCAGAGGTGTAAAATACAGTCGTTCTTTTAAATCTTTCTGCTTGAGCTCCATTTTTTATTCCTGTTGCCACTTTTTCTCTGCTTTGTAAGATGCTTTGATCTCTCAGTGCTTGCAATTTTTTCTTTAATTTTTACAGTGTTAATAATTTTTTTCTCTAAATGTTCTTTATTTTGTTCACATCACCAAATAAGGAACAGGTGCAGAGTTTTTATTTTTGAATATGTATTGTCAGCCACAAATATTTTGTTCTGTAGCTTTTAATAGCTATAATTTGTCATCAATATTTCATCACTCATATTTTAGCATATCTGGTGTAATTCTCTGCCTCATGTTTCCATTGAAATAACTTGAAAGCCAGTCTCTAAAAATAAGTAATGCCCTTCTCCCAACCCAACAATACTCCCCAACTAATCCTTATAAATTGCTGACATAAAAGAGCTGATGGGATCTCTACTGCAGCACTGAAATCCTTCAGGAGTGCATTGTGCTTTTCACTGGATATGATGTGCTGTGCAGAATTTAATTTAATTTGAAAATTAGAAGTCTTATGTACTCAAATTTGAGTCCTGTCAGACAAATTAAATTATCTCCTGGAGCAGCATATGCTCTCTGAGCATTTTTTTGCTGCTGAAATGCGTTTGTGGGGTATTGCATTATTGAAAGCCCTAAGCAGTCTTCCCCCAGCAGTTTCACAGGAGCCTGCTGATAGTGTGATCGCTCTGGTAATAACCTCAAAACTGAGGAGCTTGTTTACCTCTCCTGCACCTGATTTAATATCCCTCTCCCTGTTTGTCAGGATATGCAGAGAAGTCCATTTAACAAACCGACAAGAGTGTTTCTACTCCAGGTCCAACTACCTTTTGCAACACTTCCTGAAGTGGGGATCAGATCCCATGCCTCCTCAGCTTGGGAAGGGAGATAAAATAGAAAATGGAGCTGTAGAACAACTGCTAGAATAAAGTTGTCTATTCAAATGCTGCACAGAGGTGCAACAGCATAGACATTTCAGGACTGTGAAGCATTTGAAAGAGAATTTGTTGATCATTGTAGTTTCTCTTTTTTCTTGTCAAGCAAGACATGCACCCATCTCTAGCCATGTAGTGTCAGCTTTTGGTATCCTGGCAACCTTGATTTTGTTTCTCACCTCTTCTGCTGGATGGGAATGTTTAATGGGACTGTCAGGCCAGCAGGGCTGCTCTGACTTGAGAATGCAGCTTAGGAAAATAAGAAAAGTTTAGGTAAACACCCATAAGAATTTTATGCATTTAACTTTTATGGTGTTTCTGTTACTTTATCCATCTCTTGTACAGTCAATTTTAAGAATAAAAACCTTTGTTCAGAATAAAGACCTTGATGTTGCAAGTTTAATCAATATATATTGTCAATGAAATAAGAGTATTAAAATGAGTCCTGTAAACAGCTTATTTTTTAAACTTCTGTTAAGAAAGTGCAAATTGAAACAGCATAAGGAAGTGTAGAAAGTCTTTTTAACAATATTTAGTTGGCCTACAATCCATGTTAGAAATAAACTTGAAAATAAGCACATAATACAGTCCGCTTGCAGATTCTAAACATTTTGCTGCCATGTAATACTGGTTTGAGGAACTGAGCAGTGTTGGAGGGCTGGGTGGGTATTTTTGGCTTGGGTTAGCACAACCCTGATACTTTGCTTTCAAAGTGGATTTTTGTTTAATCTGGTCTCCAAAGGCTTTTGCTTTCTCGACAAGTTTTGGAGGGCTTTAAGCCTTTCCTAGGAGAGGCATTTTTAATTTATATCACAACAGAAGTTCACCATGCCCATCTGAGCTTTTCAGACCATATCAGCAGTCTGGCATTACCTGAGCCAGAGAAGCTTTAGCCTCTGTTGTGATTTCTGGGTTTCATTTCTTGCCTCTCTACAGGGAAACAATCTGGAAAAGTGTTAGCAATGTTGATGGCACTGTTGAAAACTGGTGATACCACAAACCACTTTAGTTTCTGTTTACAGAGCTGGAAAGAAGTCTTGAAATAAATATAGTCCACCATATGTTTTTGGGTATTTTTAGTATCTGCATGAAAAAAATAACAGAAATGTGGTTTTGTTTTGGTTTTTTGGTCTCCTTTTAGATTGCATCAACTCCATTACCTAAGAGTATTTTTGTTTAATTTATCAAGATATGGATACTTACTCAAAGAGCAGCTTCTTAGGGGTGAGAGGGTAAGGAATAGAAGAAGAATTAATGCATTGTGGGTGAATTGCTAACTATAGTTATGCTAATCTGTGAAAATAACTCTGCTAACAGGTATTCATTAAAGCTTTTGGTGTACTCACTTCTTCCTATGACATTTAACAGGAATGATTCTTTTACCTTTAACTCCAAAAGGCATTTAAAAATAACTTAATCTACACTACATATATTAAACTCTGCTGAAATGGGCAAAGAAATTCTGATTAATATGCCAATGACATTTTAAGACTAAACTCAGGATTGCTGACTCCTGTAAATACTCCAGTGTCCTGCTGTTAAAAGTTAGGAGATGGCATGTGTTTCATTGCTCTCCCTAGAGCACTCTGTTTTGCAAATATTCAGTTTTTGACATTGAATTTAGCTTACCTAGGTGTAGTTAATTTTTAGGCTGAAGAGATCTGGGCATTACTTGTCACCTCAAGTGCACTTCAGTGCTTGAGAAATGTGTGTTCATGGTATGGATACATCTTCTCCTGCTGGGTCTATGGCTGCATGAACTGAAGGGGAGAAGAGAATCAATGTTGACAAATTGACATTGACAGGACTATTGTGCCAGTCCTGAAACTTCTCAGTATGTGAAACCTTGTATCTTCCCTGATAGATCAGATCTTCCCTGATCAGGGGGAAGGCAAGGAAAATATCTGTAATTGCCATCACCTGTATAAGCATGGAAATATCTTTCAGCCTATGCTCTTAAAAAAGAGTGGAGATATAGGAGACAATTACGATATATGTTTTATTTATCACAGCAAGTTTCAAGAATCATATTGCTGTATTTCACTCTATTTCACTGTATTTCTGGGCTCTTGACCAGAGCCATGATTTCATAAGTTGAGGTATGTTTACTACTCGGGCTGCCAAATTCCATTATAGTTAAAACCTGCAGACTATTTTGTCACCATCATGGTCCAGGAATACAAGTTTCTTGTTGGTTGCCCAGGCAGACAAGTATTTTTCTCTTTTGGTCTCTTCTTTTCCCCCTTAAAATTAGGGTCTGTGGCAATCTTTGCACAAGATAATTTAGGATGCTCAGTAAAGATTGGAATTTTTATAACTTTCATGTCCTCTACCATCTGTTCCTTAGCATTCTTCTCTGCCTTTTTTGGTGTAAATACAAACTATCTTTAAATCAAGAAATGGGTTTATATTCGTTTTCCTCTTCACTGGAAAGAACGGGTTTGAAGAAACAGGAAAGGAAGAATGAATGGGGTCTTTGGAGTGGTGGTAACAATTGCTATATGAAAAGAGAATATCTCAGTGAAGGAAGAAGTGCTGTCATTGTGATCCATAATTTCAAAGTATGGATTTGGATCTCCTGCAGTGTGCTACCAACTTAACTGTAGCACTGAAAGTGGTTGGAGATCCCAACCTGGAGATCCCAAGATGCATGAACATTCTTTACCTTTCCTCACTGCAAAGTACTGGCAGAGGGTGATGGGTTAGTTGAGCACAAACTTTTGTGATGTGATGGAACAGCATTAACATCTAGTAAATTAAACATTCTTGTGTGAAGCTGTTTTAGTGTTTGCCATGATGAAAGTGAAGAAGATGTGCATATTTGATCCTTTTTCCAGTCTGGTGGAAATTTGGATTATAAATTAAGAAAAGGTTTGCGAAGCAGCTTCAGTTGACAATGATGAAAAACTTGTGCTTACTTGTGTTAAATTTAGGTCGGTCTGTATGAATTGTGAGTTATGTTATTCTCAACATTTTCAGTTTGTTACCTTTGCTCCTGTCTTAACAGAAGCCTTTGTAGCTTCCGATAGCAAAAAAATTCAAAAGACCATTCATGCAGTTAACTCTCATAAAGTGGCCAAGGGTCTAAGTAGCTTTTAGACGATCAGAGGTGATTCTCTGTTCACCAAACTTGGCTTCAATGCAAAACAAACCCTTCCCTAAAAACGCATGCTGGAGTGAGCTTCAAAAATGAGAAGGACAAATGGCGATTTTGTAACTTGGCAGTTGCAGTATCCAGGAAGGCACAGGCTGCAAACATGGGCTTTGCTGTTAATTTTAAGTGGGACCCCCTACCCCTTCAGACTTGCAGCCTTTTCAGTTTCATTAATGTGTTAACTTAGATTCTGTGCTTCATCAGCCCTTGGGAGAGATTAATGGGTTTTTGTATTGCTTTGAGCTGGGAATTGTGTTACCTGTTTTCCTGGTTTTGGCTGAGACAGGGTTAATTCTCCTTCTAGTAGGTGTTGCAGTGCTGTGTGTTTTGGATTTAGTGTGTACTGTCTGTACAGCGATGAAGGTATGTAAAGTACATGGTAAAAATTTTAAAATTTCCATGAAAATTTGGCCCTGTATTTTTCCTCCCTCTGCAGAAGATAATTTGGTGTATGATGTTCCATTGTTTCAGTAATTCTTGGGAAAATACTTCCTGAAAGTATTTGTTGCATTGGGTCATCTGGCAAAGAAGCTGAAGAGCTGAGTGCTATATTATTACCTTGTGGATTTAGTTGTATCTGTAGAAGTCCATTTAATTAGTCACAAGGTCTAAACACAGAACATTGTTGAAACTGTTGAGCCCAATTGCATCATCTGACTGCTGATAAATGATAAAAACTCAGTGTTTGCTTGCAAAAACTTAGGATGATGATAGCTGTCTTAAGAAGGTCCTCTTCATACTAATACATCTATAAATTTGGTAGTATTCCTGCCAACATAATTAAAGCTTTCTACAGCCCTAATTCTTTTTCCTAGTGCATTTAGTTAAATATGTAGTTTAAATGTGTGAAAGATTTTCGTTTTGCTCCATTTAGAAAAGGCTGTTTGATAAAT
The DNA here is from genome assembly GCF_017590135.1 of Pyrgilauda ruficollis. Taxonomy (NCBI): domain Eukaryota; kingdom Metazoa; phylum Chordata; class Aves; order Passeriformes; family Passeridae; genus Pyrgilauda; species Pyrgilauda ruficollis. Next base: position 11,465,933 of record NW_024509210.1, on the reverse strand, counting down.
CTGCTATGGAGTGACAGTGTTGCACGGAGAGCTGATGTTTTCAGGGTATATAGGGTACTTATAGAGGAGGTTGTAATTATATATTTACCTGTAAAATAGAATGTAAGATGTTCACAAATGGGAAGTATTCCACTCTTCTGTTTATTATGTGTTTTCACTTTCTTAAATACTTGTTTAGTAATAAATTGTAAATCATGGATTATTTCTTTATTTTTCCCATTCATCAGAAGAATTAAATAATGATTTAATTCATGTCAGTAGAACATGTCTATTTAATGGACTAATTGTATTTTTTAGAATAACCTTAAGCACATGACAGATACACACACACACAGAGCTTATCTGTATTTTCCCTTTGTTTACAAGTGAAAATTTGTTTAACAAAACTTTGTTTAACAAAACTGTGACTTTCATTACAAGGCAAATGATGAAATAATGGGTTCCATTTGCCTCTTTAATGCAAACAAGGAGCTTTAAGTGGAAGAGGTCTATGACGAGGTCTATGTGTCTGGTTTTAATTAGGCAATAATATTAAATGAAAAGACCCTTGCTGAAGATATCTTTGGTGGAAAAAGCTGGGTCTTGTCGGTAGAGAACCGGAATCCATCTTAAACTTAACGGTAAAACTTTATCTTTTAAAGTGTTACTTGCTGTTTGTACTGAGGAACCTTGCATGTTAGAGTTTCTAGATTGCACGATTACAAGACTGATTTTTATTTAGGTTACAGTAAACAAACATTGTGATTCATATTCTGGATATGGTTTCAGGCATTCTTTTTAATTACAGATTTCTAAGATGTGATTTTAATATTGTTTTCCATTCCCATCCTGCTTGTCCAGCCTAAAATTTTCAATAGCATGGTACGGATTAGAGGGGTTTTTGCTGCTACAGTAATAACGTAAAACTGGTTGATCACTTGTGACTTGAAGAATTAAAAAAGCCCAGTCAGAAATTAGCAATTATTTTACATAGTCTCAGGTTTTTTACTCTAGATGAAATTGATATGTAATCTTTTAGAAAATATGGCTTTTTAGTGATAACATTTCGGTTGAAATACTTTTATCTTTCTAAAAATTTCAGTTTCAAAAAAATTAGATATTTAAGTAAATTATAATGCTCATTATTACTTGATTAGTTTTGCTTCATTCAGCTCAGGCAATATACAATCTCAAAAGTTTTTCTTCCCACTTTACATTAATCAAGAAGAGAGAGACTTGTCCTTCCTTTTGAAATTAAATACTAACTGTTAACATTTCTTTTAGTAACTTGCTATTACATCAGGCTATTCCTGAACAAAGTGCAGATACACATCAGTGTTACAGGTGACTACAGCCTAAGGTATGAGGTGCTTATGCCACTGAAGATCCCTGATCCTGTGCCTCTGTTCTTCAGCACAGAACCCTGCCCAGGCCTGCTCTGTGTTTTGCTTCTTCTTGCCCGGCTCCTTTTTGGAGGAAAAAAAGAAACTGTTGGCCTTGTGGTCTCTGCTGTAGCCACAGGGAAAGGGTGGAGGCAGCCCATCTTCCTCTTAATTACTGGTGTTCTTGTTTTCCCTTAGCCACGAGCTGAGTAAGGTAAACTAGCTGTTTGAGTGTTGTTTTATGTTATTTCTGTCAGGGCAGAAGCATCAATATTCCAAGTTACCAGAGATCTGGTTGTGTTGTAGACTTCAGGATGTTTTGAAGCCTGCAGTTCCCTTATGAGTTCAGATTAAATGCTGAGCTGGGGACAGATTATTTTGATTTTACAATCCCTTGATTCCTCTCTTCAATGTGTTAGCATACAAATTATTTTAATTTTTTAGTTTTACTTGAAACTTGTGGGTTTATGGCACATGAATACTAGGGAGCAGTGGCTAAACAATTTTTGGTGATTTTTTGAGCAGATTGTTCCAGTAATTTTTTTTTTTCCTTTTATTTCTTCCCTGGTTTTGTGACAGCAAAAGTGATTAAATTTCAGTGTGAGAATCTGAGGTGCACGGGACGAAGTGTGAAAGGGAACAAATGACTGTCTAACATGACAAGTTGTAACAAATGAACAGTAGCATGAAGCCACAGAAATACAAACATTACCATGAACATTTTTTCAGTTCTTGTATTATTGAAGCTATTTATTTCTTCAGTCTTGAGGCTGGGTTTTATTTTTTTAAATAACAGAAACTTCCCACTGGTGGGAAGGTAGGCAATAAAGATTACTGACATTAGGCTGTCACTGTAGTCTGAAAGTGTACAGTCAACTTTCTCCTTTAGAAATTAAACTATACCCAAATTAACTTCCAGACCACTCCAAGTAAAGGTCTCACCTGTGAATATTAAGTTAAGCCTGGTGTCCTATCTGGCTTCAGGCTAGCATACCTTTTCTGGTCTGTGTCGACACAAGAGCTACAGTTACAAATGTAAATCTTCTGATTTCTGCCATTATTATTTCCCAGCAAAAGTGACAAAGTCTTCCAGAATCTCTCATCTCCTGACAGTTTACTTTGTATAGTTACTGTGTAGACAAGAGATCAAAACCTTTCCCCAAATATGATTGCAGTAACTCCCATTTTTGCCAGATTATCTTCTGGTGTGTTTCACTGAAGCTGTTTTAAAATGTGCTTGTGATGTTATATGCAGCAGTGTTAAACAACAGCCAAAGTTCTAAACAGAATCGTCAGGACGTGTCAAGTTCTGTATGTAATTCTACAGCCAGTCCTAATTCTACAAACACTCACCTAGGCCTAAAGTGACAGGAACTGTCCAAATACCTCAGTCAGTCTCTTTCCTCTGCCAAACCCTTGCATGTCTGGACTTGATGCTGCAGGTAGCACTGTGGGTGAAGAATTAATATATACTGAGCAGTGTCTTGAGGCAAAAGGGAGGAACAGTTCTCCCCAGAAAGAGTAATTGCAGTTCTCGGTATGCCCCAGTGGCAACAGAGCAAGGATTTAATCTCTCAAGAACACTTCCCTAAATCTCCGTCTTGGTATTGCTTATTCATTTTTCAGGGTAAAATCAAAATTTTCAGTGCAGTAAAAAAGCCTTTTTTTTGCCATTTTCCACATGCTACTTTTTCCCAGAAAGCTGATGACTTTATTGGCTTGAATATGTTCCTTGAGCATGGCTGATATTTCACAGTAGCTGTAACATTTATTTGTAGCTTTCTGTTTGCCCTAAACAGTGTTAAAAATAATTTTAGAGAAGGCAAATTAAGGTACGTGAATTCCCTGACAATTATCTAAGTTTCTGTAAGCTGGACTATCCTGTATTAAGCTCTTGGGTGCAGAGACAGGTGATGAGAGAGATGTAGCTTTTGACAGCGCTGAGACTCATTTAGGTTGCAGTAATAATATGAAGTCAGTACTTTAGCCTGGCCTGTCACAAGCAAAAGCACATTGATAAAGTTGTCTAACAGGAAAATGGAACACATTTTAAACTATATTTTGTTAAGAAATAAGAGAGGTTTTAACTGATATGTAAGACCTGCTGTTAGTTTCCTTATAATTTCTAAATGGGAACAATGTGGATTTTATTAAATATACACCAGTCTTTTTCTGTGTCTCCCTATGAATGATAAGGTCAATTTTTAGCATTTTGAAGACAGTTAAATATTTAATATCAATCAAGATTTAATACAGTCTCAGAACTTTCAGTTCCTTCCTTTTGGAGGATTTTATTGCTTGAAGGTAATATTCTGGGCTGACTTGGTGGTTTGTGAGGTCTTCACTGACGAATAAATGTCGTTTGCTCTGTCTTAATTGATTTTTATTGATGTGGCATTTGTTTCTTTGTACTAGAGATACTAAAATAATTGTATTTTAGAGATTCTGTTTTCATTTGTTCTTTTGGGAGACAGAAATAGTACAGATCTAATATGGGGACAGAGTTGTAATTCAGTTATGAAATGCACTTTGTGTTAATGGAGCCCAGCATGGTCCTATGTTTGCAGTGTAATGTTACTGTCTTTGTTAGTGTATCCAGAGTATTAACCTGTATTTTATTGTAGGTATAGAGCCTTTTGAAGTTCATCCCCATGGCTTTTTATAAGTCTGCCTTCTCTGAGAAGACTATGAAAAGTGTGTTTTCAAGAGTAAATTGAGTAGCTGGCAGTACTATTCATATATGGCAAACAGGGAGTCTTTATTTAGACTAAACCATCAATATTTAGAAGAATTATATCAATCTGAGGGTCACGTGAACAACCACACTACTGTGCCTTCTCTGAATTAGATATATACGTGTGTGTATATATATGAAATGCTCAAAGCAGAGCTCCTCATGGAGCAAGTATTTGGGGATTTTCAGTACTAGTGATGACAGGATCTGTTGTAGAGCTGGTACAAGTTTGTCTGAACAATACATTTTAAACTGATAATAGCAAATAATTGTGGGTAACTAGGAAAAGAAAAGGAACCCTTCCATTTAGATTATGTACATGTTAATTTAGTTGGTGTTTTTCAGTAAGTTTAATGCAAGTAAAACTTTAAGAGATGATTGTGGAAACTAGTTTGTGTTTATAATCAAAATGAATTAAACTGCATATGAGTGTTAATTTCTGAGGAAATTTTTTCTGTTTGAAGAAAATAGGTATGTAAATGTTAGATCATTTCAGAACAAGAACAATGCAAGAACTAGGAAGACTAAAGAAGTGGCTTAAAATATTTGAGGCTCAGAGGAATAATAGTAATGGAGTATGTTAAGAGTTCAGTCTGTAAGGAGAATACCTATAGTTCTGCACAAATTGAATTAACATTTTATCCCTTGATAAAGTTACTAAAGGTCAACAAAATGTATTTCTATTGGTACAATGAGTCTAGAATTCAGAGTACCAATTTTTTAAAAATGTCCAGAGTGCGTACAGCTTTTAAAAAGGTACTTGTAGTCAGAAAAATGATTTTTAGTTATAATTTTTAAAGCATCTATATCTCTATACAGCATGTGTTTAGCTGTCCTAAATTTTTAGCTCCTTAGTTTGTAGTTAAGGAAACTGTTTTGACAAGGGCACTTCTATATGCTTAAGTCCAGAGTGATAGGGCTGACCCTATTAAATGATCATAGATTTTCGCAGTCTGGTGATTAACAGGCTTTGAACTTTCCTGGCTTTCTTAATCCCTTTTAATCATTTAAACCTATTATTGTTTTGACTTCAATTTCAAAAGCCCTTTAAATCTGTCTTACAATATTAATAGCTGATTAAAGTCCTGATTTCCACCCATATTATCAGTGGGGCGTCTTACCTTACTGCACTGAATAATTCAGAAGCAACTAGGAAAATACTGATCAAGGGTGAAAGAAAAAAAAAAACATCAGAAAAACTGGACATAGTAATTTTTATATTCAAAGTAGTGATCATATCCATGCGTTAAGTGGGGGAAACAAAATTTATGCTTTAATTTATAACATGAATAACTGTATTTCTTTTTTCTTTTAGGTTTCAGTAGTGTCCTTTTAAGCTAATTCTGTGTTGACATTTAAATCCATAATCCATCTTTCACAATAAGTAATGTGTTAAAAAAAATCTGCTAATATTTTTTGAATTCCTTTCACTCAGAAATTCCAACTTTTTTTTTTCTGAAGAAGAGAGGTTTGTGTAGGGAGTCAAATAAGCAGCCAAATAAGACTGCAGTCATAACAGTGGATAGGAACTGAGTAAAAAGGAAAACACTAGAAATTTGCTGCAAGTGGTCTCCAAGGAGGTCCTTAATTCTCTCAGCTCTGACATATCTATTCCCATAGCAAGATTTAAAGTCGGGAATTTTTTTTAAATGGAGTGCCCAGTACCTGTGGTTTGAGTTGCAGTTAATTTTTTCCCTAAGCAGATGCTTTTGTTTAGTTAAGCAGTGCAGTTCTCTGCCAGTTAATTTACTTGCCCTTTCCCAAACTGAACTTGATTCTTTGTCACTGATAACTATGAATTTATTTCCTATTAAATACGAAGTAATTTATTTCTTCTGAAGTAATTTGTTTTCTACATTCTATAGAATTTAAGATGGAAGTATCTTAACCTTCTGTTGCTATTTTTTCAAGTCTCCTTCCCACTACCACTAGTGTGTGCTTTAATCCTATGTACATCTCTTCTTCTGAAGCTGAACACTTTAGCTTCAAGTTTTTCTGTTTGAAAATTGAAGAAAATGAAATAATTAGTGAGGCTGACAGCTCACTCTGTGGTCTTTTTGCTAAGTTTTGTTTTGTTTGTTTGCTTGTTCCTGTTTCTGTATTGTAGTTCATTGCTGTCTTAAATGCTTGGTGTGAGTTGGAAGCTCAGGTTGAATTAGTTGCAGTTCATAACACCTCATTTCCCCTCTCCCTAAGTTACTACTCTGGGGATGCCTTTAACCCCACCCTTATTTTTATGCTTTTAGTTTTCCTATTTGGCTTCACATGTGTCAGTATTTTGAACTCTTACTGTCTGCTAGAATGCTCTGTTGTCATGACATACCCGTGCCAGTCTCCTGTCATCTGTGGATTTCATCAGTAGCTTCTGTACTTAAGGCCAGACCACTCGTGGATGTGTGGCATAGTGTTGGGTCTAGCACTGATCCATGTTCAGTCTGATTTATGCATTCTCTCACAGTTCTAATATTTTCTCAAATAAATGTCTGAAAGGTGTTTTAAGCAGTTTCCTCTTTTGTTGGTATAAATGGACTCTTGCAAAACTTGGGGGTTTTTTCTGGAAGAAGGCTTTCTTTGGGATTGTATTGCTATTGTACAGTCTGTCTTTAATATTTCAGTTTTTCAGGGATGGCAATCTGGACTTTTATATTTGTCAACAAAGCAGTATCTATTCAGTAAGGAATTTTTCTGAAATGGTCTAGCCTGTTACAAGATCATCCTTAAGTAACAGTGAATAATGATGAGCTGTCACTGAACTCAGAAATTAGTGTAGAAAAGGTCTCTGTTTTGCTGTCAACTTGAGGCCAAGAAGGAATGTGAAAAGACAGGGAGGACCAGCTGCCCTGTTATAGAATAGGAGAGAGGGTAAAGAAGGGAAGAAACTTTGAGGGGATGGAGAATGTGGTGCATTTCAGATGGTGAAACTGGGAGACTAAGCAACAGTGGAATCTACAGGGGAAAAAATAGTAAATGTATCAAACTGGTGGAGTAAAAACACTTCAAGTCAGGCAAGACAGCGAGACTTTCAGAATATGAATCAAAGGCCTTTACTGTTTGGGCCTTTTTTTTTTTTAATAGAGGGAAAAAACATGTCTTAAATATTTGGACTAAGGTGCTTGTATCTGCCAGTTACAGAAAACTTTAGTTTGGTTTAGCTGGTTTCATCTGGTCCATGATGAATTGGGCTGCTAAACTTAGATACCAGCTGTGGTCTGGATTGTGGATTTTTTGTTTTTGTCTGGGTTTAGAAAATTCACAGCCCTAGAATCTGGTTTAGCAAGCTCAAAGTAATGATCCAAATATGTACAAGTCATGATACTCATGCTGTATTTGTGTGTGTGGGAAAGATTATTGGGCTAGTGGGAAGAGTCAGGCTACATTAGATTTAACTGAAATTTCTAAGCAGCTGTAGCCGTGTCAAAAATGTAGAAATACTTCAAGTGCTATTTTACTACTGTAGGAAAAGCAGTTTCCATACTGCTTTTTGATCTCTGTATAGATCAAGTCAGAAGAAATGGAGTTAGCACTTATGGCAGCATTACTTGTTCTGTCTGATAAACTGCAGATGGAACTTGAGAAACAGGCTGACCTTCTGTACCCATCCCCCATAAATCTGGGGCATTAGAAATATTTTGTGAGCTGGGCTCACTGTGTGCATTGGCTTGTAAATGCCCATGAGGATGCCCTGTTGTAGCAGGTTCACACATGGCTGTGTTCCTGACCTGAATGATCTCATGGGATGTGAGAACTGCATAGAAATCAGTCAATATACTCTGAAAAGGACATGGGAATGCAGTGTCCCAAAGATGCTTGTTCTAGTTTTGACAAGATTAGTAATTAAGAGAAAAAAAAGGACTGTGGTTCCTTTTTTTTTTTTTTTTTTAGACTACTGAAGGTAGCCTAAACATCACTTGGAAGTTGAAGTTAAAACAATTGCTGAATCATTCTTACGCAAACTTCTTTAGATTAATCTGAAATATAATAAGACTATAGGGAAATCCTTAAGGTTCCTTAATGACTTCTTTGAAAATTTATGAAGAAATGCTTCTGCTGAGCTCTGTCTTAACAGGTATCTTCTTTTATTGATGAAGCATAGGCTGGTATAAATAAAATCTACTTGTCTTGTCCAGTTAATGCAACCAACGGGGGTTAGGTGTCTGATGGAGAAATCACACTCTGTTCCTTTTTTTGATAAGTTTTCTGCAAAGTTCAAAGAACACATTGGAAATCTGCCCTTTCATTTATTGAATTTTTAATCAATCTGGGGAATACTTAAAGCAGTAAGTGCAGCAAAGCATGTCAAATACAATAAGCTTATGGAATAGCAAAGCCCAAGTGCATTTAAAGGTGAGCAAGGTTAGTCAGAGCCATGTACTGAGGCAAGAAGTTTGTATTTATTTGTACATCAACCAAAGCAGAGGAATGTCAGTGCAGATACATATTTAGGGCTTCCTGGAATGCTTTACTGTCCCAGCTTTGTGTCATGGAAATTGTTTAAATATAGGGGGTTTTTTGTTGACTACTCACATTGATGGTTAATGCTTAGAAAAATACTTTTATCTCTAGTGTCTTGTTCTTCACCAGTACTCTTGAAAGTAGTGAACAGAATATTACTGTTATACATAAGCAGTTGTTCATACATCCTTGTGGATGATCTGCAGTCCATCTTGGCTCTTCTGGCCCAAGCATATATATGTATGTGATTTTCATTTTGATATCTGTGCAATTATTATTTTTCGCTTAGATTGGTGGATTCAAGTCAAAAATTTTGAAAGGTGACTTAATTTTCAAGCTATGAAGATCTGTTGCCATTTTTTAAACCTGTTTGCTCATCACCAGTTTCATTTTGGGCTTTTGGACAGGTGAATTTTACCATCTTTTCAGGAAATTTTTGATAGAGTAGATCTGAACTTGATATATGTTCGGAGTTTATCAGCAGTGACTATTTTGTGCAGGCTGTGTTTTCTTTTTAATTTGGTTAAGACTTTGTGAAATTGGATGCTGAAAGGAACTGTGCCTTATGGCTGTTCGTTACTTTAAAAATATTTCTGTAAAAATGTTCACTACTTTCCAAGTATATGAATTTTCATTCTGTCTTGTATTAGAAGCTGGAAAAGAAAAAAATCCTGGAGTTGTAGCATTACTAGTTCATTAAATCATTAAAAATTGCTGAAGTTGAACTCGGAAGTTCTGCTATGCTCTAAAAAATGAAAAACAGGCATATAATAGAAATGATACATTTTGGCAGAAATTGAAATTGCGATTATAAGCTTGCAGGTAAATGCTAGGCAAGTTCTTCAATGTACCTGAAGAAGTGAAGAATATACCACCTTTTTTACCACTGTAACGAAATTAAATGTATTGGTCAGAGCTGTACTTCTAGCTGTTGGAGTAGATCTCTTCCAAGTGGCTGTAGCATTTTTTTTGTAGAGTATGTTTAGGTGTACTTAGAGCAGATTTCCTCAACATCATCTGACTCCCCAATACCATGTCCTCAGAATGCCTGCAATAGTCTGGGTCTTAATTTATTTCAAGGCTTATGGAGAGAAAAAAACATTTGAGAGTTCTATAGTTGTGAATTTATAATTAGTTGTGCCTTTGTTTATTGATGAAATACAGGCACATGAGATTGCTCATTTGTCCTGGTAAGTTAAATGTGTAAACATGTCTTTTTATAGGGTCAGAAAGAATACTATCTAAAAGAATTGTCTTGACACTGGAAAAGTTATTGTATTGCCCTGTGAAACTCACAATTGAAACTGTCATTAGAGGTGGGTGATAGAATTGTAGTTTCTGTTAGCACCTCTCTGTAGCTGGGACACTTAGCTTCGTTTAGAATAGGGTATCTTGGAGTGGCCATGTTACAATGACATCTAGAGGTTTCAACCAGGCTGGTATGGCTTAAGAAAGTTCATAAGGAGCTGAGTTAGGGTAAGAAGCAGCTCTCAGACCTGGCAGTCTTGCCCAGGGTGCAGTGGTGTGAGGGGCTGTCAGAAGCCATCAGCTGTGATGCTCAGAGGCCGGCTGTGCAGCCTGGTGTGCAGGGCAGCTGTGCAGCCCCGAGTGCAGGGCAGCTGTGTGCTGTGGGAATTGCTGCATTCCAACCCTTTGCTGCCCAGCTTCATGAACAGCTGCCATTCTGAAGGGGTGTCTGGAACACTGGCTACCCTTCCAATAGATTACATGTTTGTGAACATTTTGAACAGTGAACAGTTTGTGAAGGACAAATCAAAGGGCTTAAATGTATCATTTTTGAAAGGCACTGTAGTGTGTTCTGACACTTACCTACAGTCAGGCTGTAGACACTTTTGCATATTTTTACTCTTAAGACTCCTTTTTTTAAATAGGACCTCAAGCAGTGATGAAGAGACTATTAACATTTTAAAACTATCAGTGTTTGCTACTGGATAGTTGAAAAGAATAATAATTATTTTGTGTTCTAGGATGTGTTGAACTTTGAATTTCAGAGTAGAAAAGAATGAAGTTGTGATCACTCCTTTACTTACTTCCATAGCATATATATGGAAGCATATATATCTCTTCTACTCACTAGTTTAATATCAGGCAATTAAATCTATAATACCTACATAATTGGTTGTTCTGGTTGCTTAGAGAGTTTAGATGTCCTTATTTTAATTTTTTTGACTGCTTATCTTTGGCTTTGATTTTGCACTTAGTATTGTTAGCTCCTAAATGTTCTTTAGAGAAATTCTGACAAATCTAACCTTCATTAGTTAGGAAGACCCAACTGGTGCTTATCAATCTTGCCTATGAAGCACATGTTGGGAAGATATTACGTAAGCTGCTCACTGTGCTAGTTGCACATTTAAATTTATTAAATAGTTCAGCAGCTGTGTATGAAATATAATATAAATCTTAATGCATAAAGTACTCAAAAAAATTTGAACTCTACAAGCTTGTCCCTATGTGGGAAGTTTTTTTTGACAACTTGCTATCAAAGCAATGTCTTTAGGGATCAAGGAAGAATATTTTAAGAAAACTGTTTTCACAGTAAAAAAAAGGTGGTGGTGGTGAAAACGGTTGTGTAAGCTGAGATTCACCAAAGGAACCATTCTGCAAACCTAGGGGTATCAACTGTGTCCCTCCCAGCCCCTCTGTGGTATGTCAGTAACATAGCCCAAAATAACACATCTGTTGAACAGCATTCCCCTTATGTTACATGATTTCTGTAGTAGCTGACTTACTAGGCTGAGTAAGTAGCGACAGGTTTTATTTGTTTGAGTTTTTTCCCCTCTAAATAACTGTGGGGGTAAAATTGTGGTTAAAAAAAAAAGGTGTAGTTACAAATATTCTGTAAGCTTGAAAAGCTCAAAAATAGATTTTGTTTCTCAGCAGAGAAAATGGTATACTGTTGAAACTGAAGTAGTCTGACTACTGGTAGAGGAAAAGCAGGCAGCTTAATTTTTAATGAAGAATGTCTGTGACTTTCTGTGGCTATATTTGTTAATGGGCAAAATGATCCATTTGCAAAATGGATTGCATATTAGTGTATCTGTCTATGACAGATAAATCCTTTGGACAAAGACCTGATTTCATTTTAAGACAGATTGCAAGTTTCATAGGAAGTGATAATGTCCTTTCACTTCTGAAAGATGTTCCTTTTAAAATTTCCTGGTAACTCATTGTGTTTTCTCTGATACATGAGTATTTGCTATCAGTGAAACACGATAAATGGTGATATCAGGTAGGTGTAGCAGCATTATGAAGAGACTGGTATTGGGCTTGACCCTTTTTCGCTTAAGAAAAAGAGCCTGATGTAGTTGATTACAGAAAACATTAAGTTGGAAGTAAATGTAAGATCATAAGAGTAAAAATTGGTGTCTTAAAGACTGACAGGATGGTAAAGTATGAAGAAGATTTGGCAATTTAAACAGTGACCTGAATCTGTACAGGAAACCCTGCTTACCCTGAGTCAAACATGAGCCCTGCACTTGGAAGGAGAACATGGATGAACCACTGTATCCTGATTAGGAGTGTCTACACCGAGGATTTAACAGCAAAGTGGATAAATGGATTCAAGTCAGCATGATACTGTAGCAAATAACCTGGGGAAGTCTCTGTGTTTGTAAACAATAAAAATCAGTCAGTCAGTGTCTTGTATGTCTGAGTGCAGTGACCACTAGTGAGCTTGAAAATGTGTCCAGCATTGGTGCTTGCATTTTAAATGGATGCTGAAAATATGAGTTTCAGAGAGTATCATCAGAAAATGCTGTCAGGAATGGAGAAAGGATATTTTGCCTACTTGTTATAAACAAAAATAATTTTGCAAGATAGATTGAGTGCAGTTGTCGGTGACCAGAATCTTTCCTCAGGAGGAATAACTTACAGTTCTGCAGTTGTCTAGAGTAAGGAATAAAACCAGAGGACAAAGGGACAGTGGGAACATTCAGCAGTGTGATCAGATAGCTATTTGCAGTGTTGTCCAATGGACACTTGACTTCTAGCTGCTTACATTATGATTGATTGTCTTACAAATCAATCAACCAAAAAGCCCACCAAATACAAGAGAAAAAAATCAAACCCCACAGAATACTAGAGCAATTTATTTTGAGATGTCAGAAGATTTTACTCTGATGCAGAACAAAAGTGAGGTCACTCCTTAAGGGTTTTCCACCATGAGTGACAGTGCAGGCTGCAGCATGGCTGGCAGTAGGCTGTCCTGGCAGAGACTGCATTCTCTTTTCCCTCTGATCAGGCAGTGTTGGCAACCCATTCTGTTAAATCAACTATTAGGTTAAACTAGCAAACAAAGTTTCTTTCTCTCAAGCACTGGCTTTTATCAGAAGTTGCTTGTATGGACTGCAGAAGTTTCCCTAAATAGTCTGTTGTTAAAGTGTATTTTTTCCTGCAGAATAATTTTGATATTTATTTTAATAGTTTTTTTGGTACAGGGAGAAACACTACAGCCACATTTAGTGTTTCTATTGTCTGTAATCCTCCCTTTCATGTTTTGGCAAGTTATAAGATGAATGTATCGTTCATGGTATGAAGTGCAGTGATTTTTGGTAGATAGTGTCAGCCAAAGTATCCAGTAGAGTTTGAAGCCAAGATATAAAGCAAAATTTTGTGTGATGTTAAGTTTACTTTGATAAACACATTATAAATTTTTAGAAAGTTTTGTGACTGTTTGGAATACCTGTGGTATCTGAATCGACAAACACATAGTTTAATAATTTAAAACTGTAAAACTTCATTTTATGGTCATATTCTCACATGAGTAACTGCTTTGTGTTTTTTCTTTCTTTTTTTTTTTTTTCCTCAAGGTATGGGCTGAAGCCAAATGACCAAATTTTGGCAGAAGAGAAGCACAAAGAACTGTAAGCTTTTTTTGTGATGATATACATGCATGTTACCTATATACTCTTTAACGTATATCCATGTCTTATTGTTAAATACCTGAAGCAAAAATGTTACCTTTTGCTCTTTAGTGTTTAGTCTGCTGTAAATTGCAAAGTTTGTCTGAAGACTTTGTTACAACAAGAGATTAAAGAATATTGTTTAATTAATTTCTTTTAAAAATTCTTTAATTAACTGCAGTTGGTACTAATGCAATTTAAATACCCCATTTAAATGTTCATCCTAAATGCCTGTGTTTATTTCTAAATTAGATACAGATTTCTAGGATTACTTTCAAATTTCTTACTTTTAGGGTAGAGATAGTGGGGAATTTGGTCCATTTTGTGTTCATCTACATGCTTAGATATAAAAATAACACCCCTTTTTTTCCTTACTATTTTAAACTTTAGGCTCTTGCACATAACTCTCGTTTCCATTATTACATTAGCATTGTTTTGCATTATTTTGCATTATTTCATTATACACCCGAAAGACTTATGGAGTTTATCGTCGTGTAAGATAATGTACCTGTATCAGATGAATTCACATCTATAGCTATCAAGTTTTCCCATTAAATTTTGGATGTTTTTAGAAAGGTCAAATATTTCAAACACTAAAAATGTGTTCTGGTAACAAGGATTTAATTCCTCTGGGAAATATTTTTTTCCAAAAGCCTTAGTGATTTAATTACTAACCAAATGTCCCATGTTCTTTCAGAGGATAGAAAAATACATTTAACATTTAACTTAAGTTAGTCCATCATGGTAATGTACCTGTGACATTAAAACTACTTGAGCTCCAGGCAAGAGACAGGCAACGTCAGTTTCCTTTGATGAGTGATAAGATTGGTTTTATGCACAGCATAAAACACAGTGATAGAACACTTATGGACAGTATAGCTTTGATTAACCCATTAGCCCATTTTGGATGCTATGAGCTAGAAGTGTTAAAAGTACTGCAGAAAAAATGCAGAGGGGTTAAACACAAGGTAAATCACATGCAGGTCTGTATTTTGGACAGTACAAGTTGTACTGTGTACACAAGCTTTATTTGTTCAATAGATACTGATTAAACTGAGCCTTTTGATGTGAGATATTTCATTTGAAGTAGTTATCTTTCAGCTTTTTATTTTAGGTATATTGCATTTTAGTTAATTGCATGTTTGTTAGTGATATGTTTGCAGTATAGTCACTTCTTAAATGGAGGATTGAACTAATTTTATTAAAGTAGTTCTTTATTAAATTTTGTTTAATACAGAAAGTTCAGTAAAACTCAAGATTTACATGGATCAGCTGCAACAGAAGCCCTTCTTTGGTGTTTTGTTGTACACACTGCATTAGCTCCTGAGATGATTTATATGTTGTTGGGTATAATGAAAGAGGTTGAACATGCTTTTGCCACCGATCTTGTCGTCTTGAATGTCACTGGACGCTTGACCAGGGAAAAGCTCCTGTAGGTCAGTGTCACGTTGTTTTCAGGAGAGACCTTTGGAACATTTCTAATGCTGTGTACTCTTTTCCTTGGACCATGTGAACACAACAGATTGTGCATTGTTGAACTTCAGAGCACTTTCAGTCCTTCAAGCTAAATTCTCTGATTTAACTTACAGATGGGTTGTTAGACACTTAATTAACATTTTCTGATGTTTAAGTAGACCTTCATATTTAAAAGAAATGCCACTTGTAAAAAAACATAAAAGACAACTTACCACTAGGGTAACTGTTGCTGAAGTGATTATAAACTTATTTTTGGGTACAGTACCCTTATAATTAAGATATGCTTCTGACCCTGTTGTAATGTCTTTAAGTCAAATACAAAGTTAATTTCTACATATTACTGTTCAGTTCTAAAATCCTCCAACTTAAAATAATTTATCTTTCAGTCTTTGAAATGTCAGCAGCTTTCATAGTGTCTTCCCTAGTAGACTAAAGAAGACTTCCTTTTACATTCTTCATCTGAAATCCATCATGGTGATTTATCTGGCTGTGAAATGTCCTTCAGCTTCTCAGAGATACTTCAGTATAGCTGTTGTTCATAAAAATGTAAATTTTGTTCAGTAATGAATTCCTTACCTCCAAAGGTAACTGAGCCTGCTACCCTGACTTCGCTTGATCCTTTAGTCCTTGAGTTTTAGTTATCTAGAGAGAGAAGTACAGACACTAAGAGTGGCATTGGTTTACAGGCATGGCATCGTGCTTAGCTTCTATTTTAAACACTAAGGTATGAAAGATCACCTTTTTTTTTCCCTGCTTTCAATTCACTTCAACTGTAGCAGCCTTCTAAATTTGTCTTTTCATTTTGTGTACACTTCTTTTGTTCAACAGGAATTTATTAGCACTGAAGCTGTTAAGTTTGTGCATATATGCATTATTTTCAGAATTTAGCTGGAAATATCTACTCCTTCCCCACCCCAATCAACTTGTGAATGTACCTTATGAAGGGTGGAGGGTACTGTCCCACACCTCAACCTGTTTGCGTTAAAATTAGCAGATTAGTTAGAGCCATCAGCACTGGTGATCAAGCCAAGCCATGCCCATGTTGTAGGGAATCAGATGAGCAACACACTTGTTTTCAGTGGGAGTCTGCTGTTCTGCAGCGGGAATAACAAAGCTGGTATCTTCTGTTTGCATTGGTGTTTCACAAGGGATGTACGCGTTTGTGCTCAAGGGATGTCCTGCAGGTGTTTCCCACCTTCCCTAACACAGCTTATCCCCCTCAACTCTGAGTCCTGCAGGACTGCTAGGGAAACTCAGGTATAATAAAGTTGGAGAGGCCTTAATGTTGCATATATTTCTTCTCTTTCTGAGAACAGTAAAAAAATATAAACTCTGAGACAAACAAAAATATTTTTCCTGACCCTTTGTATGGGCCTTTTACAAGAGTTGTTTCTATTTTTAATACTCAGAATTGGCCTGATTTGCTTTAACTGAAGGTCATATTAGCAAGTATAGACTTGTGTATGCTGTTGCCTGGGCTGATATTTTTTATTTTTTTTTACTGTGGTTCCACATCAAAAGATTTTTAGCAGAATAGATTTAGGCTAGGTGCAGCCAGTGATGGGGTGTGATGCAAGTTGTCTTGATATTAAAGTAGGAATACTTCAATACAGAGTAGCAATACTTTAATACAGAGTTCATCTTCTGTGTAGGGTAGGTGTTGACAGAGGAGTTGCGTTTTCTTACTGATATTTTCTTTTACTAAACTAGGGGCTGTTAGCCAAATTTTGGTAGCTTGACTAGCTTGTATGAATACAGGCGACTGAAATATAGTCACTGTGAGTTTTAAAAACATTGTTTGGAATTCAGTAGTACCACTGAGTCTATAAGCAATGCTTCAGAACACTTCTTTTAGTGCAGCTTTGACTGACTGCTGGTTGAACAGTTTTATAAACTTCTATTTAAGCAGTTTTGGCTGTGATGAGACACTTTTGAAAGTTAGTTGAAGGAGAGAGTAAGAAATGTGGAATCCACGTTGTGTTTCTGATTTTTTAAGCTTTCATTTTTGAAAGATAAAGACCAAGAAGTGAGGAAGAAGATAAATATCAGCTTTCTTTCTCTTCAGTCAGTTTTTGATGTGTTGGTGAGAAGGGAGAGAGCAGATGTGTTGCTCTGCTGCAAGTTGGCTGAGGGCGATTCATTTAGCTGAGAGGGATTTCATTCTTACCTGCATACTTGCTATTTTTCATAGTGAAACTGAATGAGGGAGAGAGGGACTTTTAAATTTGAGGATGGCTGTTTGGGTGACTGATGGAGTTTTGATTTACCTGTAACATCTGGCAGGAGGTGATGTGTGCCTATTTTCTAGTTTTGCTTAGGCAATATTGATATTTAAGTGGTAGGGTCAATCTTGGAGTCATAATAGGGATGTTTGGGGATTACAGGGGGCCTCTGTTGCTTGGCAAAGAGTAGAGAAATGTCCCGCAGGGATTTAGAAGTAGTCTGGGTATGTCAGAGAGCTCGAGGATCTCAAAGGGATTAGAACCATGTCACAGGAATGTTGAAGAGCAGTTTCCTTGTATTTGGGGGCAGCGGGGCTACCCCGTGTTAGTCACTGCCTATCACAGTACTTCAATACAAAATCTAAGGGACTCGACCCCAAGCACAATTAGAGTGCAACGGTGTGTCATTGATAGTTTGCAGGGAGAGAGACCTGAATTCTGGGTCACCAGAGGGATGCAGCAGTCCTTCGAAGGCTTTTGCAAACAGCCGAGTGTTCTGTGCCACTAGAGGGGGCAGGTTGTCTTCGCTAACACCCGCAGCAATCCTTCCGTGCGTGTGTGGGGCTAAGGATTTGTCCCGTTGGGCTGAAGTCTCTCTAAAATGGTTTTTATCCATCCTCTTCCCCTCTAAAGCTAAAATATAGGGTAGAAAATTGTTTGTGTAAGAGAGAGTAAATAGAGAGAGTAAAATATCAGAAATATGAAGCTTTAAGTCTTTTATTGGCCTTCTCAACATATATTGCTGACAATATATGTGATTTGTATGGATGAGGTGATATATGAATCTGTCACAGCTGTTGAGCTACTTGATATAATATGCCGCGCTTGTAATTACATTTGAGTGGATTAATATATATTATGAAATATGATTTGGCAATGAATTAATGTGGAAAACTGTTATGGCAGTTATAACAAGGCACCCAGATTAATGGAAAAACCTGCCAGCTCCCACCTTTACACGACTTTATTTTAGATTTCTTCCTCTTTTTTTTTTATCAAGTATCATATTCACCTGCTTCCTGGTGTAGAGTTTCATCTGAAAACTTCAATAAAAATCTCTACTGTGCAACTGATACTGACTTTTACAAAATCAAATATTTTTAAAATTTTTACAGAGGAAAATTCTTAAAATTCTTCTTTTAATGAATAAATAGTAATTTAGAATGACTAGTTGCCACTTTTTCCCTAAGCAAATAAAGTTCTGTATATATTGACTCTGATTGTTCTATGACATGTAATTAAGCACTTATTTAATTAAACTTCCATTAAGTACTTGGGAATTCTGTAGAGTAAGAATCTGGATGACATGCTGTCAATATGTGAGAAACTTTTAAGGAATGAGCTTGATAGCTGGGAAGAGCTCTGTACTGATCTGGAATGTTTTCTTAATCCAGTTCCTTGAGTTGTTGGCTCCCTCTGTAGAAACTACTTTAAATTGCAGTTTGACTTCTCTAGAATTCTTTTATCGCTTCTGTGTATTATACACACACACATAAAAGCGTGAGTCAGATGTACAAAAATAATGATTTATGGTTAGCTACAGAATTTCTATACAGATTCCTCCCTCTTTATTTTTGCCTTCATTTTTCATACTTTTCCTTCATTTTTCATACTTATAACTTTTTTCATGGAGCAGTCTTTACATATGCTTAAATTTAAAATCAAAAATTTTAACTTAGTTTTAGTATGTAATTTCATTTTGTGTCCTTCTGTTGGAGATGCTAAATAAGTAATCTGTGCAATACTTGTACAGGGTGGTAAGCAGATTGTGTCAGTATTTTAAAACTGTGTGTATGTATCAGTACAGTGTTTTAATTGAGCCTCCTGCCTCTGTTCGTGTTCCTTTGTGTGTATAGTACATTAAAGCCCAGCTTTGCTATGTGTCTTTAAAGGCTCTATTAGAACAGTCTGTATTGTTAAACAGCTCCTGGAAATCAGTGTTAATTCATTCTTGTATGGCACAGGGCTTATTTGATGTAAAATAAAACTTATGATAGAAGCTATGGCTGGCAGTTAAGAATAAGGCTTATGTTCCTCTGGGGAGCCTGGTTTTGTAGCCTGAGATGCTTATCTGAGGCTGTTGTATGATACAACACTTCCATGGCAGTGGGAAGGAGGAGTGCTGGAGGGGAAAGGGAAGGATAGTTATGAAAGCCAATGGAGAATCCAAAATATTTTATGTATGTGACATACACAGTGTAAAAACAGCTGCTAAAGAATTGAAACTTTAATTGCTTAAAAGCTCCTAATGTCAGATTCACTGTTTTTCTGTAGTCTTGCTCTTAATTGCATTCATTAATTTTTCTTTTCTTACCTTCAGTAGAGGATGGCTTCTGTCATCTCCTTTGATTACCACAGCCTTATCATAGGTGATACAGAAGAGATATCAAAAGATCCTTCAAGGGAAAGATGTTTTCTAATATTCCAGCTCAAATGTCATTGCTTACAGGAGCTCTCACAGTACTGGTTATTGAGTTAAATTGATCTCTTGTAATGATTTCTTACTTTGACAATTTGTGCAGGAATAGATGGACTGACATGGACCACCTATTTGGTTCTTCCATGTAGTGAGGCCAGGTTACTCTGTTTTTCTTCTTGATAATATTCCTGACAGTGATTACTGTTCCTCAGTGTGTACTAGACATACATGCTTTAAAGCAAGGAAATCATGTTTTTCCTTTTGCTGCCTGTTCCTAAGCTCACTCTCCTGCACAGACTGAGCAGAGAACCCACAACCCTGAACTGAACTCTCAGACTTGGAAGGCTCAAGTGATCTGAACTCCTGTAAAGCACTTCAGCTTGCCTCTCAGCCAGTGTGGAGCAAAGGCTTCACAGACAGCGCAGGATGGCTGCACCCTCCTGTCCTGCTGGGGTTCATTTCCAATACATGCAGTTTGGGCAGTCAGTAAGACATGATTGTCCAGAAGACGACTTCCCTCATGACTTCTCTTGGCACTTCTCTTATTTTTACAACGTGATAAAAAATGGTGTTAATGTTTCAACAGCACTGACTCCTGGTATTGATGAAGTGTGGCGCTGATGCAGTATTGACGGGTCTGTGTGCAGTGACAGACGTATTTGAAGACTGAGTTTGGAATGTGCAGAATGATTTTTTTTTTTCCCATGCTGCTGCATATTTCTGTCACTGTAGTGCTTTATTTCCGATAGAGGATGGGGTGCAGTCTTTTTAGAGTAAGATGCAGTCTTGTGCTACAGAACATGCAAAATCTCCTGGGATTGCTGCTTTTTAGCTAAGGTAGCTAAGGTTTCTGCATCTTTACTTTAGAATTGGACAAGATCTGTCTTGAGAGTATTAATTTTTGTGTTATGCAATGCAGCACTAAGCTTAAGATTTTCCTAAAATTTAGAAATTATTAATTGGACCTTCTAATAGCCTAGAAGATACATTTGTCCTAGTGTCTCTTAGAAAGAGAATCTATTCAAGATGGCTGTGGGATGGTTTTGAGCTGTCAGAGTAATTATTTAACTTCAAGCTGCAAGTTACAGACCAAGAACTGCATATTCTGAAAGAAAGAGTGAGAATTTAATATGGGATTTTTATTCCATTCTCTTACTGTATTTCTTACATGTATTCTTCTCACAGTCCTCTAGACATAGTGCCAGAATCAGAATAAAAGCTATTTACTCACCCGACCATTTTGTAGAATTACATTAATTTTATTGCCTTAAGTATACTGTGTGTGAAGGAGAGCCTTCAGATAATCTTCTGTTGGCAGATCCTGTTTTAATTCTGATTTTGTTCCGATTTTAACGACATAACATCAAAGGTGTTGAAGTGGAGGCGCTGTTTGGAAGCCCCGGCCAAGGGTGTGGTCAGTGCTGGGAGTGCCACCAGCTGAGGGGATGCTTTGAGCCGCAGCACCTTAGTAGCAGCTCTTTGAAACTTGTTGTAAAAGGTGTAAAATGTCTAAAGCTTTTAACCACTTGAAAGGACTTGACAGAGCGCTGTTATCTTTTTGCTTAAAGACTTCTAAGCATGAGGTGAGGGGGCTTTCTGCTTCCATTGAGACTCTTTCAAACCAGTGGAGGTAAGAAATGCATATTTCATGTGCATGCAGCTTGAGCTTGGGATGAGATACACCTCAGTGAGGTGGGGGCTTGGGAGAATTTTTTGTGTAATACAGACCACAAACATCTTTCATGTTCAGATTGCTGTGTTAACTGGTAAGTGAAATTGCAAAACCCACAATAAGAGTGTAATCATCTCTTCTCTAAACTCAGTTTTGATTTTGTTCTGGTTTTTAACGTGTTGCTGGTATGATTATCTAAAAGCTGATCAATGCTAAAGAGAATAAAAATATTCATTATTTAATTCTTAGTAAAAATTTTTTTTATAATCCTGAGAGTAGATGGAGAATTTCCAATATTTTTGCATTTTAGTGACCAAAAAAAAAAAAAATTACTGTAACAGAAGTTACACTATAACTGAATTTTCAAATGCAGGCACATTTCATTTGATTTTTGAGTAGCCTGAGGCTTTTGTGAACTCTTAGGATTTTAAGAATAGGAGTTATTTATTGGTGGCACTTGTGTTTGCCTGCTCATTTTACATCAATAAGGTATGTGTGTTTATTGTGTATTGTTTTTTCATAATTCCATAAGAGGCGTAGTTAGGATATAATGCCAGCATTTTTCCTAAATAATCAGGTAATGCGCTTTATTGTTGTAACATTTGTGTGCAATTAATAACATGGTATAAATTTTTCCTGTGCTGGGACTTCAATTTTTTCACCTGAAGTCTTTTTTTTTAGTGAAACTCTTTAAGAATTGACTTGCCAGAGAATGCCCACTGATGTTACCCTATTATAAAAATGGCAGAATCACATCAGATGTTCCATTTCCAAAGCAGTTAATGCAGTATCACTCTCTCTGCTAATTTGGCTCTAAAAGTATCCTCATTTAGAGATGTAAGCACCACAAATAAAATGTAAAATAAGCTGTAGAGTTTGTTAGCAAGTGAGAGAATAGATAAGTCTCTATTGCCCATTCAGTCTTTTCTGAGTTAAGCTTAGCCCCAAGAGTACCAATTAGTGCTCAGAATAGTGAATTCTGCTGTTTTAAAGGTGGTCATCTATCAGAGCAGATTAAATGGCTTGTGTGAAAATAATTTAGTAGCTGCCCATTAATTGCCTTTCCTTTCATAGAACTGTAGAAAGAGACCTCAAGAGATCATTTAGTTTCAATCCCCCAATCCAACTAGAGATGCATCTTTGTCATTCCTGGCAGATACTTGTCTAGCTGTCTCTAAGGGTCTTTGGAAATAGTAAGATGTCATGTGGAGACAGTGCAATCTTAGTACATTACTTGTAATGGTGTGCTCCTTCATTCCTAGTGAAAAGTTTGCTTGCAGGATGGAACAGAGAACTATTGCCCATAACAGTGAAGAGGGAGTTGGATGGATTACAGAATGCACAGGAATCACAATGGGGGTAAAAAGGCAATGGCTCTAAGCAGGGGAGCCAGGACTGCGTAGGATAAGGCTATGTGCAAAGAGAATGTGCACATGTGTTTTTGCTAGGGTGAGGTTCTGTGCCCCCTTGCACCCCTACAGGTAAAAACAGAGCAGACAGTAGCCTGTAGTGTGAGGAAAATATTGAGACTTGAACCACTTTAGTAGTGTGATGGAAGAGGTCATATAAAGTTGACCGTCTGATTTAATCAAAACATCTGGAAGCTCCTGCTTAGCAGTCTTGAGGTTATGTGTCCAGTATGAATGTGCAGTTTTGCTTTTGCAGAGAGATATGTCTGTTTTGCTTTCCTCCTGCTTGTGAATAATAGTGAAGACTTGCCAGGAAATATTGTCTGATCTACATACTTATATAGTTCAATAATCATTGTATCATGTAATAGTCTCTCAGACATCTAAATTGATTTGTTCTTGAAGCTTTGTACCAGATAAGATTGTAATTTTATGGATTTGTGGCCAAAGCAAACAGGGAATGTAGCTGGCTCTAAATTGCATGGGAAACTTGCTGCACGTTCAGAAGCTGTGTGCCTGAGCCATGGAGCCATCTGCTTATTCTGAAGGGGGTCTTCTGCCCCGATGCTGTTGTGGCTGTGTGATCAGATGACCTTGTTTACAAGAAGTGGAAACAGCAACTGACACACACTGCAGCTTCTGTCCCCAAACCAGCGATCACAGATGGAGTGCAGCTGCTGCAAGGGATTCAGTGGTACCTTCTGGTCACATGAGTCAGCTGGTGCAGTTGCAGCTGCAGATGCCAGTGTCTTTGCTGAGCAGCTGAAACACGCAGACCTTATACAGGCGAGTTCAAGGGTGTGTGGGAGGTGATGGACATAAACTGCCTGTGCCAGTTGAGCATCTGAAGCACCCTGCACCCTGTATGTCAGTCCTGGCCTGATCTTGTCTCTTTAACTGATGTCAATGGTTCTGGTTGTGAGGGGAGTGACAAGAGAGCTACAGACAGTGGCAGTATAATGGCATTACTTAATTTCAATTTCTTATTTCTAATGTCTGTGTAAAACACCCTGAAGACACATATGTTCTCCTATCTCGCTTGTCCTCAATGTAGTTCAGGTCCAATATTGGACTATCAAAGATTGGAGGGCAGAATCACAGTCTTTCACGATGGGAAAAAATATTTGGGTAAATTCAGTATAATGCAAAAATGTGCTTTAAGTTGAAATTGAGTATTTAAACAGGCTATGCAACTCCAGCAGCTAACACTGTGATTTTAAGCTGTAGTGACAATTTTTTCATAGATTTGTTGAAAGCTTCTGAACTAACTTAAAGAACTTTTCTAAAAGTAGGCGATCTCTTGAGCTAACATTTCTAGCACTCAACAACAGTGATATATCAGTCTGTATGCATCAGTGAATAAGCCCACCAATTCCCATCTGTTGACACAGTCCTGCACAGATTTCTTGAATTCTAAGGAAAAAAAAATTGGGTTAGAATTCCAGCAGCAGCTATGAGAATGTTTAGAAACAAACAGCAGCTTTGTTAAAACTTTGCAGTGTGAATATCCCACTTCACAATGAAGAGAAAATCATTCCAGCATAGCTGTCCAAATACATGTGTTATTGGTTGATACATTTTATGGGAATCCTTCCTAAGCTGGGAGGATGTGCCTGTGTCAAGGGTTGGACACTGAACTATTAAACTCTGTGACTGTTTATCTACTGTCTACTCTGAGAAAAATACCCTGAAAATATCTTTAAAACCAGTACTTTCTTTATTTCTCTTGCTCTGGTTATTGCATTGGCAATTACTGTGCAACAGCCTTTTCCCCCTTTGTTTTATGGGGTTTCTTTTGGCTCTGCCACATGTGCTTACCATGAGTAAAGGTTACCACTCTGGTATCGAAAATATAAAATACTTGTTTTTCTGAGAAAATAGGACATCAAATGAGTGAATAGAAGGGGAAATATTAAATTAGTATGAATAAAAAAACTAGAGGGAGGAAGAAGCAGGTGTAAGATACACAGGATACCATCGTTCAAATATTTTTTTAGCGGAAATGGCCAGGTTTGTCTTTTTGTTCTGGTTTTTAATTTTAAAGTATATACTGAGAAGACACTGAATAATTTTCTGCCTAAAAAGCAATAAGAAAAGGCCTAGTTCAGTAAAAGTATTTTCAACTTTCAGTGAATATATTAGAAGGTTTAAGTATCAGAACAAACTTGAATTACAGATGTTGCAATATTTACAAGTTGCACAGTGTGTTATATTTCTTACTTTTTGCGGTGTTTTCCCCCCAATTATTTGTATGTGCAGTTGCCCTTTTCAAACTCTTTGCTAGTACTGCATTTCCTACCAAGACCCCTATATTCTCTGGATGCTGGCTACTCAAAAAACTGTGATTAGAAGTGGAAGTACCCTACTTACCTGTTTTAAAGTTGCTTCTGTGGCTTCATGCTAAGTGTTACGAGTGATGAATATCTCAAAGGGAAGATACTGCCACTGGATGGTGCTGTTGTTATGTTATTTAACTTACTTTCTGTGATAATGTGGATGGCATGAAATCTCCACCCCTGTCCCCCTGAAAGATTTTGTGAAGATCTGCTGCAACAAAGTCCTATGTATAGAGGTCACCAGTAGTAAAATAGTTATCCACACCCTGCACCTTCATGAAGGCAGTTAATTCTGTCTGGTATGAGCTGTATTTGAGCTTTGCAGATGAATGTTTAAAACAAGTTTGGATGACAGCCTGCCTTTGCTAACACAGTTGTTTGTAGGGAAGGTGATGTTCTTGAGGAATGGGATACATTTAAGCCAATCAGCTGTGTGAAATCTACATATTCATAATACATCTAATTATCCAGAAAGAGATGCTGAGTTACTGAAATTGTCACTTTGAACGGTTTCCTAACGAGGGGACTGTCTTTTAAAACGGCAGGGGTTACATAGTTAGCTACCTATTACATTACAAAAAAAAAGTTTTGACTGTTTTATGCAAATATACTGCATTACCTTGTATAAATGAGAAGGTAAATCAGCTTTTGAAAGCCCTTCATGTTTTTTTGAGGGTGGAGAAAATGAATTCTTCTTACAAATTTGCATTTCAAGAAGTAAATAGCTACTTGAAAAGGTGCATTTTCTTTTAAAGATTGCAGTTTGATAAGCTAGAGATTTGAGTGTTAAAATGGCCTTATAAATTTTTGAAATTCATCTTTGAATATGCTATGAACAATTGAAAACATACTCCAATTTTCTTATAAGCTGGCTTAAAAATGGTTTTTTTTTTGTGCTTGCTTTCTCCTTCCCTTCCATTTTCATTCACATATTTTGATATATCTGGAGCAATTGGAGTAAATTTTTTAGAGGCCTGGGAGAGGAGAGAAAGGGTAAGAAAGTCCCTAGAACCTAAGAAAACTATTGCTGTTGTCAGTCCTGACTTCAGAAGAAATTATCAGATTTGGCAACACATCTTCTCTTGTATTATAGCCTGTCTGTTTTACCAGTTGAGCTATTCTGTGTCTGTCTCTAATAACTCTTAGGCTCACTGGGCAATATCAGAACCATGTTTGACAGAGGAGAGAAAATGTGTAGGATAAGAAGTTACTGAAGGTCTTGATAAAGAAGGGAGTTGCATGTCAGGAAAGGGGGGTGGAACACAGACATTTTTCCCTGCAGCAGGATCAGGCCTGATGGACTGGAACAGCCGATGGGCACTACCCAGTAAACCACAATGCAGGGAACCACAAATCAGCGGGTTCTCCCCTTCCACCAGCCAAGCAGCTGGGCTGGAGGAGATGGGGAGAAGAGTGAGGGTCAAAAGGTACTTTGAAGGGACTTCAAGAACATGGCAGAGAAGTAAGTCTGTTCATAAAGCAAATATAGAATATGCATTGTTAAGAAACCAGGCTTCCTTATTACAAGCAGTTTTACTTTCAGCAGGTATATTAAGAGGCTGCTTCTTGGATATGTTGATTACTTGCTGAAATCAGAAGATGGATGCTTGCTCAGTTTGCATCTGAAAGACCTCTGTTTGTTTGTGCTACATCTGTCCTGGAGTTTTAATTTTCCTTTTATTACTTGAATGCTCTGAGAGTAGCTGGCTTTTTTTAAAATTTGTTTTTCTTTTTTACATTTTTTTTTGTTGTCAGACAACCTGTCCCAAAGTCTCTGTTTTAATAAGTATATATTTCAGTCTTCTTTTTTGGATACAATTTTTTCATATTATGTTAACTTTTCTCCTTTCCTGTCTCAACACATCAATGCCTTTACTGTGTTTACTTTACTTGCTGTTGTAGATGTTAGCCCTATCTAGCACTGACATAGTCAATGGCAACTTAAACTTTTGAGGTAACAGTAAATGTATAATCATATGAGGTAATGCTATGTGTCTTAAACTCTCAAAGAGAAGGCAATTCTGTTCCTAGAGCTCTGATCAAGAGCAGGGTTGGGTTAAGGCAGGATGGAATTAGACTGTGAGGAGCTGGATTGAAGTGTTGACAGATTATTTCTGAGAGAAGTCTGGGAAGAAATTCAGAGGCATAGGGACATGCTGCACTACTGTTGGGTCTAAATGGAGACTCTTGGTGCGAGGAGGGGTGCAAGAGAAGATGCAGGCAATCCCTGCTGGAAGCTGAAGTGCAGGAGTTTACAGGGAGTTGACCAACACACTTTGGAGCTCCATGTGGAAGTATTTAATGACAGTGATAAATGGTATTGATCTCATACTTGGAGTGTCTATTGGGCTTCCTTGGTTGGTTGTACAACCTTGGAAGGTTGTGCTTCCTTGAAGCAGGTAGATGTTGTGGGTGGTAGAAGTTGAAAAGAGATGCGAAGTATTATACTAAGTATGTCTAGGACATTATCTCAAAACATTAAGAATAATGGACCCATTCCTCTTGCATTGAGGGTTCAGAAGAGATATAATTCTAGTGGAAAATCCCCTTTGGTTTGTTTAAATAGCTTAATAGAATATGTAACTCTTCCCACTTGATACCAGCAAATGGGAAGTTAGATCTTTTTAGTTTTTTTTAAATTTCCACTTGGCTGAAGTTTTAAAAAATTGCTTAGCATTGAAAAGGACCTAAAATGCTTAAAAGAAAGTGAAGATCTTGGTCAATGATAATCTTATTCTATGTACATGGACCTGTAAGCTGGATGCACTCCTTTTAGTGTGATATATTTTTGTTTCTTCATTTCTTGAATACCTGAAGATGATGTTTCAGAAAGAAAATATGGAAAAATTATCTTTGCGTTCTTCGTTCTTCTTTGTGTACTTCTTCCTGGGACAAACTGAGATCATCTGCAAGAATCCGTGTTCTTGTAATTGAAAATTGGAAATCTTCTGTGCATGTTTATTGGACAATGTTATGTCTCTATGAGGTATTAAAGGAATTTGATTAATGTATTTTATGATTTCATTGATCATGCTTTATATCACATTTTTTTGTAGGTCACTATAAAATAATGTTACTTAATGGTGGGGGAAAAGCCTGGCATTATTCACCCCTCTAGTTTTTTCAAATTCCTCTTTTTTACTATAGGTTCAAAAATGACCAGGCCATACAAAAAAGTGTCAATAAACTGGGATGAAATTTGTGAATCACTGTAGCTAGGTATGTGATTCCAGATACACCTCAGTTTTTCAGGGTTTTTCTTGATTATTTGGTCTGCATGTGGAAGAGTCATTATGTTCTGTTATGTGACTGCTGCTATGCTGTCCAGCTTCTGTATAAAATAGTGAAACAGAATGATCCCTTGTTTGGAGGAATATGAAATCCATAGGTACATTCCCACATGGAGTTCTCATGTTCAGTGTGTCATAGGTCTGCCTCACTTAAATTCTTATTACTAGAGATTCATTTTCTGAGTGTAATGAAGTAACACATCACAAACTCATGTTTTAGTCAGTGTGACTGTGAATATAGATAGGATGTTCAGTGTCAAGATGTAGTGGTAACATGTCTTTTTTTTAAATTTATAATGTACAATAGTCGTGATATATTTTGTAAAACAGATATTGTTTGAGAGCATCCAGCTTCATTTGACGAATAAGACAATTCTTTAAAGATACCATCTGTCCAGGCCACGTGTTTTTGGGTCCAGCATCTTTGTAGTGTAAATTCATGAATCTTCACTGATTACTGGAAGACCCTTCTCCATTTTTTTTTTTTCAGTTATCCTTTTATTTCAACTTTTCTTTCCCTATTATCATTTCTTTGTTTCCAATCTCTTACGTAAAAGAAGTTAGAACTCAGGGTTACAACTTAGTGCCCTGTGTCACTTCTTGCATCTTGGGATACTGTACAAATGCTCTGTCTTGCAAGAGTAAGAATCCTTAATAGATGCATTATAAGGAGGTTGAAAACTGGCCTTTTGTAATGCTCCTCTGATTTTTTTTTAGTAACATATCCTGGTTTCTTCTTCATCTGTTATCCATATAGCAGTTGTGTTAAATCTGTAAGCTGGCTTTTATTTGTTGTTGTTCCACTCTTTCTGAAAGATGGAATTGCTGGAGTTGTCCTGTTTCAGTTGTGCTGTGACTGGTCCTGTCTGGGGGAGCTCTGTCTTTCACTGTGTGCAGACACGTGCACAAGTAAAAGAGGAGGGTGGAAATCTTGGCGTTCTCCCAGGAACAGCTTGCCTCTTCTGCCTTAAAAACTTCAGCGTTAGGGATGTTGTCCCAGACTTGACAACAGCCTTGATAGGGAGAAAATGCAGACTGTTGGAGAGTCGTTTTTTAATATAAAAGAGAAGCTAACCAAGATCAAACCAGTCTGGAAGTTTAAGGCATGCAAACTGATCTAAGATGAAGCATGCTGAAATTGGTAAGCTGGTAGGATGAAGGAATGAAAATCCTGCAAGCAGTATCTTGACAATTAATGATATTAATTATTTTTCCTTGTTAAGTCCTTAATAAACTGAGGTAGGAGAGGACATATACAGATGATATATTTTGCATTAAACACCCAAAGATGCAATGAGAGGGAACAGAGCGGGGAAATTTCTCATATTACGTCATGACTTGTCTCTGAGTACTTGGCGTTATTTAAAACAACTTTGTTGAATTGGATGAACTTTGATCCTAATGAAGAACATTTGATTGATTGAATTAAGTCAGACTTCAAGTGGTGTTTATCTTGAAGAATTATTTGCAAGTGTTAAATGTGTATCTAAACAATATAAGATTAGCATATTTTGTGTATTACATGTTAGCATGCACATTTCTGTTAGCCAAGATGTGTATGTTTACTGCTTTCCAAATTTGCTTGATGTTTCACTTTCTTCTAGCAGAAAGAAGAATTCATTTGGACTTGCTTTTTCTTCCTGCTCTCTCATCATGCAAATACGGGTTTGGAATGAGGTGGTATAGGCTTGATCTTCAAGGATGCAAAGCAGTGTTAGCCTAATCCTTTCTGGTGCTGATACAACGGAAGTAATTTGCTCCAAGTACCCTACTTTGGGGGCAGACACACCTTACCTCCTCTGTGTACTTCACAGTGGAAAGGTGAGATTATGGTTGGTTTTGGGAGATGGGGGGAAGTATCATGATTGTCTGATGTGTAATGCTACCTGTAGGTTACTACAGCTCTGGAAATCAGACTTGGAATGCTGCTTTTGTTTGTTTAAGTAGACTGTAGGTTATCTCAGTCAGTGTTAATACATAAATGAAGGATGCTTAATTAAGCTGACTCACTGGAAGTACATGCAGGAATATAAATTGGGAAAATGGATGTTATGTATAATCCTAAAAACACAGTGGGGAATTAGCCTTTGAGGAAAAGACCTTTAGCTAATCTGGGTTCTGTCTGGACAGATTCAACTAATGTGTTCTGTAGGTGCTTTGATATTAGTGTCTAGTTTGGATTTCCTCTTCTTCTGAATTGATTTTTTCATCTGTCCCCACCTATTTCACTTGACTTCCCATTTCAGAGTGATCTGTGAGCACATACACTGAATTCTTTTTGGACAAAACAAAATAGATAGAATGTTCCAGGAGCATGCCTTATCTGCCTCAGCTGCTGTGAACTCAGGCTCTGAGAGCAGGCAAGAGCTAGTCTGACGGCTGCCCTGAAATACTTGTGCAATGCATGGCTACTGCTAAAGCCAGCTAATTGTCTGGCTCCATCATGGCTCCACATATAGGAGCTTGAAATGAGTTCTAGATCTAGGGCTTCTTGGGGCAATGCACTACTATCCACAAGCTATCTGCATGCTTATATTGGTATTGTTTAACCTTTCAAATGTGGGGCTGCAGCTGCTAAGCTCATAGCTGTTAATGCATTTGAAGCTTTTATCTTGTGCGAAGAATAAATAAGTGAGGACATGGTGAAGACTTCACACTGTTCTTGGAAAAGAGTAACCACCAATGTTGGATGTAAGGAAAAGACAGAAATCAGGACTGGACTGGAATGCATTTACTGGATGTTAATAATGCTTGTTTGTTAGCTTAGGGATGTTTTCATGCAGTTAAGATTTTATAAAAAGTTTGCTCTACAGGAACTGGATTTAGACTAGTAATGGTTGTTCCTCTTTTTGCAGTTCAAGTTAAGTTCTACATTTAGGCTTAGCATGAACTGTTTTGATAGAGACTTTAACATCACTGCAGGGTTTTTTTGTATAATTTCTATTTTTAATTTCAGTTGCAATACTAAGATGTCAGAGTAATTGCTGCTTGAAAAATCAATTAAGTAAAACAAAGTTCACAGATATTAAATAACAATAGAACATAGAAAAAATTGTTGGGAGTAGCAAAAGACATGGAATGGTTGTGCTTTTGCACCACCCAGGTAGTGATACAAGCAGCATTGTTTGGCAGTTGCCACCTCTGACTCTTGACATAAATGAGAGAAAGTGGTTTGAGTTTTGATGGAAGGGAGGAGGAATTTTATAGATGATGCATCTACTGTCCTCTCTGAGGTTTACTTTTTATTTTCATTTTCTTGTTATTTGCTTTGAAGCTGTTAAATCATCTTCAGTTTTCTTGAGCTGATAGACTGCTAAGCTGTTTCTTTGGGGTTGGTTTTGTGACTTGGGTTTTGAGGTTAGACTTGAGCATGTAGACTGGGACTTGATTCTCTAATGTATAGGATTTGAATTTTTTTGATGACTGTTCCTCAGCCTGTAATAGTTTTGGGTTTTTTCTATGTCTACCAGATCCTGAGTTATCAGTGAACTGGGATTTCTGTAGAGTATTGTTATTGTATCACTGCTGACTGAGAGAGAGAGAGAAATCAGTTCTGTTTTTAAACTTCTGGAAAAAGTACCAGTGTGTCTCAAATTGTCAATAGACCAGGCATGAAAAAAATGACTGACTTCTGTGGATGAGAGAGGCTGGATAGTACAGACAGTACATTTGGGTCACTGTGGTGAAGAGCAGCACTTTGACCTTTTATGTGCTGCCCATGTGCTAAGTTTCAAAGGTTTGGAGGAAGAGGCTTGTGTCTTCTTGTTGGTTTGCTTGGGTTTTTTTTCTTAAACTTTATAGCTGAGCGTTCTTAACTTGTTTGAATTCCTATCGTAGTCATGGTGTGGTCGTTGTAAAATTCATTTGTTAGCCTTTCAGAGGAAAGATGTGCATGCTTATTGTAAATTACATGCATCAAATTGATTTGAAATTGGACCATTAGTTACATTGATTTAAAGTGCCAGAAAATTGATCTAAATTTCATAATTTAAGAACGGAACTAGTTTCTCTTACTTACATGAGGGTGATTTATTTAGAGACCAACTGGAGCATGAGTACTTGTATAATAAAGTAGATAATGGAGTGACAGCAGTACTGGAAAAGAAATAAAAGGGCTATCACAGTTTGTTCAGGGAATAATTTCATTGTAACCTATTAAAAATCAAACATACTTGAATATTTCTGAAGTTCTTGTTAAAATGTGTTTCCACATACCATCACATCTTTTACCATTGCATTTCTTTCCTTTCCTTTTTTAGTATGCTTTGAAGATTTGGTTGGCAAGCATTATGTCTGTTGAATAAAACCTTCAAAACAAAAGGCTTTTTCTGTGTAATAAGTGAGAATGATACGCTAGCATATTAGATTCAGAAAATGCTGATTAGGAAAATTAGGAAGTTAAGTATACTGGAAAGTTTGAAAAGATGTCAGATACTGAAATTACCCCGCAAAGCAACAGTTGGGGGAAGTGTGTGAAAGTAAAATTTGAACTCTTTTTTTGTTTCTAAACCTTTACAACTGGTGGTAATATTCTGGGTGAACTGTTCATGCTGTGGCTAGTTTGTGGAGCCAGCAAATACAGGTAGGCCATGAGGAAATGTACACTGTGTTTTGAATCAAACAAAGTGAAATTGCACAGATGTGGAGTATAACAGTCTTCAAGCAACTTAAATAGTGGATTACCAAGTGTAGGTGACATTGGAAAATACTCTTATATTATAGAAAAATTTTAACTACTTGAGGCAGTTAATTCTGTTACTTTGGATTACGTACTTAATGGCAAGAAGTGCACTCATTCATTCATTCATTCATTCATGTAAGTTATGACCTCTGATCCACGGGGTGCTCTTAAACTTTAAATGTTTTTTTGTACAACTGAATTTGAATGTCTGCATATTGAGCTTTTTCTTATTTGTCTTAGATTCTTAATGCTGCGAAGCACAGACTCAGGTTTGTGAAGGTGCCCTTTGTTACAGGGGGCTCGTGTCATAGTGATGTGCCTTACTGAAGCCAGAAGTTTCCTAGGGCTGGGCTGCCTGGCATCCTCTGTTAATGGTCACAGAAATGTGCAAGGGGAGCCTGAGAACCAATTATGTATGCTAAATATTTTCTTTGTGCTGAAGGGTACTGCTGATGCATATGCTTTGAATTAACTTCATATTAGTTTCATCATTCTGGTGTTTGATTTTGCTAAAGTCATGTTTTTGACACAGGCTAATTCATTATTATCTTCAACAGAAAACTGATTGTGTGTTTGTTTAATGTGAATGGATTTTCCTAAGTGTGCAAAAACTAAATCAGAACATTATGATCAATTGTGGTTATTCCTGTTGTGTTTCACTACAGACTTAATACCTTGTATATGCAGAGAGCAGCACTGGTGCTAAGCTGTGAGAGTAAATGCCTGTAGATAGATTACCTGTTAGCCTATAACAATATTTTGGAGGGACTAGTACAGATTTTGAGAGCAGGAGTTTGAAAAAAATGAAGAGGGGCATTTTGTACCTTACTGTGTTCAGGTTGTTGAAGCTAAGTACATCGTCTCAGGGAATTGAGTTGTAAGACAAGTTATGGCAGTTCTAAACCTGAAACAGTTTTTGAAAAAGATCAAGATGCTCTAATTTTAACTTTTCCAAGCAAAGTTCAGCAGATACAATAAGCGAAATTTATAAATGCAATTGGAAATGGGAGGCAAAATAGTAGGTATAGAGATTGAGTTTAGTTTTAATGATGAAAAAATGCTGTAATTATTGATTATAGTGGGCAAGTAGGTCAGTTATGTTAATGTACGCACTTAAATTTGATGTCTGTTTAGATTCTTTGATAAAGAGGGCAAGTATTTAGACAAAAATACTTTATTTAGATAAAAATAATGGTAAGATGTTTTAATTTTGGTAATGAATGAAGAGAGCATTGGGAGATGGGATGGAGAGAACCAATTATTGTTCTTGAAGCTTTTTGAGTCTTCTTTTGGTGTTAAATGAAAATAAAAAGTGTTAAGGTCTTACTTCTTAAAGTATTTTTTTAACTTTTATCTGTGATGTTACCGACTGGCTGTTTCACTTTTCTTGCTTGATATTAATTTAAATATATAATAAAATTATTTAAAACCACCATATTTTTACTGGTTGCTAAATTTGTTAATTGCCAAGAAGGTAAAAATGACTTCAAGATTTTGTTTATATAGTAAATGCATCTTTAAAAAAATTGCATTCTAACTTGCACTGTGAGTAGTGCCATTAGTAATGAACATCATAGAGGGACCTGACAATGTATGAATTATTCACTGGTAGATTATTATATCTTTGTTGTTAGCATGCAAGATAATGAACATAATTACTGTAGCAGTGTACTCAGGGGAATGTGTGGTTCTTCCCTCTGTCTAGACTGGAGTTACCATCTGAAGGAGCTTTAAGCAAATATGGATGAGGTCTAGCAGCTGAGTTGCTGCTGCTGATTTCCCTCTGCTGCTTTAATAAAAGCATATGCTTTGTACACTTTAATCTTAAAGGTGGTTTGGGTTTTTTGGGGTGGACTTTGGTTTTAATTTTTGAGAGTAATAATCATCCTTCTGTTCTCAGTCTGGCAATATTGTGTACTCACTGAAAGGATCTGATGTTTAATTGTAGCAGCTTTGGAGATGTACCCTCTTCTGTTAGAATGGTCTATTACAGTAAATTAGTATGAACAGTCTAATTGCTTAGGAAATCCAGGGTAAAAGGTTAATCAGCAATTTAACTTTCTTTAAAAGACTTAGCTTGTTATGATTTACGTGTCTTGAAGAATTCTGCAGGCATTAGTTTGTATGCTCTCTAATCTGTGAGGATGTCCACCTGATCTTAAGTTAAGCTTTCTTGATAAACCAAGTACTTCTATTTTCTGTTTTATATTATGATAACATAAATTATCTGTAATAAGCCGTCCTAATTAATGTTGGTAAATCTAGAGCTCTGCTCCAATTACACACTAATCAATTATACACTAATTGAATTCTACTTAGCTTGATACAGTGCATCATTAATCAGGTTCAGATTTAATACAACAGATTTAATGTATTAACCAAAAAATTGGTACATTCAAGTAGGGGAAAATAAAGGAAGTCACTAGGCCAAACAGTGTACATAAATACTTTCTTATCAATAATGTGTTATAGAAGATTTAATTTTTCCTGAGGGAGGTATAACTGAAACTAGTTCTTTGTGAACAGATTATTGTTACAAGCTGAAACCACTGATAATATAATAGATTTAAGCAGATCATGGTGCTTGTTCTGAATGTTATACCTAATTATCTAACACAGTCAGTTGCCTCACTTCTAATGTTATTGAAATGATTAGTTATAAATTAAATGTGTAAATTCTGCTCAGACTTTTAAAGGCTTTATCCATATATAACTCTTCATTGGAGTTTAACCTTTCTACTGCACTTACCAGTGAGACAGACACGTGTGCAAGGAGCTGTCTGCACATTCTCTTTTCCTTCTCCTTGTGCAGGGCCTGGGAATGACTGAAATCTGCCACCTGGAGACTCTCTAAAAGTTTGAGTTGCAAGGGTGCACTTACCTTGAACAGTAAAAGGCCACACAGAGCTAATATGGTTTCCAAAAGGGCTACCAAATAAAGACATTAACCAGACAAATAGAAAATTCTTCCAAATAGAAGAGACAGCCCAGCTAGCAAAACAAAGTCTGCAGATTAGATCACTTAAAAAACCTCTGTGCTTCTCAGAAATAGTTAAAGGGGATTAAAGGAGTTGAACAGCTATTTCATAAAATACTAGGTAGGAATTAAATTGAATAATAAACTAAGTTAAATTTTCTTGCTCAGAGGACAGTAAGATAAGTTCTCATGTATCTTTGCTGGAGAAAAAAGCAGGAAGACAATTAGATTGGGAAAAATATTTTGGAAACCATTACTCAAAAACAGGAATAAGAGAACATATGGGTAATGGTTGCTATCCTCAGGCCTGCTGTTATGGATAACATGCATGTTTGCAGAGAAAAGGATTTGAAAAAATACTTTTTTGTGATTCTGCCTGTTCAGGAACAAAAAAATCATGACCAAGACTTATTTTCTTTTTCTGTATTTTTGTCTAGCGATATCTTATATTTTCATTTTGTGGATGTACTTGTTCTTTCTACAAGTTAACAAATGCATGGTTAATATCAGTTCCAGTAACAACGTGATGATTGTATATGACACACGGGTTTGCTTTTGGGAGTATTCAGTGTGGATGTGCCTCCTCATTATCTCTCAAAGTGTTTTGAAGTAATTTGCCTTGTTTTACACTGAAACTGACCATCCCCATTTATACAGGTAGTTATTGCCTTCTCCACTAAGGTGACAGTCGCTGTCAGCAGTATGATTGTCTTAAATTCTTTAGTCTTCATAACAAGTGGTATCTCCATGCCAGTAGTCTTTGACAATATGATCATACATTATTTTTTATGTAGAGCTGTTCAGAGCACAGTATGAAATGGAAGGTGATTCTGAAATGACAAGATGTCCTTGTGCATAGAGCATCATACACTGTGGAAGATGGGATATGTGCATATGAATGAAAAGAGAGAGAGTGAAAATTGTGCAGGTTCCTGTACAGCAGAATTGAAGAATCTCCTGAAAGATTGATTTGTGGTTTTCTGTGTAACTTCTCCAATTTTCACACATGATTCTTTTTTCTCTTCCAAGTGTTTGACTTGTGATTAAATACATGCACTCATACATACAATGTATTTCATATATATGCACATACACATACTTCTTTCTGATAATTGGGGTTTTTCATTTTTAATATTACTTTTGCTTGTATGAGTTAAAAGTCAGTAAAGTGATTTTTGAAGACTGTATTGGTTACCTCTGTATCAACTTCTTAGATATTATTGAAGGATAGCATTTTTCACAATTGTTTAGTTACTAGAATGCAGGCTTTAAATACAACTTGCATTTGGTTCTGTTTTGACAATAGTAGTTAATAATGTATGGTTTTTGTTAAAGCACTGTTGAAAAAAAAATCTTATTGAGCTATTTGTGGTGTTTTTTTAAAAGATGTTTAAGATTTCACATTCAGTTTAACTGATCACAGATGAAACTGTAAATTAATACCTCATGAGTTTTACTGACTGCAGGGCATTGTTTGTGATTCAAAGCTGCTTTGTTCCTACTCCCTAGGAAAAGCAAACAAATTAGAGTTCACCATGATATCAAACTATTTATTAAAACTGAAGACTCTGATTTTGAATTTATTACTTGACTGTGACTTTCACTATAACCTGTTAAGAACAAAAGCCTGATCTTTAAGAATTTAAATAAAATAGATAAAATTGGTTTAATTGTTGGTCTAAATTCACCTTGGTTGAAATTTCGTACTTGAAGGATTACATGGCATACAAAGTGAGAAAATGTAAGTTACATCTGTTCAGCTGGGGTTTTTATATGTTTCCATTGCTACTGACTCGTATATGGTCTTGATACAA
Source organism: Pyrgilauda ruficollis (assembly GCF_017590135.1). NCBI lineage: Eukaryota > Metazoa > Chordata > Aves > Passeriformes > Passeridae > Pyrgilauda > Pyrgilauda ruficollis. The sequence continues at coordinate 11,428,168 of NW_024509210.1, read as the reverse complement.
ATAATTTCTCTGCAAAAAACCTTCAGTCATTCTAACCTAGAGAGAGAATGTTTGTTTCTTCAACGTCCTTTTTTTGTATTTTCTAATGTCAGAAAGCGTTTATAGGGAGGCTTTTATATATTTTACTATTTTTGCAGAATTAATGAATAAACATTGGAGAGGGAAATAGTTTTGCACAATTTGAGACCTTCTTCCTATGCTACACTGCTAGAAAAAGATGGACTTTGCCTGTGAACAGAGTGGTGTATTCAAGGTTACAGGGGTCTCACCCACCATGTATAGGTAGTGACACTATCTTTAAGCTGTCTACTTAATAATGCTCCCTTAATAATGTGGATCACCTCACAAGGCCAGCAAAAACTACACTTTGAAATGTGTTTGAATTGGGTACTGTTGCTGTCGTGTGGCAAACACCAGCCGGCCTTGGGCATAAGAGCAAATGTGGTTTTGTAAACAGTTCAGCCACACTAACATTAGTGTAATACACCAAGTATTCTCAATAATAAAGCAGTGTGCCATGGTGACCAAGGCTGCTTAAAACAGCTGAAGTGGCTCGAGTTCCTCTGCTTGATTTTGTATAACAATGTAGCTATGGTCACATCCAGTCAGTTCAAAGGCTTAATTACTAGTATTTGAGGCTAGAGAGAAGGGCTGTGAAATACGGCAAACATTTCTAAGTATTTGTGTTAGAGTCATTGTTAAGCTGTCCATATTGTTTCTAGACATTTCATTTCTCCATTGAACTCCATTATTTTCAATCTTTTCTTAAGAATTAGTTTGTGAAGAAAATGTTATTATCAAATTAGTGGTTACTGTGAAACCACTAAATTAATTGCCAGGTAGTTATGTACAGGTGTTTTGTTTCAGTGGCTTTCCAGTCAAAGAAATTAACTTTCACTGGTGTGTGGCTGCTGAGTTCCCAGGTGGGATTTGTTGTGTCAAGGACTGGGCCCATGTAAGCCTGATGAGCTTCAACAATTCCCAATGCAAGCAGGGTCCTGCACCTGGCTCGGGGCAGCCCCTGCTCTCAATCAGGCTGAGATATGAAGGAGCTGAGAGCAGCCCTGCCAAGGAAGACTTGTGGTCATGAGCAAACAGCAAGCTGAGGGTGAGCCAGCCGTGGTGGGCACACAGCCCAGGCAGCCAACAGCATCCTGGGCTGCCTCAAAAGCAGCATGGCCAGCAGGTCAAGGGAAGAGATTCTGCCCTTGTGAGACCTCACTTGGAGTGCTGCATCCCTTTCTGGGGTCCCCAGCACAGAAAAGACACACATCTGTTGGAAGGGGTCAGGAGAAGGACCCCATCCTTCAATACATTCGTGGTGAGGTTGGATGGGGCTCTGAGCAACCTGTTCCAGGTAAAGATACTTTACTTATTGCACTTGAACTAGTTAACCTTTAAAGGTTTTCTCTAACCTAAGCTAGTCTATGATTTCAAGGTCCATAATGTATTTCTGTACTTCATAAAGAGAGATTAAATTTTTTTTGCAGGCCTAAAGGTAAGAAGGTAAGTTTCTTCTTCTTTCATTGCAGCCTTCTTGGGAGTGGAGGAAAATTCTTTAATGCACATCTCCTGTGACAAAATGCTGTCTTTTTAGAAATACTGTTCAGCAAAAGGGCTGGTGGAATTCTGTGCAACATGACAGCTGACCATAAGTTTCTTAATAAAAGCTTGAAAAGTTACACAGTGTGTCACCAAACGTGTCTTGTTAGTGTTGTAGCGGTAGGGTACATGCAGACAGGGAAAGTCAAAATTACTTTTTTTCAGAGGAAAACATAGTGTTGTCTTATTTGTGTCAAATATTTGTATTTTTCCTTTCAGTCCATTAATTGCTGTTCTGCTGTGAAATTAGTCTTTTAAGTGCTGTTTGGAGCACTGATTTTCAAAATGACTTATGCAGTACTATCCCCTTGTAGCTTTGCTGTAACTTGTGATTTTCTTTCTTTGTTTTGTTAGGTTGGTGCCCCTGTGCCTTGCCCTGCCCTCCCCAGTTCATTGCATATGCTAATTCCCCCCCCAAAAGGTGACCCTCTGAGATGGTGCCTGTGGAGTGAAGAGATGGACTGAATTGTCATAGGCTGTGGGATGAGTTATTTTTAGCTGTTGGCATTTCAGGCTGGAACACTTCATTCTGTCGTGCTTGTTAATGAGTCATCTGGAGAAAATGGGCTTGCTTTCAGAGAGGGTCTGTAGCAAATAATAATAGGCTAATCTCTGCAGGAGATACTCTGTCAAGTAACTAAAACTTCAACTAGAAAATATGCTGAAATGGAGACTAATCTCCCTGTAAGAATAAGCATGCACTCACTATTATTATTATTATTGTATAATCATGTATATGAAAATCTCAAAAACTGGAAAACTTAGGAAGAACCTGGTAAGGGTATAATAGTGAAACATTTTTGAGGAAGAAGTTTAATTGAAAACAGTCACATTTTAGAGATAGAGAGGAAAATATAGTTGCTTCCTAATTGAGAACATCATAGACTTTCTAAAATTTGAATGTGTTCCCTAGTTCTAGAGGAATCTCCTGGAAAGATTCCTAAGTAGAGGAGCACTACAAAGAGCTTGCGCCTTTGAGAGAACTCCAAATTCATTAACATTATGTATTCTTTTTAAGGATTAACCAGCATCTTTGCTTTTCTCCCTACTGAATACTATATTTAATTTTTTTTTTTACTTTTCTGTGTGCAATTTGTAGTCTCTCCTTCAACTTCTTCCCTCAAGGTTTCAAGGTTTTGTATTGATATAGCATGGGAGGCTTTGTTTTGGATATGATATTATCAACACTCAAGTAAAAAACTTAATGTAAGAGTAACTAATCAAAGCTCTTGATCTGGTTGCTTTGTTTTTTTGTTATTGAAATTCCAGACTTTGGTAGTACAGATGATTCATTTGTAAAAAAAAAAAGGCAAATATTTAGAGCGAACTGTTGAAAGACAAGATAAAAAAGACTCCCAAGCCCTCTTCTATAAGGGAATGTTTTAAAGAATAGCTTGAGTATCAAGTCTTTTGTCACCTTTGGTACTTCTAATGCCACTTACCATCTGTACACGTCTTATTTTGTTTACACATCTTCCTCCTGTAAAGCAGATTACACATCTGAAGACTCCTTTCTTTTTTGGTGGCAAAAGGTTATATCCTTTAGAGCTAATAATTTTTACTCTCCATTGATTATTAAGCTGTTTGGGTTTGCCCTTGATTTATAAATGGAGTACTGAGATAAAAAAAGAATACTTTCTCTTACCTTATTGAGATACATATTTTTGCATTATTAGCAGGTGTTGACCATTCAATGTATACTGTTTCAACTCAGCTTCTCATGTTGCTGTGGTCACTCTACAACATGGTTTAAACCAATTCAGTGTAGTGATTCTGATATTACCAGTGTGTGCTGCTCCAAATTAACTCACAATGCTTGGACTGGGTTAGTCAAGATAAATTATTTGACATTTTAGAAATTTGGCAAATATCTACACTGTGGACAGAAGTGTTGGGTCAAAACAGTTGAGAAACCTATAAATAAGCTTGTGTGAGTATCGGAGTCAGTTTAACTTCAATAGCATGTAAGTTTTTTCCTACTATGAGTAGGTGACTGTCTGCATGTATATTGAAGACAGAGCTGTACTGAGAAACAGGGAGGATAAAGAGAACTAAACACGAAATATCTCTCAGTATTTACTGATGGTTGTGCTCAAAGCAGGGTTTTCTGCACTCATTTGTTCATGAGGAAAACTATTACAGTTCACTGCATGTTAATAGGAGCTTGGAGTGGATGCATACTGCCTTCTTATACTTATATCTCCTGATGTATTTTTAATGTTTTCCTGGTTTAAATGTGCCAACTGTCTACCAATTTAAAGAATTTTAAATAGCACAAGGGTTGAAGAAAAATACATGTTTTAGCAGAGGAGTTGCATTGACATGAACCATCTATATTACAGCAATGCAAAAAAATTGGCTTAGGTTGTGGTTAACAACTGTTACCGTTATGTTGAATTTTGTGTTAATAGAGAATATTACTTAGATTAAATGTTTCTTAGTCTGAGTGATGCATGGGAACAATTAGTTGATAATTTGGTTTTGAAACAGCTCTGCAAAACTTTCTAATATCTTTTTGGCTCTAAATCGGAACCCAAACTTTGCACCTAACACATTTTTTACAATTTTTATGTATTTATAGATTAAAGTACAAACTGTAAAATTTCTATAGTAAAACATTTCTGTCTACCATGTGTGAGTGCGCCTATGGATTTTTGTGGGGTTTTTTGTCAGTTCATTCCAGTTTAATATGATTTGTACTACAGCATTAGATAATCCAAATTGTAGTAAGGATATGATCCAAGATCTCTTGATGACTAAATACTCTTCATATTAAAATATTCTTGGCAAATACTTTATTAAGTTAAACAAATTTTCACTTTGATGTGAGCTGGAGTAAGTTGATGCTTGTGAAACAGCAGTTTCAATTAGCATTCACTAAAGGTTTATTGACAGTTAACACCTGGTCTCTACTGTGCCAAGTGGGAAACATCTACTGCAGTCTCTTATATTTGCTGCATAATTAGGATTATGATCTCTAATTTGCTTTTAATTTTGTAAATCTAGTCTTACTTTCAAAACCAGTTAGTGTTACTTTTGTTCCTGAATTTTTATTGTAGATCAAAGATAGTGATGATAAAAGGATTAAGTTCAGTACTTTGTAATATGATAAACAATTTGCCCTTTCACTGTTTTTAGTTAGCAAGTAAATTTGGACATGAAAAATTTACTGGTAGGTCTCATAAAGCACATATTCTTCCCATGCTGCTTCTGAGAAGCAAACAGAAAATGCCATAGTTGTAGTAGTAGTATTCTTGTACACAAGCTGCCAGATGCATACTGGGAACATCAGGAACAAGTGTAAGTGTAATGGTGCTGAGAAATAACAAAGGAAATGACCGTGTTCCTCAGTGCTCCAGAACAGACTTTGGTGCATTCAAGGATGAAGAAGGTAAATGCTACATTCTTTTCCCTGCCTGCAATGCCTTTTGATCCTTATTGGCTATGCATAAGGGCAGAGAGCTGTTTCTGCCTATGGTGTTTTGCAACAAACTATGGTGAAAATCCCTAGATGTATCAACAAAATGTTTGAGTCTTGGCTGTTGTTTTGGAAGATCCTCCTTCAAAAAGACAGTGGGAGGAAAGCATGCAGTTGTAGTGAATTACTGAACTGACAGAATTTCTTTATTAATAGTGGTTTTGATTACTTCCCTTATATGAAACTTCTTAAAATATTTTGAATAGAAATTTAATAGAGGGAGGGATGTTATAGTAATGATATATTATACACAAATTTTAAGGCTTGAAAAGGTGCTCTGTGCATTTATAGTGTATGTATTTGTAATGTTTAGAGACAGCATCAGGAATGTGCTCTTTAATTATCTAGTGGTATAGAGTGGGCGGGGTTGTGGGGTTTTTTTGTTTGTTTTCATTTTCCTACACCATTGTAGAATATCAGCAGAAAAACTGGCCTTGTGGCTGATACTTCTGAGTGTAATCATATATATTTTTGAGATAATGTGGAGGAAGACATCCAGATAATCTGGAATAAGGGGGGGCTTTTCAAGAACACTTGCGTAAATTTGCCTCTGCTGAAAAAAAAACTTTGAGAAATTTCTTTAAATCATGCTCTTAAGAGCTGATGTTTTAACCTTACATTTGAATGACTGTTACTTCTTCCATCTTGTTTCAATATGCCTAAATGCAAACACATGTGGAAAATGTTCTTTTGGCTTTTATCAAACTGACATTTAAGTGCATTTTTTTCAACCTCACTAACATTTGTGGTAAAATATTTCAAAGCTATGAATCTTGCAATTTGCCTATGCATTTTTTCTTTTTTCATATAATAACATTTGGTACTCATAATCCTAACCTGGTTGGAATTACTGGCTTTTTTCATTTGGTGTTTGTTTGGATGAGGTGATTAGGAAAATACTTCATGTGAATTCTAGTTTGCAGCAGTAAATGCTTCCATGAAGAGTCACCGTTCTGTGAACTTCAGTAAATAAAGGAGAAAAATATGATGATCTGCTCTATTCAATTGTGGCAGTCCTATTCGTAACAAATTTAGCTTTCTGTTGTGTTATACAGCTATGGTGCTAACCTGTCTGCAATACTTCCTTCTTAGCATGCTTCGTTCTTCCCCTTTGCTCCCCTACCCCTTCCCAAGCTCTTTAATTCTGTGCCAAGCTAATAAGAACTAGCTCTGCATAAAGTCAGTCATTGCCAAGCAGCTGTTACGAAGTTTCCTCATGTACCTCTGTGATTGTACCTCATTTCAAAAGGGGATTTTTGCTCTTTCAGGTTCAATTTTAATTAAGAGCAACCAATTATATCTGTATCTCAATTCGTTCTATCTCAAAGAGTAGGGATGACAGTGTTCATATATGTAACTATCCTTTCTAGGGTTTGAACTTTGAGCACAGAGTTGTACAATTTAGGTGGAGAAATTAGGTACACTATTTAGAGTTAAAAATATGAATTGCGCTTTTTTAAAACCCACAGAATTAGTTCTAAAATATTCTCCCTTCTGTTTTAAAATAATACTCTCTGATGTAATTATCATGTTTGAATCTCAAGACTAGACCTTTTTCTTAAATGTAAATTAGATTTTTCTTAGGATGAGATTATGAGGGCTTCAGCTTGCCTGCTAACACTGACCAGGGAAGGTTGTCTTTCAACAACATGTGCCCCATCTGCCTGGCGGTGTGGCTGCCTGCATTGTTCTGGCACTGGCCCAGGCTGTGATGAAACTGAGAATGTGACAGATGACAAGCTTGTCCAGATGTACGCATAACTACTTCTGCCATGCCCTGCAAAACAATCAGGATGCAGGTTTGGCATTATTTCCTTGTTTGTGTTGGTTTATTCCTTGAGGGTTTCCTTAAAGATTGAAATAATATTTGGTGTTGTTCTTGTAGTTTTACGGAGCTTTTATTATTATTAAAACAGGTTGTAAAATATGATTCTTGCTCTCTTACATACTTTCTTCTTTAATTTATGGAGTGATTTCATAGGCAATTGGACACAGGTTACTTAATTTGAAGATTTAAGTAGATTTTAAAAAAAATGCAATTAAAAGGATCAAACATCTAACTGTCAGCAAATTAGTCTGGCTCTTCTCACAGCTGAACATTTAAAGCTATTGCCATGTCTTAATATGACTGCTTCTTGCCAGTAAAAATAAATATCTGGCAAAGGTGTCAGAATCACCATTAATTATGACTTTTAATTAAAAGTCTAATTAAAATTCACCCAATACCTTAAAAACATACCAAATCCTTGTCTGCCTCCCTCTCTTGGAGGTATCAACAATGGCCGCATCCTCAGCCAGAACATAACCTTTAAAGAAAAGGAGTTATAGACTTATTTGCAGCTTGCAACCTTTTATTGATTATTTAAGAGGTTTCAGTCTTAGTGGTTTTGAAGACTTTTATAACACCAAATAAATATACAGTCCACTGAAAATACTTTATTATTGTTATATGAAGTAGCCTGATTTTTGTCTTACATTCCGGCTGTCATTATCTGGTTACCTGGCATTCAAAAGGGAAAAAATTACTTTTCTCTCCTCCCTACCTGCTTTTGGCAGGTGATTTTTTGATGTGTTACTCCTGCTGATGTGTTCTATTGAGTCCATCTTAGGTAATAAGCAGATATATCAAAAGATATCCAGGGCAACATACCCTGCTGAAAAACAAGAGATTACTTTTTTCTATTTCTCGCAGATAAGTAGCTTCTGACATATGCATCGGGATTGCTTTTTTTCTGGTGCAGTCTTGATGTAAGACTGGTATTCTGTGGCTATTTTACTCTTCAAAAAAGGTTTTTTTGTAGTTTAATATAAATTATGTCATAAAATTTAGCAGCATTTCTTGAATTGCTTTAATTTTCCATAGTGTAGTTCCACTGCCTTATGTTGACTGGTTTTGGTTGTAGGGAATGTTTTATGTGCTTATTTTTCTTGTCAGTTTGATTTTGGAACCATGGTGAGCCATACATGAGTGTATCTGTTGCTGTGTAACAAGAAGACAGTCCCAGCTCCAAACCCTTCAGAATTTGAGTGTAAAGCAAGTTATGAGAGACGGGTATTGATCCACGAGAGGATTGCCAGTTATTAGGCTGGAGAGTAGCCTCGGGAAATCACACAGCCTTGCTGATGACTTTTTTATGACATTATGGTGAAAGATAGTTTGAAGGAAGATTTAAAGTAGTTTTGCTAATAGCCACAGAAAATTCTAGTAACTGGACATTGGATGATATCATGGGTTAGTGAGAGAAAAGCTATTTTTGTTGACAGCTTTGTGCCCGGAGGCTGTTGTAAATGTGAATGTACCGAATGAAGGATGGTATGTTCAGTGCATAGCACTGCAGGGCCTGGAAAATGTAGAGAAGTGACTTCTGCTTGCATTGACTGAGAAGGGGCTGTGAGAGAGCTGGGGTGAGAGGCAAGAGCTGGTCAGAGGGGGAGCTGACACAGATGATCTTTGCAGGTGTCTGAAGGGATTAGATATTACAGCAAATGCATTTTTCTCTACAGTACAGTAAATCATGCTTTTTAAAGAAGTGCTATGAGAAGGAATAGTGTAAGGTTTACACATAGTTTAGTAAGAGCACACAGAGAAAGTGACTAGTGATGCTCGGGTTATGAATGGTCTGAGAGTCAAACAGGGTGGTGCAATTGTCAGCAGTGATATTTACTGGGGGAAAATTCTAACAGCTGTCTCCAGTTTGAGGTAATGGCATGGCATATGTTAGAAGAGTCTGTTACTTCTAAAAATCAGCCTCCACCTCCTGTAAAGTAAGGAGGTGTACTTTGCTAAAAAAAAAAAAAGGCAGATTATATTCTCATTCTTGTTTGTGTTCTTTTGTGTAATAGCTTCTTCTACTACCACCTTATAATTTTTTTTAATAACCATTAATTCTGTCAAAAGTGAGACTAGTGAACAGCCTCACCTTTCAGTATCAAGTTCAATTAGTACATTCTCTTTTGAAGAAGGGAAAAAAAAGCAACTGACAGAAGTGTTATTGCCTTGACTGTAACTGAGCAAAACATTAACATATCCTCTTTGGTCAGTGCTAGAGGTGATCATCAGTACCACAGCTGAAAACATATGCTGCTGCAAATGCAAACTTTTTTTGGTTAAAATATGCTTTAATGTGGTGGACAAATTCATGGTACTAAAAATAGAGGCCCCTTTATATGGTGCCGATTGTGGGATTTATTATTCTGTTATTTAAGGTAATGGTATGTTGTGAGGTCAGAAAAAGGGTCACGGTTCTCAGATACAGAACAGCCTTAGAAATACTCAGAAAAACCAGCAACTATGGAATAAAAAGCAAAAATAATATTCTGTTGTGCTCATGAGGTTCTAATTTTCTTGAATTATCCTAAGTGTGATAACAGGTGAGTTCTGAAGGACACACAGCAGCTCTGTTCAGCATTCCTGAGCTGTGGAGCAGTTTCTGCAGTTGGACTTGCTTCCTTCAAGGGGAGGGTTTTCTAAAAGCAAGCTCTGTGTTTCTGAGGCATGCAGGAATGAGTCTTCCCTTTGCAGGTCAGGCAGGCAGCACACAGTGACAAAGTCTGTGTTCCCACGCTGCCTGTGCCATCTGCTGACATTCAGAAAAATGTCCGTGTGACTGTTCATCTGGAGATAAAAAACTATGAGCACGCTGAATTTTGAGGTCATGCTTGATGCAACTCAGGCTCTTGTAGATTAAACCAACAGAATTTATATCGTCCTTCTGACGTGTTATGGAAAATGACCAGCGAAATTTACTTTAGTTGCAGCTGTATAAACTCATTATATTTTATGTAACACATATTTAGAGATGTTAAATTCACCATCTTAATTTGAAGAAAAGGACATACATGTTTTTATGTTCAGTTTGAAGTAGTGTAACCATCATTTGTATTACTGTATTAAGTAATTGTAAAGTAATTTGTTCAGATTATTTATTAGATTGCATAGCTGTCACCTTGAAATTTTTATAATACAGATGGTGTTTTGTGGCAATTTCCATTTTTTTTCCTCCAAATTCAGATAGTGTATATTTTATTTTTCATTTGAACTACAAGGTAATTATTTGAACACATACTTACCTAGACATAGAGCTGCTTACATGGGTGCTCAACTGAAGTATACTGTGTTTGCAAGGTTTAACATGCCATTAAATAATGTGGACATGGAAACATCTTGAATTTCCTTTAGGTAAAAGAATTAAAATATCAACTTGTGTGCTTATAGATATACAAGAATACAAAAATAACCATGTGACTTGCACAGTACGTACTCAAATCAAGTGAAAAGGCAAAATGTCAATTAAATTGAAGAAAAAAGATTGCCAAAGTACTTAATTGGTTCATAATGGTTTGTCTTTGCTTGGAAAGCAATTGTTAAGAGACCTGTTGGGTTTTGTTATTTTTTTCCCACTTTCAGCTACTTGCTATCATTTAAGGTTTCAATTGCTTGACTTAGAACTGGTGGATAATTAGTAGTGTGGATAACTGTGAAAAGCATATGTAGTAATTTAGTTCTTGATTCTTTCTAATTGTCTGCCCGTTGGTAGTTCGCTAGGGGTAAGTAGCTCATTACTCCAACACTTTAAATGGAAAGTACTGCAAAAAGAAAAATGCTCTTATTAATAAGATGGTATTGAAAATAAAAACCTTTTAAACAAATAAGTCACCATTTGACAAATCTATCCCCAAAGCTCTTGTTCACATAATGTAAGAAGATTGGAGTTGTGAGGAGGAGTGAAAGGGTAGGGTTGGTAGATAGCATTCAACTTGCACTGTGATTGAAATAAAGATGTGTCACTCCTTAAAACAAAGCTAAGCACAATAAAATATATTGGAATACATCTAACTGGGCAGGCTTCATTTGTTGAAGGAAAAGTTAATAGGCATTACAGGCAAATACATGCTATTAAAATTAGGGTAATGGAGGTAATTTTGAACCTCATATCTGCAAACAAAGTTTACAGTAAACATTTTGATTGGCTTGCAGGAGTACTTCTGAGTCTGACATCTTCTGAGGTTGCTAATCCTGCTGTTTAATCCACTCATTTTGAAGTGTGCTTGGAATTTAAAGGCATGATGCTGTATTTGTGCACAGCCTCCCTGCAGTCTCCATTACTCCCTCATTCCAGTTCCCTTTTCTAGAGCCTGTGACCAGACTGAAGACTGTTCTTGAGTGGTTGTATCCTCTGATCAGAGCTGTAACACATATCCTACACAAAGAACACTGGGTCTTAACCAGAATGTGTGATCTGAAATATGAGGGTAGATACTTCTGTTAAAAGTTCAAATATTTGCTTTAGTATTCAAACCTAATATACTACTGAATGTTGATAGAGAATTCTGTATTTTCATAGTAGGATGGCTTGAAGGGTTTGAAAGTTCACCTGGAGACACCTTTTCTGTTATTAAATTTTCTCACATACTGCTGGATTTGTTCATCAAAGTTCTTCACCTGTCAAAATGTACTGTTTCATATGAAATCTTAAAATATAGCACTATTGTTTGGGTTAAGTTAATTTTGAACTAGGCAGCTCAATCTCCTCAATCTTCTCTCTTAAGCTAGAAACAGAATATGAAATTTAATGAGGTGGTATAAACATCTGAATACCTTTATTTATGTAATTTTTCTTCAACCATGTATTTTACCAATCTAGCAGTTCAGTTCTAACAGTTTGCAGTTTAGCTTCTGCTCCAGATAATTTTTTTCCCCCTCGTTGTTTACTCCACTCACAACTTTTAGGTAAAGAGTTCAGTTTGATGTCATGCTTTGTGTTGTGGTTTAGACAAACCCTAAATGAATGTTTCCTGCTTGCATTATGTGTAACAGTCGATCTGTGTGAATTTCTTGTTTTCAAGTAATGTCATGTCATCTACTTCTAATCTTCGTGACTTGTTTTGGGGAAAAAATATTGCAGAGTTTAATTTTTTTCTCTACTTTTTCTTAACAGATTTGAAGAACTTGTGAAAAAGTTCAAAGTAGAATATCATGCTGGTGGTTCCACTCAAAATTCCGTTAAAGTGGCCCAGGTTTGTTCTTCCTAAGCAAAGAATTATTGATAATTTCAAGTGTTGTGTTTGAATCTGCTCTGTGTTGTCTGTTGCATCACGAACACTGCAGAGTGGCTACTTGTGATTCTGTTGCTCAGCCTGTGCTGGTAGTGTTGTATGTGGCTTGTTTTGTGCTCTTTGTCTTTAGTCTTTTCCCAAGTGTTCTGCAAAGGTTATAGCTACACCTCCAGTGTACCAAGAGTGAAAAGCTTTTGTCAAAGATGTGTGCTGGAAGGAGAAGAAGCGAGGACAAGGTCGCTAGCTGCAGTTAGCAATCTTACACTGAGAAAAGCCACAAAGACAGTGGTTAAACAGTGAAATTATTGAGTCTCTGTGCTTGGAGATTTTCATAATGTACCAGGATGAGCCCTTTGGTCAGGCAAATCTAAATTTGAGGCTGTCTCTGCTTTGACTGGTGTGTTGGACTGGAGAATTGCAGAGGTCCTGTCTAGCCTGCATTGTTCTGTGATTCTAACCACATTTATCCTGTAAGAACTTCAAAGTTTGTCCATAAAAGACTGAAACATAAAACTTTCTTTTATACAATGGGAATGTTTCTGGCTATGGGTGTGATGAACAGCAGTAATGATGAATTTAGTTTCAGGTATATTAGGTTTTCTATAACTAAAGTATGCTTTTTGTCAAAACACTTTCAGGCATATATACCTGTATGCATATTGTCATATTATGAGAGATGTAAAAATTCTATTTAAAAATACACAAATGGCACTTAGGATCTTCTTGTTAATGATCTTGGCATATTAACTTTGAGGCTCCCTATATAGTTAAAACTGACTGCCAGATAACATTAAATGCACATTTGGAAGAAATAATATTATATTATAATAAAGGTTGCTCCCTGCTTTGCTCCCTCATAAAAAGGATAAAAATTATTGTCATAATTACTGTTCCTTTCTACAAAACTAAACTTACTAAAGTTTTCATTTTCAGAAACCTCAAATGTCTTGAAAATATTTTGCATTTAAAAAAAATGTTGCATATGTTTTAATGTATATAGTGTTGTCATTCTGAAATGGTTATGGTTTTAAAATATAATCAGCTTCCTGAGCTTTTTTTTTTTTCAACCATGGGGTCAAGACAATTTTTTGCTTCCGATATTTTTGAAAAATATCTTAATCAATGTAGCTCAAGTTATTGGAATAATTTTCTGTTAGATATCACTGTTGCTTGACCTATGGTGATGGTGTAAAGGTGGTGCCTTTTCATGACAGCTGACTAGAGGTGAACCTTTTGGAGTGACTTCTGGAACTGTTTATTAGTTGAGAGACGAGAATTTTTGCTTCTGTTGCTGCATTTAGTTTGGGGGGGTTAGAAGCGAATGTATGTGATAGAAACTCAGAGTTTCTTTGAAGTGCTCAAAGAGCCCAGGATTTTAGTTCCATCTCTCCTTGAAGTGACCTCTGTGGCATTAGTTAATTTATTAGCAAACTATGTTTCATTCTTTAACTGTCATTAATCTGTCAGTCCAGGTGTTGTTCAATGATATTATGAAGTACACAGAACCCATATAGAGTTGAGGAAATAGATCAAATTTAAATCAGTGAAATGTAGGTATTTCTGTGGCAATGCGCCTTTCTTACACTGATCGGGTTTTGTCAGTGAACTTTTTCCTTTATCTTGGCTCAGAGCTGGGAGCCTCATTCAGCTCCAGTTGCCATCTGGAATTGTATTTGTCTCCAGAAGGTTTGTCATCTCCTAGTTTCTGTTTTAGATATGATTGAAACTTAAACAGTTGTGCATGAATAACATAACATCACTAAAGGTCTTTAAAAAGAGAGATGGGAGAGTGAGAAAGAGGAAAAAATGTGAATTCTGGAAATCTTGAAAGAAGCTGTTTTTCTGTAAGCTTTAGAGAAGAAAAAAATATGCAAGGATAGGAAAAAAGTAGTTGAAATGTAAACCAAAAATTAAATTAGAAATTCTGGAAGAGTTTTTGCAGCAATATTTGTTCATTTATTGGAGAGAATGAGTGTGTAAGTAACCTTAGAGCAATTAATTTGTTGAAAGTAGTGGGAGAAAGGAACACTACTTTAGGAAGCTTACCTGGTGACTGAGAAGTAAAGGACCAATAAATAAGTTCAGAGTGCTAAGGTACACTTGGAGTGAATGTGGACTCTCTGTGAGAAGATGCTGGGAAGAAATCCTAAGAATACAGCTCTTACTAATTTCTCAACATTGTGGGAAAAGCTTGAAAAAGTGTGCTATGAGTGCTAAAACCTAGAAGAGTTTATTCCAACTGTTTAAAAGTTGGTCAGAAATAATGACGTGTTAAAATAAAGGCATCCTTGAAAGCCTGACTACAATGAAATGCTACTGAGTAGAATGGTTGAAAATGAACAAATGGGCCCTGAAGACTGACAAATTGCTTTTTTAAAAGTTGAGTTCTCAGTGGAAAGAGGAGTGTAATAGCAAAAGTGCAAAAAAAAAATCAAATTTGAAAAAAAAGGAAGAACTTAGGAAGCAGCTCAAGGTTATGGAATTGTTTGTTTCAGATAGGTAGATGCTCTTTAAAGGTCAGAAAAGCAACACTATGTTGAAACAAAAATACCCAAAGGCAATGGGTGGAGAAACTTCAGAGTATATAATGTGTTTAAAAAGGGAAAATGAACCTGTCAGATGCTTGCTTACATGGTGTACGGTGATCATCTGGTGATCATCTGCTCATGGTGTATGAGCACATCATCATCTGTTACATGTGCTCATATATTTTGGATATTTCCTTTGTACCTGCAAAGGTGGTATCATCTACTCAAGAAATGCTCTCTCTGTTTCTGAGCAGGGTAAGCCCATTTCTTTAAGAAAAAAAAGTTTTAGAAATACCGTATTTGTCATGTGTGAAAAATTTGAGATTGTAATCACAGAAAGAGCCAATAGGAAGAATTCTGAATTACGAAGAAAACTGGGAAGAAAATGAAGCTTAAATCATGGAGTTTGGAACTAAAATTTGAAGCAGCATAAACTATAAAGGAAGCAAAGATTTTAGACGTTTACAAAGAATTAACCAGAATTACAGTTAAGCTGTGAAGAACAGAGTTAGATTTTTTTTTTTTTCCTCAGCATGTTAACAGAAAGGAAAGATGTGAAGTGCAGCCGTGAAGGAGGAATTTGGCTGGTAGGGTACGAAAGGGAATCTCTGTATTTTTTCAATGTTGTCTTGCAGCAGAGCAGGAGAGCGTGTGGCACTCTGCAGGACTGAACAATAGTCGGAGAGCATTGTGAAAACCAGAAAGCTGAAGGTTGGCCCTGTCAACTGCCCAAAGCAGACATCATGTGGACAGGGTATCTCAGCAGGGTCAGGAAAAGAGAAAGGTCTGGACATATGAGGGACAATAGAAAAGTTGGTTTGTTTTTTTTTTAATAGAAATGCTTCTAAGGTACAATGGAGAAGTCATATTTCCAGGAAATGAAATGTGGAAGCAGGGTCACACCATACATTAGAGGGAAAGCTCTGTAAAGGAAAGGAAAGAGCAAAGGAAAAATTCTCCTGTTGCAGAAGAAATACAGAAGACTGTTGGAGTAAACATTGAGAGGATGGAAGATAAATGACCAAGGGGAAGAAACTCAGAAATATAACACTCTTCAAAAGCGTTTTATATAAGCATTTTTATAAGTACAAAAATATTTCTTAAAAATACCTGCAAATGGTGAAAGAGAGTACAAAGAACAATGTAAAAGTAATGAAGGGCAGTGCTAAAGCTCGTTATGGTTAGGTTTTTTGGAATATTAAAGTTCTTTGAACTGATCCTGGAAAGAGTTAGGGAATCATTATTATCATGGCTTGACTCATGATGTGAGAAGGGCAGGGGGGAAGTGATTGATATATTCCTGAAATGACAGTAGCAGGCATAAAAATGGAAAAGATAAAATAAATGAGACAACAGTTTAGTCATTCCTTAATGAGATTGAATTAACAGCAAATTATGCTTTGGAAATACTAATTCATATTAAGAGAGTAATGGTGAAGAAGTGAAGAAAGTGGAGACAGAATGTGAGAGAAATGACAAAACTGAGAGAAAAGTTAATAAGTAATTTGGAGAGAGAAAAACTGTATAAAAATCCCTCTGTTGCTTTGATTCTGTATTCCCTCACTGTCCCGTTCTTGTTTCTCTCTTACCAATCTGCTTTCCTTGTCAACTCTAATCCTTCTTGCATGTAAATTTGTTCACCTGCAAATAAAGATGGCTAACCATGACAGATTGAGTACTTATAAACCTTAAAGACAAGTCTTATTGAAGCATCTTTTTCTTTGAGACTTTAGTACTCAGCGGAAAAATAGAGACAGAATGTAAACAATGGGAAGGGGGTAAAAGGAGTGACAAAGGGCTTTCCTGACTGCAATACAATACAGAAAACAGATGGAACCCAGATAATCAGTAAAACACAGGTACTATTAGGCACAGTTGTTGGGGAGTTTTTTTTTTTTGTTTTTTTTTTTTTTTTTTATTTATTTATATATATATATATATTTTTTTTTTTTTCCCCTTAACCCACCAAGAAGACATGTTGATAACTTTGCTGGATCAAATTTCAATTGATCAGGCATCAGTCACTAAAAATTCCTTGATAATACTTTGGAAAATGAGGACTAGAGAGGATGACTGAATTGCAGTCCTTTAATTTCTGGAATAGAAACTGAAGTTTAACTTTCCTGTTTGCTTGGCATTAGAATTATCCCTTTATACTAACTTTTAGTTTTGCTGTATGTTTGAAGTTGTGATGCATGCTTAAGAACAAGAAGTGTAGGGGTATCAAATTGAAACTGGAGTGTGCTTCTCTGACCTTTACTTGTCTCATTAAATTTTGGCTTTATATCTAATATGATATGTGACATCTTGCTTTAATCTGAGCTCTTGCAATCTCTCCAGATGATTGGATCCATTATATTAAATCTATAAAATATGCATACATGTAACTGCATGCAGTTCATAAATAATGTATTATTTTAGGGTTCTGCCAACAAACCAAATTCAGATTCATAGAGACAGTGTTTTACTACTACTCAGCTTCCTTCCCTAATTTTAGTTAAGCCTGTGCCCATCTGACAACAAACATTGATCTAGAAAGGAAAAAAATTCGGAGTCTTTTAATAGGGCTCATGACTTTAAAGTATGTAAAGCAAATAGCTTACACATGCAGAGAGGGCAAGTATTGCTGACCAGGCTGTATTTGTGTGATTTTTATCAGCATTTATTTTGCTTTTGGAGTGCTGAGGTTAGAACTGCAAGAAATAGTCTTTGAAGTTTTATCTTTCTAACACAAGTGCTGGATTTCAAGTTCAACTTGATAGAATTTTATAGCTTGGATTTTAAACTACACGACCTTGGCAACAAACAGCACATTTTCATTCTTGTTTTTCTGAAGAACTTACAAAGAATGCCACAATCTTCATCCTCAGAATGGGTGCTCCTGGTTTTTGTCCTATTTCTTAATAGCTGATTTTTATTCTAGCAATTCTAGTATTGCTGTGAATCTAATTTAGCAGCTAGAGAATCCTGTATTCTATTGTTTATTAATCCCTGGTAGAATAGTGAAATTCTCATTAGAGAAGTTTTATTATTGCTGATGCAATGTGAGCTTGGAAGAATGTAGCTTGACACATTTCAACTTGAATTGGTAGGACTGGCAGGTAAAGGGAAAAATGTAAAATAGAAATTTTTGGAAGCTTTCATATAGATAACTCTTGGGAATTCACAATAATGTTTGTGTAATGACACCTGACAAAAGCATCATAACTCCCTTTTTCTTTCTGCATTACTTCTTGCCATCTAATTGTAACCTTTCAATTTTGGAGCTGTACAATATTTTTGGGAAAAGCCTACATCCTGCCATCTTCAAAGAAGTTTGGCTTTGAACTAGAGTATGTCTTTATTAAGAGTAAATAAAATGTTGATTGGAATGACTTTTAAATGAGGGATAACATTAAGAGAGAATAATATGCTAAATTATGTTGAACTTTTGAATTCACATCAGGGAAGTATGGCACTTTTCTGAATATCAGCCTCTATTTCAAGCACTTGTAAATTAATCCAAATTTTCATTTTTCCATTATGATTAACTTGTTCTGTTAATCTAAAGGGATTGTGCGTTTTAGCATTCTAATGAACTCATAAATATGAGAATTTAGCTTTGAAAAATGACCAGATTCGTGCTTGTTTATAAAAAGTAGTATGCTTTAAAGGTTTAGAAGTATTTTAAATTTTTACTACTTGTTATGAGAGTAATTAGTCAAACCTTGGATTTATATTAAGCACATCTGTCTACTGGGTCACTTCATGCTTAATCTAAAAATATGTAAAATTAAAAATTTATCTATGAAGAATACTTGCAAGCACAGAGCTGCATTTTATAAATTATATGAGCTGTCATCTTGTAAACATCTAAGTAGCTTCATTGCAACTGATTCCACGCTTTTAAAATGAAGTTTATACCTATTTGCCAAGAAGTACCCTTGGTTAAACAGTACTTACTGAGTGTAACCTAAAAGATCCATAACACAGGGATCCATCAGTCCTTTAGTGGTTTCCTCATCACTCTGCTGTCATTCTGTATAAATGAGCATATAACTAATGAATTTAATCTTTTCCTCACTTGTGAGACTTTCTGGATTACTTCTCTGCAGCAGATTAGACTGAGGCATTGAGCAGGAGGCAAGATTTGGCTCAGGAGCAGGCTTTAAAATGTATTGAACATGCATACCTGGCATGGAGATAATGGAAAGGCTATCACAGGGGTCACCCCAAGCATACTCTCCATTTTTCATGTTGACGCAACTTTGCAGGAACTGTCATTTTTTAATGAAATCAATGATGCCATCAACTAGAAATGTTCTGCTTAATTGTGTGCTTAAAACCACTTACACAACAAATAGCTTTCTCCAAAAACTCTTTCTGGACTATAACTCCAAGGAAGTGCAAGCAAGTCCCCTAAACAACTTTTTCCTCCTGCTTAGTAAAGCAAAGAACATTTAGCTCTGTATTTTTCTGACAAAAAGGAAATAGGTAATTTTTTTTTTTTTGCTCAGAGAGGTAGGTTTTTTTGCTTTCCTGAACCGTTTGGACCGGAATGTTAAATTCCTCAGAGTTAGTTTTGGCCATACGCTTGATATTCCTTAAGCAGCTTCATTTTCATTCTTTAAGCAGCTCTGCTCATATGGGCTTGGTGGCCCCATCAAACATGTGTTTCCAATATTTTCAGTGGTTTAATCCAGCTTTTAAGAAAATGTACAAAAAAGGTCTCTAAACCATTTTCTGTTTGGTATGGTTTAATAAACTTAGGGGTAATAGCCTTACCCTCTCTTCAGAAAAAAAATCCTGGGGTGTGTGCTTCTTTCTGTGCCAGGTCTCACATGTTTCTGCCATGCTAGGATAGCATTCTCAGTGTGGTCTTCTGTCAGTGTCATGTGCTGTCCTGCAAGTGCACATACCTGCTTCTCAAACCTGTTGCATGTAAAAGAAGATAAACCAGACAAAGAGCTGGGACTTAGAGCTAATATTTTCTTATTTATGCCTTACTAAAGTTTAAATGCTGCTAGTCACTTAAGTGGATTTCTTAAACACCTGTCCTCAATGCCATGTGTGATCAGTCCTAATCAATGAGATGTGTATGTGCTGAAGGAGTAGCAAAACATGCCTCAGAGCTAACAAAAACAGTCATTTAAGTTTGTCTTTCTGGAAATACAGCAGTGGCTATTCCCACTATGGCAGAGATGATGTCCTGTTGACAGTGTCACAGCAGACAGTACCACATGCCAGTGACATCAGTTTCCTGAGCTACTTATTCTCTCAAGCACGTTCTGTCACTCATGTGTGTTTCCAAATCAGTCTGTGTCGAACATCACAGTGATGTGTCCCTGCTTGTTACAGACAGACAGCCTTTCCTCATCAGGATTAAAACATGCAGCTTGGGAAACTGGTGTAATGCCTAAATTGATCAGTACAGATGTCAGAGAAATTTTGTAACATTTGAGAGTTTCCTAGATTTTTTTGGAATGTCTTAGAGAAAATTGCCAGACCTTTTACTCAGCTGTAGCTAAGAAGATTTTCAAAGCCTTATTCAGAGCTACGTGGACAGTTCAATAAAAGCAACAAAACCTTTTCATCCTAATGACAAACTCTGCGAAAATGTAAGCAAATTTCCCCCCAGATTACAAAGCTGGGAACTTGTCAAGCTTTCTTTGTGCTTGTGAAGGAAGCTCATCCATTGTTTATGTGGTTATGGAACAGATGATGCAAGATGCAGCAGTGGACTGGAGGATCTGACTTTTTGAGGCTGCTGATAGTGAGGCTTTTTCTGTACACTGGAAAATAGCTGTGTACGACTCTCTGTATATTTACAGACCTGGGAATATAATTTCAGCCACTATCAGGCTGGTCAGAAAATAAAGGTCCAAAGAGCCTGTGACTCTTTGTTTTTCAGATCCTGCAATGCCAGGTCCCTAAATCTGCCCTCTCGAAAATGGGAGAGACCATTGCCAGTTTGACAACAGATTTTGTTAGATGGTAACTGTTAAGCAGTGAAAGACAAACGTCCTTATGTGCATCACTTTGCTGTGGAATTGAGTGGTTCACTGCTGGTCCTATGGACTTGTCTGTCTCATGCACCAGAACCATATTCACTTGTTTTTCAGGTCTTGCTCCTGGTCAGCAGCATCAATAGCATTGTAGGAAGATGATCTTCAAAGTGATTTTGGATGTGACATATTTTAGAAAAACAGAAAAGGAGTTGTACCATCACATTCCTGCTAAATCCATTCAGATAGAACCTTGAAACTCTCTCTTCTTCCGTGTGTTTGAGTGAGCTTCGGTGTACATATGCAGCCTCTGTGCATCCATCCAAAATTGTAATTTATTTAAATGATTAGAAACTGTTTCTGTATTCTGGAGTAGTCAAACATCAGTCACCCACATGGAATCAGAAGGCACTGTATAAATGGTGGCAGTTGGTTCTTTCTGGGTAAGCATTTCAGCTGCCTGCTGCTTGACTCAGCTCATATGCCTCTTTAGCTATGATAACATCATGTTTTGAAGCTGTAAATTTTTTTTTTTTATTTTTCAAAAGCAACGAAGGAATTTAGACTCTGTCTCTAAGCTGAATGCTGAATGTCCACTTGAATGCTGAATGAGGAAACTCAAACTTTATTGGTTTTTCATTCTGCATTTCCCTGAGTCAACACCACTTTTAACTTGTAAGACATGCTATATATGAGTGATATTAATTAGCACATTCCCTAATTTGTCTTATCCTGAAAATTAAGCTGTTTCTAGGCAATGCAGTAATTAGTGCAGGCTGGGATTTCTCCTTTTCAGCAAAAATCTGAAAGTATCAGTAATATCAGTAACCCACAATAAGGGGGCCTGTTTCCAAAGGTGCCATGATGTGAATCCCCCGATGTTTTTGTGTGCGGAATGACAATGGGACTTTATCAGAACATTTTGCCTCATAAAACTTTCCATGCAGCAGTGGGCCGATGGCTTGACTGACATTTATTTGACTTGCTCCCACTGGTTGACACTGGAAGGAGAATGAGTGCTTGATTTGGCAATCTCAGAAGAGAGGGTAAATCCCTGTGCTTCACTGATATTAATTTGGCGTGCCACTCAAGCCTTGGGAGCTCCAGAGCTGTTTTATCCATAGCAGCTCAATAAGTTACATAACTACATCTTTAGCAATTAATTAATGTTAAGTGATGTGATACAGTGGGGAGTTAATTGCCCTGGGAATCTGAAATGCCAAGTTAGAGAGGTTTCTTGCACATCTCTGGAATGCTTCCTGTTGGAAGTATACTTTTTTTTCCTCCTTAACACAAACATTGACAATGTTGCTGTTAGCTAAGAACTCTGTGCAGGCTTCATAATGTACTATTCCTGGAAATTCTTCCCTCAGAAAGTTTAAATATATTGGTATAAGTTCTTTACACATTTTTTTGTTGTATCCACAGGTTTGTTGCCTGAAACTATTCTTTTCTCTCCTTCAATGATTTGTGCTCAGGCCAAGAGGATGTATGTGTGATTTTCTACTTTGAATTAGTGCTCACTTATATTGTAGGTCTGTAATAAATTAGTATACCTTTCTCTTTCTTGTGGATATGATGGAGGTAATAGTGATTTATCAGAATAGAAATTTAATACAGGAATTTGCTTAAACTTTTTAACAGAGCATAGAGTTAAGGACTGATTTGTCAGGAGGTACAGTAGTGCTTTTTTTAGGATCCTGAGCATGATTTCAAAGGGGCAAACTGTCAACTACATGAACAGACTGTGATTCAGTGGCTTTTGCAGTAACAAGCATTATGCTGCTTTCTTCAAAGAAAGGATATGGGACAATGCAATTAATTCCCCATAGAGAAGTCTAATCCTAGCACTGCTCAATTAGCAATATACTTACACCCTGACCCATAAGAGTAGGCCTGTAGGTTATCTTGTTATTGGTACATATGTCTAGTAAAAAAAAAGAAACAAAAAAAACTTTTGAAACTTTTGTAAAATTTGATCTCCTCCATATGCATTGAGTTTCACAGCTTTATTTTTCTTGCTGCAAAAATAATATTTGGATGTATTAGGTCTGTTATCATCTCGACTGTAGTAGAAAATGTACCAGAGTATTTACCCCATGTTGCTGGAGTGCCATTCAAAATGGTCACAAGACCTGAAGGGTAAAAATATGGCTCTTGTATACTGTGCATTTGTTAAAGCAGAAAAAAATATGCAGCAGCTCCACTTAGTTTTTTGCTGTATTGTACCCATAAAGTACTGAAAGCTGGCAGTTATTCACTTCAAATGCTGTGCTTGTGTTCTGCTTTTAACTGAGGGATTTTTTCACTTGTGAGTGAGGAAGAGACCTTTATGTGTAATAGCTGCATTCTTCATCCTTGCCTTGCTATGCAAGATCCTGTTCCTAAGGATCTATCACTCTTCCTCCATCCTCACTGGATGAACTGAACAATGTCTGAAGTATTTAACTTGTTTGCTTCTACACAGTTTTATTTTTTCCATTTTTCTTATAAAAAGACTACTCTGATTTACTGAGGCATCTTTAGGAGTTAGAAGCAGACTTTGTGGAACTGAATGGTATTTACTTATACAAGACATACTTTATATTACATACATATCAGTATAAGCAGAGTGAAGTTGAGGTCCTACTGAAGTGAAATGACTACACCCAATTATACTGAGTTTCTTCATGACATTACAGTCTGACAAATAAACAAATTCAATAAAATTATTTATTCTTGTTCTGCCAATGGTAGCATTAATGTGTTGACACTTATTTGTAAACCCTAAGAATACATCTTTATTTTATTGTCTTTGTAGTGGTATAAGTGAGCTGTAAGATCAATTAGGTTGGTTAGCTTGTCTTTTAAAAATACAGCCTGAAATCAGCGATCTCATATTCTTTATTTGTAAATAAAATAAATGGGTTTTGGTTTTTAAAAACAGTTTTTTAGAGCTCACTGGAACTCTTAAGATTAGCTAAGATTTTCTGCCTTTTTCATGCATCTTTTGTGGAGTAAAGTCTGCATGACTATAGATTAATTCCGTAGTTTACAGTAGATAATTATTAAATGAAAAAGGAAACTGGTTGATATTAATGTTTAACGTTGTTAGTATTCATTGTTCAAGTTTTTAAAATACATTGTGTACAGAGACTACAGTGGTGTGACAGATGAAGAGAGCTGACTTTTATGTGGCCTCAGCAGTTCTCATCTGTGATCTCAAAATGGGTCAGCTTATTCTGTAACAGCTGCTCAATTGCTGCAACCTGCAGGCTGGAATTCTGAGAGAACATGGGTGCTGGTTTATTTTAATTTACCAGGCTGTCACCTAGGGTAGCTCAGTAGATACGTCATGAGCCAGTGAATTGTTGCTGCAGTGAGGGCAAGGGTTCCTGGGAAAGGCATTGGTAGGCTGCTGCTTAAACACCACTAAACTCTGCCATGGAAATCTGCTCCTTCTGTAAGTCAGAGCTGGTCACCTAGCTGAGAACCCGGGAAATCAGCTCTTCCTCCCTAGGGGTGCACGTTACAGGAATTCATCTGCATCATTCACTGGTGTCCAGCTAGGTCTGCATGGGCCTGCACTGTTGTGAGAGGGAATTTGATCTCAGATTATTGCATCCTTTATTTGTGAATAGTCCTAAAGATAATTGTGAGGTAGTCCAAGATTCAGCATTAGCCTAATTACAGTAACTGTTCCCCAAATTAATTTTGGTAATGGTTATCATGTATGAAATGCAGATACCTTGATAACATGGTGACATGCATTACATTTTAAAATTGCTATGAAAAGTTGCTAACTACTGCTGCTTGTAACAATCTGCCCTACTCCCATGTAAAAAATGACATAAGATGGTAACTCTTGATTAAGTCTTTAGAGATTGCCTATTTAAGTCACTGTGAAGTTTTTCCAACTATTACTTTCAAAACTTTATTAAATGGAAATATACAAAATGCAAAGAAATGAACTCTGCAGAAATATACCTATGCTACAATTATATCTAATACTTAATTATTATATCATTAATTGAATTTTTTAAACAATTACATGCTTTACAGTACATTAAAAGTTTTGGTTTTCTTCCAAAGAAATTATTCTTAAATAATTAGTCTCAAATAAGCATTTGTCTGCCTATTTAGTTAGGTTCATAACCTTGTCAGTTTTTTTTATTACAAGCCTTGGCCCTCTAAACTGGGAACTTATCAAATTTTGCCATTGCTATTGATGATGAAGATATATCTACTTTTTAAAATTCTTTGCAGTCATTCTGTAACAAACTGCATGCTCTGTTTTCCACTAAGCATGTTCTAGGATCTAGAGATCTAGAATGAACAGAGACTGATGGGTCACAAATAAGAGCAGGTTGGCAGGAATCAAAGGAAAATTTTCTTTTTCTGCTACCCTGTTTCTGGTATGGTTGGATAATGGCTTTAGGTATGACACATATAATTTTTCAGAAGAGCTAACATGATTTAAAAAACTGTAGCAATGACAGTTTTTAAATTTACATACATAATGTAAATTTGAGTTTTATGCTGGGAATGCTGCTGTGAAGTAGACTAAGTGTGATTTTCTGTGACAATCTAACTGTGTTAGAATTGTAGACTAGATGACTCAAAGCTGCCCTGCTAAAAATAAAGCAGGTTTCTGTTTTAAAATCTGAGCTGTACACACAAATTCAGAATATGTATGCAAATAGGAAAAGAAAAAAAACAAAAAACACCCCGGGCTTCTGTCCATGAGATATGTTTTGTGGTATTTTATGTAACTCTTATATACAGTTCAAAGATTTGAAGATACTGAGAATTAAGAGACTTATAAGTTTAGGTAACTGTGACCTGGTCATCAGAAGCTTACATTTCCAAGAGACCCCTGTGTCAATAGCCTAGTATTTTTCTTGCAAACAAAAGAAGCTCAGTAGAGCAATTAGTGAGGCAGCAGAAGCTTGACAAGCTTTTAAAAGCACTTTTTTGCTTTTAACAAAAGCAAACATCAAGGTTTGCTTTTGTTAAATTTTATGGCCAAGTTAAATTTTAGAATCAATTTAAAGATGAATAATGAAGTTCCAAAGCAGCTTCCCTCACAAAATGGAGAATTGCATGGCATGCTTTATTACCCATGTTTAGGTATAGTAGTTGAGTGTGTTCCATGTCAAGCAAGCAATAACATTTGTGAGATGATTGTTTTTTACTTGCAACATGATTGAATGAATTGGCATTTTGGGTTCTCTGTTTTTCTTTTACTCTTGTGATGTTTTTAATCTTGTAATTTTTCCTATCCATTCTTTGAGACATACTGATTAACTATTTTGTTAGTCATATCAAGATGAGTTTTAATTATTGTTTCTTGTTTTCTAGAAGGTTTAGAAGGAGGGGAAGAATTTGACAGTCATCTGACCTTGGTTCTTGTCAGATTTTTCTTTTTTAGCATTATGAAAAATGTCTAGTTTTTAAGTTGCTTTTAGTCAGCTGAAAGCAGGCTTTTGCCTATTAAAATATAAATCTGTTCCATCAAAGACACAAAAAAGACATAAAATTGTTTTTCTAACTCATGCTCTGAACTACTCTCTGACCACTGACATTGAAGTTCTCTTTCATAATGTGTCTGGCTTAATAAGAAGTGACCTCTTCCACTTTCCATGATCTCTTTCCATGCCTTTTTTTGTTGTGAGCATGCAAACAACACCAAATATTCCCAGTTCTAAAGCTATAATTTAAAATTATATGGGTGAGGCAGCCAAAATAAAAAAGTTTTAAAATAAATCCCACCCTGTTCTTTTCTTTTTAGGGCTTTTTTGATGGTTTTGCTTTGTAGTCTAGGGGCTGAAATGGCTTCTGACACTAGACAAATTCTGTGCAATTTCCTCTTCACCCTGAGATCTCTGCAAGTGTTTACTTTTGGATTTGTTCTCTAATACAAGCTCACTGTACCTCTTAGGAGTCTGTAATCTTCCCTTGTTCTGATCTGGAGAAGGGAGCATTCCTTTTTCCAAGGGAGCCACTCCAGGTTATTGTCAGGACAGTAGAAATCCTCCTCCTCTTAAAACAGTGGGACCCAGACTGCAGTGGCAAGATGTCATTACTATAAAGTTTTCTTTTTAGAAAGTTTTTCTGCTTAGGGGGGATCTGATGGCTCTTTGTAAGTACAGATTTTGTCAGGTGCTGCTTATTCTGTCAACAAGCAGCAGACTCCACTGTCCTTATGGAAAGAGTACCTTATAAACAGTTCCAAACTTGTTCCCTTTTTGCTTTGGTTTTGCAGTATGCTTGGGAGTGTTGTTGCCAGACATAGGATCCAGTCTGTACTATAGAGTTATGTTTGAAGTGTAGATATTTGCATCTCTTTCACTTTTTCAAGGAGAGTGTTGGTTTGTTTTTTTCGATAGTAATATATGTGGCATACAAGTATGAAATATAATTTAGATGTAAGGGAAGACTAAAAAGAAAAACACTTGATGCTTGTGTATCTTTCTCGTTGAATGATAGCTTTTCACTTCTGAAGAATCTGTTTTAGAAGCAGATTGAAGGACAATTCCAAAAAATGCCCATCTTGTGCCATTCTTGTAGAGCTGTTCCACTTGGCCCTTTCATTAGTTTGGCTTTGGATATGGGTAAGCATTAATTTTAACAGAGCTCATATTAGGGCTATAATCAGAGGTGTAATAACAGAAGAGGTGGAAACAACTTTTCCACAGTCATGTTCATTATTTGTTTGTCTCACAGCTCAGGGATCCAAATGCTGTTGCTACTGTCAGTAGCAGTAAGTTTGGTAATTCCATATCATGGGAAGTGACATCTTTGTTGCATGAGCTGTCTTGTACGGAGTCTTTCAGCCTTCTGTTTTCTTCTCCATGGTAGTTTGAATTCACATGAAACCCCAGGAGGTTATCGAATATTGCCAGTATGCAGACATGAAATAATTGTATATTTCCTTTAAGTCAGTGCAGGGAGCGTCAAAGGCTTCTGAAGAATCTGAACATAAATGAAAATCAATATATTTGGACTGAACTTAGTGTTGTACTGATACTAATGGAAAGATGAAACCTTTGCTAGAAGTTAGTGCTTCAAATGTCACACTTAGTTAAAAATTATGTACAGCTTAAGATCTTCAGTCTAGGACAGAGCTTTTAAAATTTGCTTTTTATTGACTACAATCTTTGCTGTTACTGTGACACATACAAATCTTACATTTGAGACTTGCGTGCTTGTTATTCTGACCAACAGTCATATATCTGGAAAAGACCTAAGGCTTAAAGTAATGCTTTCTGGTCCAGAACATGGCAACTTAAGGTTCAACTGAAAGTTTCAGTTCTAAGGTGCAGTTTTGCATGCTATTACATACTGAAACTGGCTACAGAGCATGGTGTTAAATATCAAAGCTCACTGCTCCACCTCTCCCCTGATGGCTGTCTTCCACAGAAACAGAGGAGCTGTTAAAAATTACAACTGGAAATAAATAATCAAATTTAGAGACAGAAGGAAGTAATTTATAGGTATGAACTCTAATGTGTGCATCCTAACAGGGGCTAAATAAGGCAAGTCAGTGTAAAGCAATATATTTTATGAGAGTTTTATATCATTTAGGGACATTGCCTAGACGTTTTTCTGATGATCAGCCTCAAGAAATTTTCTTGCAAAGGAAATTTGTGAGCTCATATCTTCTGAACCACCTGTAAGCTTTCAGTGGTAACTGAAATCCAGGTAGCTATTCACTAGCTATAACAACCATTTTTATTTAATGCTTTCTACAGAGTAAAAGCACTACAGGTGCAAGAAAAAAGCAAGAGAAACATAGTAAAGTGTCCAGACAAGACTGAAAGGCAGCTAAGGGAAAAATAAAGATTTTTGGGTTCGGGTTGTTTGGGTTTCTTTTGTCTTTTGGTTTTTGTTGTTGAAGCTTTAGAAATATTTAGCTCTGTGGTTGAGCTGAAGGTAAAAGTATTTGTTCCTGGGGAAGTGGAGCATCACTTGGTAGAATGCTGTCAGGCAGTTTTATTTCACCTACTTTCTCTTTGACCTTTTAGAATCTCATTCTGTACCTGTCTCTCAGTATATTAAGTTGCATGTGCACCCATCAATTTCTCATGATGGTGATTGCGGGAGGGGAAGTACTAGATGAGAAAAGTCAGCTTTGTCTGTAGAAATAACCTCTCTTTCAAACACTTCCAGTAACAACTTAGAAACAAAAAGATTTACAATTGGGATTGATCCACAATACTGTAAAATTTCTCAAAAATGTGTCTGGGCTCAGCTTTCTCCTTATTTTATCTCCTTATCTATCTCCTGATTTTATCTGTGGTACTAGAGCAGAGTTATTTAATCATAGTAGCAGCTTAACTTGCATCTACTCATATGTTTAGGTTTTTTGGATAATGAAACAAGATAAATGGATGTTTTTGTTCAAATATGTTGCTTTCTTCATTTTCAAGGCTGTTGATGTTTCTTTAATAGGAAATAAAATATCCTGCAAGCACAAGTAACAGCTTTTCAGTGTGTACCAACTTGTTGTCTTCAGTGCAGTGTGTGTGTGTCTAGGTGTTGTAACAATTACATATCTCTGATTGATCTTTCATGGCATGTGGAGCATTACCTAGACACCATGCAGTTAAGGTGAGGAATCCTGCTAGGATACCTTTGCTTCTGTTGGTAAACTCAGGGTTTTAATGCCTGTTCGAACTTGTTTGAGTGTTGGGCTTTTTATGGTGTAATATTTTCTTTGTGTAAGTTGAAAACCCCATCTACTCTATGACAAAATAATTTGGGGATCTATTAAACCTCTAATTTTAAAACAGTGATATATTGGTGATTGTGTGAGTAAACTGGTTTTGAAGCAATGCTTTTGAATTACAGCAAGGCAGAGTCTGTAGACACTCTTAAATTTCCACTGAGACAAATAAAAAAGAAAATTTTTTTTTTTCAGGACAGAAAAAAAGTATTATATCAATAATTTAAGTGCTTGTTTTTATCAATAGAATAGAAAATGATTGGTTTACAAATCTGTTTTGTAAGAATAAATGAGTTGCTGCATACCTGCTATCAAGTCTTCCCTTGTTCCTGCGAATTTCAGGAATTATCACCTCATTCTTCAGAGGAACATTGTTCTTAGATTGTACTTCAGACAAAAATGAATAAACTGTAAAAACCCCATGCCAAAATATGAGCCACCTTGATAAGATATGAATTTAATTCCATTACTTGAGTCTTTCATGAAGGAAGTAATCCTAGTGTGTAGATACTACGCTTCTGCTACTTCTGGCCCGTCAGTTTGGGAAGGACATCGAGATGCTTGGGCATGTCCAGAGGAGGGCAACAAGGCTGGCGAGGGGCTTGGAACACAAACCCTCAACAAACCCTGTGTGTTTGTGGAAGGACTGAGGGAGCTGGGGTTGTTTAGCCTGGGGAAAAAGACACTCAGGGGTGACCTTATCACTCTCTACAACTTCCTGAAAGGTGGTTGTAGTCAGGGAGGGGTTGGTCTCTTTCACCAGGTAGCAACTGGCAGAACCAGAGGACACAGTCTCAAGCTGTGTCAAGGGAAGTATAGGTTGGATATTAGGAAAAAGTTTTTCACGGAAACAGTGATAAAGTTCTGGAATTGTCTGCCTGGGGAGGTGGTGGAGTCACCATCCCTGGATGTGTTTAAAAAACGACTGGATGTGCCTCTTGGTGCCATGGTTTAGTTGAGATGTTAGGGCATGGGTTGGACTTGATGGTCTTGAAGGTCTCTTCCAACCTAGTGAATCTGTGATTCTGCAATAGAATTTAATACAATAAATGTCATGGTAAGTTTTTTTTACTTCTGGAGCTTTGGGGTTTTTTTCTTAAAGAAGTGCTGAACCAGCATGATGATAAAACGGAAATGAAGGAGAGATGATTATTTAAATATCTCATTTGGAAAATGAACTGGAACATAAAATTTAAAATATGATCTAGCAAATAATAGCAATTTATTTTGAAGTTAGTTTTACTTCAAAAGTCCTTTTTTAACATTTTAGGTAGGTTTTTCTGTATTTATGTCTTTTTAATTTGGGTATTGCAAGAATGGATCTTCAAAGTCGGGAACTTAGAAATTGATAAAGGGTTTATTTAGTTCTACAGAGCACTGTAATCCCATTACTCGTCCCTCTGCATTTCTCCGGGTTTCCTAGCAGTGTAAAACGTAGTATTTCCAACTGTATATAGGAATCATGAATGTATTCACACTTGGAAATACCTGACACTAATATTTACTAGAGGAAGACTTGTATCTCTATGAGTTTAAGAAACAAAATATAGAGAAGCTTTTTCCTCTGTCAGAAAATGAAGTTTCACTGGTATTTTGTGATATTTCACACTCTCAGCTATGCCTTTGCCAACAAATACTCTTTTCTTCCTATGAAACTCCAAAAGATTTTCAAGAGCCAGCTTTTTAAGAGCATTTGCCAATTGAGCCAAATCTGATAGGGTAAGAAAGAAATTGATTGAAGTACAAAGAAATGTTTGACATGAGCTAACAATGTGCACTTGCAGCTCAGAAAGCCCACAGCCTGAGTTCCATCAAAAGCAGTGTGGCCATCAGGTTGAGGGAGGTGATTCTGCCCCTCTGCTCTTGTGAGACCCCACCTGGGGTGCTGCATCCAGAGGAGGGCCATGAAGATGATCAGAGGGAGGAAGACCTCTCCTGTGAGGAAAGACTGAGAGAGCTGGGTTTGTTCAGTCTGGAGAAGAGAAGGCACCCCCACAGAGACCTTATTGTGCCCTTTCAGTACTGAAAGGGGGCTCGTAAGAAAGAGGGAGGCATACTTTGTAGTAGGCCTTGTAGGGATAGGACAAGGAATAATGTGTTTCAGCTAAAATGTGGCAGATTTAGACTAGATAA
Source organism: Pyrgilauda ruficollis (assembly GCF_017590135.1). NCBI lineage: Eukaryota > Metazoa > Chordata > Aves > Passeriformes > Passeridae > Pyrgilauda > Pyrgilauda ruficollis. Next base: position 11,396,680 of record NW_024509210.1, on the reverse strand, counting down.
AAGGAAGAAAATTTTTAGAATGATAGAATGAAATTGTGGGTGGTGGTTGCTCCATTCCTGGAAACATTTAAGGTCAGGTTGAATGGGGCTGTGAGCAACCTAATCTACTTCAAGATATAGGTCTGCTTTAAAATGGTCATTAGAGGGGGGTTGGACTAGATGACCTTTAAAGGTCCCTTCCAACCTAAGCCATTCTATAACAAAAAGTAATCAGCCCAAAGAATACTGAAGTAGTCCCTGCAGTCACTGGGTACAGGAAATCCTCATTCAGAATGTCCTTTACCATTTCTTAGCACCCTAATTAGATGATCTGCAGCAGAACTCTTGGATGTGCTCAGGTCTGTCTCTCTGATGAGGAGATGCATTTTCATCATGAGCAGTCTTGACAAAAGTCACGTCAAATGAAGATACCCTTCTGCACAATTAAATGAAATTCCCAATCTACTGGATTTATGATCCACTTTCTTCTCTAATTTAAAACCAAGTGAGAAGAGAGGACATTTAACAACAGGGAACAATACACAGTGGCTATTGGCATTGCATGGAGCTTGAGTTAACCTCTAACAGTAACTGAGTGCCAAAAACTGTCTGGACTCAGAGACTGAGGGTACATGGTGAGGTGTACCGTCGGTGGAAACAATATTTGTTAGTACTGTAATTTAATATGAATCTAGCAGAGAGGCTGGAAGCAAGGGGAAATAAAAGTTTCACTTTCATTAGGTTAGTATTATTGTCTGAGAGGTAGAAAATTAAATACTTAGCAATGTTTTCTTTTTTTCAGTACTTCTAGAAACATCTTTACTGAAACGAATACAGGTCTAAAGCCTCCTGTTATCTTTAAATGTTAAAGTTACGTTTAGATTAAGTCAGATTATTACTTATTCAGATAAGTTCAAATTCTGTGAGCTGCATTACAGAAGACTTGCTAGAATTAGTAAAAGTTGTTTTACAATTGTTTTGCATTCTTTATTTCAAAAGAAATTGCAGAAGCATCTGAATATATGCTGTTAACTGCTTTTGAAGCAATATGCACTGTTCAGAATATTTAAATAACTAATGAATCCATTTATAATAAATCTTTCATACTTTAAAAGAGTATTCAAGATGAAGCCTGATAAAAGGGAAAGGCTTTTGTGTTGTAATCTCGTATTTCATCACGCTTTTTGGAACTTGCATGCTACAAAAAGGATGTTTTAAATTAAAAGTAGTGTTTGTGGTTGCTTGAAAGTTCTTAGAAAAAAAACACTTGGATGTTAACAAAAATGGGATCCTGTTGGCATTTTCCATTTCATGCATGCTAAGTCAAAAGTGTAGTATCTAAATATGCTACAGGGAATTATTAAAATTACACAGTTATTTCTTAGCCAAAACTTGAAATTATCTGCTAACTTTCTTGCTGTAATGTAGCACTTAAAAATATGTACAATTTAACAGAAGTTAAAATTGTAGACAGTTTCCAACCTTTAAAATAATTCCCATTTGGTTGCAAATTCCATTGCAATTAGAAAAGGCCATAACAGTTTTTAGTTTTATTTAAGACATAGAAGAATAGATTTAATTTCCAAAAGTGCCGTGTATCAGCAACTCTGAAGTATTTTAAATTCTAGCCAGAAGCATAACATAATTGATATTTATATTATTTGGTATGGCAGCATTCTCAGGGCTGTCATTTTGCTTGTAATTTTCTACTTGCTTGTAAAATTGTCTTATTTATTATTTGCACTTTATTCCTAATCAGTTTTGCTAATGTAATAAAAACATTGAAATGTTATTATATGATTAGCAATTTTCCACTATATTAATCCAGCATTACATTATACTGTGTGGTGACAATAATGATTTCTAATTTGGTAATGAGAGAGAGTTAATAACATGTCCTAGTATTTAATAGTTTCTTAATTGCAAGATGGAAAAATATTTTAAGTTTCCATAATCAGCTGTATTAGTGGCGAGAATTGCGAAATGGTGGGATCTGGAACATAAAAGTTAAAAGATATATGTTGAGTGGAACACTTTCTCCATCACTTTAAAGCTATTTTGGTTTTATGCTTGTTTTCAGAAGTTGTAGCTATTCATAGGATTTTTTTCCCCATATATTAAACTCAATATTAATATTGACAAATAGAGGAAGACTTGCAGATTTAATTCACATTTACCAGTGTGCATTAAATGGGTGTGAAATACACTTCTTTTAATGAGAAAGGTGAAAAGTCTGTGGTATCCAGCTGGGAAGATGATTTGAAGTGATTAAGCCTCTCGTAGCTGAAGCACAGTGCACTAAAATAGCCACAGTACAAACCAAGAGCTGCACATTGGCAGGAATAGAGATTCAGAAGCAGCACTAAACAAGTGCATAAAAGTTATAAATTATTTCTCTAACTCACTACATTGAATGGACTCTTATATTCCATAAAGAATTTTAAAAGTGTTGGAGGTATTTCAAAATTCAGAAGTTCAAATAAAGCTTCTGGTTGTGTGTATGTGCATGCATGGAACAGGCAGGTTTGCCTGTGTTTGTGTCTGGGTGTTTGTACAGAAATGTTGTAAATACTGTATTTTAAAGTGTTTTTTAATTAGCCCATGCAAGCTATTGAGACTTTACTCTGTTTTTATTAAAAACATTTAAAAATTTCAACAAAATATACTTCCCACTTAATTTTAAGAGTTTTATAGGTAACTTGGAAAACTGTTGGGAAAGAGTAAAAAAGAGGAAAATAATTATACTTAGTGGGGGAAGCAAGTGTATTTTCAAACCTAAAGGTATTATAAAGCTGTATAAAGTAATGTGTACTGGCACATTTGCTTACATAAAAGCTTATTACAACAGCATCATGTTAAGCTTCAGATGGAAAACACACTGTTGAAGTGGATAATATGTAGTCCTGTGGAGTACTTATCATCAGTAATACAACTATTACAGGGAAATTCAGTGCTTGGCCAATGCTGGGCGTTACATTACTTCTAGAAATTAAATTTCCTGAGAAGTCCCTCCAATACAGTGTGTGTGGCATAAGAACAGGAGTAAAGTCACCTTATAAAAAGTAAAAATACTATACTACAGCATTCTTAGGTGTAAATTGTCCATGAGGAAATGTGGGCTGTTTACCTCATACCCTTTTCAAATCAACAATTTAGTTTATGAGGTAGTGTTAATGACATATTAAAAAATTACTTCTAATGGTTCCACTGGAGTGACTTGCATTTTATTACCCAATAAAAGCAGTGAGGCTTCTATCAGGATTCTTACAACTGAGGATTTTGCATAGTACAGCTGTCACTTGAAGCCAGTATTTATGGACATGAGTGCAGTCCTGTAATAACTAAAGGATAAGCTTTCACTAATTTTGCATCTGCTACAATTAAGAGATAGATTTACATTCACTTTATGTGGCATGCTGTAAAACAGATTCTATGAATGAAGCTGAAATGTTGAGCCTGCTTTTATTACATGTTTAAATAGCATAAGGAATTGACATTTCAATACCCATCCCTCTAAATATGTATATTGTTCTCAGTGGTTAATTTAAATGCACTTCCTTTCCTCAGTTATTTGCTTCTAGCAGAAGTATTGTGTTCTCTTCCATTTTTCTGCATAAAACTCACTGAAAACTTGCTCATATTTCAAATTTTCTCTTCAAAAAGAAACAAATATAAACAAAAACATTGCAAATGCCAGCATTGCTTTCATCACTCTTGTGTATTAACTGGTTTTTAATCCACAAATTTTTATCAGCTTGTCACTGCATTTTACTGAAAGAAGAAATTGGTCATACCTGCTTCAAATCTTTTTTCAAGTGGTACATTGAAGGAAATATTTCAGGTTACGGATTCTGTGGTGAGATCAGACAATCTGGAATCACAGAACAAATGCAGTTTTCCTCTCTCAAATATATGAGTAATAATATTGGTGTAGTGGCACCTCTAAGCTCCTTCTTAAACATCTACTTTCTATTATGTATAATATGGGTTCCTGAAAATCCTGTTAAAATAGCACTCCAGCTTTTCCTCAAGTTTTATATTAGTTCAGGACCTATGTTAGATGAAAAGACTTAAAGCAGCAGCACTAGCGAGATTTGATGTTTAGGTGCTGCACTGACTGTTATGGTGTTACAGAAGTTGGAAGCATTGCTTGTGCTGCTTGTAGTGTCATGTTTCAGTAATGCATTCTTGCTGCTGCTTTACAGCTTTCTTTTGCCCATCTGTATGGCTAAATGTGACTCTCATGGTGTTTAATTCCTACTTACTAAACCAGAGGCTCTAACAGATGAGCCATCACTAACAGAATAAATGCTTATGAAGGTGCACTGCAAAAGTATTAGCTGCCTAATCATATGGAGTTTTGTTTGTTCCTTGCCACCCCTTTCAGATGTTCCTTTTTTGAGCCAGATTAAATATGGAATGCTATTTGTAGTTTAATTTATCTTTAAGATAAGTATTGATGAATCTTTTGTTTATTTCATGCATATCTATTTTCCATTTCCAGATGAAAAGAATTGCAATACTTTTCTTTTGGGTATTAGGGAGAAAAGTTAGCACACAATTAAAGAAAGATATATTAATAAAGTTTTATAATGGTATACATAACTTTCACCTTCTTTTTTTGCCTTCTTTGTCATAAGTGACAACTCTCCAGATTTTTGGATGATCCTACAGCAGTGTTCTTTTTCCTTTTCGGTGGTTGGATTGTTCTTCTGCACTGTGATATTGTTACATGTGGGTGGACACCTTTTCTCAGATATCATGGATAAGAAATTAGGATGTTTAAAAATAGGTGGTTTTCCCCTTGTGTCAAGGAATGATATTTGAAACTCAACATCTTAATGGATGGTTAAGAATACTTCATTATTTGTCAGAAAAATTTTCAGATACTCGTATATCTCCTTTTGTCTCCGTAGGTACCTAAACATTATCTTGTAAATTAAACTGATTTTACTGGAAAAAGGAGTATTTTCTGTTACTGTATCAGTATTTCTCTTCTTGCCTACTTATTTCAAGTTTTCTGCCTGTTTGTCAAAAAACCCAAACAAAGCAATGACCCCCAAACACCCAAGCAGCTTTTATTCAAGTACTTGTCAAACAACTTGACTACTTCAGTGCTCAGGCCTGCTGTGTTGGTTTGATGGTTTTACATTTACCTGTGCTTTACCTTTCTCCTCTCCTATCTTGGGGTATTTGGGCACTCTTTAGTGCTCATCATGTGTATTAACAAGCAGGCCATCTACTCCCTTGGAATTTTCTTCCCAGTCTGGTATCTAACTCTTGAAGAAAACTTTGAATTTATCCCTTTTCATGTAATTTATTAGAAAGTCTCTGATCATCTTCTCAGTTCTTTCCATTCGGAATGGATTCTGGAATAGGGAGTAGCTTTTTACCAAAATTATAAAAAGTATCTGCTTGATTTTTCTCAACTGCAGTATTTGCATTAAAATGTTTTTAGCTTGTCTTTTAGAGTGCCTATGACCTCACCTGGCACTTGATTTTTATTTTTTTTTAACTTTATATTGTTGCCAGTGACGGAGGACTGTCCCCAGCTGTCCTATTTACTTCTTAAGGTTCACATATAGTTTCATTCTGTGAATAAATGTGTGAACTGCCTCAGAACCCTCAAAAGAACTGTTCTAAAATTGTCTTTTGAGAGAGACCATTTCCTACTTCACGTCATTTATTTCTGATTGTTCTCTTCTGGGTTTTGTGTATTGCATCTGTGATGTACTCTACACAGCTGGTGGTCATTTGTCTTCTCATCTATATTGATCTCCTTGGCTGTGTCAAACAGCTTTCAGCCTGTTCCACCACAACCAGAAGGTGAACAAAATGCCTGCTATAACTACATTCATTTGTTCTGGGATGAAAAAGAATGCCTTACTTTAGACAGTGAACTGCATCGATTACAGAATTCTTATATTTTCTGTTAGTGCTCTGTATTAATAAAAGAAATATCAAATCTGATCATTCTAATAGTCAGTTGTTACCCTTTAAATTAAAGGTATGTAGTCTTTCCTTTGGACAAATCCATACAGCCATCAGAACAATAGCAGTGTGCAAATTATGGCTTTTGCAGGAAATCAAGCAGGGAGTATGCAAGTCTCTGTTGTTTCTTTCTATATCCATCTTTGCAATAATAATGTCTCTGCTCATTCTCACAATCCTTAATTGTCATTCAGAGTATCCCATTTGAGTTCAATTATATGCTCTTAAGGGGTAGGAACCCTGTTAATGTTTATCTGTAAAACCCTGTGCTCATTTATAGCACTCTGTACGTAGTGATCAATTTTCTTTTATACTATGCATTCTGGTTTGTACTAAATCCATTTTAGCAGGCAGTAATTTTTCAACACCAGTCTTTCTCAGTGAGTGTTATTGGTAGTTCAGTGAGAAATTACAACAGTGGCATGCAGTTGTTACTTTCTTTTTATCAATTTTGTTTCTTAACTAACATTTTCAAAAGTGGTAAAATTACATATTATTTAAGAACATTGCATACAGGTTAGGGTAAATCTTATTTCTTCTATTTTTCCAAGACCCGTGTTTTTCGTGTGCCAATTAAGAAAAAAACCCAGTAGGGATATTTGTTTATGCATGCAGGAAAGCTGTCTTATTTTCTTCTAAAACAGCCGTATTCCAGGTCAAAGTGATTAAGTGCATTATATTTAATGTCTTCATTTTGTTTTTAGAGTACTTTTGTCTTGAACATTAGAAATGCAGAGGATGACTGATAAAAAGTGTCTTATTCATATAGTTACAGTAGAAAAGGAAGTGAAGTGAGCATAAGATCATGTGTCTCTCTTAACTTTGTACTGAATATTATAACATGAAGAATAGCAAGTCCACAGTGCTACTAAAAGAAAAACTGTTTTACTACTGTGCATTTGCCCAGAATAAGAGCTAGCTCTGAAAATTATTAAAACAGAAATGATTTTTACTGCTTATGGTTATCTGATGTCACAGAAAATTATTCCAATACAGATTTATTGGACTTGCTGGTTCCAGTTCTTGAACTGGGTAAAAAAGGAATTTAGATTCACCATGGATTGAAGCCAAATTGACTTGGCCACTTTTTGAGTGGTTTTGACTTTTATAAAGAATACTGACCACTTGCTTTGGAGTTTTTAATAAGTTTTGATTATTTTTTATAATTTTAAATAATAATACTAGGTGACATACTCCAGAAATCTTCATACTGCACATGTTTGCTAGACTGTACTTCAGATATGTGTATGGAAAAGGCCTGAGGAGTCAAGGAGATGCACATTGCCAGGGAGCTGACCAACAGGCAGGGCCTGATGCCTGCCACTTCCGGGCTTCCCTTTGCTTTTTCTCTTGGTCTTTGCAGACTGCCTGAAGTACCATTCTTACATATTGGGGGCTTTTTGTTTGGTAGGTGTTTTAGCCTCCACACAAGTGTACAATGGCATTTCTGGCATCCAGCTCTTCTTCCCACCTTCAGTCTTCACTACTGTCTTCCGAACCATTTAGGTGTCTGTAGAACTGAATAAATGTCTGAAGTTTTATTTGGAATTGTCGATGTATTTTGAGTTTGAAATGATTCTTGCACCCCTTTATGCCCCCACTCTCTAACAGTAAAGCTGGAAGAACCGTAACTATTTAAATGAGAATTCAATGTTGTGATGGCACTTCTTTGAATCCTCTATCCTGCTGGCTAATGGGAAACTCATACAGCCAGTCTCAGCTGTGTCAGAGAACATCATTGGTTTTATTGTACGTGAGAATGGGAGCTCCCCATGAAAGATTTCACGTTCTCTTTTGGTTAAATTGTCACACAGAAACACTCTGAGAGTGAGCCACTGAGCGAGCACCTTGCTTTCAGTGTTGACATTCAGTATTTTATCTCCGATCAATGTCAGTGGGTGGAGGAGTTACCTAACACTGTTGAACATGGCAGCCACTATATTCAATACTGAACCTCAGTTATTTAGGCATGTAGACTTGAAAATTTTTATGAGTGTGGATTCACACTGAAGAAATCCTGACAGAAGCTGTTTCTAGTAAAAGGAAACATTTTTAAAAGTTAAGTTGCTTCCTTCTTTTAGGATTGAAAATGTGGCTACAAAGACTTGTTACAAAGATGAAAGATTGCTAGACAGAGTAATTGCTGACAGTTTCTATATGTTTGTTGTCAAAAAAATACACGTCTGGTGTTATCAGTTCAAGTGAAATACAGTTGTCCCATGACTTCTTAACAGTTAAATATAACTCTTTTCCCCCAAGATAGTTGGGTTTTTTTGGTTTGTTGTTTTTTTTTTTTTTTTTCCCCCTTGCCTTGCAGGGTGTTTTGCTTATAGCTATTATGTATTTGCTTATCTGACATATTTCCATGCAGGATATTACCAAATGAAGTATTTGGCAGAATTACTCTGATTTAGCAAAAATTAATAACACATCATCTGTAACCATAGTATCCATGTATTCTCCCTGGAAAAATAAATTAGGGTAGATACCTCAGCATTTTTTGAGGTGTTTTATCAAAGTTTTAAATTCAGAAACCATGTGTTATTGTCACAACAGTCATTTCAGAAATTGCTTGGTTGCTTGTATTTTATGGAAGTGTGATGAGAAGGGAAGGAGAATATTTTCATGTTGTTTTCATTTTGTGAGATCAGGGGCTAGTAAAAGCTTACCAAAATAAGTATTGTGATAAAGTAGTACCTTCAGATTTTTACTTAACTTTGCAGTAGTCCATTTACACTGTTTGAAGTAGGCTGACTTTTAAAAGCCAATAAAGAGCATATGTTCAATGCCAGCATAGGTCAAATGTGTAAGAAAATCCTGCCATTTCAAAGTAATTACAATTCAATTTTGTGTATTGTGTGGACAGCTGCTGTTTGCAAGAGAGGAAATTTAGTGATAACAGTTAAAAACTGCCAGTGAAAAGGCAGGATAACTCCACGAACTGCTGTAGTTGAATGCACTTCAGTAGAAAACAGTTTTAAGATGACGTCTGCAGATATTTGTTTTGTTGTGTATGCAAAACATTTGATAATGACTAGTAATTATTCCATGCCATGAATTGTTTGATACTTCCTTATTACAGTCATACACTAAATGGATAACTTGCTAATCTGTTTTTAAAAAGCCACCAAAAACAAACTAAAACCCCTCAATTTTTGTAGATTTTGAATGATTATTCGGAAGTATGTTTAATTGCTTGCTGCCATGAAATCAATTGCTCAGAAGTTATGATGTGCCATAGTTGGTGGGGCTCTGAAGATGCTTTGGAGTGAAATAGATTCAAGAAAAGATAGGCTTCTAACATAACTGATCTTGAGACCCAGAAGTCAAGGAGAGGTGACTTAACATGTTCTAAATGTTTTCATTTTTGCAGGTGTACATTTGAAAATTAGCAACTCTTAGCTGGTGCTTATTTGTACAATGTGATCTTTAATTGCAGAAATCATTCTCAATGCAGGCATTAAAAAAATTCCAATTTTGGGCTTTGGTGTTTGAGGGAAGTTGATCACTGGGGCAGCGGAGGTTGCGAGATGGAAGTTGGTTGGTTTTGGTTTCTTCCATTATGATTTTTTTCTCAAGGTGTGTTAATTACTAAGTTTCTAAGGTAAAAATTTAAAACCTATGTATCTTCAGATGGTTTTCACTTCACTTAATGGTGCATTTACAGAGGCCATACTTCATCATTTGAGAATGTTGTGAGAGACGCTGTCCATAGCCTTGCTGAAGTCAAGATAAACAGTTCCCTTTGCATTCCCTTCATTGACTGACCTAGTAATCTCACTGTAGAACGATGTATCATCTAAAGTATAAAATCCTTGTAATCTTTTTTTTTTTTTTATTAAGCTACACAAAGCTAGAGTATTTTAGGATCCATTTATACCTTCTTTGTTCTTAGCATCTTACTGTTCTATTAAATTTTTATTTTTCTGTTCTGTAAGCAGTGACCAGACTGATTCTAGTTGTGGTCATGACAGGGATGCTTACAACAGACTTGATGCTTCACTTTCTATATTGGAAATGCATCCTGATTTTTTTGTTTCTTTGCTTACTGTAACTTCAGAAATAGTGTCTTTCACAGCATCTCAGGTTATCTAAGGTTGTGGTCAATTAATATGTCCAGATCTTTCTCCAAAAAATAAACCAACATACTGTGCATTTAGCATGTGAGCTTGCATTTCATGTGGAAACATTTCATACCACTTTTCACAGTTCAATAGGTACCAAAATAATTTTGTTCTTCTGTACGGTTTTCTGATTTTCTTCTTTATTGAGCTTCTTTGTAAGCAAATCTCATTTGCACTGTTCTGGGGTGTCTTTCATTAGTGTTTTGTAAGATCTGTCCTAGGGCTGATCCTGGAGGAGCTACAGCATTGACTTGCTTGGAGCCTCATGATCCTTATGTCAGTGTAACCCTTTACCAGGCACCACTGCCTGTTACTCCCTGAGATTTGTGTACTACCAGTTGCTATTTCTGCAGCTTTATTAATGCTTCCCTCTACAGCATTAAATCAAATACTTCAGTCAAGCCCACATATATTAAATATCAAAGACAAATGTCATATTTGTCTGACATGATCTACCCTTAGGAAGTCCATGCAAGTTTTCTCACTTTTGCTTACATATGTTTCACTCAGCTGCTCAAGAAGAGTGCCTGTAGTCTTGCATGATGTTGAAGTCACATTGCACTTCTTCACTTATCCATGCCATGTTTTGCCATTTCTTAAGTGTGTGAGCTACTTCTTTCTCTCCATATTGGCAGTACACGATGTTTCAGTAGTCAGTCTACTGAAATAGTTAGTCAACCTATTGTATCCTATAATTTTTTTACATGCCAGTTAATACCTGTGGGCAAAAACCTATAAGTATCTGAAGCAGATGTTTTCTGTGAGAAATGATGTGTGAGGTATTTGATTGTGATTTGTTTCCAGTAGCTGTATTGAAAATTCATTCTGCATTTTTTATATTCTTACTTTATGAACCATGTACATTTGTACTAGTTTTAATTAAATGGCAGATTGATAGGTTTTCTTAGTAGAACTCTATTTTTCAAGTTTTCGATCTGGAGCATAACTTTTATCCTGCAACGGATGTTTTTATCTGTTTTGGAATAAACATTTCCAAAGCTTTCCTAATTGCCCAGATAAAAACTTGGTAGTGTGTGATGTAAAATCTTCACTGGTTTACTTAAGACAATTTGCTGGTTTTTAAATTATTGTTAAAAGTTAAATAAATTATCTCAGGAAATACCCTTCATTTTTCAGGGTTTGGGATGGTGATCAAGAAGTTGGTGGGGGCATGTGAACGTGGCTTTTATTTTAGAATGCCTATTGTGAAGCTGCCAGCTGAAATTTTGTGCCTCTCTGCTCAAAATGCTCAAATTGTGCTGCAGTGTTGTAACACAGGCAGAAAACAATGCATGTGAAGGGTAGGTGAAAACAAGCAGGCAAGCAAATGGTAGGCAGCTGTTGGGCACAGTATGTTGAACAAATATTGTGTAAATACATTCCCATGGAGTGGCTGCTGCTTTTCTGGGAAAGCCCTGGAAGGCCTAGCTGGAGCTGGCGTGAGAGCGGCACACTGGAGAGCGCCGTGAAGGTGGGAGCGAGGCAGGGTGGGTGGTGGGAGCTGCTGCCAGTCCCTGCGTGCAGCGCACACGCCTGACCGTCTGGTTCTACTGAGCCAGCTTCTGCCATCAGCAGAAGTGAGTGGTAGCCTTGGTGTGCTCTGCAAAGTCTTCCAGAGAATCACACTCAGTCCTTTGGGGCTCATGATGCTTTTGCCTTATTCAAGAGGCAGTCGGTCCATTCTTCTTACGGGAAAGAGGGATTGTCTCGTTTCCTTAGGTGTGTTCAACAAGGGATAAAGTTGTCTCCCGTTTCCTGTGGTGCCTTGTGTTTGAATCTGAATTATCATTTTATCAATTTTTACATTAGTAATCATTCATGGTACAAATGCTTAAGTAGAATAAATACATGTAGCTCATTTTTACTCTCCCATCTCATCCCAATCAAGAGCTAATTAAGCACATGGGGATGGTAGTGCTTTTGTGGATAAGAGATCCCTAGACTTTTGCTTACTAACAGGAGGGTACTGAAAAATAAGTACATGAAACAAATATTTTTTCCCCCCTGGGAATTGTTTTATTCATTTGCTTAAATATTTATGATATTGTGATTCTATTTATGTCTTAAGTCAGACAAAGACACTGAAGACAGTATTTCTGAATACTCATTCACATTATAAATTCCACAAAGAAGGACTTAAGGAAGCATTATTTTGTGAGTTTTGTGACAGCATATTTAACTAGTATTTTCAGATTTTAAGAGTAATAATTTTTAAATTCAAAACTTTAATTTTTAAATTGCTTTTATGTGAATAATAGTGTTTATGTTCATGTGCTGAAAACAAACTCCTTGTATTGAGAGTGTACATTTTTTATAAATTGTATAAATTGTACTTATATTGGCCTAATCTGTTAAACTACCTATGGCTGATTACTTGGATTTTTTGGTAACCTCACAGGGTTTAATTTAAGGTCAATATTTGTCTCATTTTTTCTGATTTATGATGATACTTCCTGTCATCATCATAATAATGACTCTGTAATCTACAGGTTTCCAACATATATTCTGAAATCAGCATTTTTTTAAAATATCACTTTATTATTTACAGTCAGTACTTGAAATCTATTAAATGTTGAAGACACATGAAATTATGTGATCAAGATTAGCATATTGGGTAAAATTAACATAAGTTATGAATATTGATCATCACAGACAGGGTTCATTTTACACTGAATGCTTACTAGACCAAGAATAAAAGTAAGGTATAAAGTCTAGCTTCCTTTTTGTGCTACTTGGGATCTTTGGGGGATTTTGAAAGCTGTAAGTAGCTTTTATATATTAATTTTTGCATTTTTTCAATAGATAGTCTACTGAAATTTTAATTTTTCCTATCATTGCTAATGTAGAATGGATTATTTAAAATTGGAATCTCATAGTCTCATAATATCCAAAAAAAGCCATTCTTTAGTAACATGTTCAACACCAAGTCAGTTGGCCATTAATATATATTTAAAGTGAATGCTTTCAATGAGATCAAAATCAGATGATAGTAAAATGTGTTTCAGTGTCAAAATAATACTGATTATATATCCTAGCGGACTGCTGATCTGGATGTGTTAATTTTCTAATTCTCTGTAGTACTGCCGTTAGAGTAGTAGTGTATTTTATTTTGATCTTTCTAATGAATCATACAACACCTTCTGGAAAAGTGAGCGCTGGAATACTTCCATCTAGAAGTCTTTGCCAAATGTAGTATTATTATTATAAAGTAGGTGTAACTTCCTTTGCCAATCATATGAGCTATGATAGCAGACTGGAATGCCAAGTGCTGGCAGCTGTTTGTTCTTTTATTCACTCTCTTTGATATTCCTTGCTTAGTCATTAGTACTTCCACAAACATTTAGCAGGTTAATGTGTCAGCTACATATCAGCTATGGAAGTATTTCTGGCAGTCTTTCAAAGAAACTTTTCTTTTGTGGCTGAAACAATCCAGGCTTCTATTCAGGGTGTTAAAAATAACTTGAGTTTAGATTATACAAACTGTAGCTGTAAAACTGAACATGGGCATCACAGTTTTTATGAAGTATTTAAAAATGTATTAGGTACAATTTATTCTGAAAACTTAAATTTAAGAAATCTAACCACACAGTTTTTCACCTGATATGTAACTTTGTTTTGCTCTCATCGGTATTTAGGATTAAAGAAATAATAAATGGACAAAATGAGAGCACAAATTGCAGTTAAAAAAAAAAAAAAAAAAGTAGAGTTGCAGGTAAGCTTCCATTAGCCAAATTAAATTCAGTGTCAAACTCTTAAATCTAATTATTTTGTGTCTAGAACATTGTCATCTAAATCTACTCAGACTTCTCTTCATATGTTAAAACTACTTCAGCTTCTTCCCTGCCAGTTACCCCTGTACTTCTTCCTCTCGATCTTATTCTGTTTGTGTGTTGCACTTCAGGTTTGTTTCTCAGAGCTGCAAATCCACCCACATGAATATATTGTCATTTTTGTCCCATCATATAATTTTTTCCTCTTCTTTAAGGTTAGAAATTGTGTTTTCTTAATACGTTCCAAGTTCGTAGAATACAGAATATCCTAAATTGAAAGGATCCACAAGGGTCATCAAAGTCCAACACCTGACCCTGCATAGGACACCCCTAATAGTCACACCATGTGCCTGAGAGCATTGTCCAAACACCTTCTGAACTCTGTCAGGCTGGTGCTGTCACCACTTCCCTAGGGAGCTGTTCCAGTACCTGACCACTCTCCAGGTGAAGCTTTTTCTCATATCCAACCTAAACTGCCCCTGACTCAGATTCGGGCCATTCCCTTGGGCCCTGTGACTGTCACCCCAGAGCTGAGATCAGTGTCTGCCCATTCTCTTCCCCCCAAAGAAAGGGAGGAGGTTGTAACTGCAGTGAGATCTGTCTTCAGTCTCCTCTTGTCAAGGCTGAACAGATCAAGTGATCTCAGCTGCTCCTCACATGGTTTTACCTCAAGGGCCTTCACTGTCTTCGTAGCCCTTCTTTGGACACTAATACCTTAAACTTAACTTCAACCTATTTAGATATAATAGCTTAAGACAAAATTCTTGCTTTTCAGCATTTCTCTGTATGGCTCTCAAATGAAAGAGTTAAGCTGTTCAGAATAAGGAAACAGAAGTAGTTCCCAACAGTTACAAGGACTATCCCCACTTACAGCTGTTCTCTGCTGTGAATCAATAGCTCAGGATCTGAAGCATAGAGCTTTTCCGTCTTAGAGCTGGGAAGTGCAGTTTCTTATCAAAGTATCTTCCCACTTGCCTGCAGACTCTATGCAGTGTATTGGAAAGAGTTTGTTGTCACTGTAATGAACATGCATAACTTCCATTAACATTAATGGGAGCTATGTTGGAATGTCAAGAGAAGAATAACTTCCCAATGCAGTAAAGGAATTAATTAAGCTGTGTTTGGTTCATTGGTTACTGAAATGTGATCATTAGACTCAAAGGGGAAAAAAAAAACCTATTAGGGTGATAGACTAGTTTGCTTTGTACTGTGCTGAAACCTTCTGATTTGCCAAGACAGAACTATTAAAAGATCAGTTAAATTTGGGTGTTTGCTGTATAAGTATGGTGATTGTGTAGCATGATAAAAGACTGGTTAATGGTCTATGAGATGTAAAAGGAGCATATTTTATTTGTGCAATTAAATAAGCTGAAATGAGACTTTTTTGAAGGTTGCTTATAAAGAAAAATCTGATTTGTTTTTGCTAGCCATTTTGACATCTAACATGCTTATAGTAACTTCATGAAGAATTACTCACAGAAATAGTTTGGGAACTTTAATTAGGAGAACCACTGTGGTATGTATTCAAACCCCTTCTGCTGCTCCATTTGGCGTTAATAGTGTTGTGCTTGGTTTTTTCCTGTTCTCTGTATCTTGAGTCAGATAGTTACGGGTAGTTGGAGTTCTTGTTTTCGTGTTTGTCTCTATATTAAGCCCCACTATCAAACACAAACTAATCCAGTTATTTTGGCTGTTCTGGAAATTCTGTAACCTGTTCTCTCTGCCATGCATCTGTTACTTCAAATAATATCTCAAAATAAATATAAATGCCTTCTTGAGTGCAGCATGATCTGAAACAAAAAATGGATTTGTAGATAGACTAGCTTGTTGGTTTTTTTTCTTTCCTCATTAGGTAGTAACACCCTGCAATTTGTGTAGAAGATAAACCATAGCTTCTGTTAGTGTTCACGCAGAAGGGTTCACTGAGTGATCCAGATCTCAGACTGCACATTTAGGATCATAGAATCATTAAGGTTGAAAAAGACCTCCAGATTGAGTCCAACCCTTGGCCAAACACCACCACAACAACTAAACCATAGCTCTAATTGCCACGTTGTTTCTTGAATACCTCCAGGGATGATGGCTACTGTTTCATTGGGCTGCCCATTCCAATGCTTAATAAACTTTTCAGTGAAAAAAATTCTTCTGGATGTTCTACTTGAAGTAATTTTTATTTTTCAAATACTAGGTGCAATTCCATCTTTACTGTGCCTTGTGGTAGACATTGTCTTCAGAACACAATAAATAGCACATATAAAACTATTTGTATGTATTTATTGCTTGGTTTAGGTGAATATTTTAGTCAGTTTTGAATATGCAGAATCTCTTTTCTTTATGGTATGAAACAGTATAATGAATGTTTAAGTACTTTATTATCTACCATCTTTTCTGAACCAAATTTTAGGCTTTCACTGGAGTTTGGTACAAAACATTCGAATGGAAAATTGCTTTATAACAGCTTCCAAGTGCACATCTTTCATTTACATTTCTAGGGAGATGCTGAAGATTTTCTGTGTCTTAATGAAAGCAGAACAGTTTTATATGCATGCTTGGGAACAATTTATTGTGATTGACTGAAGAAATTTTATCCATGTAATAGTAACAATAGCTTGGTTCTCTTCCAGGTACATTTGTTTCATTAGCACAGTTCAAGGAGACCTTGCCTTGGAATAATAGGTTGTTCAAGGTAGAACAATTTGCAATTGTTTTGCAAGTAGCTATGATAGGAAGTTTTGAGGTGGTGTACTCTCCTAGACAGAAAACTAGAATATTTACAGGGGAAATCAATTAAGTCAGCATGGTCTTCTGGTGATGCAATTGTGAGTAAGAAGTAATCCCCTGCTATAATGAGGTGATAGTACAATAGCTGTGAATTACAATAAAGAAGGTACATCTTGAGATATATTTATGCTGGTAAAGTGACAAAATATTGAATGGCTGTATAATGCTCAGCCATATGTGCTGCAGTTATAACTGCCTCTTTATTTTAAGGTAGTTTCCATCTTAGCAAAACTCAGAATTTTTCTCTTAGAAATTTCACGTGCAGTGTTAGATTCTGAATTCCATAAATGAGCTGATTTCTACATACTTGATAGAAGCTGCTAATGCTCTCTAAGTGGGATCTATCACTGCACACTGCCATTGATATGTTGCAGAATTCTGCCTGAAATGTCTTTTCTCAGTTTCAGTTCTTCCTCAGAGTACAGGAGTGCAATCTGCTAATCCTAAACGTGCAAACTGGTTTGATGTGGACAGACAGATTAGTAACAATTTGAGAAGATTTCTGTGTTTGTTTTTGTTTTTAAGGAATCCAAAGCATTTTTGCAGTAAGCTTAGACTTCTGTATCAATGTTGAGGTTTGTTTTGGTTTTTGCTTGGTTGGTTTGGTTTTTTGTTGGGGGCTTGGTTTGATTTTGTTATTCTGAGAAGGGGAAGTTGAAGATTAGCTTATTGTAACACAGGGAGTTGTCTAGATGTGTGTGATGTCTGGTAAGGTCAGGGTAAAAAGGATTTTTACAGCTCTCTACTTTGGTATCTTCTGAATGTGTAGCCTACAGTACTATCAGAGTTGTTGTTGTTTTAAAGCCTTGTTCTGAACAGTCCAAGATTTGTTGTATCTATAGCTCTCATTTTTTAACACTGCTATCTTTTCTTCTGGCTTGAGCAATTTTTAAAATGGATAACAGATTAGCAAGGAAATTGAATACAATTTTTTGACATAAGAATTCTTCTTTTGGCTTTTAGCAGAAGAAAGAAAGAAAGAAGTTGACATGATTAATGCTATAAGTCATTTAATTGCAGGAATGACTGCGACAGCATTGTTTTCTTACGTTTGTCATCCTAACCTTTCCAAAGTGTTAAAATGCTGGGTTAGACAGGGATTTTAACAGATAAAATTTGGAAAAATCAAGTGTTTATTTTGGCTATAATAAAAAGTTCTAGAAGATGTTATGCTGGGGCTGGAGCTGAGTTGTTGAGAGAAAAGTCATTAAAAATACTGCTCTAAAGGGTGAGCTTTTAGTATCACTAAATCGAGAAGGAATCGTCACTTTGGTAGTTTTTTCTGCTGTTTGAGGAAGCAACCTAAGAGTTAATAAATCTGGATTTAGACACAGCAGGCATGACAGACAGTCTTTCAACAAAGATTAGCTGTAAGATAATTGTTTTCTTTGTAACTTTCTGTTGGTTTGGGAATGGTGGTGGAATAGGAGCAGCTATTGAAGATATCAACTTGAATTAGCTGAATTTGGGTTCATTTCTAATTTACCTTTTGAAGGAGAATATTGTTTAGTATTTGCCTTGTGTTTGTTCATGGTAGGATCGAGTGATCCTTTTATATCAAGACTTGTTAAGTGGTCCATAGAAATAAAATTAAGAAATTCTGGTCTGCTCTCTGGATTTATTTGTACAGCAAAAATCTAGTGGATGTGCACTTCCAGGAGACAGCTGGAAAGGTGTGAAAATGAAGACTTTTCATTACCATGTTGCATTTAATATCTAAAAATATTCAGCTTAGTAGGCTAAATTTAAATGTAAATAGTTGCCAGGCCCTCTGAGAAGTTGGTAATGGTGGTCATGCTCCTCTGAAATTTCATTTAATGTGAAAACCAGTACATAACAGATTTTTGGTCTCAAAAAAATCAGCCTGTCCTTTTGTGACAGCTGTGTTGGTTTTTCTGGAAAATAACAGTAAAATTAAAAAAGGCAAAAGGAAGTGTAAATAATCATTTTAGAAATAGAAGCAGTGGTGGTGATAGTAACTAGTCCCTGGTCAGATGATGTGATGAGGTGACAGTACACAATCCATACCTTCTGCTTGGAGAGTGAGGTGCTGGAGAGGGAACCCATCCTGGTCATCTCATACCATCTATCCATAGGGCACTGCTCTATGCTTACATTGTTAAAACAACCTGTGAGCATAGGAATGCTCCTTATAAACCTGGATATCTGCTGTCACTGGCCACTGCTGCTACTGGCCAGTCATGGTTTTTAGATTTCAGCAGCAATTTGTCCAGTCCTTCTAGATTGCCTCAAAATAAGAGCAATCACATTGTTCTATTATCCCCAATTGTTTTTACTAATATGGCATTTTTTAGAGTGTGGCTTATGTCATGTTACTAAAGAGATGAATGTTGTTAAAATAATGGATCTGCAGAAATAATTTTTGTTAACATCTGGCTGGTCTAACTTAATTTCAACTTGTTCTTTTTTATATTAAATTACTTTGATTTAGTAAAAGTAGCTTCTGTAACTCAACTGGTAAAAAGAAATGTGTTTGTATTTTCTTAGAAATAAAAAGTGGTGATGCTGCCTTTGAAATCATATGTATAGGGAGAACTTTCATACCAGCATCTGGCATTGATCTGGTCTACTTGGTTTCAGATTGCTTTATGGCTACTAATTAATGTCCTCACAGCCAACTAATGCAGCGATGTATTTCCATCCTGAGGCCTTAATTTTGAGTAGTAGTACCCTATGTAGAACTAACAATTTACCAACAGAATTAAGATAATAGGACCAAATTCTCTTTTAATGCATACTGGTATAATCCCACTGATATCAATCATATTCCATCAAAATAAGTGTGAGCAGAAGATAGGCTTTTAGGTTAAAAGCATCTGAAATGTATAGGGATTTGTTCTGGAAAATTAAAAATAGGGACTAATGAGTTCACCTTTTCATCTTAGCTTTTGCATAAAGGAAACAGTTTTATGTTCATTATAGCTGGTATATTTCAATATTGATACTTGTCTTTATCTTTCAGTTGATTTATTTACAGATTCGCCTCTTAGTGAAGTTTAGATAGATTTTTTGTTGTTGTTGCTGTTGAGTCATATCTTCTAATGCATTAGCATTTTTTTGTGCAGGGGCTGTCTGAAGCATGTGTTGTGTGCCTGCAGATACTTTGGTGCTTTTGTTTTAAGAAGCGTTTCCAAATCTCGCATGCTGTATTTTAAAAAAGCAAATTTGCATTTTGTGTCAGGTTATCTTTTTGACCTTCTAATCTACTGTGTTCATCAGAAGTGAATAAATAGATGGAATTACAAGTTGTTATCGATGGGAAATCATTTAATGATGTAATTGCTATTAATATAGCAGCTAACAATAATGATAAGATAAAAAAAAAACTCCAGAAGGAATCCTGTAAATGATGTTGCAGTTTTTGTCTTTCTGAGAAGGGAAGTATCTCAAGATACTTATGGTCCGAAATCCCTTGATTTTAGTTTTCCATGGATGTTAAATTAAATACAGTTATACTTATGAACTTCCAATATAATAGATTTTGTGCTGTACAGAAAATGGCACAAAATATCAGAGTAATGAAAGTTAATTATAGATCCAAATTAATTAACACATGTACAGTTAGAATTTCACATGAGGTACATGCTGTCTACTATGTTAGATGTTGAGGGTTCACAATTAGCATGCCCTGCAGCCAGTGCAAGCAGGATATGGGGCTGTTGGCTTACCTGATGCTGCTGAAAGCAGCCCTGTCCCTGAACAGAAAACAATGGATTGCTGAATGACATTATTGCTTAGACTGTTCTTTATCTTCTATAAAGCATACCTAAAAATATTTGTTTAAAAAGTAAATGGACTATTGTATGTGCTCAGATGGAGAAATTTTATGACAGATTTATTATAAAATCTGATTTACCAAATTTCTTGTATTACTGATGCATCAGCTGATGATTTCTGTCTCATTCAATAGCACTGACTGTCCTCTATAACACGTTCAGGCCCAGAGTATGTCACACCAAATTTTGGCCACAAGGTTTTTCAATTTTTTTTTTTAAATAAGAGTTATTACCTGTGATACTAGTAGAAGCTACTCTAGTCCTAGAGTATGTTTTGGAAAACAGTACCTTCTTCAAATATTTCTGATTCTCTCTTTTGGGGAGGGGTGGTTTTGGTTTGGGTTTGTTTTTTCTTGTGTGGCAGCCCTTCCAAATCTTGCCTTTTGGAATTAAGTTGTGAATCCACATTTCACCCTCATAGTACAATCTTCATCAATAGCATGCATTCCAAAATAGAGGTAACCCCCTTGGTCCCCCCCAAAAAATTAAAAATCTGTCAATTTGAGGGATAGAAACACATTTTCAGAGATGCTGTTTTTACCTGTAGCTAAAGAATCAGTTGCCAGCAGTATCATAAGACGTCCGTGTAAAACTGGACTAATTGAGATCCCAAATGGGCCGGGGCTTTCCAGATTCTCAGAAGAAATTGGAAAAGGAAGTTGTTAACTTCAAAATAGACCTGACTCAAAGAATATTAACTGGATCAGGAATGTACAGTTGCTAGTAAAGCATCTTCTCAGTGTTTGGTGTATGTGTTTCTTCTTTCTTCTTGATTTTGATTTTAGATGTGAATAAAATATTTCCTGTTGTACAAAAGATAAGGTGAAGTTCATCAGGTATGATCCTGTGGGGTTTTTTTTTAAGCCAATGGCCAAAATGTTGATTATTTTTTTAGAATCAAAACCAGCATTTTAGTAAATGTAAGCTTTCCATTGCCTTCCACTCCTGCCAGATTAGGTCTTGGAGTTCAGTGCTGAGGTGGAGCTGATCGTGGGAGTAAAGTGTCAAGTGCCTTAGCAAGGATTGAATTCAGGAAAAAAACAAATTTAAGAGCAATTTGCAGTTCTTTTTCAGAAGTACACAGGAGCTGGCAACTAAATTATCTGTTCTGTGAAAATTATTTCAACTTTACTGGAGTGCTTGAGCTATGTGCCAAGAAATCCAGGTAGTGTCAAGCACTGCTTTCAACTGAAAATAATTATATGTGACTTCTGTAATACATTTTGTTAATTTTTTTAAAATTAGATTTGTTACAATGAAATATACAAATTACTGTGAGGGAAGAAATACATCAGTTTAAAATAAATCTATTTTGCTATTTTTTTAAATGTATCTTGTGAATGAGAATGAGATGTCTTTTAGTTTGTGGCAAATAGAATCCCTCCTAAATTAATTTGGTAAAAGTATTGGTTGTACTGCCACAGCAAATCTAAAGACATTATGGACAAAACTTGCAAAAAGAGATTCTTGTGATTGGAACAGATAAAGTACAGTATTTATATGCTTAAGAAATAGTGAAAATAAGTTTTTTGCCATTCAGTTGTTGGTAACTAGAATAAAGCTGTGATCTATTTATGTGAATGGCTGACATTAACTGCAGTGGAGGAGCCACATACTGTGTCTCCTCTAAGTGATTGGCAGAAGCATCTGACAGAAAGGCTTGAAGAAGTTCTCTGCATTGGGTTACAAAATTTCCATGCCATTTCTCCTGGAGACATTTGTGCAGAATTCCTGATGTTACTGTAGCAGAGACAATAAAAAAGGAGTTGTGCAGCTTATTTGCTGTCTTGATTTTGTATCTAGCTGGTACCAGAATAAAAAGCTGTTAGAAATGTGAAAGTGCATTCTTTATCCAAGGTTTCTTGTTCTTTTCTGAAGACATCTCTGTTTGTACATGTAACAGTGAACTTAATGGATTTGCTTCAGTAACAAAACATTCTAATTTTGAGGGAGTTTTCCCATTGAATTCCCCATTGGGAATACTGTAGCAGTTTTATTATTTTGTGAGAGCATGTATGAGTTTTCCTTCAAAGCACTGTTCACATGTACACTGTGGACCAGTATTCCCCTGGAATCTCAGCTTGGTCTCTTCCAGTCACAGATTTGGTGGACACAGAGCATTTCCAAGTAAATGTGGTTGGAAGTCACACATGAGGAATCCAGAGGCTTTTCTGGGATTTGCCTGTCCTGAGGCAGTAATTTTTCAGTTGATTCACATTTTTTTTTCTCAGAAGAGGGATCATTTCTTAAGCATGTTGAACTTTGAAGGGGAGCATTTCCATGTGGAACTGGGGATGAAGTTTGTGGTACAATAATTAGGAGAGGCTAATCCTGAAGTAGTAATTCCTAAAAGGATCGACTCAAAGCCTAATATCACCATTCCAATGTTTTGACTTGGTCTTTCAGAGGGCTCGTAGTCTAGTAAGAGAAAGCCTTGAAGTTAGAGGGAAGACCTATTTTAATCTTTTTTTAAAGCTTCTTTTCTCCTAGTCTCTTTTAGAGAAGCTTGTTTATTAACTCTGGAAGAAATAAACTCCATATCAGTTTAGATGGAATGCTCCACCACAATGCTGTAAGCGTTACTGGATATAGATACAATAAAGTTGAGGCTGAATTTGCACTCTTTACTACTGGGTGTGATGGTTTTCTGTTTCTTTGTAAAAATATTGCAGTTCAGTAGTGCTGATGCCATCAGTTCTGAATTTGTTTGGAGCTCCTGAAACCTTTCCTGTTTTGAACGTCTGTTAAAAAACCCAGTTAAAATCTGGCTAATTACTTAATTTCTACACCGATGCTGTTAGCGCTAAGCGATGTAATTGGTTGCTTTCCTGACTGGATTGTCTGTCTTTGTGGCATGGGGTGACAGGCTCTTACACAGGCTCATGTTTGCAACCTGAAAAGATGCTCTGTCACCTATAAGCCATATCTTGACATTTACATGAAACCCGCCAGTTTCTAGTGGACGATCCTGATTTTGTTTTCTTTGGCTTTGGTTTTTTTGTTTGGTTGTTTTTTTGTTTGGTTGTTGTGGTTGTTAGATCTAGGTTATATCCCATTCTGTCAGAATAGATCTCCTGAAGAGATGCTGTCATGCCAAAAGGCAACACACTCCTGAGGCATCTTCAGGGACATATCTGAGGGAAGTCTTTGTTCAAGCATTTTGTACATTTTTCCCTCATGGAGATTATATACTGTTTTCCTTCCCAGCTCACACCTTCATTGTCTTTGGTTCAACATCTGGGCATGATGCATCATTATAGTAAAGAGTTTTAGAATTGTGTCTTCCTACAACTGCTGGGTAAACTTCTAAGGTTCAGATACTACTTGGAGTCAGTCACTGTGGGAACAAGATGTGGAAATCAAATATTAACTGAATAAAAGAGAATGTTGTTTAGTAGTAACAGAAAATTCTTTGAAATATACTTTGTTTAGGCAGGCTTGCAACTAGCCCTACTTCATTTTTTGTCCAAAAAGACTGGGATTTAGACATGGAAGGGTGAAGTACATTTTACATTATCCAGTACTTGTTGCTGTGGCAACATAGATGCATAATTTTAAAAGCAAGCATTTTTTAGCCTTTGGGGTAGATAGCATTTAGTGTCGTTCTCCTACTTCAGATTGAGAAACAGGATTTATGTTTCGTCAAATTTTTATAACTAGCATACATTTGCTTGAAATACGATGTATGTTATGTTTGTAAAATGTATAATCATTTATAAATTAGTAAAAAGGGTGATTTCCAATTGCTCTGGCATGCCTTAAAAATGAAAGGTTTGCTATTACAACAAAAATTGTGATCTGTGTTACGAGAGCTTTGGTAAATAGTTTAATGCACTGGGAATTCCTGACAGCAGATAGATGAAGACTTGCCACTTTAAAAACTCCCTTGCCTTTACTGCTTTCTAACTCCAGTAGTCAAAAGCTTTTAAGCTTTAAGTGCTCTGTCATATTTGTGGGCTTTTATAGCAAAGAGTAGAGCAGACAGCAGTGATGATGGAAAACGATGGTAGGTAGACTTAAAATACTATAAAGCATAGAGACAATTGTATGTAATGCCTGGAATTGAAACCTTTTTGAATGAAATGATCAGCCATATGTGCCACCCTTATGGACCCTGTAAGAAGAAGAAAAGAAATGTACCCTATTGCTAACTGTGCATGAAATTGCAGTGTTAGAAGATATTGACCAGATGTTTCAATCTCAACAAATAGCTTGTTATGTGACTGAGTGAAAATCTCTCTGCTGCTTTGATCACATACACCTTAAAGGAAGAAGTAATTTAATAGAGGTTGTCCAAGTTCATCATTGTCAATAAACTTTGACTTGACCTTTGCCATCTGTTTTTGATACTGTTGCTGATATAAGCTGATAGGCAGCTGTTTACAGTTTGTGCTATGTGAATTCTGTGCTGCCAGACAATGAAAGAAGTCTCACCACTTGTGGATTTTATGCTGTCCTTTTCTGAGTGTGGGTGTATTCATTGAGACTGCACATCATTTAGCAGGGGAGTGTGGCTGACATATGCCTGGGTTTTGAAAAGGAAGTTTTGTTTTATTGTTACAGATATGCAAAATCATACATTAAATATCCTAAAAATGTCATTTTGCAACAGCATCAGCTTCACTTATAGAATAGTACCTAAATACATATACAGTATTTTACACTGGAGAATTTTAGGTATTTTTCAATTGCTTATCAGTTTTTAGATTTTATTTGAAGTGCTAATTCTTTTCAAGTAGAGTAGGCTGAGGCATTGTTAATAGTACCTTACAGTTGCCCAGTGAGCCTGTCTTACTATACCTGGGTATGATGTTCCATTTTTATGTTTTTTATATCCTATTCACATCTGAACACTGCTGCTTCTGACCAGAGAGGAACAAGACTTTATGTTGTACTTTATTTGCCACTTTTCATTATTTCACACCCAGTCTTCAAGAAGAATGTTGGTATATTTTGATTTCTTTTACTGATAAAGGTACTCTCAATCCTTACTTCATGCATAGCTTTGCAATATGGGTGATTTTTAAATAGTTGTATACACTGAAGCAGCTGCAGAAGAGTCCCAAGTAAAGCTGGAATTCTTTCTGTTATGGCACCCTTCAAGTAGCTGTCATGTGTGACAGTGATGAAGAACTGGTGTGACCAGTCCGGTTCTGTAGGTCTATCATCTTTAACCTGGTTTTGGGACGGAATGCACAAAGTTTGAGGACAGGGAGTGACACATCAGATCAGGCAGTGGGGCAGTGGTTGTTGTCTCAGGTTCTGCCCTTCAAATGGAATAGGACACAAGGGCAGCTGTGTGCCTTGTAAGGCCTTGCAGGAGGCATTCTGCCTTTGGCCTCAGATAATATAAATCAACCTTCAGAAGAGAGGCTACAGCACTTCAGGCATTTGAGGCAGAACTGTAACATTATAAATACAGCATAAGAGTGATGGAGTAAGGTATATTGGAATTAAGTGTTATTTAAAGAGTGCAGTAAAAAAGAGCTTTCGGTCACATTGAAATTTTGGGATATGGCCACTACAGGTTTAATTACACAAAATATGCTTGTATTTCCTTGTACAGCAAGAAGCTTACAAGCTAGACTAAAAATAAAGCAGTGAACAAGCAGATGAAGAGCAATGATGAATAGGAAATGGAATACAGTAGAATAGCAGCACTGAAAATAGTTGTTTGGATTATAGAAATTGTTTTTTAGAGACAGTTTGTTAAATTTGTTTGTAAATGTAGAAATGAATGAAGCTCCTGAATGATTAATATTTTGATAGGCATCTTAATTTGAAAAGCTGTAGCAAAAGGCTCTTGTGGCACCATGTTAAAACTAATAGATGTTCCTGTGCAGGGATTTGTATCGCACATGTTGAGCCAAATGCTGAAAAGATTTAGATATTGGTCTCAGTGCAAGGCTTTAAATGGTAATTTCCTTTAAAAAATGTTATCACTTTTATCTAATTTGACTGGAAGTTGCTTGAGGGTGTTGTCATGCATTTTAACAATATCACTTCCTCATGCAAGATTTGGCAGCTTCAACTAATGGTGGAAGAATTACTGTACAGGACATGGGGCTCCTTTTCACAAGCCTGCTTTTATAAAGATAAGCTTATTTTTTCCTTTTCCCACTTTTTTTCTTATATGGCTGATATGTGATAATAGCTGTTGCAACGTTTAAAAATCCATCCGTGAAAATAAGAGAAAGGAAGAAAATTGCAAAGGTATTGGAACAAACTATAGTAACTTATGTGTTTTCCAGGGTCTTGCTGCTGTTGTCTCATAACAGTGATTCTGGAGTTAGGTGTACTGGGTCTGCTTGGGATGAAGTTAATTTTTATAGCAGCCCATATGGTTCTGTGTTTTAGGTTTGTCACCAAAACAGTGTTATTTAACACAGCACTGTTTTAGCTATTGCTGAACAGTGCTTGCACAGCATCAAGGCCTTCTCTGTTTTTTTCACTCTGCTGCACCCAGCAAGTAGAGGGAAAGAGGTTTTGAAGGGACACAGTCAGGACAGCTGACCAAGGAGATAAACCAGGCCACATGGCCAGCAATAAAACTGAATGGGAGGGGATGTTTTTCCAAGTAGCCATGGGCTTAGACAGTGCCTGGGCATCAGTCTGCTGATGGAAGGTAGTGAATTCATGTCTTTGCATCATTTCTTCTTGAGCCTTGTGTTTTTTATCACTGTTGCACTTCTCATTCTCTCCTTTATCCCTCAAAGAGGGAGGATTGAGAGAGTTTTTGGGTGGAGGCTTAACTGCTGGCTGGGGTTACCCCACCACAGTAGGGATTTTAAATGAATGTGAAATTGAATGTGTAATGTAACAGATTATTGCATTCTTTTTGAGCCCTAGGTGTATCATATCATACACAATAAATAAGTGAGCTCACTTGAAACAGTGACACTTTCTTTTTTTAGTATTGTTTTGCATATTATCAGGCTTCTGAGTTTTGAAGATGTATGATTTGATTTTTGATTTCATGTGTTCTCATTTTACATGGCCGTCTAAGATAAGTTGTAATTTAATTTCCTTTAACATCCAAAATATTCCTAAAGATATTTCAAAGGGGTTTTAATGGACAGAGATTTAATGGACTGTATATATATTGGTGGTTGGACATAACAGGGACACAGCTTGTGAGGGGCGCAACAGATGGGTAAAACTTTTGAAAAATACATGGACTTACTCTAAAACCTAGAATATCAAAATAAGGGATACTCCATTCCTGTTTTGATTTACACTTCATGAGTAGTTGCTCACATTGTTTAGCTTAGATTTTAGCAGGCATGTTAAATCTTAGCTAATTTTAGGTCCTTGGAGTCCTCTCCTCTGTGAACTGCAATTTAAAATAAGATCAGATTTGACAGGTCATGCAGAGAAGAGTCCAGCTTCAAATAACATACTTCAGATGCACTTCAGATGTCTGTATTCAGTGTTAATGAGTTTTGAAGATCCTTCACTGTGAAGGGGCATAATGCTTCCTGTTGTGTTGTCAGTTTCTAGGCATTTGGGATTCAAGTCCACAGCTGAAAACTCCTATGTGCAGAGAAGGTATGTCAGTTTAAGCAAAGCTTTGGATGCTTTGGCGCTGTTAGTTTATGATGACTGACAGATGTGGAAATGCACTACTAGCTGCTACTTAAAAAATTAATTCAGGAACTCAGGCAGAGAACAATGTGGTTGTGAGTGTCTTCATCAGCCTCCTTGTTCCAGTTATCAGTGTTGTCCAGTTAATGGTGGCACTTAAAGCAAAGCAGAGAGTTGGATTAAATGAAATAATTTCTAAAAGATCTTTGTTATAGACAGAAGGCTATAAAGCTGCTCTAAGGTTCATCTGTAGGATGTTTCTTTTTTAAGTCTTATGGTAAGATCTGAGACCCAGCAGAAGAAAACTCTCCCTTTACAAGGAAAGTGTAACTGAAGACAGTGAGGCAAATTAGGTGGGTCCTCCTCTACAATGAACTTTGCAGGAAAAGCAAAGAAAAGCTTCGAATGCATATCAAGTGTTGTGATAGGGGATGCTGGACTCTGCTCCTGTGGCAGAAGTGACATTCTCAAGAATTTCTCAAGACTTACACTATTTATCTTGAGAATGTCAAGGATGACATTCTCAAGATAAATAGTGTAAGCCTGGGAAATTCAAAGTTAAGAACTTTCCCTTTCTCTAATTGTATAAGGCCACTGATTTTCTTTCACATAATATGAAGGGGCTTTTTCCATTTTTTTTGGGGGGTGTGGAGGGACATTGGCTCTCAAAAGACAGCACTGAGTATCTAATCAAAGTTAAGTCACTTCTAATGTTAGAAGTGCATCTAGGAGTGCTTCTGTAACTCAGAAGAAAGGAGAAAGGTTGTTTCCAAAAGCCATTTTCTAATCAGACAAAAGTGGGAAATAGGTGTACTACATCTTCGAGTCTGAGGAAGTGAAAGAGTGGGACATAGTTCACTCCAGGCAGTCTCACAAAGTCACAACTCTTCAGAAGCTTTTCTCGTTACCAAGTTTTCTTGGCATCTCAACGTCTTGCAAGAAAAGATGGTGCTGTTCTCTGCAATTACCACCCACTCCCTGGAACACAAAGGTTGTTACACTTCTCTGATAGCTAAAGCTTGCCAGAGAGTTCATCTTCTTCAACTCTGATCATCAAAAACCACATGAACAGATAGTCCTGCTACTGTGAACCCAAGTTAACCTCATGAAAATAAGGAGAGAAGTATTTTGTCACCCTCTAGTGTGTCTTAGAGCAGCCAGGGTGTTGGCTTCTTTTGCAAGTACTGGCCTCGGTATTTGATCATAAGAAATAATGTGTCTGTAGGGATACGGTAACGTAATATTAGATTATTTTGAAATCAGCTGAGTTTTAAGACAGGTTTGTGCTAAAGGCAAGCATAAATATAAAAAGAATAATTGAAACTCAAGTTTTCTTTGCATTAATCAGAGTGCATGCAACAAAAATGTGAGGAAAATGCAATCTGTTTAACTCAAGATAACATCTGAAAGGTGTTCTATTTCCTGTGCTCCTTTCTCTGTCATAGATATTTATGCTAACTGAAAAGGTCAGGACCTGTCCTTGTGTGTACCTGATGTCCAAGCTGTATTGACAGAAGAAAACTTTAGAGCAGAGAAACACATTAGATTTCATAAACCACTCCTTGAGTATCCTTTGTGGTATCCCACTCCTGAGGCTGTCGTGTTCTTTCATGATAAGTTCCTACTTTTGACACTTCTGTCTTTGGTCCATTAGCAGCCTCAAATTCCCTTGGGTGCTGGTGAGGATTCATGGTGTGGCCAGGTGCCAACCTCTCCTGACCAGACTGTCAATACAGTTTGTTAGTAGCTGCCTCTCTGCCTAGCCAAACCCTGGATAATTAACTCATTATGCTGATTCCTGCTGAGCTGGGTCATTTTCTGTTTCTGTTGACAGTCTTTTTCATTCAATTAAATCTTCTATTTCACATAAATCTATAAAACTAATTTTCAGTCCCTATAACCATATACCTGGCATTAATGTGTACAGTTTGTTATTGGCCTGCATATGATACTGGCTGTATTGCTGCATGGCTGCTTCACAGTGATACACATCTTGTGATGACTAACTCCCATTCCCATTTAGAATGTTTTAGCCAAAGAGTCACTAATAGCAACAGTGTGTGAAGTCCCAAAGAAGCCTGTTTTTTCATATCAGGTTATTTGAACTTAAAATCAAGTTCTGGGTCAAATTAAAAAAGAAATCCCCAAGTCCCTGCCTTGAAGAGCCTCTCTTGTTTTTTTCATATGTGTGCAAAAGATGCCTGCTGTGACTACTTCCACAAGGTGCAACTTTAGTGGTGTACCACAGAGATACTTCTATCATTGAGTTTCATCAAGTCTGTAATATGATTTCTGCTTTTACTAATATGTAGCCTTTTCGCTGAGGAGAGGAGAATCAGCTGGGGGAGTTCTGCAGCTGACAGCACCTCACCACCATTATTGTGGGAGTAAGAGCAGATCCTTTGAAGGGCTCTTGGTAACTGGAGATCTGTGATGAGAGGGTCTTTGCAGAAACACTGCTGAACTGCTTTCCCATCTTCCTCAGTGTTGCTTAACTCATATACTCAAATGAAAATAATACCTGTACAGTGGGAGTATCCTCTCACTATGTAATACTTGTCTTAAATAATCATGAATATGAGTAGAGCTGCTGAAGTAGTCTGCACCACATACAGAGATTCATCTCAGGAAAGTGAGGATCGTGACTTTTGATTCTCAAGTATAACTTGAATTAAATTTGAAATCAGGATTGTGACAGCTTATATATGGCATGTATCACATCTGAATTCAAACTGAGCTGGTACCAATAGCTGAAACTTGTGATATTTGAATGGGAATTCTTTTTTAAGAGATCTATGTGAAATATTAGTTACTACTGCTATAAATGTTATCAGACTTTTATATAAAGTAACATCATATGATAAAATGTTGTAAGCCTAAGATGCAGTTTGAAGTCTTAAGTTTTTGAAGATTTTTTTTTGGTTTGATTCTTTGATGAATGTTGTTCATAGGGATCTCTATTAATTCTTGTTAGTTGTGATGGTCAAGTGTGCTTGCATGGGGCACAAAGCTTCAGCTACTTCTCTTCTTACCCATGTGGAAATTTGTTCCATATTTGCTTACAGTTGGTCACAGCAGTTTTCATCTTTTTAAATAATCTATTTCACTTAATCATACCTCCAGATATAAAGGATTTTTGTTCCTGAGACATCGTAAATGAACGCTGTGCAAATGCATATTATGTATGTGCAAAGGTGTCAAACACAAGGATATAATTGATGTTCTTGTATGAAATGTATTAATTCTTTTATTAGGGGTTTTCTTAATTTATATTGGAGTGGTATGGAATGGATAAGCAGAGCATATGCATTTCATGAATGACAGATTAAACGCTGCCACCATTGAATGATAAAATCTTTTTCCTCCTTAAGCTTTATTCAAAATTGCTGCAAGAAAGAGACCTGGCAACTTTTGTCCACCATTGTCTTATTAATAAAGGCTTTACATGACTAAAGGTTTAATTTTTTTTTTCTCTATTGCTCTTCCCTCTGGAGCTGATAGTAGTAAAGATGTGACTAAGTACGCATTTGCAACTTGGTTACTTGACCTTTCTACAACCCTTTGCTACCACTAATGCTGCTTTGTAATGGAGACATTATCATTTATTTAAATCTTGATTAGGAAACAATTATAAGTAGGTTTTTAGTATAGCAGAAAATTGCTGTAGCCTTTAATTCATACTATAGATTGAGTGGATAAGCTTGCTGACTGTAATTAGAATGAATTATAATGACTTCAGTTGGCTGACTCACCACCAGCAGAGTAGGGCCTATGATTGTTTCTTCACATTTATTTTTTTAATTCACTCTTGATTTCACATTGCTGATAAATGCTGGTTTTTAACATAGCACAAAATGGAGTAATGTTTACAGCTGAATGATACATTTTTTATTAATAAAAGGAGAACTTTATGAAATAACCTGGCACCTTAGCAACACTATGCATCTCCTATCTTTCTTTGCAATTCAAGTGACACAGTTGCTCGTAGTAAATTTGGAGATTAGATACTTACATGTGTGGTTTAACAGTGTAGAGAGGGAGCATTTCCTTTGTGCATGCAATTAAATGATAGGCAAAATTATTATTTTCAGTACCACTTAGCTTTTATATATATTATGAATGCTGCATAATGTTGCTTATGTTTCTCAAATGTCTTGTTTTTCTTATGTGCTGTCTCTTTTTATTTATTTTGTTTGTTTGGAAGGGTTTTGTGGACTATTTCTTCCTTGTTTGTTTTGTATTTTCTACAATTCTTCTTTGAAGATGTTGCTTGATTAAATGTAAGTGTAGAGGCAACTCCTTTGAGCAAGGGAACTTCTTTTTGTATACCTTGTAAAAACATACTAATGTGCTTTATTTATCATGAGGTACATTTATTTAGGTTTTACATTAGGTGTTACAGGCTCAGTGGGATCATTAAGGGTAAATTTTGTTTTCTTTGCTGCCCTTTCTTCCTTTGTTGTACAAGATGTTTTTCACTTCAGACACACAAATGTTCTTTAAGTCAAAATGGAAGCACAGAGTTAAATATGGTGGGTGGAGAGAAAAATGGCAAAAATAATATACCAGATACGTTAACTTTTTTTTGTGTTGTGGTTTTTTTTTGTTTTTTTTTCCTCTCCTGACAATCTGCAGTGGATGATTCAGAAACCTCACAAAGCTGCAACTTTCTTTGGCTGCATTGGCAAAGATAAATTTGGAGAGATCTTGAAGAAGAAGGCTGAGGAAGCTCATGTGGATGCCCATTACTATGAGCAGAGTGAAGAGCCAACAGGAACCTGTGCTGCCTGCATCACTAGTGATAACAGGTCAGGGGCCTTTGTTGTTTTCTGAAGATAAAAATGTAGTTGGCATAGTGAATGTAGCCTAATTTTCTTGGAGTATCCAGCCTTGAAAAATTGTCATTTGAACGATGAAGTGTTAGCACTGGTTTGAGACAACACAGGATTGCCTAGGCCATAGTTTGGGGCTGGGCAGTATTAATATGCTTTCAGAGAATAGCAGTTGTATTATGGCCAGAAAGTGTGAGATAATAATACCAGTGCTTCTTCCTGAACTTGATAGCTTCCACTTGCTCTGGAGATAGAAAATACATGGGAGACAACAGCTGGTTAACAAGTATGTTTATACAGCTTTTGTGCAAGCTGATTGATACCTAAGGCTTATAATTGATTTGCAAGTGAGAAATATACTTCAGGTGATACTAAGTTTAGCTATACGCTGATAGTGGTCAGCATATAGCCAGATTGAAAGGGTTAATTTCATTTTATATAAGAAAAAAGCTTTTGGTTTTGCTATTGCACTTGTTGAGAAATTCTCCTAGTACCTGTAATTCTGTTTGTCTACATTTTAAGAATATCTTCTGAATTTGTCTTTCATGGGTTCATTTGCTAATTTTTTGCTATTCATTTTTCTTGACCATTGCCCTTTGCTTTCTTCTTTCACCCTCTACTCAGAACCCTTGAACTTGTATTCTACCTCTTTGCTGATTACCTTCTGACAATTTGTTTAGAGATTTCAAAGCCAGCCAATCAGGTTAGCCTTATTTTGAGATATTACTGGCACACATCAGCCCTCCCTGATTTCTGACAGCATTTAAATTTTCTGGTACTACATACTGAATCAATAATGAAAATTGCATCAGTTACCCTGAGGAATATTTTCTTTCTGGCTCAGAATAAGATAAAAATGTCTGTCATTATCCTTTTTGGTTTCCCTCTGTGGCTTTCAATGCTATTGGTCCTGAGGACCTGCTCTTTTCCTTTCAAAGCAGTATCAGGAGTTTGAAGAATTTATTAAGGCGAGATAGCAGTCCCCTAGTTAAGGTCCACACCATAATTCCAGAGAAGTTGGTGAATATTCTGGGCAGAATTAGAAAAGGTGGTAGACAGCAACATGAATTGAAATGAGAGTCAGAGGAGGAAGTGTTTTCCATAGAACATGTAGAACTCTAGAACAGTTTTGATTAGAGCAGGCATCTGAGACAAACCCCTGCAGAAGGCAGGACCAGCCTCAAAGGTAGGTCAGGTTTTTCATGGCCATGTCCTGCTGGGGTTTGAATATCACAAAGGATAGAGGTTGCACAAGCTCTCTTGGCAAACCGTTCAAATGTTTGATCACTCTCCATGGGAGAAATTATTTTGATGGTACCCTGTTGCAGTATTCTTTCTTCCAGCTTGTGTCTGTTCTTTCTTGTGTTCAAGAAGAGTCTGGCTCCATCTGCTCTGTAAATGTTCATTAGATATTTGAAGAAAGCAGGAAGGACTTCCCTTAGATACCTGTTCTTAAGGTTCACCCAAAGCCTTTCTGCATTTAAGTGTTTCAGCCTCTTAATAATATTGATGGCCCACTGCTGGACTCACTGCTCCATGTTAGTGTCTTGTAATAGAAAAGTCAAAGCTGGACACAGAACTCCAGAGAAGGTGTGCAGACAGAGGCTCTCCTCCATTCTGGATATATAACTTCCTTTGTCCTCTTGTCTGCATGTTTGCTCATGTACACCTGAATGTGATTTACCTTCTCTGTGTCATGCACTGCTGACTCATGTTCCAAGCCTGGCTCACCAGAATCTCCAGGTCCTTCTCTGGAAAATTGTGTGTAATCATGTCAACATTCAGCCTCTATTGTTGTGTATAATTGCATGACACTGCATTTACCTTAAAGTTTTCTGCCAGCCCAATTCTTCAGGCTGTTGCAAATCCATTGAATGACAGACAGCCCTGTCCTCAAGCTTATCAACCTGTCCCTCCCAATTTCATGTTGTACATAATGTCTTACTCTCTGGAATGAATGTACATATTCTGTGGAGGAAGGAAGGTCATTCATCTTCATCTGGAGTTTTGACACTAATTATGGCTACAGGCTTCCCCCTTCATCTCCAAGATCCATATTCACTTTTTCAAAGAGAAGAAAAGCAATAAAGATGTTTTTGCTCTGTGATTCTCTCTGCCTGCAGTCACATAGTGCCTGTGTATACATGCTGCAGCAATCACCATTTTCTAGATAAGATGATGGGAAACTGAAGTCAAGACTGTCAATAGGCACACAGTATGAATTCAAGAAAAACACGTGCATCTGAATGGAATTTAAAAGTTTAGGTAAATTTGTTCATAAGAATGTCTGCAAATACTTCTTTGACTTAATAAGCAGAATTTTTGGTTTGAGAACATAAACCACTTTTTTCTTAATATCAAATATTTGCTCAACTACTAGACAGTGGCTTCATCTCAGTCGATGCTTGAGAACGGCAGGGAGTTCATGCTCCTTGGGAGAAGGAAAAAATAGCTGATGGTTGCTGCTGAAGGCTTTATTGTGCAATTGTCCATCCTGTGAGAGCAAGTTTATTCTCAATCTTTAATTACCCTCTGATTGTGTTTTGGTTTTAGCATTTTCTGTATTGGTAAGAATCACTTCAACTTTGTCCCAGTTGATAACACTATAGATTAATCTCTTGTCCCAGCTCAGATATGTGCTAACTTCCTTCTTCAGCTCTCTTGTCTCTTTTGGAGCACCTGAATTCTCTAGTTTAGCAATAGTAATATGCCTTGTTTTCTCAGAGCTTTTCAAGAAAATCCTAACACATAATTAAACTCTAAAGTAATACCTACGCTCTGTCATAGTCTGTGACTTTGATTTGTGCATTCTGCTTAGAAATAACCACATGCACAGTGTCTCCATTAAGCTGTTTCAATTGAAGCACTCTGGCTGTCTCCAATTACTGTATTTTAGTGAAAAATGTCTACCTAGTCTGTGCCCCACATGTTGAACTGAGTGCTGTCAGACTTACAATTTTAATTTGGAAAAGTTCGGTGCTTTGTCGTCAGTGTAGCAGTCTTTTATTACCCATATGTGCAGAGCATCTCTACAGTTGGATGTAGCCACACAGAGCTAGGTTTACAGTTTCAGGGGCATGTGGTAAGTGAAAGGAAACATATAGAAAGTCTTTGCTCAGTTTTCTGGAACATAATTGCTTTTCACTTAGCAACATACGTAGACAGACAAGATTTTTTTTTTCCCAAACTATGTCCTTGATGGATATTAGGGTTTGCGAAAACTGAAAGATTTAATTTGCTTTAAAGTTTGATTTACAGAAAATTACCACAGTTATGCACATGTCTTTCTTGGATTCACTTGGTTCTCCACTGGATTTCTTGTCATTGAAATGGTAATACTCATGAAGGATGAAACTTGTTTCCCTGTTACTTATAATGCTGCAGAGGATTGATGTATTTGTTCATAAATTTTTCTCATTTTTTTCTTTTTTCTCTTTTCCAAATGTACATTAGTTTTCATTGCATTTAGATTTTAGAATTAAAGAGATAAGCCCCAAATCTGCTCATGGGATGAAATGACAGAGAACAGTAACTTTGATATATTCAGATAAAGTTAGTCTAACTTCGTTGTCATTTTGTGTACGTGATCTGTTTAATTGACAAGGATTGTCAGTGATGAGTACTTCAGGAAGTTTACCAGGAGAGTTGCTTGCACTGTTCATAAAAGTTTTCTTTTGGTCTTCTGTTTGTTTTTCATTAAGTAAAGAAAGTCTCGCTTACTTACCTCCTAACAGCTGGACGTGGTAATGAGCCCGCAGGCAGAAGCATGCCTTGGTGAAAGCAGATGAGCAGTGTGCTCCCACCTGGAGCTGTCTCTGGGTTTTAGTAGCACTTGTATGGAACAGGATGATGTATACAACATCAGTTCTGTGCACCTTGAGAAGACAAAAGTTTTCAATAGCCAAATGTTGTATCTGTAATTACACATGAATTATCTGGCTAATGCACTTAAATATCACAAAATAGTGATGTGTTAATGTTAAAAGGGCATCCATTGACTCTTAAATTTTGAAAATTATGTTTAAAGCTATGTATGCTAGCATGGAAATAATCTGTTTCCCAATGCTCTTTCTCCAAATATTGCACATTATTAAACATTCTCATAATACAATTGCATAGAAGAACTTGGTCATGGTAGCCAGAGTGGAGAGGTAGAGGTCTTGTTATGACCTCTTTTTAGGAGTATGTAAGTGTGTAAGTTTTGTGTGTTTCATAAGGCTGAATGGAGTGGGTTATGAAGATGATTTAAAATAGAATGAATCTTGCATGTAACAGAAGCAATGTGATACAAGTATTTTTGTGCTTGGTAATGGAAGTTTTGTCCCACAGCTTATGTTATAACTTGTTAGGAAAGAAGGAAGTACAAATGAGTTTTTGGTAGAGTTCCAGTAATCCACAGCTAAGCCAAAGTTTTTTTTTAACAGTTCATCATCTAAAAGTAGGAACCTGACCCTTTTTTATTTGCTAAAGGAAAATGTGAACCTAATGGGGGAAAAAAATCCCAAAACAAGCCCCTTTTACAATAATATAACTATTCATTGGAAAATTAGAATGGCAAGACTTACATATCCATCAACCTTTTGCTTCTAGTGAGGGAAAATAGTTTTCAGAAGATAAACTGGAGTAACTACTTTTCTTTAGGTGTTAGGTACTAGAGCAGTTTTAATGAAAATGTGTAGATGCTAAAGCATACAGAGGGAGTTGATCACAGAATGAAACTAAGGCTGATTCAAAGCCAACGAAGGCACCTTCAGAAGAATATAATAGTGATAGGTTACCTAAACTATGTAGTTGGATTTAAGATACAGTATTTAATATAAGATTTAAATTATATTTAATCTATTATTTAAATATATTATTTACTTTTCATGAAATGGTCAAATGAAGTATATGTGGCTTGTGCTCTTTGTTAATTGCTTTTATGTTCTGTAGGATCTTTGTGAAATTATGTTCATTGTGAGAAATTGGCAGTACTGTTGTTTACAGAGGGTCTAATACTTGTTCTTTCATCACTTTCAGGTCTCTTGTAGCTAACCTCGCTGCTGCTAATTGCTATAAGAAGGAAAAGCATCTTGATTTGGAGAAGAACTGGAAGTTGGTGGAAAAGGCCAAAGTTTATTATATAGCAGTAAGTTCAGCCCCTTTCAAATTGCTAAAGTTTGTGTTGCAGTATCCTGAAGTTTAAGCAATGAGTATGTCTGTTGTATGTGGTTTTGAATGATTTTATAAGAAGACAGGGAAAGAAAATGACTGCTTCAATTTCAGTATAGTTTGATTTCTTGAAAATCAGATGTACAAATGCAGAAGTATGTTTTAGTTGTATGTTCACTTAAATTGATGGGGAAAATCATAAGAACTAAACATATTTTCAGAGCTTTTGTAGTAATGCGTCAAATTTACATTTCACATTTTCTAGTAAATCGTTGTGAAGGATGCACAAATTATGTAGAAAAACACTATTAGCATAATTATTCACTGCAAACAGTTTGAGCTTATTTGTGTGAACAATCTTAATTGCTATTTATTCCATAGTAATTACTGTGGCACCTTATAACTCAATATTTCAGAAACAATGATTTTGACAAATCTCTTAAATGTGGGTGGTGGGGCAAACTGATTTTAATGATTAAATCTTGCTTTTGGAATAAAGGAGGGGTTTGAGGATGGGGCATTAGTAGATTCACAATTAGTATTCTTTTTTTACCATCCAGAATGAATCAAGCCAGATAAATGTATTTGTGTCAATTATGTCTCGCCTAAATAGCAGCGGTGAATTTGTTTTCATCTTGCTCTTAAGTTGATATGACTGATCAAAATTAACAAACATAAAACATCTATGACAGATTAAAACCTCATAACATGCATGTAATATATGGATTCTGTATAACAACTCCATTCTGCTACCTGAGCTATATGAGAACATCTGGCAAGAAGTGTAAAAAATTGATTATCCTGGAGGAACTAGTTCATTGAAAATACAGTTACTTCTTTTAGGTAGTGTTAATGTTTCCTCCAGCCAGTTAGTGTGCACTGCTGTAGGCTTTACATGGTTGTTATTGATTCTTGTGTATGGCCAAGACTGCCCCTTTATAAGTGTCAAAAAATACTTACAACCTTCTCAGTGTACAAAGAAAATACATCCCGCTGTTATGACCATATGTTTGTGCTGTGGTTAAAATATATGTAGGTGTATTGTCTACAAATTTTTTATTGCTGGTTTTTTCACATGTTCTGAGTTCTTTATTTTCCAAATGCCATGCTTGGGAATTACTGCTGTTGACTGAAAATTTTTGAAACACTAAGAGTATAGTTTAAATAAAGAAGAACAACAAATATTCCCAAAAGTTTTACTGCACTAAGTTTGGGTTTGGGTTTTTTTTTTAATTTTCCCATGCCTGTATATCATTCCCAATTAAGCTTCCAACGTACAATTTGGAAAACGTTTAACTTAGTGGAGATGCTTCAGGAAAACTGTGAAACATTACATGAGGTGCTAAACAGATTTGTACTTTTTAAGATAAAACCTTCTTCTTATTTTAGTTCTGAAGTCACTCTTGTGTGTTCAGTCAGTTTGCTCACTTAAATTTTGACTAGATGATTCACTACACTGATTCTTGTATATATTAAAAGCTGTTTTTCTCAGATGCCACTTCTACAACATCCAAACTTTGTCTAGGAGACAGAGAATTATTGTACTAAACTGAAAATAAACCCCAAGATGAGCATGTGATAATGGATAAAAAAATTAAATTGAACTGCTCATAAATGGTATTATATATTTACAATATGAAATTCAGATTAGGGAAGTATATGATTGCAGGAGATGTTTTGAGTGATGTTTTGTTCACATGTATAGCAAAAACACTCAAGGATGGGATCACTCAGATTTCTAGGACAGTATTATCACTTCAGATTACAGACAGCGTATGTAACTTTACTGAAGGAGAGGAGAAGTGTTGAACCATCCATAGTTCTTCAAGCTACAGTGTGGTCATGGCCTTTTCTTTCATTTAGCTTCTTGTGGTTTGTAGTGATTACCAGATTAAACAAAATCATGTAGTGAGCAATTACCACTCC
This sequence comes from Pyrgilauda ruficollis, assembly GCF_017590135.1. Classification (NCBI taxonomy): domain Eukaryota; kingdom Metazoa; phylum Chordata; class Aves; order Passeriformes; family Passeridae; genus Pyrgilauda; species Pyrgilauda ruficollis. The sequence continues at coordinate 11,356,745 of NW_024509210.1, read as the reverse complement.
TGAAGGAGAGGGTAGCTCTGAGTCATTACTTTGTCTGGTGTTGTCTGCCTTGACTTTAGCCTTGTTACCTTCCTTGACTTTGCACTGTGCATATGTTGCTTTTCATTTCCTTCTTTCTATCCAACTGTCACCTGTTTCTGGGATTGCATTAGAGTGTGTGTCAGTGATGGATACTTATTCTGGAAATCCATGTCCTGACATTATCAAACAATCTGTTTTCTTGGCACAACTGGGCAGTTGTTGCTTTGGGACAGGTCTCTGATATCCTGTGGTCATCTGTATATTCTTCCTAGAATAGATAATATGCTTTTCAATGCAGCATTCAGCAGAATGACCCTCACGTGAAACTTAGCTCTGAAATCTAATCAGTTCACAGAGGGAGGAGTAGGTACAAAGGAACAGATACTGAAGCCGTGACAGAACCCTTAAAAACAACTTCTGTTACCATGAATGCACACAATACATTTATTTTAGCCATCTGGTAATCAGATCCAGCAGACAAATTATAGAAAGGATAGCAGAGAATAGGACCCAGTAAATCACAGATAGAAGCAAAATACGAAGGCTGCCCCAGCTTTCTCAAAGATGGTAAACTTTGAAGGTGTATTTTAATCCTCTAAAATTACTCTTTTTTGTATCATTTAAGATAGGCTACATGTACTGTCAAACTCTATGCAATTTCTTTCCCTTCTCCCGATATAATTCCTATACTTGTGGTAATTTATACCATTGACATAATATCTTCCAGTCTGTCATATTCATTTCGCTGTGCATCAGCTAGCTGTGCTGCTGGTGTCTGATTAGAATTCACTGTGAGGAATTTTATTTGATTCCTACTGAGGCTAGAAGATGTCTCTTCCTCAGACATTTGCCTTATTTCAGAATAAGTTGAGAGTCATCATAGCACTAAACACTGTCATTCAGTCTCTGGAGCGGTGAGTGGGACACAACATGAAACTAATTGTAAATTTGGGGAGGAACAGGCAAATTAATATTTTTCCTTTTTTTTCTTTTGGTTTGTTTGGTTTTTTTGTTCTGTGAGTTTGTGCTTGCTGTCAGGACTTGCATTTTAGAAATCATAAGTGTCAGAGTTGCATCTTACAAACTTGGGTAATAAAACTCCATATTTGTGCACCTTGTCTTATTTTAAGAGGAATCTGTGGGAGTTGCTGGTGTTCAGCTTCTTTAACATTGCACACAAACATTTTGACATTATTAATGCAACTTGCAGTATATAGCTGGTAATTTTCATATTTTACAAAGGCCTGAAATGCAAAGATATTTTTATTGTCAATGGTTTTGGTTTAAAAAAAAAAAAAATCTGTTGATAAGAGTTACTTAGAAGAGCAGAAAAAAATTGAGAAGAATTTTAGTCAATTAGCTCCAATGGGTAATTCTCTGTTACTGTATATAAGTTAGAAATTTTGCATTTCTTCTTCCATAAAAAGAAGAAAATGAAGAAGGAGAAAATGCTTTCCTTCATTAAAAGCTGCACTTAACCTTGTGAAATCTTAACTGTATCAATTAATACATATTATAATATGGCTTGCTTACACAGACAGCTGAATTTTAACTTTCTCCCTGTGTGTGAACATGATTGTTTACAAGTGTGATGGCTTCCCAGATATGTGTTTTCTCCTGTTCCAGTTAGCCATCCTTATTTCAGCCAGTTATTTAGTTTTACTCAATTTCTCCTTTGGTCCAACACCTGCATTTGTTCAGTGTTTGCAGTTGTTGATTATGAGGTGGATGGAACACTGGCATTTAATGCTCATATTTTCTTGGTGCTGAAGTAATGTATTTCTTCTTGAAAGTTCCTTCTGTGCTTCAGTTGGGTTTTTTTGTTTGATTTCTTTTTCTTTCCCAAGAACTTTCCTTTACTAGGCATCTGAAATGGCAGTATTGACTGCAGTCGTGTTTCCAATCTGTGGTAACGTGAGTCTTAGCTTAGAATGGATCATTAAAGGAGCTTCCAAAACCCAAACAAATCTTCTTTGTTATTTTGCTGTTGTTATTTCATCTGTAAAAGCTTAAACTATTTTCTTCTCCTACTTTTGCACAGCAAATACTTGAAGTTTCTCAGTGATGATGCCCTTCAGTTGTACCACATTAAGTATAAAATTTTCTAATGCTGCTTAGATTTGTTAGGCCACAGTTGAGTTATGTTCACCACCTTCAGCATCTTCTGTGCTTTCAAAATTAATATCAAGTGTCGTTTCTTTTGATGATAATGACAGTTCTGATAAAGACCAGGAATTCTGGGCTTAGGCCAGGTTTCCAGGAGGAAATGTCATTTATTACAGCAAATCATAATGAACCCAATGCAACACGCCTACCTATCTGCTAGAGAAATTTTTAAAACTCCAACCACCCTGGTCTATTTCAACGAACACTATCGTATTTTTATATTTATTTTCTTTTAATGCCTAAGTGCTTGTCTAAGCAGGGAGATACTGTGGTTGTGTAGTGGGCTTGATGGAGGAATTATCTGGTTTCAACATGAGTCTGTCAAAACATAAGCTTGATGTCAGCAATGAGTGGCAAAGCTTAAATAACATTCTACAGTATTTTACATGGGGTTTGGCTATTCTACTTGAGAAAAAATGCTGATTATTACAACAATGTAAGTATAAATTAAATTTCTTTTGTGCTGTCTCTTCCATTTAGAGGCATATTCAGTGAATGTATTTTTATTGTAATTTACTGCTATGATGAGTATGATGACTTACAATGGATTGTGATAGGCTTTTTCCTTTGAGATGTGCTAGGTCTGTGTGTGCATCACTGGAAACAAGATACTGGCAGGAAGCAAAGTATCTCTTAAAAAGGACATTTGTTTGGATTACTTCACCATGGTTTTTTTCCCATTGATAACTTTAGCCATAGTGCTCTGGCACCAGTGTGTTATGCCATTTGACATGCAAAACTATTTCTCACAATGATGAATAGGTTTTATGGCCAGAAAAACACCATACTGAATATCTTAGCCATAGAGAAGAAGGTGCAGCTAGCAACAGTTAGTTGTGGCCTGTTTTGGTGGCTTGGGATAATATCCCCTTACTGAAACTCACCATCCTGAGGCACTGTGTTTTCTGGAAGTCATAGCTGAAGTGGGATGCATTTATTGTGGAGAGATGGTAGACTCTGTATCTAACCAGGAAGTAAATCTGCCATTTACTGGCTTCCAAAACAAATATGGGGAAAGAAGCCATTCTCTCTCATAAATACAGAAATCTACAGCTTTATTTCTTTGATTAAAATGCAAAAAAAAGCTGTGTCTAAACTAGCCACATGTTGTGTCATCCTGTGATATATTTAAGGAGTGCATTATGCTACCATTTCAGGTATAACGTCTCATGCATAAACTATTTTGTTAGCGTTTTCTCAAGTAACTTATGTGAAAAATGAATGAGAAACTTTTTTGTTATTTTTTGTTGTGAAATTTGGTCTTCAAGATGCCATTCTTCAAAGCGAATGCTTTGTACTTTATGGAGAAAAATACGTCATCAGCTTTTAACGAAGGTTGTACCTCCTGTTTCTATAAAATTAAGGACAATCTGTCTAACATTGTAAAAACATTTAGATCTAAATGTTCACCTCTATGTTATTAACTGTATTTTTTAAGATGAAGAACATACATATTTCTTTTTCAGTCCTTCTCCTCCTACCCCAGTAGCCTTTAAATTGCAGATATGTTTCTTCAGCACAGTAATTAGTGAAGTTCAGTCATCGTTCCTTTTATCATGTGATTTTTGTGTGGTTTTTTTAGAAGAATGCCTTATTAGAACACTTACACAGCCAGTCTAGCTGCAACAGCCAGGCGGCAATAGCAGTGCCATTTTTCACAAAGAAAATGTTGAAAAGGAGCCAAATGTTTGGTGGCAGAGTCTGTTGCTAGGAAATCAAGTTCCTGAGGCGATTAATGACAAAGCAAGCAATAAAAAGAAGGCAGAATTACAGATTTAAAAGAGAGGGAGAAAAAAGTGGTTGGTGTTATAATTACCCAAAGAAATCCGTACTCATTAAATTGGCTGTTTTTATGATTGACTTTAATTGGAGGTTAGCTCAGATATTTAGCTCCTTTCCCACCCCTTTAAACACACACATGCACATAATCTGTAGAACTGCAGACTTGTTTTTCTAAGCATTGAGAGGAGCTTGCCCTGTAATTTGATCCCCACTGACAGATGCATTTTCTATGCTGCCATTTTGAATTAACCTATTGTGCAACAATTTTCCTCAGCTCTGTTGAATAAAACATCAAGTCTTATTACCTCAGATGGATTTGATAGAGTAAAAGAATGTACTTCTAGCTGAAGTAGACTATTTGCAATGAGTTCAGTGATTTGAACTCTGCCAACAAGCCCCAATAATTTGTGATGTATACTTAAAGAATGAAAGAGAGAGGAGCCACGTGGGGGGTCTTTTTGGCTGTATGAAGTTCAAACACAAACCTTGGAGTAATATTGTTGAATGTGCTAAGGTTATGTCTTGAGATCAAACCTTTCTAGATAAAGCATGTTAACTGAGATTTTTTACTATTAAGCAGATTAGATTTGAACTAGAGATTCTCTTACCCCAGTAGTCACCCAAACTGTCAGGCTACTGTGGGATTAGAAAAATAAAAATCAGTCCCCTCTCCCAGAAGCCCCAATAGTTGGATTTTACCTCTGGGACTTCTTTTGTGAAGAGAATTTTACCTTATAAAATTAGGCTAGAATAAACGATGTTTTACAATTATATTAAATTCCAAATAATTCTGTGATAAGGGGAGAACAGGCTTTCACCTTATTCACTTTTCTGCCCAATTAGAAAAACTTACACAGTTGGTTCAACAAAATTTTGGCACAGAAATGGGAAGGCAACTGACCCTGACATTTAAATCCTGTCATGTTTCATTGCTCGTTTCAAGACAATATTCCCTACTTGGAGCAAGTGATAAGTGAGAAAATAACCTTTTACAATACCTGCAAGTGAATACACAGAAGCTAACTGTAAAAACTAAATGATTCCATAGCTCTCTGAATTCCGAACCAAACAGTGAGACAATAGAACTGTGCATATTCTGTCCAACAAAACCCACATTACTAATCAGATGCCAGTGCCAAGCTGTCTGCTTTGTTAAATACCCAGGTTCCCTGAGGCAAGAAGACAGCTGCTATAACTACTATGAAATTTGGTAGCTCAATCTATTTTTGCTACCCTTGGGCTATCAAGCTACTGTTAATTCAGACCACCCCAATTGGTACACTTTAGGGATTTTTTTTCAAAGTGTTTGTAATTAAAATGATAAAACATCATTATTACTCCAAAGATGTTGTGCATGCTTTGTATTTGACAGATACCTACAGAGATAAACACAGCGTGTAATTTTCATTGACATAATGGTTGTGATTGCATTATCCTTTTAAAAGTATATTGCTTTTTAAAGGGGGGGGGGTGGTTGGGGAGAAGAAGGGAAAGGGCATGCTTTTATTTCATTAATAGAATATGTAAATCTGTTGAAATACTAAATCAGTCCCTTGGTTGTAAGCTACTTGTCTGCAAAGACTGAATCAGGCTTAGCAGCAGGCTGGGGAGTGCTCAGAATTGGTGTTCACAAGGGACAGGGACCTGCTGTGCCACCCACAGCTCACTGCAGAGACCTCTGCTCCCAGGTGCCTCTGCCTTTAGGGACACTGAGTCTCAAGTCGTATGTGAAGTCTGGGCAGACTTAACACACTTATTTAAATGTAAATTAAAAAGAGAAGACTTCATACTCTTAAGTGTTGAGGTAACTCAGTTGGAAGGGAATTTTTTTACTGTAGCTTCTCTTGCATGTCAGGCTTTATTCAATGTTCTCCTTATGAGAGCATAAGAATTTTGTCTGTTACCATGTCAACTTTCTTAGAGCAAAATCTCAAAACTAAAGCACCATCAAATCAAGGCATTAGAAGCCCAGAAACAATACTGATTCTATTGTATTAAGTCTTGTATTAATTTTTGTTTCAGTACTTCTCTGATAACATTTTAAAAGAATTATTAATTTAAGACTGTTCTAAAGCCCAAAACCTGAAATTTGTGAATTTTTCTAGTCTGAGTTAAACTGGTTTGTTTTGTTTGCTGCCTACCAAAATTTATCATAAATTCATAGTCACCACTCTGAGTACAGTTGGCTGAAATGTGAGATTACTTCTTTCTTCTAAAGGACTTGATCTCATTAACATGAGGAAATGTCATAGTCTACATAACCCTGAAATATGTATTGTATCTATGTCATCAACTTTTACATTTTAAAAAAATATACAAATTCTGCAGCAACTGTGCTCTGTTTTACATGAAAAAAATTTATTTCTTTAACAGCAAAGACTGTGCATAACTTTAGAGGTAAGGTATTTATGACAGTTCACTACTTGGTCTGAAGTGAAAATTATGGTTTCATTTATTGTTTCTTTGTCCCTTGCATAATAAGGACAGTGCAATTGTTTAAATACAAAACTTTTTTTTTTTGAAAGTGGTTATGCTGAATGATTTGCTTTGAAATGAGCATTGAAGTGGTAACATTTGGGCATGATATTTCAAAGCCAGTAACTTGCAGTAAAATTATAGAATGTTAAAATATGCATGCACATAATGCAAGGGGATTCAAATATGCTGCTTCTTATCCCAAAACTTAAACTGTGCTGAGGGGCATTGATCTTCACTGTAGGCTACAGGTGCTTGGAAATAACAGGATAGGAACCTGCAGGCTACTTTTTGATTCTGCAAGAAACAAACCATTTTAGAACGTAAAAATGTTTTTACAGCATAGCTAATCAATATCCTAAAAGTCTGTGTCAAGAAGATTTTTGTGCTACATTGTGCTTAGTAATTGTGTATTTGGAGTCAAAAAACCAGTAAAAAAAAAAAGAATATTGCAATAATGCTTCTGCATGGATTTTCAGTGACAATGCATTAAACACATAAATAGTATGCCTTGCAGATTGGGCTTTTTACAACTTTGTGATAAATTCTTTGGGCCTTTAGGAGGCAGAAGGGCTGTGTCCTGCCAGCTCTGTTTATCAGGTTTGTTTGAAACAGGAGTTGACTGATCCCAAAAGCAGGCTCTGGGAGTTCATTTGAAAGGAGCTGCTGAGGAGTTTTTGTGGTGTGGCTTTAATCCTTCTGGTCAGGCTACTGTTCAATCAGCAGTGCACCAGGTCACCTTGGTAAATGTGCTTCAGACCGTCTGGTTTGGTCAAAAGAAAGAAGATCCTCCTTTTTTCTTTTTTCATTTAATTAAGGGTAGAATGCTCAAGTAAATACTACATTCTCTGAATAAGGAATAAGTGCTGCTTTTGAAGATTTTTTTTTTTTTATTTTGGAAGAGTGGCTATGAGACACTGTTTCTTTCTAAGGAATATACAGACCATCATGGTAGCAGGTAGTGCTTGACAGATAAAACATCATTTTAGCAATATGAACAAGGTAAAAACATCAGTACTAATCCTTGCAAATGTTTGACTTAAACAAAAGATAAAGACCCTCAGAATTTTTCCATAATAGAAGGATTTTGCTGATGCAGCTGCTGTGGAAAACTGTCCTGGGGATTTACACTTCTTTCTGGCAAAAGCACCCTAATATGGAGGCACTTGGTAACAGCTGCTGCCCCAGCAGAAGTGCTCTCACCTTCCCACTCATACTTGCACCATGTTTCTATTGGTGGGACTGTGTTGGTTAAGGATAATGTGTTTTTTTTATGTTTCTAAATAATTTAGTTGCTTGAACAAAACAATTTAATAAGCACTTGGCCATAGACACTGTGAAGACTCACCGTGGTGAGTATTCACCACGAATACTCAGACCTCATGGTCCATAAATATTGCAAAACTCTTCCAAAGTCAGCAGATTTCCCACGGTTAGTACACGCCTAACAATTCTCACCCTTGAAGATGTGTAGATGAGATGTGTCTTGTTACCACTTTTTTATGCTGAAGTTACAGAAGTTGTTTTGCAGAATGCCACTGCTCCTAATAGTTTTTCCAACTATGGTGTTGCTAGATGCAATATAACAATGCTTTCCTGCATATTTGAAAATGGTGGGAAACAGCAGTTAACAGTATTTATAATGAAATATGCCTCAGCATATGCCTCTGAACATGTCTTTTTAAGACCATATGGAGTATAATTGGTGCTGAACAACACTGAGGTGTTTTGTGAAAAGTAAAGGCTAAGCATTATAAAGAGTCATAAAATCTGCAAGAATGAGGCAAATGTCAGAAATGGGAGAAAGAGGGTGGTACTGAATACTCTGTCTTGCTCTCTGCATAAACTGATATGAGACCACAGTATTTTTCATGGATTACTCTTCACAGTATGATTAAAATAAAGAAATTCAGCAAAACAGTGGCAGGTAGTGGATATGGAAGATTGTGTAAGTAATTGGAATGAAGCAGAGACAACCTTGTCAGCTACTGAGTGCATCCAGGACAATACTGGCATTTATAGCTGTGCATACTGTCATTGATCACAGCAAAGTAAGGTAAGAATGAACTTTGTTCCTTAAATATGAATTTCCCTTGTCCTTTGAGGACTGAAGTCAAAGCGAAATACCTTTCATTTGTTTAGTTATTAAGACAGCTTATTTCCAAGAGGAAAAATTCCAGCTTAGAATTAATAGACCAATGTACTAAAATTTAAATTCCTCATTATTTTATTTATTTTAATCATGAATGACAACTGAATGTAGAAAAAAAATACAAACTATAGGTGATGGAAAATTTTCAACAATAAGAAGGATCCAATTTTCGCTGAAGAAAGAGAGAAATTTTCAATGAGTGTGTGTATAAAGGATAAGCAAGTATTCATTCCCCAGAACTAGTGCTGTCCCTAAGTGCTTCTTTATACTGCTGAGAATGGGCAGAAGAGAGTTTCTGCTGAGGACTGTAGATTCTTATCTGCCTAATTGAGCCATCATTTGTTGACATGAGGGAAATCATGTGACCTGCCTTTAATGCATTTCACAGTAACCGCAGAAGTAGAAAATGCAGTTCATGGAAGAGGAGCAGAAAATGTTGAAATTTTTTAGGCTATGGAATATTGTGAAATTTATATTGCAGAGTCAAATGTTTGAACATTAGCATGGTAAAAACATTAAATAAAATAATCAGATTCTAATTATCTTGAAAACATTGAATTTCTTTCTATTACAAAGCCTACAGACCTTCAAAATATGAATATAATAAGCACTTAGTTTTATCAGTATGATGATAAAATTATGTCAGTAACATTGAAAGCATGTGTCATCTTTTATTTTTTTTTTTGAGTAAAAATGTCATAATAGTAATCTGCCCAATTGCAGAGTTGGTACCAAGTGTTGTACAGTGGTAAAAGTAACAACAGAAAAACATCCAGTATTACGATTTAGTAGATAGATATCAAAAAGGGTATTAAACCCCCCTGTAATTGCAGGCATATTCTCTGCTTTATTCAGTCACTGGACTGTATCAATTTTATATTAAACTTCAGTCATGCTCCCCAACCAAATATCCTATTTGATAGAATGTAGAATTACAGGCTTAACAGTTGTCTTGCTGGGGTTTTCACAGCTCTAGGTTGAATTGATCTCATCTGTAAGAAAGTTAATTTCAATTTTGTTTTAAAAACGTGGGATTATTGGCTGCTCTGTTGATAAAGTGACATCATAGGTGGGAGGGGACGGGTACAGCAGCAAAACCACTTTAGAATTATATCTAGATTTTAATAGAGTAACCTGAGATTGATAGCATTGTGGAGACTTGTTTACTAATTAATAGATAATCTGATTGTGTCTGCTGATTTTCATATTACTAGCAGTCGTGTCACCACTGACTTGACAGGAAAGAGTATCAGAAGAGTATTCCAGTCTTCTGCAACTGCAGATCTGTGTAAGAAATCTCTGCTGAAAATAGTTGGCAGCTGCAAGAGTATTGTATGTGCTTCTGTTGTTTTAGTCTCGTCTAGACATCCACGTGTGGATGCTATATGGACTAGGAAGGGCTTTGAACTGATAATTTACTATTGCAGCTTTTAAGTTCAAAAGATTCATGGCTTGCACCTCTCATTCTTGCTTTTTGACCTAGTGCGAGAACTGAAATGGAAACAATAATGAAAAGTAAGACAAAAGCATCAGAGGTTAAAAAGAAAAGTATGAATCCTTAGATGTTGGGGAAAAAAATCTCCTGGGCATGTTGTAATGTAGTGTCTTTCTCTTTTGCATAAAAAGAATATATGTGCTTTAATGTTTTATTTTCAGAAATATCATGATAATGTTAATATAGTAGAATACAACTTAGAAGTTGGTGAACCACGGCAGAGCATTTAATGTGTTTTTCACACTGTTCAAGCTATTGGTTTTAGATTTGAAAATAGATTTTGGTAAGCTATAATTGTTTTAAATTTGTGTTACCAATTAGAAAGCGACTCAACAATTAACATCTGTCCTGAAGGCAAATGTTTTAATTCTGATAGTACAATGTAATAACATCTAAGTAAGTAGAAAATTCCAGGATGAATTTAGACTTTTACATGTAGAAGACAATACCCAGCATGTTACCCAGTACATGAATTCCATTTTCTGAGCTGTAGGCTATAAATGGCCACAATACCTAAAAAGCTGTGGTTGAATCACAGGGAATATATATTTGAGCTGCTTTCAGAGTCATCCTTACTTCCTTGTTTACTCATATAGAGAAATTGTTTAGGCCTTTGGACAGAATGCAGGATATTTTGGTGCTGAGTGATACTTGCCAGGAAGGAAGAGTATTTCCATGTTTCTTTCCATTCTCCTCACATCCCAATTACGTTAGAACAGGGCAAACCTTAGATGTTGCTCTTGCTTGCTCTTTTTTTACTCATAAATGTATTTGTGTGTATGCAACTGATGAATCAATTTCAATTTGGAAAGTAATTTTTTCCCTCCTCCTAACAATAATTAGGCAGTATTGTTATAGTAGGAGGGTTTTTTTTTTCCCAAAAATCTAAGCTCAGTCATCATTTTGTCTTCTCTGTCTTATTAGTAAGACAGAGAATAAGATATATATTGTATATAATATGTATATATTATAATGCTAAAAGTAGTCACTGACATTTTACTGTAAATATACACTATTTAATATTGCATCAGTTTTACAACACTGTCTCATCCTCTTGTTACAATTCAGGTAAGTTTTCAATTTAACAATAGGCTAGGTTTAAAAATAATAGAAAATATATCTTCACAGGGAATTCCTGGAAGATGCTTCCACTGGTAGCTGGAAAAACAAGCTTGTTTTCTTAAAACAAGAAAAACAAACCCAAAAAAACTTAGCATTATTGTGTGGTTGTGGTTTTGGTTTTGCCAGTTCAAAATGTCTAGTGGAAATAAATTTCTGGTTTTAGTACAGCAAGGAAATGGGGATCAAGATAATAAGAACTTTGGTTTGTTGATGTGGCCACTGGCAAAAAATTAGTGTTGCAGAGTGACTCATCTGTACCAGAAGGGCAGCAGTAGCCCACAGCTAAATATAAAGAAATACTGGCTACTTTGTGTGTACTCTTATGTTTTGCTTATATGCATTAATTATTTTCGGTGAAATAAGATTAAGTACTTACTTGACCTGAATAAACTGAAAAAGTGCATTATGAATTAGGCAAAATCTTACAAAACAATCCTATACAGATTTTGGGCCAAATCTAGGACTGTGTTTACAGTCCTATCAAGCTGAAAAGCTGTAGCTAAATATGGAATTTTGATGAAATGCATAAAATGTTAGCTGTAAATTCTACAAGAGTATTATTTGCTTGGAGTTCTGTTTGCCTTCACTGATAAGTTTGCCTAGCAATACTCAGAAATGGTGACTGCCCTGGAATGGATGACGTTCAAAAATAAGCCTTCTGCAAATTAGTGGGAGTTAATATTTGCCTGATATGACAAATGTGTAAGAAGTTTTAGAGCAGGCATAAAAGAGGTTCCCAAATTAAAATCTCTTGTTTAAAAACAGTGAAAAGCTTTTAGAAATCCTGTGAAACATTGTGAGTTCATCTTCTGTGTAATGTTTATTGCCACAAATGTTTGAGAATATATTATAATAAACTACCCAGTTCTTCCCAGATGTTAAGGATTATTATTAATGACTCATTTGGCTTTGTAATTGCCATAACATCTTTTCATTACCAAAACCTCTGATGAGAAAACAGCTTTCCCAAAATTTCTCAGTACACTGGTTTTTATATTAAACTTTATAGTTTGTTTGTTTGTTTTTCAAAAGCTCTTAGCTTGTAATGTCTGATAAAAAGTGGTTTTTTGTCTAAAATTCATTGTAAAAGGGCACACATATGGTTGATCTGCCTTTGTCTTATTTTGTATAGCCTTGTTTGGCATAATGTTGCAAATAATGGAATACCACAGATCCTTCAACCCCCTAATACGCTCTGCTGTTTTGGTGATAATGGGCCAGAAACATTCTATTTCATTCTTTTGTTATCTTTATTCCCTCTAACTTGCCATGTTAGAAAGATTGCTGACATTTTGCAACAAAATCCTGGATTTTAAGTGTATGGAAGCAGAGGGCTTACGCTGCAAGGATGGTTGGTTTAGTCTCCAGAGATTCTTTTTTAAAATGTCCTTCAAGATAATGTTCTCTATACTTTGTAATTTATTTTATAGTTTAATTTGCTTGTGTCACATGAAAGATTTCTGTTGCTTGCTGTAGTTTGATGTAAAATATAAAAATTCATCTTGTCATTCTTGGAATCCCTCCTGCAGGATTTGGTAGCCCACAGTCACGTGGGCCTTTAAAACTGAGTCATGGACCTCATAAATCATCTAAAGAGCTGTAATGGTACAGTCTGCAGCAGTTGTCATACATAGGAGGTGTGACTTTTTTCACAGTATAGAAGGAAGAGGGGGCGATATTATAATAAACTACCCAGTTCTTCCCAGATGTTAAGGATTATTATTAATGACTCATTTGGCTTTGTAATTGCCATAACATTTTTTCATTACCAAAACCTCTGATGAGAAAACAGCTTTCCCAAAATTTCTCAGTACACTGGTTTTTATATTAAACTTTATAGTTTGTTTGTTTGTTTTTCAAAAGCTCTTAGCTTGTAATGTCTGATAAAAAGTGGTTTTTTGTCTAAAATTCATTGTAAAAGGGCACACATATGGTTGATCTGCCTTTGTCTTATTTTGTATAGCCTTGTTTGGCATAATGTTGCAAATAATGGAATACCACAGATCCTTCAACCCCCTAATACGCTCTGCTGTTTTGGTGATAATGGGCCAGAAACATTCTATTTCATTCTTTTGTTATCTTTATTCCCTCTAACTTGCCATGTTAGAAAGATTGCTGACATTTTGCAACAAAATCCTGGATTTTAAGTGTATGGAAGCAGAGGGCTTACGCTGCAAGGATGGTTGGTTTAGTCTCCAGAGATTCTTTTTTAAAATGTCCTTCAAGATAATGTTCTCTATACTTTGTCATTTATTTTATAGTTTAATTTGCTTGTGTCACATGAAAGATTTCTGTTGCTTGCTGTAGTTTGATGTAAAATATAAAAATTCATCTTGTCATTCTTGGAATCCCTCCTGCAGGATTTGGTAGCCCACAGTCACATGGGCCTTTAAAACTGAGTCATGGACCTCATAAATCATCTAAAGAGCTGTAATGGTACAGTCTGCAGCAGTTGTCATACATAGGAGGTGTGACTTTTTTCACAGTATAGAAGGAAATGAGAGAGGGCAAAGAGTATGTTATAAGAGAGTTTAGAGTACCATAGGTAATGCTACTCATGTTTTTATTCGACATATTGAAGATACTTTGTTAGGATGTGGGATACCTCATTTGGTTTACAGTGTGGTTTTCCTGAGAGGGTAACGTTGGTTAAGCACAATAAAGCAAACAAATCATTTTCTCCAGACATATGTGGTTAAAGTTCAGTGATTGTTGGCGTTAGGAGCCCCAGACCAGCAGTGGTTGATGTGCCTTTGCTAATGTGAGTGCCTGTGGTTGGTGGTTCAAATGTAGCCATAAATTTAAGTGTCATTTTTCCCCAGTTTTACTCATACTTTTGTTATATACATCTCCTATCTCTTCTATAAGAGATTATGTGCTGGTAAGATCACCCAAATATTTGATGCATTATGTTGACTATGCTGCATAATTGCTAATTAAAGTTTTATTAAAATTTTATTCAACACCGTCGTATGTTCATAACGGATATTTGAATTTTTAATATAAATGTTGCTGAGTTTAATAAAAATATAACTTGTCATCTGACTCTGGCAAGCTAATCCTAAAAAAGAAAGGAAAAATAATTTCATTTCAGAAAATAAGTTTTCAGATACTAACAAGTCAGATGCAAAATTAAGCACACTTGCAAGGTGCTGCTTTGTCAAAATGGATTTAGTTAGAGAAATTCCTGTGGATTTAAGTGAATTCTCCCAAGAAGTGGTGTACGTGACAGAAATAATGAAAACTACTTAACTTGCTATGAAATGCACAACATTTATTATCACTTTCAAAGCTGATATTTCATGCAGTTGTAGCTGTTCATGACTGGCTTGAAAGCAGTTGGATAAGGCTGCTTTCAGAGGTGGCCATGCTGCTCCAGCTGGGATGTAGCAGGACCGCTGACAGTTGGATTTAGCTAAATGGGAGTTATGCTGCTTTGAGCAATGCTTTGTTCAGGGCTACTTTGTACTCTGATCTTTATAGTTTAAGGTGCTCTCCAAACTTACAGGGACATAGTTTAATACAAATGTTCAGCATGGTTTGGACAAAGTTACTGTCATTGATTTTCCTTTTAAGTTCAAAACCAAGAATTAGCCTCAGCCCTTCTAGTTGCTTTAAATCAATGCTGTTTATTACGTAAACTCTTCCTTTTATATCACTCTTATTAGATAATCCAACATATAAAACTGGGCTTTAGATACTGTTTATTTTCTTTTAAATATTTTCTTCAACAGAATCAAATAGAAAAGTAAATGAGAAATAAAACTAGAACAAAGCAGGAGCGACATTTACAGCTCTTGAGCGAGCTGATAGAGTACTGGAAGTGCTAAGGGAAGAGTAGGAGATCATAGCCATGCTGTAGGGAAATATGCACAAAATACCCTCTCAGCTTTCAGTAGTCTGCAGCTCAGGGTCTTCCTCAGCTAAAGGCAGTGGCATGTTGCTCAAGAGTTCTTGAGGTTTATCAGCTTTCTACAAGTAAATGTAAATAGGTTTTTTTTTTTAACTGCTCCATTTGCGGCCTCCTGGAGTAACAAATTGTTCACTTAAGTAGTGTATGGAACAAGTAGAATTTTTTAATTTTGAACTTGCCACATGGTTGTTTTATTGGATGTCCTTTAGTCCCCACAGCATCCGAGACACTGAGTAATTGTTCTCTGTGTCCTTCCTGAAGCTCGAAGCTGGCTGTGGCTTCTAGAAAGAATGATGCTAGATGAGGTGGTTGACATGGAGTAAGCAGTTATGTGAGAGTGACCCCATATGGATCTCGTTAGTGTGGGCAGTGAGGAAACACTTCCAACTTCTGAGGTGGAATAGGCTAACGTGTGCAAAGGCTGTGAGGTCCCAAGGCTTGCCTGCAGGAGCCGGGCAATAGCAGCATGGCAGTCACTCTGCTGGGGTATCCCACTCGGTGGTGTTGGAGGTACTCCACATCGAGGGAGCAGCAAGATGTACTTTCATTCTAAAAACAGGGATAAGCTCCAAGTATAGTCTTGCCGTGAGTTACCACAGTGTACAAACTGTGTTGGAGATGAGGCTTGATGATCTTGGAGGTCTTTTTCAACCTTAATGACTATGATTCTATTACAGTCTAGTTTACTGTAATTATATTTTGCAATGTGGACAAGCCCTAATACAGCAAGTGTATGTAGATTTATATTTATTTTTTTGTGTTAATTATCCTTCCATTTTTTCAATCTCATCTAAAACATAGTATCTCTTAATTACAGGATGCCACATGATTGTGGCATCCTGGCTCTAAATTTCTTAGTTGTGGTTATCTTATGATGTTTTCATACACCAGGTTTCCCTGCAATCACAGAGCCCTCCTTCTGCCTCCCAAGAGCTGAACACTATATTTCAGCTGAGGATGTATGACTGTAATTTATTCAGAATTATTTCCTGAATTTTGCTTTTTTTGCTGTTGCTGAGCAATGAGTTTTTCTCAAAAAGGCAAACTTTTTGTGGGTTTATCTGGTTAGTTTTTCCCTTTCCTAAATACTCTAGTGATGGAGAATTGGAGACCAAAAAAAAGATGGAAAAAAAAAAAAATCATTAATCTAGCTTTTGGGAGGGTAAAGAGAAACTAAGTGAACCAATTCACAGCATGGGAGAATAGTCCTTGCCTTAAGGCCTGAGTCAGTATGTGTGGTTTGGTGCTGCTGGTGAAGAAGAGGGCAAACTGAAAGACTCGCTGATTGGAAATCAGTTTGCCTGTTTGTAAGTGGTTTCTGATAGTTTAGCTTTCAGGAAGTTGAAAATCCCATTTGTAAAAAAAGAACAGCAATCTTGCTTTAATTGTTTTGAATTGGTATGCGAAGGGGTTTTTTTAGAGTTGTTTTGTGCCTTTGTTTTACGTTGTTTAGACAACTCACAAAATGTTGCATATGTGGGTATCTCCCAAGAGTGTAGACTTCTGCTGCTTTAAAAGCCTAAGACTATTGCATATCCAGTAGCAGAAAGGTAAAACAAACAATAACAACAAATAAAACACCAAACAATTGCCCCAAAACAAACTTGGTAATTATAAAATGTGGGCTGCTACACATGGCTCAGTGCCAGAACAGTCAGTCATTTGCAAAGAATCAGTTGTAGCCTGAAAAGAATTTTGTCACACTGCCACCCTCCTACACCTAACCCTACCAATTGTCTGTAGCTTTGCTCAAAATGAGGCTAAAAAGTCATTTCATATTTTCATAGAACCAAATATTCTTACTCATACAGGCTGTTTGTACAGACCACTTATGATTTGTAAGGTTAGATTTATAGATAAACCTAACAAAGTAATCAACAAACACTTCCAGAAGGAAATAGTGGGAAGACAAGGAGGATGTGGTAGCCATTCAGTGACGCTTTGTGGCATGCTTTTTTTGCAGGGTTGCTCGTTTCTTAAATAGTCTGAGCATGGCTCTTGTGAAGTGTGAATGGACTGTATTTCTGCCCATTTAGTTTAATTTCTTTTTGTTTGGATATGGTCTTAGTGGTCTCGGTAAAACCATGCCAGTGTTTTGCCCTGTCTGCCATGAGAGCCTGTTCTAATTTTTTTTTCTGTGCAGGTCTTCTAATTTGTTTTGCCCTCAAAAACTCATTCACATATTTTTATGTCTGTTCTTGAATTACAGATATGCATTTATCAGCATAACCTTTGCATAGAGAGCCTGGTGTGAAATAAATGTTCATGTCCAATGTTTGCATTCAGACCGAGTGCTCCCTGGAAGGGCCCTGTGTTGCTGTACAAGGACATTGTGTACATTTACACTGCTAGGTCAGATTTTTTACAGCTCAAGTTGCCCCACTGTAGGTTACTTGCCTTGAGTGAGAGTGGACACACAGTGTGCAAAAAAGCACTTGAGCTGCTGTGCCCTGGCATTGTGGTGTGTGGTGTGGGACAGAGCTGCCTGGGGCTCATCCCAGGGTTAGCTGAAACACTATCTCGTGTCTCCTAAGCAGTTGTGTTGAAGCTACTCAGTCCTTTTGGGGCACATAATTATATGTGGCAAAGTATTAGAAGTCTTGTCGTGGAGCTTGTCAGCATCCACATTCAGAGTACTTACATTAGCAGGAATTGAGTTGTTCTAGGCTGAATGTTATTGTATATTGTATTATAAACATTTTTGCTGTGGCAAAATGCATCCAGCTGACAATCTTCTTCCCTTGCCACCCGCAGCACAACACTCCAAAAGATAATGTTCACACTTAGAACTGAACTCTGAAATATATTTAAAAAAAATTCCATCCATAAAAAGGGCTAATGGTAAGCAGTAACATTGTTGCCACCTCAAGAATTATTTTTTTCCTGTGAACCACTGTTTGTAGTACAAGCTTGCTCATAAATACCAAGTATATGTTCTCAGGGGAAAATCTGGAGAGTATTTTCTTAAATATACCAAACAAATTGAGTATTCTAGTTCTTTTCTTTTAAAACAAATATTTTCTGGAAGACTAGTCTTTTACAAAAGTGGATATTGATGTGGTATCTATGTGGGACAGAAAAGGATTGTTTGAGCTCACTCAAGTGAAGTCTTCCACCCCTTTTGTAACAAATACAGACACCAGTAGATGAATGAGTGTTACAGCTGGTGCCTGTCATGATCACATGTTCTGCTTATGGATCTTGTCTTACTCTAGACTTGATGTATTACAATAATTGAAGTAATAAACTTCACAGTGAAAGATTCAAGGAGTAAAAGATACAGCTTCTACTCAGGCTTGAAAAGCTTTCCTTTTATTAAATTGAGGGTTTGAGGTTTAGGACAGCAGTATTTCTGTGTCTTTTTTAATGAAAAGACTGAAATGTTTGCTCTATTTCTAGTCAGTGTAGGTGTAAGAAGGCAGCATTTTGTTAAACACATGCAAATATAACAACATTCTGACAGGAGTAATGTTAATTTATAAAAATTTCCTTCACATGCGAATAATAGATAAGGCTAAAATCTTACACTGAAGTTTTCACATGACATATCCATTGCGCAGAGGAGCTTAATCCTTTCATAATGATGCTTTTAACTCCAGAAAAACAAATGAATAGGTTGCTGAAATGGATGTGTATAATTCATACTTTTCCATATAGTAGATCCAAATGGTTCTTCTTTCAAGTGACCTGTGCCCTGTAGAGCCTCAGTATTTGCATGTGTGGTCTGCAGCCACAGTAAGAGGAATGTCAGTGCTGTGGAAGGAAAGAGAAAAGTAACAGATGTCTGTGAATGCAAGGAAGTGTCGTGGAAGTAGAGATGGGGTGCAGTGCTATCTATAGCTTTGTAGAGATTTCTATGGAAACTTGATTGACACTTCTAGAGTGCAGGCATCCCACGCCAGTGTCACAGAGCAGGATACCTGCCTATTGTAGAAACCCTGCTTATCAGCAATCCTGACATCAAACTCACATATTTATTTGGAGAAAATTAAGGTTTCAGATTCAGCAAGACTTTCATAAAACAAAACAAATCCATCTCTAAAAGAAAGTCAAACACAACCCATAAAGGGAAAAAAAAAAAAAAAAACAAGGAAGAAAATTAGTTTACCAATTAGTTTATATTCCTTATTATTGCTTTTCTTATGTGTGTGTGTTTCTGTTGTCACTGTAATATCCTACCTTTTCTTTTAATAGTGACTTTTTCATACATTTGCCACTCCATAGATGAAAATCACTGTTAATTTAACTTAACTTTCTTGTAAAGTCAATGCTCTTACTATTCTTTAATAATGCATCAGCATAAAATATTTCTATAGAAATTAGTGGAGAAGATCATATTCTGCTCCATAAGGCTACCTAAGATAAATATGCAGATGTGATATTACGTTTTCCCTTTGAATCCTGTGATTCCCATATGTGTTAAGAGTAAAACATTGATAGGAAAAGCACATACAAGACTAAGATCTAGTTCTGTCTCCCTAACCATCTTCATCAATCTGTATGGCTTTCGAAGGAGTTAAATGCCAGTGATGTGTTGTTCAGCAAGTTTGCTTTATCCTGCAAGCAGCTAGTCCTGTTGTTGCATTAACTGGTGCAACAGTTAATGAGTATGTACCTGCAATTTTTTACAGGATCGTTTCAGTACTATGTAGAGTGGTTTATAAAAGTACTATTTTACATGAGTAAGGCTAGTCTGAAATCCTGCATTTCCCTGCTGCTAAGCTTGTTTGTTCCTGAATTGCAGCATGTGTCTGCCATAGCATAAGGTATCCAGGAGGAACTACTTGATCTTGGGGACTTAAAACCAAAAAGAACACTCATAGCAGTATTGAAATCCTTCCCCCACAAAAAAAAAATCTCTGAGAATTGGCTATTATGAATGGATTTTGTATATGGGGATAATAATGGGTATTTAGGGGCAATTCATAGTGGGGGGGATCTTAAAATAGATTTTTATCATTTTTTCTTTCTGTTTCCTGGACTTTTGAGCATACGGTGAGGTCAAAGATGGAATTGTTGCCCATATCTTAGGTCCTGCTGCAGTGCTGGTTTTTTTCCAGCATCTAGTCTTGTATTATATTACAGAAAATACTAGCTGAATAATGTATCCAGTTCTAATTTGTGAAAGGTTCAGTTATAATCTACAAAGAAAAACATCTGGCTTGCTACAGTCTTTCTGAAAATTTGAACAGCTGTGTGTGTGTTTCAGCTTCAAGCTGATCTCTCAAAAATGTGTAAATGCATGCTTTACACAATTCTCTGATAAGATTCAGTTGGTTACATTACTTATGTGCCCTTTTCACAGCATTCTCTCACCTCCCACTCATCTTTAGCAAACCTCTGTGGTTTTTCCTACTGATTAAATTGATTCTTAGAGATGAGTAGAGAGTAGTGAGCTTCAGGCTATGCATCTTGTGGGACTGATATGACCTTTGAAGGCTGGGGGTGATTTGTGGGTGGGCTCCTTACTTACCTGTTTGAACCTGGAGGTAAAGTTGGCATTCAGAAATAGCATGCAGTTCTCAACATGTGGCATGGAAGCCTGAACATGAATCATTACAAGAGGGTAGCTGGCTCTTCCTAAAGTGCTGGCTTTAGATTTGAGCTGGTCAATAAACTTCCTTTCCTGTTTACTTTTTCAAACTAATAATTTTGCTTCATGATTAAGTGAAGGGTGCCTTAGCACAGGAATAAACCTAGCCAGTAATGTTACAGGGAGAAGTGGGAACAGGGAGCCAAGACAGTAAGTGGAGTTTTTTTCCAGCTGCTAGAAAAAACATACTGAGTGCAACAAACATAAAAGGCAAAAAGGATTATATAATCCATAAAAATGTTGGCCCAAGTAGGCACAACTGTTGATCTAGAATGGATGGAAATCATATTTATTATCTCCCTCAGATTTTCTGACTCAAGGTTCTGAGTATGTAAATGTTATTGTTATTCAGTACTTAACTGTGAAATTCGCTGATATTTGATCCTTAGTTTTTAATGATATTACATACATTTAAATGCATGTCACATCAAATGTATACCACACTCCTTAGTATATACTGTCTGATAGGAAAGGGAACTAAAGAAACCCTTCCTTGTCCTGACAAAGTTAACACAGAATTCCCTAAAGTCTACCTTTATATAATATTTTGTATCAGACTTTGGGTTCTGTTCCTATAAATGTTAAATTCCTCTAAAGTGTGCCTTATGTCTTTTATTGTTAGGCTATTTATGTATAAAGATGTTACTGAATTTGCTGCTTGATGTCCATTTTCACCATTGAAATCCAATTTCAAGGCTTGGGGTCAGCATTTTTCAGTTTGCAAAACTCTTATCCTTGAAAAATATTGTACATAAAATAGCAAGATGTTTTGTATTTGTGAGAAGCTGAGAAAGTTATTACTCCAGCTTTTGCCAAGTAAGATGACTAAAAAAGAAAAGTTTATTGTAAAGGATTACAGAAGGAACAGATTTATGGCAAGTGTCTGATATATACCCAGTATCCTCATGTTCAACTAAACCAGACTTGCCCTGGGCCTTCTGGGGCACAATGCCCTTAGCAAGTAGCTTTCGACAGCTTTTTCAGGAAGCAATATTTTTCTTCAGAAAAAGGGTCACTTCACTGTTTTTCTTTTTCCTTCTCTCCTGTCTTATCTTTTGAGTTCAGGAAGTATTTTAAATTTACAGCCAGCTTTGAAGGCATGAAGCAAGTTCAGCCCCAGAAGTATTTCCTGTTATGGCATTAATCTAATTCCATGAAAGTAGAACTGATTTTTCATCTGTAAAGTAAAGTGCCTGGAGCAGCAGACCATTACTCTAGGTTATCATGATAAAGAGGCTTAGTTTTGACACCAAAGTGTTTATCAGCATAACCAGGGGAAGATTTCATCCTTTTTGTTGAAACAGATATTAATGGATTATAATATTTCTTTGCTTCATGGAGACAATGAGTTCATATTGAAAATGTTGACCCGAAATAACAATGTTCCCATAACATATTATAAGTTAATTTATCTGGAAAGCTACCAGTACCTGGGGGAACTAGTTGTAAAATAATAATGTAGTGAGCAAGTGTATCCTTAGTACATGATAGTGATAATTTCAGAATTACAAAATAGTTTCAGAGCTCTGGCTGGAGCTGCTGCTTGCTTTATGGTTTCAGTGATACCTGTGAGTGCAGTTAATCTGATCTGCCTCATTTTAAGGATGCTGCAAAATGTACTGCACAATAGCACTTATATACTGTAGATAAGAACAACTTCCTTGTCTCTTTTAGTGGCTAAAATTATGTTGCCTTTACGTTTCTAATAGTGCTTAAAGCATTCAGCATTTAACTAGAAATGTGCAGAAACTTCTGCTAGACTCCGTATTTATAAGACTAGCTTTTCCAGTGTTTAGGAATTATTTTTTTTTGTATTTATGTTTTAAAGAAATAGTTTGAAGTTAATACTTAAAGTCGTCTGTGAACACTGACTGCCAGCTTGAAACCATGACTGTATCCTGAGTGTGTAACTGTACAAACTACATGTACAAATTGTTCCAGACTGTGGGAGCTCTAAGACATCTGAGTGCAGTTCTTCCCCACTCCAGTTCCAGTGTCTGTATTTAGGTGTATTCTTCCCAAATTAGCATTCCTCTGCGTATTTTTTTGCTGTCACTTCAGAACTATGGATGAAGTGTATTCACTGGTCTTGTGAATGTTAATATAATAGTAATTTTTACTTTATGTGTAGTGAACACATTTATGTGTTTAGGTTCTGATGTGGGTGTGCCTGAGCACTAGGAGATGATGCCTTTTTTCCTCACTGACCACTTGGGAAGCCACTTGCCTTTGGTTTGCATGGGAAGGCAGGAACCTAAATTTGTGCAACCAGCAGGGAGGAGCACGCCCCAGGCAGGGATGGCAGCTTAAATCAGGGTTCTGCAAGCACAGAAAAAACCAGAAATCCATGGGCCAATTAAGCTGTAGATACTCAGGGTTACAGGAACCACAGGAGTGACATCAGACTTGAAGGAAACAGTGTTAAGAAGCAGAAGAAAACATGATTCTGAGTCTGAGTAATTTTCAGGGATGGCAAGATATGAGCCTGTGGCTAGTGTGAAGGAGCAGAGTGGAGGGAGAGCAACAAGATTGTGCTGAGGATCAGCAGGCATTGAAAGCCTCCTAGCTGAGGGGGGATAGCGGTGCAGTCTGCTCTTGCTTCCCTTCTCCGTCTGCCCCCAAATGCCAGCCATACAGGTGGTTTGTTCACAGAAAAATGTCTGTGCCTACCAGCACTGTCTTACACCTTCAGTCCTTAAGCTGTGAATTCTGCATCAATTCATTTGGTCATTTGAAAAAAAAAAATTGCTATGTGCCATGGTACGGTTGTATAGCTATGTACAAACGCATTATTTTTAAAAGTACTTGCAGCATTTCCATGGCAGACATTATAGTCTTAGTCTTTAAGAACAACAAAAAAAGCAGTGTGTTCCCATATCTGTATCTAAAAAAAAATTAGGAAATTTCTGTACCTTCCTCATGGAGAATATAGTGTACCCCAAGCATGTTCTCCCTGTCCTTAATTCCTGTTTTCACTTGTGAACTAATATAATCTTTTGGGCTGCACTCTGAAATGAAGCAGGGAACTGAGCTGAGTGAAAGAAACAGAAAATAATGTTGGGGTTTTAGCCAATTATCAAGCAACCCCAGAAACATTTCTCCCATAAAACTGGCCATGGTATAGGGATATTGAAGAGCAGTTGGGGAAAGTAGAGGTTAGGAGTTACTTGCCCTAGCACTGCCAAGAGTAAAAGTGTGCTTTTTAGGTAAGTGTGGTCCAAGTGTTTAGATCGCATTTACATTTTTTAAGATGAAAAAATTGTATGTGTAACTGACCCCCATTTCTAATACCATTATACTTGTAATTTATTATTTTGGACTTCCAAGACATTAATGTAAAACTTAGTCTTAAAAATATATTTTTATTTAGAGGTGGGTGGATGGTGTTGTAGTAACTGAATAAAAACTGTTATATACACAGAAAGTTAAATTTGAAAGATTTCAAAGAAATGGGCCTATTATAATTTTGCTACTTAGCATAATTATATAAAAATTAATATTAATTGGTTTTGCTTGCTTTGTTGGTTTTAAAAACTCTATATAAAATTGGAGTTGCCTTTGTCTATGCGTTATGTGTTAGGGCAGGTCTGTAGTGGTGCATTCATTCTGCAGTAGATCTCCAGCTTCAAAGGCAATGTAACAAGCCCCTTGAGCCACTTTTCCCCAGGGCTTTCCCAAACTGCAGACTGGAAGTCTGCTGGGGGCGGGGATGGGAGCATCTGGGCCTGAAAGGATGGAGCACTTTCAACTCTGTGTTCTGTGCTGTAGAACAGCTGTTGAAAGAAGGCAACCACCATGCGTTAGAGCAGCAATTAGCACTGCTCTGGCATATGTTGAAATGCTCTCATCCACCCCCTGGGGAAGTCAAAATTATGTGAGATGCAAAGGTAGATGTCCTTTCTCCATTGTGTCTCCTGTGTGATGCCTTCCTGAGATGGCATTATGTCTTTAGACTATTCATCAAATTTCTGTCTTTTGATATTTTGAGGAACAGAGAGGTGAAGGGTAAGAAAGTGATGATTTCTCAATTCGTCAGTAGACTTCCTGCATATGATCAATATTTAAAAGCTTTTTACTGAAAAGTGTTGTCTCTGAATTTCCCATGGTTCCACTGGAGGGAGGAAGGAAGGAAGGAAGGGGGAGTTGTGCATTATTACAGGAAAATTATGTCTTGCTCTAAAACTCCACCTATGGTTTCAATTAGTCAAGTCTCAATTATAATAACGTAATGAGGAGTAATGAGGAGGTGGGGGTAACCTGGGTAATTGCAAATGTGACTAACACAAAACATATGTAAAATTAGATTGCAAGAGCCTCCATTGAGAGCTTAATGGAAGTAAAAGTTCTGTGATAACCCTTGGTATGCACAGAAGATCCCATCCAGTCACAAATCCACTCCTGTGCACAGCCAGCTCCTCAGCCAAACCAGGCTTCATCCAACCATGGGAGATCATGAGCAGCATGAAACTGCTAGCAGCAATGTTTTAGAAGCAAAAAATACCTCTTGTGGGGAAGGGAGTATTTTTTGGAGAAGACCTTTGGTGACTACTGAATAGATTTGTCAGGGCTGTTGTTAAATAAACTTTTAGGTGTTTTTTTCCTTAGTTATTGATAACTGATAAGTTTTACCCTGGTCAGTTATATTTATTTCTGACTTTCCCAGTATCTTTCTGTTCAATAAATACAGATGACTTTAAGCTGCATCTTTGTGGCAATCAGAGATGATACAATTGTATTTCATCCTTCTACCAGAAAATGCAAGCTTCATAGGTAGTGTGGTAGCTGAAATGTAGAGGCAAATTGTTCCCTTCCCATATGTTAATATAGAAGAAGCATGTATGACTGTGTTCATATCTGTAGAAAATATTTTTATCAGTCATATCCTTACTTTAATTTTTTTTTACATTTATTTTGGGGGGCAGAAACTTAAAACTGAAAATACACTCAGGGTATAGAATTATTTTCTTTTGGTTTGGTTGACAACTGTATCTATTACCACCTTATCTGAGGTCAAGATAAAGACATATCTAGTGTTTCCTTTCTTTGAAAAAAGGAGTATGTCTTTTAGAACACATTGTCTAAGGATTCTAATCATACACAAAGGAATCTCTGTATTAATATTTTCCCTATCAAGTAGTTCAACACTGTAGTTTAGATTATTAGAGATAATCCTGTTGTTCAAGCAATCCCTGAAGTTTCTAGGTATTTACATGCATATGAGATGTGTGAGATGGCGATTTTACCAGGAAAATGTAGTAGAGACTGATAAAGCAGTATTAATGAATGCCTGGCTAAATATAGCTCACCTGGGAGAAGTCAGTATGGCTTCTGCAAAGGGAAATCTGATTTGTGCTGTTAGAAGCGCTCAACAAACCTGTGGGAGAGGGATCTCCAACTAATACAGCTATGTCTACATTAGGAAGGAATGCAGTCCTCAGCTGGCCAACAGGACTAGAAAACAAAAGCAAACTAAACAAAATCCAACCCAAAAATTAGGAACCATAAAGCAAGGACTAGAGAAAAAGGTACAGAAGACAAAATATCATTAAGTCATCAAAGAAAGCCACACCTTGGATAATGCTCCTGTATGAGAAGGAACATAATTGTTCATAATTGTCTTTTTTGAAGAGTAACAATTGAAAGAAGGAAACTGCAGAAGCTGAAAAAGTCAGTCATAGTGTAAGAGGACACACAGGAATCAACTGTTCACTCTCTTACAAGGTGAGACTGAAGTGTTACTTAGTCAAGCTAGTAGAAACCAGATTCAAAATAAATACAGGTAGTAGACATGTGGTACAGCTTTGGCAAAGCTGTTTGTAGATGCAAAATATTCACTTACAAGATGAGTTCTTGAAAGATGGATCCACAGCCTTATATGAGAAAAGACAACATGCTCAGGAAATTTTTTGAGCTGGAAACAACTGGAGGCTGAATAATACATGGGGAAAGTGAAAATGCAGCATGCCTTGTTCTCTGTTTTCCCTATGTGTGTCCTCTCATGGCCATTAGTAGAGGTAGGACACGGGACTGGATGCATCTTTGTGTAAGTATAGTTGTGTTCAGTATTGAAAGTTGTGGCTTGTTTTCCACAATGTTCTGAAACATCCAAAAATTTGTAATAAATTGTTGTTCTGTAGACAGTCTTTTCTTGAGTATAGAGCTCATAGGAGCAACTGTGCTACTACTCCTTGTTTGCATGCTACTTCTGGTTTCTGTAGAAGTAATAAGTTTGCTAACATGGACAAGTTTGGGGTTTGGGTAGGATAATATGGATATGGACACCTGAAGCTCAGCTATGTGGGAAAATGCAACAGTTTACATAAGAAAAAATGGAGAGCTGCAGACTACCCTTTATGTAAGCCTCTTTATCTAAGTCCAGTTATTTCATCCAGCAGAGCCTCCTTTGGAGTGAAATATCTATTTTTGCAGGTCAAATACAGTTAATAACACTAATTCAAATACTATATGTTGCCCATTTTTGGCTCATGCCAAAAAACAGTGATTGGAAAAATCTTTAGCACAAGAAAGCTAAAATCCAAAATTAATTTCAGATGTTGCATTGTAATGGCAACAGATCGTTTTGCTGCGAGCAAGATGTGCAAAAACTACAATCATAGAATATCGTCAGTTGGAAGGGACCCACAAGGATTATGAAACTCTTGGCCCAACTCCTAGCCCTGCACAGGACACCCCGAGAATCACACCATGTGCCTGAAAGCATTGTCGGCACCCTTGGTTCTGTGACCACTTCCCTGGGGACCTGGTCCAGTGCCTGAACACCCTCTGGGTGAAGAACCTTTTCCTGGTATCCAACCTAAAACTCCCCTGATACAAGTGCAGGCCATTCCCTCAGGTCTTGTCACTGTCACCAGAGAAAAGAGTTCAGTGCCTGCCCCTCCACCAGTATTATACTAGCATTCTTCTTTTGTTGCACCTCAATTGTCACTGAAACAAAAATAATTTGGGGTACTCTGAATTCCTTTTGAAAGGTTCCCAGGTGAAGATCTGCCTGTAGCTTGTCTTTACACATGTGGTTTTGAAAGATACCTGTAATAGTTTAAAGTGAAACAGCATCCCTGAAATTGTAAGGTGTGTTTTAAAGCATGTTTCACTGGTAGAATTGTCTGTATATGTGAAGCTATCACTGCTCACTGGACTTGCCATTTTTATCAGTGTCTTTGACCATCAACCATATAATTCTAACTCTATTTCATTTATTGTCCTGTCTCAGTCCAGGGATTTCAAATCATAAGGGCATGACAAAGAGGCTTGATGAGTGCCTGTTACTCATCTGATGCTGTCTTATGCTGAGGTTGGCCAGGGGCTCTGCAGCCGATGAGAGAAATCAATGTGCCAGTCCCACAGCATGCATTTCTTCCTGGGGGAAAAAAAAAAAAAAACAAAAAAAAAAACCAACCCAAAAAAACAAACATATTGTGCTTCACAGATTTACTGGTTTCTGTTAGAAAGTTTTAATATGTTCTGGATACAGTGCCTTTATTTACTGTATGAGTGATTCTGTTGCATTGCTCACAATGCATTTATATCCTGTTTTCTGCATGGTAGATGAGTGTATATGTATTTATTTCTGCAAGGTCTCAGTTCAATAAAAGCTTCTCTGGGCATTTTGAACATGATCATTTTAGTCATCTGTTAGCCTTTGCTCATGATGAGGTTATTTTTTTGGGGGAGTTGTTTGTTTTTGAAACAAAAAAAAACCTCTTAGAACACCAAGAAACCAAACACCATAGAAATTAGTGCTTGCTAGATATTAATGATGTCTGTTTTCTTTCATAGTGAGAAAGCAGCTTAATTGTTTTCAAGTGAAATTTCAGATTGTTGGATTGAAATTTGAATCATTTCTTCAGAAGTAGAAACAGAGCATACTGTTTCTCTTAAGATAATGACATGCATGTGCTCTTGACTGATTCAGTGTTTTGATCTCAGATTCTCTGGACATCTATCAAGTAGCTACTGTCATATAAATTACACATTAATGCCACCAAGATTCATTCCAGTATTTGCAGTAGTAGAAGTTCCCTTCATGATAAAATATTTTTAAAAATAGGATATGTATTCTATTATTGGAAATGTAATTAAAAAACCAAAAAAAGCTACCTACCCAAACATACTAAGCAGCTGCATCTCTTCCAGCTTTCTGCTAAAAACCTATCACTGATTTTATTGAAATATTTGAAAAGCTTACAGAATTATTCATTTAATAAATTAAAAAATCTTAATATTTTAGGATCCAGTCTTCTGCATTTGATAAAGAATATATGATCCATTGGTTATGAATTTCATAAAATCTGTCTGATATTTTGAGATATTAGTGAAGATTTTACTAACCAGTGAGATTAAATCATGAGGACCTTTGTAACTTTCACTATTACTACAGGAAAATACATTTAAACCAATCCCTGTCATGTCTGCAGGTTTCAGAACCAATGGAAATACTAATATATTTTTGGATACCTCTGTGCTCCCAATCCTTGAGCTTTATTTTCTGTTTCCAGACACTTGCACTGTTTTATAAATGCTGACAAGTTATTGACTAACAAAGGCAGAAAGAGGGCACTTGCAGACAGGGATGGAGAAGCAAGGTGATGGGGAAAGATGGGCAAGCAAGGGATACAGAGGGTATGTCTTCAGCTGAAAATATGAAATCACAGCAAAAAATATTCACAGTGATGAAGCTGACACTTGGAAAACATTCCAGAAAACCTGAGTAGAAATGAAAGAAGTATAACCCCTAGGCAACTTTTAGGCAGGGTGTGCCCCACAGGGGCAAAGCAGAGGAACATCCTTGGAGTAGGACTGTGTTCACATCACACCAGTAACAGCTGGCTTGATTCCAGAGTCTGGGATGACCAATCATGGCATACATGGCAATAGCCATCACTCCCCTTGAAGAGGAGGAGCTACCAGGAGCTGCTAAATATCTGTGGGAGATTTGTACAACTATCCCCGGGAGTAAATTGAGCATTTCTCATTCAGTGCCGTATGTTTCTTTTTTTTTCTTTTTCTCTTGTAGCTAAAACATGAAATTGAGAAAAGAGACGTAATTGTTATGTTATTTACAGTGACAGAGGAGGAAATGGAAAGGCAGTAGGGAATTTATAGAGGTTATAAAAACAGTAGGTAACTAGTGTTTCTCTGTGCTCTTAATTACTTTGCTTGTACCTTGTATCTTGTTCACTTGCAGTTTTTCTGAAGTTAGAATTTTAGGGTAGGAATTGAGTCAGTCTTTTTGTACAGATCACCTGTACTATAATGAAGTTGCAATCTAGATCAGAAACTTTGAACATTACCACAACATGAATAAATAATAAAACATTATTAATAAGAAACAGCAGCCCATCTGCACAGGATGCACAACTACCCTAAATTCTATATATGTCAATTGTAGATGAGTTGCAACCTTTGGGTTTCATGAGTTAGTGCATATTTTTGGTGTAGAGAAAATTTTCTCAATCCCTAAAAGGATTTGTCATTGAAAAATAACTACTTTTGTATGTAAATATCTATTAAAAGAAAAAAACCCCATGCATGTTCTAGCAAAAAATAGACGTTATCTGGATCTAACAGAACTTCCTGCTTTTGAGATTTTAAATTATTGGATTGTAAATATTCCAAGACAGAAGCTGTTGGGTCATTTCTAATTGTAAAGCAGTAGCACAGTGAAATCTGAAATAATATTCATCTTACAAAATAATTTGTTCAGAGATCTTACCTTCCTTTATATTCCTTGCTGTTTTGAAATGTGAAGATATCAGGCAGCTGACAAAGAAAAATATCAGATGTCCATGGGTAGGAACACCCTAATAAGCACTTAGCAGGATACTTAATGATTAACTGTGTGCATTAATTAGTTACAAGTGTTCTGTGTCATTAATAAATCTATACTTAATTACAATATTATATACTGTATATTTGTTTTATGATTAATTACATACTGAAGCACATGTTTGTAAATAAGTGATGATTGCAGAGTAATTATTGTTAAATTTATTTATAAGAATTGTTAACTATGTCATTGTAACCTGCTTCTTTCATTCAGCGTGAGCCTGAATGAAACGTGTGGTTTGGGAAAGGGGGAAGATTCCTCACCTTGTTTATGTATTTGCATGAGAAAATTCTGGGCTGTAATTCTTCCTGTGTACTTTCAGGTTCAGAAACATGATGCAAAACAGATTCAGAAACAGCCGCCCATTTTTAGCAAAGGCAGATAATACTGTTTGCTCCTAAGTTTGTGTGTATAATGTTTTTGTAATTTAGGATGTTGGTAAATGAATAAGAAAAAGTGATCCTCTTGTGTATTTGGCTAAATGTTGTCCATCTATGTGCAGTTTCTTAAAAGAGCAGATAAAAGCTATGTGCCTTTTATCTTTGTGTTGGAAGTGATTATACAAAATGTGCTTTTCAGTCTGTTTCTGTCTCATTGAAAATTGGACTGTCTCATTTAACTTCAGCAAAATCAGGCAGTTACTGTTCTACACATAAAGAACTGGTTTTGTTGCTTAAACTACTAAAATGCAGCAGAAAAAACTGCAGTTTTTTAGAACGAGAAATTAAATTCTATATCCTTTAGAGGCAGATAACTTGAGCATCCACTCTTTAAAAAAAAAAAAAAAGAGAGAGAAAAATCAGGTAATTTCTGTATTTTTTGCCTATTCACTTTTTTAAGAATGGCAATCAGTTTCATTCTTATTCAACAGGTTTTCTGCAATACATGTTCTTCAGTCATTTTCAGTTAATATCTCTGGGCTTACTTTGTGTAGTAGATAGCAGAAAATGGCATGTGGCTGAAAAAGCAAGAGCAAGGTGTTTCACCCACGCTTGTTTGTGCTGTATCTCTTGCCTCATAAAAAGCTGGCTTATTAGGATGCACTTAGGTGTTTTTTTAATGAAAACAAAGCAGTGGGTTTTGCACCAGCTCATTAGGACATTTGAGAGCTCAAAAAAATTAAATAAGAGGTGTTTGCTCTTCAGATGTCCATCACTTTGTAATAGTAAAGTTTATGATTCATTTTTACCAAAGTCACTGCATTTTTCAGTACATAGACAAAGTTCTCACAAAGCAGCATTGGTGTGGTGTCATCCTTTCAATATGACTGAATGTTCATGTGGCAGATTGTGAGAAAGATAAGGAAGGTGACAAAGTTGGAAGCGAGTAATTAATGTGAGTCTTCTCTTAATTGCAAAATGTAAGTGTTCTCTCCAGAATTGTTAGGAGGAAGAGGGGGAATGAGAGAAAGTTTGTCTGAGATGAAATACTGTGTCTGTAGCCATGAAAAACACCTTACTTCCTGGTTGTACAATTAGAATTTTTTGCAGAATTTTGTCTGGGAAACTTGTTTGGTTTAATCCAATAACACTTGTGAAACCTTCTCAGCTTTTGTTATAATTGGAAAGTATTGTTATTTGCCTTGTTGTTGACAAAGTTCTGCTTTGCTGTCCCAAGACTAGTTTGTTGGGCAGTGCTTCAAAGAGGTGATGACTGCATGAGAGATGTCACCATCAGGAACTTCTGGCCATATGAGCAAGGGTACAAATCTATTCCATGCATTTGCACAGGTACACACAGAGATGCCTTTCTGTTCTAACTGGAATTCCTCAGGGCCTCAAGCTTTGTTTTTCCTAAAGATACCAGGATGGTATCTACTTTAGATATAGTTTGTAATTTGTTTTGAATGTAGCTTCAATTTTTTCTTTATTAGAATAGAAATCTGATTGTAATTTTTAAAACAATTTTTCAGACATAAGAAATAACATTTAGTTTTTATCTCATGAAGTGTTTACACTAGTGAATGTTAGATTTGGTACTTTCAGCCTGCAAAGTACTCATAGAGCAAGTTAAGGAAAACTTTGTTTCCTGGTCACACATACAATAGACTTAACACATACTTTAGATAAAGATAATAAAAACCATTGTAATATATAATATATTATTAACAAAAAAAAAAAAAAAAAAAAAAAAAAAAAAAAAAAAAAAAAAAAAAACCCAAAAAAAAACCCGCATCTTCTATCACTGGGGGGTTTTCAGCAGCCAGCAGAATTTGCAAGAAGCCAACACATGCAGAATTGCTACAGGACACTATTGATTTTCCTTTCTCTCATCAATTGCTAATTCATTTTGCTGCAGTTAATGAAACACTTATATTGTTCTAGCTCTTTTTTTTTTTTTTTTTTTGTAGTAAAAGAGAATCTCTAGTTCAACTGAATTAAACTATTACAGCATTGTGAGATGGAGCCAGAAATGAAATCTGGCTTGCATGCTCAAGTATTGCAAGTCATGCTTTTTGGAAAGCAGCCCATAATAACTTAAAGCTTACAGAATTTAACTCCTTGCTATTCTTTAGGTGCTCCAAGTGCTCCATTGGATGTCATGGCCTAGATTCATTAACTAAGTTCTGCCAAAGACCTTCTGTCTAGTACTCCCAATTGGCTGCCTCTGTTTCACAAGTGATTTATCCAGTAAAACACCGTGAATGCCAGGTTTTGCAGATTTTAAACAGGATGAGTCCAGCCTCACTATGCTACCTCTGAGAAAATAGTGGAAATAACTGAATGGATAATTTTTTTTTAAGTACAAATAATTATTTTAAGTAATAATGTTTTTTAAGGCGCATGTTTTAAAGGCTAATTTCCTGTCTTGACTACTTGTCAACACTAATTGTCTTATCTTCTTACTTTATCTGTTGGTCAATAGCACATTAATGCACGAAGAAGACTGCTTTACTTCGCACTCTAATTTTAGTTTTGAAGATGTTCAAAGAGAAAAAAGTACCAAACTTCAATTCCATCTTTGAACAAGGCTATGCTGTTAAAAATTCATTCTGTGTGAAATCTAAAAGTTTTTCACATACAGGAGAGAGCTGGAGAAAATCCAAGCTTTGTAAAAGTAATTTTTTTCCCTTTGTAAACAGGAAATGCATCTTCTTTCTTTGGGAAAATACTATAAAATCGCCTTTCATTTTGGTAACATATATTAGATACCTAGGACAGAAAGGCAGTGGAACAATGTGGATTTAGAACATTAATTTAACATAATGAAGTTAAAATATTTTCTAGTGTTCCAGTCACATGGGATACAAGATTGGTTTGAAGGCTTTCGTATTACTTGGTCTTTTCCTGGCAGGCTGTGTAAGTAAATGAACAGCTAGCAGAATTTTCAACTGCCACTGGATTCTCAGTGCATACCCTTTTTACCAAATCCATAATAATTACCACAAAAGGCAATTCTCTACTCAAAACTGTAAAATAATCATGTAGTAACACTGTGGGAAAATCTTTTGAAAAACCAAAAGAAATCAAGCGACAGTTGCCTAACAGGGACTATGGACTTGTGCCATGGTCTGCATGGTCACAGGGTGAGTATGAAATGTTTTTGGAAAGACTTTGAGTATTGATCTGCTCCTATTTGAACAATAAGAAATAACATGATTTTTTAGGAAAGTGCATATTTTTAATTGTATGCCATCCTAATGATATCATTAACAAATATTTAGTCATGACTTATAATCTGACATGCACAGACATTCCTTCTCCAGCCCTCTTTTTTTCCCAAGCAAAAATTGCATGTGATACACTTGTGTGTTTTCTTCACTCTTCTTTGTGGTATTCTGTGAATTGCTGAATGGTTTTATGTTGACAAAGGCAGAAGAAATATACTGAGACTTAAGTAATCATTATTGAAATACAGGAATCATCAGGAAGATGCAGCAGTTTCATGTTCTGTATCTGCAACGTACTGCAGTTTTGGTATTTTCAGGGCCAACAGATCATCTTCTGTAATTCTGAATGTGCACCTGGGAATTTCACAGTAAACATTATTTCACTGTAGCTTTGAGGAAAATACAGGATGGCATTCACTCATTTATCAAGTGCAAGGTTAAGGAAAGACTTCAGACAAAAATTCAGGAGTCTTTGAGACTAATTCCTTGGATGGCTAATATAAAAGCTTTCATTTTCAGAATTGAATATTTGTCATGCATGATAATAAATATATCCCTTCTGTTTACACGTAGAAGATAAAACTTACATGACAGTCATGACTGGCCAGCTAGTCCACAGAAGACCTTAAAATTAAACTAAACTCATTTTCCACTTTACTAGCCTAGATGTGGTAGTGTTTCCCTCAAATGAACTTTAAACTTCTATTAAACCTTTCAATGTCTCACAGTAACCAGCGGAAATTGTGACAACCATTGACCTGTAGACAGTCAGAGTGGATCAGATCTTTCAGAGTTCATGCTGCTGTTTCCTGCAATCTTGGAGCTGTGGGTGGTGCAAAAAATAACTGTGGAAGAATACTGAAGCATTGCATACTCTGTTGAAGTCAAATAGCAATTATCACTGGCCATCTAAAGGCATGAGTGGGAAACAAATGTGAAGTTACCTAAATAAAAACATGAGTAAATTGAAAGAGAAGTTTAGGAGTTCAGTACTCAAAGCTATTTGGGTGCCTTGTAATACTGATGGGCATCCAGAGTAGTTTCAGAAGTAGTTAATATCTTACGTGTCAGTATATTTTTTAAAGCCCTTGAGAGTGTCCAGTGTTACAATGATGAATAAATAAATGTCTCCTCTTTAAATTTCAGTTCTTCTCTTTTCCTGTCTTCTCAAGCCTACTCCTTTCTTATCCTGCTCTGCAATTGGATGAGTCAGAAACCACGGCACATTTAGACATATCCCCTGAAATCCTTTCCTGTTGAAGTATTTGTTACACTGAAATGAGACTAGTGGTTTTCATGCTGTTGAGAAATGCAAGTTTGGGGAGCACGTACTGGGACTTTTTTCAGAAAAGCGCAGTAAGGTGCTTAGTGATAACCTAACAGTTGTGTACTTTATGGGTGAGGATTTCTCCAACCACTAAAGGGCAGTGCATGCCACCTTATGATTTCTTTTCTGCAGCCATTGAACTGTCTGTTCTTGCTGTTAAGCAGATGGAGATAGGGCCCATTGCTGGGCTTTCCTTTTTGAGACATTTGTGAGCTTGATGCAGTTTTCAGCACATAAAATTCAAGTTCTACTGTTGTGAACAGGGCATGAAGAGGTGTTGCTATTCAGAGGCCAGCTGCCTTGTGCCTGTAGTAAATAAAAGAGCTGATTGTTTTTGAAACAACATTTTTGTTGGCCAAAAAATTGACTTATATTGTAAGAAGAATCCTAATTTCAGGTACTGAAACAGAAATACTGTGCAGATCTAAAGGTCTCATTATGCTAAACACAATGTGTGGTATTTACTGTGCTGTTGAAACTCTTAGCTTCAGTGATGAGTAAATATGATCAGGTTGTGGATGAAGCAAGTAAACAGACATAATAAATGAAGGTATTTGAAATCACGTTTCTTGTTTATGTATTCTGACAAGTATACTTTAATTATTGATCAAGATAGTAAATATGCAGTTGGTTACATTAAAAATTCAGCATTTTTCAACATTTAGCTGGCAGTATCTATAAAAGAGTCTTAGTGGCATGATTCTTTTACCACTATATTGCTCCTGTTGGATAATGTTGGTGTCTCTTTAAGAATAAGTATCCCCTTACAGCATGAAAATGTTGGACAAGAAGGACAAGACTACTCTGAATCATTGTGCTGTTATGTGTGACAAGTATTGACCAAGTGTGTGATATAAGAAACTGGAATATCAGAGCTATGCTCAGTGGTTATTGGGTTAGTGGTTTGTTTGGCCTTTTGAGTTGCTTTTCTTTCAGTTTTCATGGAATACCAAATCTGGGGCTCCATTAGGACGAACTAGGGAAGTTGTTAGTCTAATGACAAATAAGAAATATATTTTCCTTCTATTGCAGTAAGGAAATAAAATTCTGTAACAATCTAAACAAGAACTTTTTCTTCTGGGAAATTTTTCACAATCTGAGGGATAGCTTTTACTTAGGTATCATCATGTTTTCAACCAGATTCTAGTGGCAGAAAGAATGAAGACTTTTTTCCAAGTTTGGCTATGACAGGAATGGAAATGGGAAACAGGTACTTTAAGTATTTACCAGGGAGGATATTGTTAAGGACCACATTCAGTGCTAGCTCAGGCTGCAGCTGCAGGTTGAGCTCTGGGTGGGAGCCCAGTCGAGAGGTTGTGAGCTGCCAACACTTGGCACAGTGAAGGGCTCAGGGAGCTGTGTCCCAGCCAGGGGACCGCTCACTCAGGGACACGGCAGGCGCTGAGGACCCCAGACCTTCCCGTGCTTGGACTGGGAGCCTGTAAAAGCCCAATGGTTCTTTTCCATGTTCCCTTCTTGGGACCAGCTCAAGCTGTTATTGGGTTATTTAGTTATTGCACCAAGATTAAACTACTTGAAGGATTTGGTCATCTGAGCCTCTGCTGTGGGAAGCCTGGGAATCCAGGTGGGGAAACCTCGTCTGCCTGTGTATGGGGGATGAACAGGGAGTCCCACTGGAGCCTCCTGCTGTGAAGGGCCTTCAGTGCCAGAGAGGCTCCTGAATGGTCAGACAGGGAAGTTTCCTTCACAACGTGCACTCCAATGGCTGTCATTTTCTCAGACTCATGTCTGATTGCTCAGTAGGTCTTTATAAAGCATTTCCGTATTATGGAGCCCCATGGCATCCAGACCGATGAAATATTGTACTTGGCTCAAGATTTTGCTTTAGTTTGTCTTTTATAAGAAGGATAGTATTTGAACTAGGTGGTGATAATGTGTTCCTTTTCCAGAAAATAGGTATTCCAGGAATCTGATTTTGTGTGGGGAAGAGTAAATGACCAAAGGAAGGAAAAGGTTTGTGCATTCTCTACAGCTCTGCTTAAAAAGAACTGAGGCTTGTGAAAAAGTATCAACTCCAGTACCTGGTCTGCTTCTGTTAAAGCTAGTTATTTTTATTGAATTACTTGGAATAAACTAAAGACATGGTAAAGCAGTAAAGACAGGCTATTTCATTTTGTATATTAATATGCTGAGGGTTTTTTTTTTTTTTTGTTGGTGGATTGAGCAGCTGTGTTTTGTTTTCTCTTTATAACAATTTTTTTAATTCTTGAAAACAGTATGAAAATCTATCATTAGTGCTTACTGTTGAAGCTTTAAAATGGTGATAAGTATTTAAAAAATAAAAATCTGGACTCATCATAGTAAGAAAACAAGGCTTTGAGACTTAGTTCAGTATTCTACTGGAAGGTGGCTGTTTGCTGTACTCTCTATTCTGATGGTTTCCAGACCAGATTTTTTTGAGAGAAATGTCAGCAAGATAGAACTGTAGAGGTGAGTTTGCCTTTGGAAAAATAAATTGCTGCATTTGATCAAATTCATATCTTTCAGTCTTTGCTATTTAAAAAAGTATTTTAGTATCACATTAAGATAAAGCATAGTCCTCACATGTTTGTCATCCTATGGAGAATTGAATGCAAGTCAGAGTTACTTCATGCCTTCCTTTCAAGTCCTCTGTGCAACATTTCCTGGATAGATTATTATTTTAGCTTAAAGAAGACATCCAGCGCTGACAAATTTTGACCCAAGTGAGAAGTTTTACACAGCCGTACACAACTGAGAACAGTCTTATAACTGGAAGTGCAAAACCACTTAAATGGTTGTATGATACTGAAGGGAAATCCCTGATATAGCAAATTAAGTTCCCAGTTACGTGCCACATGGCTGTTTTTTCTGAGGCTATTTTATGGTTGTGAATTGAGATCTTGTACATTTCACCTTTTGTCATTTGGGGATATTTTTGGGGGAATTGTGTTGGGGGGGGTTTGCCACTAGTCTAGTAGGTGAAGATATTTAGTAAATGTCTACCAGAAACAACACTTCTTTGTCTGAACAGATACACCAGACTCATGCAGTTGCCACAAAGGCTGTGTGTCCTATCTGCAATGATCTTCCTTGTTGATAGATACAGATTTGATGACTGAATTGTATAAATCCAGTTTGCAGAGCTGCAGCTGTTGGTTTGGCCCATGTCTTTGTGGGGAGTCTGGTAGCCCTGCAGAGTGAGGTGTTTCTAGAAGGTGCCACGTTCTGTTCTGGCCTTCCTTGGCACGAGTGTCCCAGGGCCATGGCAGAAGGTGCTGCTGCCAGCCTGGGCTCTGCTGCTGGGGGAGAGGGGAGGCACGCTGAGCTCTCAGCTCCGCGGGCTCGCTCCTGGGGAGGGGGCACCATTGCACCGCTGGATGAAATGCATGAGTGGCACCAGCTCCAGCAGATGGGTCTCTGTGGTGTCCATAGTGGTGTGTGCTTCCAGTCCTCAGTGGGCTGGCATTAATCTGCAAGGACTTGCTGCCTAGAGTGAGGTGGAAGGGTTCTAATAAAGCAGCAGGCGCTTCAGTTCCATGCCATGCGTCTTTCTCTCCATTTACAGTTGGAGATTTTACACTGGTATAAGCATGGGAAGATGCATGTTTTACACATGCATTTGACAAAATAGCCATAAAAGTCTAAGTAGAAAAATTTTGAGTATTTAGAAGAAGCTTTTAACGTGTATTTGTGTATGTTTATTTTTGAAAAATTTGTATTGCAGGAATATGTTGCTACTGAATGGTGTATGGCCTTTTATAAAGAAAGAAAAGAAAAAATCGCTGCCAACTGCTGAACAGCTAATTCACTCAATATAAAACAAAGATGCATTTCTGTAGGGCTAACGACATGCATCACATCTCCTTGACAACTGCTCTAATTACCTCAGCTTGGACGATCAATATTTGATCTTTTTCCCACCATACAAACATGTCACTTTAACTGCATAGCTTTCTCTTAGCTTTTTGATAATTTGCAGCCAAGTGAAAATGGTCCTTTCTATTTGTTCTCCCTGGCTGGAGGCCAAGGGTTCTCTCAATAGTATAATGCAGTTCATTGATATGAATTTGTTGATCTCCTGGGTAGTTTTTCACAAATTTAGGGCAATTAAAAATCTTTGGAAAGCATTTCAGTTGAAGTCAATAATTTTGCTTTTACAAATTACTTTGTTTTATGATCATTTTTCCTTCATCTGTTCATAAAACAACTTTCCTTCATCTGTTCATAAAAAAAAAAAAATACAAAGCACCATTTTATTGAGTAGTTTATAAATACATAAAAACACAGCTTTCAAACATAGAATTAAGCAATAATTCAGAAATACTTTAATTGAAATGTTTAATTTGTAAGAGTAAGAATTGTTTAATTCTAGTTTGGACTCTGAAAAGTAGTTCTTTAAGGGAAGTCCCAGCTGAAGTACAGCATTATGTCCCAAATAATTTCTTTAAGAGACATGTACACCAGACTTTGAAAGATGGACTGGTCATGCTTCCACTCAGTGAACACTAGTAAGTTGCTGAAGTTTGTCAAAGTGTTAGTACAGAGGAAATGATACTCTGTAGTCCAAAGAAAGCTTTGTGAATTGTTCAATTCACAATGGAATTGGCCAGTCAGAAGCAGAAGTAGGGAACACCCAAAATTTAGGCCATTTAATTAGTTATAAAGTGAATTAAAATGAAAGTGATTTTATTAGGAGAAATAATTTTTTGTCGTGTGGTGTATTTATTCATTTTGTTTCCTTTTTCCCTATGCTCTCATGATGGGAAATCTAGGTTGCTGCAAAATACTATGATTACCTCAGGTGGACAGTGTAGGATTTTTTGCTCTCTGGAGTTGTACAGCTGTATTGTTATATATGCCATCTTTAGGAATTACCACTGAGCTCTTGGTGTTTTATGGAAGAGTTTAAATACTTTGTTTAGTGCATGCTGTGTTTATTAAATAGCTGTGCTGTGTTGAATTATAATCTGTTCATAGAGTAAAAGGCTGCTATGCCCAAGGATACATTAAAATATTTCCAATTGCTCATATCTGCAAAACAAATTCCATCAGAGTAGACGAGGGCAAAAATCTGTCTAGCCAAATACCTGGCATCTGACAGTGGTCAGCTATTCCTTAAATGTTCAAGGAAATGGGGAGGGGGGGAACTGTGTCTGTCTTCTGGTATTCTGAGAGCTTGTGGCTGTCAGCAGTTAGGGACTTCACTGATCTTAACTCCTCAGTTAAGAGCGCCAAGTTCCCATCATAGTAATGAACAATTAATTCTGTTATGTAAAGAAATTTTTCATTTGATATAATAGAATTCTTTACTGGTTTTTAAAAATATATTCACTCGGCCAAATTTTTGCTTCTGCAAAGTATAGCAATTTAATAGAAATCCTGAGAACTTTAGTAGAGATTGCTAGTATTCAAGAACTACTGAATTTGTAATTTGGAACAGAGTACAGGAGTAAATCATTCAGGACCTATACCAGACAAGCTGAGTGTTAATAAGATGACACAATTTCACTGCGTGTAGAATCATCTCCTTGAAGGCAAAAAATAATTTCCCATGAAATACCTTCTTTACTTAGGCTAATTAGATTCACATTTGAAAAATCTTCACATTTAGCAATGGCCTAATTATTTAGCCAACTAAATACATTGCTCAACTAAAGGGACAGTCGAAAGAGGAATTAAATCCTGTTATTTGTATGAAGTACATTTTTTAACTACTACAGGAATTTGGGTTCAGCTTTATTACCACAGTTATTCCTGTGAGAAAGTCCAATTCCAGAAGACGTGTAATCCTTGGGGAGGAGGAGAATGTTGAGAGAGGGAATATTAGAATGAAAAAGTAGATAGAAGAATGTAAAGGCTTAACCATTAAATTCAATGTATCCTTACAGTTTGTTCCTATATTGTCAAAGCACCATTTTCCATTACAGGATACGACATTGAACTCTGGAGGTTGCTATTCTTACTGCTTTTTAACATACCTTTGCTACTTCTGAACCAGATGTGTCACTGTCCTATCTTTTTGTTGTAGTTACAGAAAATAAAAGGCATTGTTGTGGTATGTGTTTGTCAAATGTATTTAGATAAAGGATCAGTAATTTTATCAAAATGAATCTACTTAATAACCCAATCTCTTCAGAAAGTAAAATATCTTCAGGAGCCATTTCA
The DNA here is from genome assembly GCF_017590135.1 of Pyrgilauda ruficollis. Classification (NCBI taxonomy): domain Eukaryota; kingdom Metazoa; phylum Chordata; class Aves; order Passeriformes; family Passeridae; genus Pyrgilauda; species Pyrgilauda ruficollis. The sequence goes on along the minus strand of NW_024509210.1, from coordinate 11,315,095 downwards.
GTATAAGAGCTGTATGCAAAATGATGGAGTAATTTTCATGCACCTTATAAGAGTTTGTTAATTAAAAGTAAATAGGGTTCTTAAGTGGAAAATGAAATTATCCTATTGCTTGAAATACCTTGATGCAGTTTTTATTACAGGTTGCATATGGTATCTGTTAGGAATTTGAGCATGGTTGGTTGTTGAATTATTGTGTGGATTAGCTGTAGTATTTGAAGGTTCTCGACTTTAAAAGCATGTGTCTGTTTTAAATCCTACATAAATTCCTCACAGTTTTTTAGAGCAGTCTGTAACTCTAACCAGGGCATTTTTAACACCACAGCTTCAAACAACAGCAGGAGCAAATCTAAAACATTGCTCTGAGTGGTTTCATAACATCATTAAAAGATTTCCATTTAATTAGATAAATTCCCCTTTTCTGTAACTTTTCAACCTTTCTCTCCTAAGTCCTACAAGGCAAAGGGTGAAAAGACTAAGTGAATTGAATTAAATATTAAAACATTAAAATTGGCAGTTTAGAGCTCATAAGGAAAAGACAGGGGAAAAAAAGAACTCATGAAAAACATATATTTCATGCATATTTTAAATTTTATTTTAAGACCTTCCCAAAACTATTATGGATATTCTTAGTAAAGAAATATTATAGGCTGTGTTGTCTCCCAGGGCAGCTAAAGTTTCCGAAAGGAAGTTCAATCTGTAATACATCTTTCACATGTTATTTTAATAAAAAAGCAAATATAATTTCTGTGTTTCTACTGCTAAATGGAGACTCATTGTTTGGTCATGTTTCCCTACATCAGCAAATACATTTAGAAAGAATAAAGTAAATTTTATTGTAGGTTATCCCGATGTGAAACATTATGTGTGTGTTGCAGTAAAATTGATTTGAGGTTCAATGTGAAAATAGCTTAGCTGATGTCTCCCAGGTTGTGTGTCTATGTGTCCAGGGTTTTTTTTTACATTCATGGATTCATTGACATGTATTTCCATGTTTGCAACTTTACATGATATTAAGTTCTTCCATTTCTCCTCACTAGAGTGGAGAAACTTTATTGGTATTCTAGTACTGTGATTTACAGAAGAGTAAACAAAAGAGAAATTACAGTGTGCTGTTACCATTTCTCCAGAGCAACTTGTAATTTGTATAACAGAAGTCAAGAAAAGCTGTTCACTGCATATAAGCATTGATCTGCATTGTAAAACCAATAGGTCTTTCACTATTGTGGACCATTAGTCTGAAATGTGCTGAAGGAATCATAGTAAGTCTTTGTCTTTCTAATGTGTCTTACTAATTAGTGTTACTAACATCTTAGTTGTCCCTGGTATTGGTAGAAAGTGAATTTTCCACCAGTATTGCTACCACATCCAAACCCTTTGATGCCTTGTGGTATCATAGGGCAGCATATGTTGTTCTTTGTCTATGTTTAGAGACACAGTGAGCACTGACTTTCTTAAAGAACATTAATTTGGTTCAAACCATTTGAATGATGAAATCTATTTGGTAGACTGTCGTAGGAAAGTGGTGTTATAATTAGGTTTCTTGAGAAAAGGACAGTGATGTGTAGGTAGACCTTATATAAGTATTGTAGGCTGAAACCAGAATAAGTTCTATGCTCCTGTGTGTTGGCTACCAGTTAGTCTTTATTTACATAAAATGTTTGTGCAGAATGCATGCAGTGATGTCCAGGTGCCTGCATTAACTAGTTCATTCCTTTTAATAAACAACTGACATCAAGAGGCTGCATTCTGCTGAAGTTACATCTGTGCCCTTTTTACTTCCCCACAAGAATCATGTGCCCATCAGCAGGTTGTGTGGTTAGAGGTGTCTAAGGTGATGTCCTCTACACTGAGGACTTTACTGTAGAATCTCTGTCAGTCTTTAGGAAGGGAAATTCTGAAGCAATGGATTGATGTGGGTGTTGCAGAATTCACTCATCACTGTGGTACAGCCAAGAGAGGATTTTATTTACTCAAGTTGAATCACTGGGAATTGAGCTCTTGTGAGTCCATCTGAGGCTTGGGTCATGAAGCTTCAGTGCAGAAATGGACATTATTTCCCAGCATGCCTGGCCCAAACTCCTGAAGCATGTTCCAGGTGCAAAATCAGAAATTAGGTTTTGAAGGGATGGGAATTAGGGCCATCTTCAGGTAAATTGTCCTCTTTGTTATTCTTGCTGTAACTGATGGAAGAGTTATGGGGCAGCTCCCATTTGGATAGATGAATGCTTTAATTTGTTCAGATGTACTGTTGCTTTGCTCATCCATACTGGAAATATGTTCATGTCCTCCAAAAATGTTTTTGTTGTTCTTTCTTGTTCCATGCCTGTGACTGAGCAAGTGCTGCATGTTTGAAGTACCTGTGGAGAATGCTTGGAATCCCCAGTAATTCTGGTCCTGGGCTGGTAAGAGAGCCCAGCCCCTCTTATCTGTTCATGGCTAGAGCACTGTTTCTTTTCCTTCACGCACATATAACCGTGTAAGGTTTTAAAGGATGGATTGTGCCACTTTGCTTGTCAAAGGATCCTGGTTGCTGAGTTAAGTTCAGAGAGGCCTTAGTTGTCCTGAATCATGGAGGAAATGGAAGAATAGTATGAACAAATGATATTGGATTATTTGACTCAATCCCAAATTAAAAACTGTAAATAGCAGCAACCTATTTGGTAAGCCCAGGTTTACCAAGTCTGTGGAAGCTGGACAGTCAAGGACTGCTATTTCTACTTCTTACTACAGCATAAAAGTGGACTGGTTCCCTTTGGGGATTATATATGGTGCAGTTTTATATATTGATCAGTATCTTTACATGCTTTTGAGGCTTTTAGACCAGGTGTTATGTGAGGGCTCAGCTTCTCTAGTCCTTTGTGAGCTGGTAAGGATGCTAGGGTATTACTGATTGACAGGGCCTACTTGTGTTTTGTCATCTACTTCTTATATATTGCAAAAAAATGAAAGAGAGGAAATACAGAAAAATAAATAGAGTTATCAGTTTTTTAGTTTTGTATAATTACTTCTAAATCTCTTTGCTTTTTTCCCCCCCCCTCTAATATTATTGTAGAAACTGCAGCATCTTTATGATGAAATTGAGGTAACTTTTCTGAAAACTCAGTCTGGAATAAAGTTTTATTTGGCCTTTTTTTTTTTTTTTTTTTTTTTTTTGGTGTGTCACTGCATGATTTGCCATAATCTAACGATTCCTTCTTTACTTATACTACCTTTTGAAAGTTTGCACTATGTATTGTTTGCTAAAGATACGGCCTGACATCTCTGGTGACTTCTCAGAGAGTCTCAAAGCACTTTCTAGATGATGTAATTGATACATCATATAAAGAATCAAAAAGAATAAAGCTGCTCAATAACTCACAATGGCACTGTGTGATAGTTTAGAACAGGAAGTGTGGAATAACTATGTGCAGCTGGATCTACAGGATGAAATTAAATAGACAGGAAATACTTAACCAAGCTGGAATTTAACCACATCCAAAGTGGAATTTGATGTGGAAACTAGCACCTTTAATTATATGATTTTTTTTTTCCAAAGGAACGCTTATGACTTTATGTGATCACAATCTTAATTTTCTTCTGTTGACACTGAAATTCACTGATTGAACTAAGTTTTACTTCTCTTGTAATAATGTCAGGATCCTAATTGTCTTCGGTATAATTCCCTCTGCTGTGCAGTATTTAATTATTGTATAGAAATGCTTTTATGGTTTTCCAGGACTAAATCAATAATGAGTGATTTTACTTTTGCTGTTGAACAAAAGAATTACAGCAATCCCCCCCCCTCCATTACTTCTGTTGTTTTACTACAATTGCAGCATATGGACTGACAGTGGTCAGTATTGTCTGAGTTGCATGGAGTAAAACACACTCAAAACTGTGCTCTTCCCTCTCTGTTTCAGGAACTTTCTCTATAAACTTTCACAGAGATTTATTCTTTTTTCATACTATTGTTGTAGTGCCTTGGAGCCCAATGACAGATCCAAGCCCTGCTGGGATGCTACTCAAAGAAATATTTCCTGTTGCAGAGCGTGCAGTAGGGACAGCACATAAAAATAAGAACATAGCAGTGATGTTGGTCTGAGTATTCCAGAATTCCCAAAATCTCCAGTGCTAAAAGCTGTATAGTGGACCTGGAGAGTTTATAGGAAGCTGTCCCACCTGCTTGCGGGACAGAATGGGATAAAAGAAGATAGCTGATTGTTTCAAAAGTGAAGTAGTAAACAGTGTATACTCACAGATAATCTGGTTTAAGATGGGTATCAGAGCCTGGAAGAGAAGCCAAATCCCAAATACTCAATTCAGGAAGGTGATGAATAGAAAATTATTTGTATTTGTTTTTCAAACACAGTTGGAATAAGGTTATGTCTACTCAATTTAAGCTGTGTGACTAATAAGTAAGGGAAAATTTCTGCAGAAACTATTAGAAGAATTCAAGTGGCAACATAAATACTTAAAAATACATAAAAATACAAATAATTGAGAATGTGGTTTGAAAATAGGGATCTCAGCTTGGATAGAGTAAGGCAGGACTAATCCAGAGAAAGAAGAAGAAATAAAGGTCCTTCCACTGTCAGCTGAAATGTGTTTGGTGATGATTACCTCAGAACAGGACGGGGGCAGAGGACGTGTTAAACCCACCTGTAGAACCATGTTCAGTACTATAGAAGGGGATCTTGCAAAAGAGGTACTGAAGGAGTTGTTAGGTAAGAGCATCTAAAAGGGAAAGGTTAGCAAAGTCAAGAGAAAAAGAACACTTCAGAAAGAAGAATTTACGTCAAAATTTACTGTAGCATAAAAGGAGTGGAAAGTGAATTTGGGTTGGAAGTTGGTGACTGTATTATGGAAAAAGTGCAATAGCCAAAAAGATGGGAGAAGGGAACTTGGAAGTCAAGGGCCATTATTGGTGGATGAAGGGGCAGGATGATGTATTAACCTGTTATTTTTATCCTCTAGCTCTAATCCTTGAAAATTACAGCATAAATTATAGAATGTGATGCTTGAAAATTAGATGTCTTTATTATAAATTCTTTTCTATTGTCTTGCCTTCTATACCTGTCCTTTCCTGTCCCTTGCTAAAACAGTTGGCCAGTCTTTAGCTTGCTAAGTTGCACATTATGTCACTAGTATGTTGAGGCACATGTATCAGCACAGTTCATAAATGGAAGCAGCTGCTTTCCTCTGCACTTGTGAGAATGTACAAACACACAATCAAGATCTTCAAATCTTCTGTATGCTTTGGATACAATTCCTATCCTGAAAAGCCATGCTGTGATTTCAATTAGTGCAGATGTGCACCAAGCCACCTTATTGGCTCAGGAAAGAATTCTTTTGTTTCAACACTTGAACTGCTAGATCTGGTTAATGTTACCAAATGAAAAAAAAATAGCATCACACCTATGGTATTAATCTTATTCTCCAGTATCTGAAAAAACCCTGGCAGACAAAAAAATGTTGTCATCTCACAGGGAAAAGCTGAATTCATACGCAGGAACTGCAGGATTACTTCGACATTTTACTAGTCCCCTGTAACACCAGCAAGTCCCATAAATGCCTAATGGAAAAACAGCAGAAAATGAGATCTGCAGCAGCCTTTAGAGATCAAATTTATGTTGCTGAACACTTTTTTCAGGTCAGGTTTAAAGGTCAGAAGAAAGTGGATAGATTAAATTTACTGATTTTGCCAACTTTAAAGGCCCCTTTCAGAGGTTTTCTGTTTCTACAGGAAGCCCCAATATGCTTTTAGATAGTTTTCTGCAAGAAATGAAATGTATAGAATCTTTAATGTATTTTACTCATGTGAGAAAGGCACTCATGTAACAATACTTAGTTATCCCTGGTGTGCTCTTGAGCAGTATCTCATATTATGATTTAGATCCAAGGTGTGTTATCATCTTGGAGTAACTAATACTTCCATTAATAAAGTTTTTTGTGTACATTAGTTTCATACACAGACTAAGACTCACCATCACAAGGCCAGATGTGACCCACAGTGACAAAAATGGTAACCCAATTCATTTTCACACTTGTGTTAAAATTTATCTCCCTGTTTCTCACACAATATTAATCTCTTCTTTGTTCCAAACAGAAAAGTATCTTCCCGTGGGCATCACTAACTTTTACACTCTGTGCTCCTTTAAATGTGAATAGAATAGAGCTTACTACCCTCAGTGGAGAAAAAAGAAAGTGGAATACAAAATCTTACCACAAGGGACTTTCTAGATCATCAGTCTCTGCAAACACTAGTTGCAAAATGAATGAGTGCAAGTGGGAGGATGACTGTGGACAATATCTTCAGAATCCTAAGTAATGTGGGCATAATGCCAAAAATGTCATTTTTAGAAACAAAACACAAGCTTTTCTAAGGGGTAGTAATACTACAGAAAGACAAGTTGAATTAAAAGCTTAGTTTCTCTATATAAAACAGTGCAGAACAGGCAGTGTATTTGTCTAGCTGTATTTTGGGGGGGTAGAGGAAGGAGGGGAATTTATTTATGTGGAGTTATTTAATCAGTCTTTAAATGTATGGGTAATTCAGTGCAAGATGTTACAATATTAGTTCAATATCAAGTCTTAATACTTCCCAATTAAAAAAATGTTGACCCGGCCTGCTCAGTGTTCCCTCTTAGGAAAGTCTTGAATATGTAGCAAATGCAGTTGTTCTCCAGTGTATATGATTATTTATAAATTATCATGCTTAAATTATAGTAAATATTCACTCAAAAAACCTTTTCAAAATTACTTTGAATTGACACTTCATTTAATTTTTTCATTGATGCTTTTCTAATATGTGTTGATTTTTCGGACATGAGGTTTTTAGAATAGTTTTTAGAATAGTTTGATTAGTGTCAAATTGAGCAAAGACCATAGACAACTGTTTTGGCTTTCAACTATGAATTTCCCATGTACTCATTAACTTTAGGGATATCTTTGGAACTGGAGAATTGAGTGGTCTCTGTAATTACAGGTTTACCAGTATCTCCATAGTGAAGTACTTTATTAGCCACTCATTAAAGAAAAGCTTTCAGTATTAATTTTTAAACACTAAAAACTGTTATTCTCCAGTTTAGTTCTTTAGGGAAGCTTCTGCTAGGATTTGAAGAGCTAGCAGTGGGGAGATCTTTGTGGCTTGCATGTAGTCCCGTGGGATGTATTGTAGTTTGAACTCCACTATTTATGAAAATTTTCAAATTTAGCCAAATTCAACAGAATAATTCCAGTTTCAAGGCTAACTGAAAAATTTACTGAGATGGGAGATCAAATATCCAAGCAGTCTTAGAAAAATACAGTTGTTTTTCACACACACGACACAGAAGGCTGCCTGACCAGATATGGATGTTGCTGAACTAAATGGAATAAAGCTTAACACTTGGGTTTCAGTTTAAAAACAACTTGTAACAAATGTGCACAAACTCAGGGTAAATCTGAAAATTCTCCTTTTGGAGTAGAGCTGATGGGACAAATTTTAATAAAATTGGATACATCTGCAGTGGTATCATATATCAACCAAGAGGCAGACAAAAGAAGTAGGAATTTATTGGAGGAATCCATCTGACTTTTCTTGTGGGCAGACTTACATCTGGCATTTGTGAGGGTGTGCCATTTCCCAGATCTTCACAGTATGTTGGCAGACATTTTTAGCAGGCTTGGATGTTCATTTGGGAGAGCATGATCTCGGAATGGATGCATAATTCACTGCAGTAAAACCAAGGTACATGTCTCCTCACAATGGATTCTTTTGCCATAAGAAAAATATCCAAAGACAAATACAAATTTGTAGCAGGCCGTCAGAAGAGCAGACAAAGTCTGTCAAAATGTCAGATATTCAGAAGATGTTTTGTACAAGTTTCTAGTATCTCCTGTCATCTGTATCCTCTTCTCAGCATAGAATCCTCATAGAATGGTTATGGTCGTAATTGTGGAAAATTGGTAATCATCAGTGGTGTTAAATATCTGAATTCTAAAATGTATCAGAGTCTTGAAATTGTTGAAAATTCTCCAAGGACTGTTATTAACAGTGAATATTCTAAAGTTACTTTGCTCCATGATTAGAGTGGTCAGAGATATGGCAGGTTACGTGAGACGTAAGAAATTGTTGTGGAGAGCAAATTGCTAGAAAAGCAGGTTCACAGGAAGACTTCTGCAACTCCTGTGTGTATGAATGCAGTTTGTCAGGAGTAAATAGGGTCAGAAGACACTTCAGAGATTTTTTATTACAAATATTCAGTAGTACTGCTGTGCTGCAAACCGTTCTCTGAAGTCTGCAGTTTCAGCAGCCTGAAGTATTATTACTTCAAGGTTATGGATGTGTGTTAGGCTTAGACTTGAGTCCTGTTGGATTTACAAAGTTAAGTGCATAAGCTTCACAGTCCTGAGGCTCTCATTCAAGGGGAGCTCATGTAATTTCTCTGCTTCTAGACAAGGCCAGGCCTGCAGTTTCTAACAGTGATTACCTCTGGCTAAACCTAGCAGTTAGGTGATACAAGCATATTCTATCATTTATGTGTGTCAGTTGTAAGCTGGTAAGGTGTGGATGAATTCTTAACTCGTTCTAGTTCAGAGTGGATAAAATCAGTTGAGTGCTGGCGATAGAAGATTAGGACATTGTTTGTTGGGTATTAAGTGTCTAAAGTACTCATTTGGTGAAGCGAGAGCCTCAAACCTTAGCTAAGTCGTTATATCCAAAAGAAGTTCTTTCTATTGGAGCAGTTTGGTCTCTTTTGGTGCCTGGAAGGGAAGCTTCCCCTGCCTGGTGCCTGGAAGGGAAGTGTATCAAGAAATTCAGCTTCCAGAAATTCAAGTTCAGACAACATGAAATCCAGACCAGTGTCACTGTTGGTGCAGTAGTGATCACTAGTAAAAGCTGAAGTAAAGCCTATGCCAGCATGAAATTTATTCTCCTCTTTGCATTTCAGTTTGTGTCTCTGGTGACTGATTTAAAAAAATTATCTTTTTATAAAGTAGCATCCATGAAGAATAAGTAAATGGATCAGCAGAGTAAGGATCAAGTTTACCTGCACAGGAGCCACTATCCTCCGATGAACAATTTTTCAATAAGTGTCGTTTGCAACTGTTATGAAAATCTGTCAGTGTCTGTTTCTGTTACAGTGCTGGAAGCTCAGAGGTGAGGGAGTTCTACTGTAGAACTGCAGGAAGAGCTGAATGTGCCTGCATGGTTCTTTCACCTGAGTGACAGGTCAGAAAGAATAGCTCTCCAGCCTTCCTGGTGGCTCTTTGCATATGGAAACAATAAACAAGCAATCCATCTCTTTGTGGATCTTCTTTAAATCATTGACCTGGACATGTAATATTTTATAAACCACTTACTTTCAGTTACAATTTTTTGCTTTGAGTTTCATGAAGATTTCCGTACTACAGAATTATAGAGCATAAAAGGAAAAGGAGTGAAAGGCAGTTTGTGCTTCAGATTAGTACAAATAAAGTGAACAAAGCCATCCATTGTGTTGCATTTGTGTCACTGTTGTTAGATATTAATTTGATAAGGACAGACTGTGTTAAAATGGGGACTGAAAAAAAATGTTGCAACTTTTTTTTCCCTTGACTGCTCTATCATACATTATAATGTTTATTGTTGAGATTAAGTACTCTCTATTCAAGCAGTAACAAGTTTCATAGTGGAACAAAAGTAAGCAGCACTCATGAAATTCATTTTAACAAAAAGTATGAACAGAAAGATATGAAAACTATTGATTATGTTGTCTGTGGTGACATACAAACAAAATGATAACTGTTCACATCTATACAAGTGGAAGAATGGCAATGTCAGATTGTGCAGAGATTAACATAAGAATCTGACATCTTTGGTGAAAATTTATAATTACAATTGATGCTTTGGTAGAGATTGGAATGAGGGTGGAATCTTGTCAAATAATTTTTTCTGTTGTTCATGTCATTGCCAACTACTTAACCCTTTGATTATCAGTGATTATTGCTATAGGTAAATGTGACTGTTGTAATAAGTTTTTCTGTGATTTGTACCAGTTCTGAACATCTGTTTCAGAAGGAAACTTCTTAATTTTGTTCTGCAGAAGATGTCTGAAATAGTATCATATAAATACTGCTCTCCAGGGCAAAGTTTTGTAAAAATGGCTGATTTGTGTCTCAACTGCCTTTACTGAAGAAAGTTAGAGCTCTAAACATCAGAAAATTGAAGAAATGTACAGAATTTATCTATGACTGCTGAGCACTGATTTCAAGGTACCATCATCACTTCTCTTTCTTATGATTTACAGAAGTGTTTGATACCACTCTGCTAGCTTTGGTTTCTTACTAGATTCATGACTGGGCCGGACCAGAGATGTTGATGAGGAGACATCAACAGGGACAGGAGTAAAAAGGAAATCCTTCGTTTCCATAGTTAGCTGTTTTGAAGAGAGAGCAAGCTCCAATAAGTACCAAATCATCTGACTTTTCTGTAAATTAAGGCATGTCATGGATACAGATGTATAAAAATATATCAAACACTTGAGACAGACATATTCCATGTTTGAAGAATGCATGCTGCATTTTACTTTGACATGGCCCAATAATTTTATTCCCTAAAATGAGGTTATTCTGTTACACAGTTTCAAAATGTTCTTGTTTGGCTTGTTAAAAAGTAGAAATTCTGTTTATCTGGCATAAGGAAGGGATTTAAACTCTCTGAACTAAGTAGGTGATTTTGAGAGATCCCAACTTCATTTTCTTATAAAAGCACTGAAACATGAGCTCAAATGGTGATTTTAAAAGGAGTGCTTTTTCATTTGTCTTAGCTATGTGCCTCAAATATGTCAAAGTTATTCAGTGATAGTCTAATCCAGAAATCATGGTTATAGTGTATAAATTAGCACACAAGTTAACACTGTTAAATACATTATGATAGCTTTAGTGTCTATTTTTCTTATTCTCTCTATTTTCAGGGCCACAAATTGAATGGGCAAAGATTCAAGCAAAGGGTAGAAAAGAACAGAGAACATTTTTTCATAATTAATATTCTGATTAATATTCTGTAACAGAGCTCATTCCTGTTCAAAGGATTATCTACATATAGGGTTGTAGGCATTATTAAGATCACATTGACTTCATAATTTAGAATTCAGAGATGCTCCATGTGAAGAGGAAGGGCTGCAGAAGAATCTCAAACTCTCAGGTGTTCTAATGCATCTACGTGGTTTGTTTGCAAAGTGCATTTTGTGGTGTTTGTTTCAGGGTAAAATAGCTAATTTCTGATTGTTAGAGGACCACCTGGGATGCTCTGCTTTGAGATACTTTGATAGATGATGATAGAACATCAGAGACTGTTTGTCCACATGTGTTTTGTCCATACTTTTCAAATATGCACACATCCAGTATATCATAGATATACATATTTTTACAGTAATTCACATTGCAAGGGACACCTAGAGCTTTGCTAGGGCAAATTTGAAGTTTTCAGTTGCTTTCTGTTCAGTCATTTTGAATACTTGCAAGCACGTTCTAATATTTGATCCCTGTCATGAAAATTCTTTTTCCATGTCAAATGTCTTTGAATACTGTAAAACTCACATGAGTTTCAAAAGCAGTTTGATTTAGATAATTTTTAAATTCCATTTTTAAGAACATGAACTCATATAAATCTCTTCTTTTTCCCTATGCATTTCAACATTTCAAAAAGATGCTGATTGAATTAAACCACACAAACTAATTTGGGCAAGAAGAGACATTGGTTCAGGTGATTTATAAAACTAGAATTGCCATGTTGGAAGTATTTACTTGAATGTAACCTTGTTTCCATAAAGTAAAAATTTTGGAGACTTAAATGAGTCCAAAGAAGTCACTTAATTACTAGTTAGCAGTGATTTTCTTAATTGCTTGTTGTATTCTGCACTGTTGCTTTTAATCTGTAAATTGATTTGGAACTATAAATTCTCATTTACATGGCAGTTTGAAAATCCATTTTTTGCCATACATTAAGAAATAGTGCCCATATGTTTCTGTTTCAGAAGAAGTGTGTAACACTGCACAGTATTTTTTAAATCAGTAGCACAAAATCCTACTATGAAAAATCACATTGTGTTGCATGTCTGGGCAGCCTCAGTCAGTGTTCCCAGAGCCCACCCTGCCAGGCACAGGCGTGCTGTAAATGCAGTGTCTGAGATGGGCAGTGCTGTACAGGTACAGTCAGTTTGGTGCTGAACACAGCGCGGCACCCACTGAAGGCACCTGGGTCCCACTGGGCTCACATTCCTGAAGGCTCAGAATTCTGGTCCCTGCCTGCCTTATACTTCCAAGGGGGTGTTGGCACACATTCTTGGGGAGCTCCCTGAGGTATTTGCTCCCTAAGTTTCAGGGGCTTCCTGTTCTCAGAATCATTTGACTTGTAATCTCACTGATGTTCTGCATCAAGAAAGGTTAGTTGTCTGTCATAGGCTGACCATCTAATCTGATCTTTTATTGATCCAAAACTTTTTTAAAAGTATTTAATTTTTAATTAAATTGAAAAAAAAAGTGTTGTCATATTGCATGTATCTGGAGTGTGATTTTCTCTGAAGCAAATAATGTGATTGGAGTGGAGTCAGTTTCAGGTAGAGAAGCATGGAAAATATTCAGTAGAAAATGAAAACTTACTTAGGGTATTCAAGTATCTTGAATAGCAGTGCAATGTGAAGCCCCTACTAAAGTCTCTTACTCCCCCAATAATATGACATGACAAAAAATAATGTCTTTACAGTAAATAATGTCTTAGCAGGGAAGTTTACCCTGAGGTTATAAGATCTGAAAGTAAAAGACTTAGTTTGTTCTCCCTGGTTACTGTAGTGGTCCTGCTATTAAAAGTAGGTTTCTGAGGTATGAACTCGTAAGTTCATTAGAAATAGAAACTTAATGTAAGTATTATTTGGCTCTAAAAAGCTTATAATTAAGGGTATTTCCCCCTCACCACTGGAATTTGAAGGAAGTACTTATTTAGGCTATAATAATTAATGCAAAACACTTACATAGCTCATTGTATTCAAAATATTCTACAGCCAGTTATTATTACCCAAATTAATTTAAGTGAAGATATCTCTGTTTAGAGCTTAGCAACTGTCCGCATAGCAACTATATTAATAATTATTAGAATTAGCATAGATCCTGACCCTCATTTACTTCAGAAACAAAGCCATGTAAGAATTTTGCTATAGTGAAAATTAAAAGGCCAAGCAATAACATTAATGTTCTTTTAAATAATTAATGTGTGGAAGTGTGAGCAATAAATGTTTTATTGTAAACCCTGATGTGGTAATTAATTCAAGTGATTAGGACCTAATTGCATGTTCATAGTAAATGTTATATTTGCTGGGAAAGACATTTTATTGGAACTGTGGTCAGAGGATAGAGTTGTGAGAAGAGTGATACTTGAAAGAAATATTTGACTCACTTTCTTGTGACTTGGTAAGCCAGAAATTGAAAAAAAAATCCTTTATTATTATTACGCCAATTATATTTTTAGCTCTTCTGAGCTTTTTATTGCACTATGCACTTAATTCTATGCAATAGTGGTGCTTAAACATGAAAATAATATGTCAGCCCTTTAAAATCAGCTAGGAAGTACCTTTAGGACTAGGAGAGGTATTTGTTTTATTAATCATTTACACCTTAATTTACAAATAATGCAAGTCCTACTATTTCATAAGGCTGGTAATTTCTTTAATGCAAAGAATAAGTTATCCTGTGATCAGTGTTGGTTTCAGGTGCCCTGGTGTGCTGGAAAGCCCTATTGCACACCAAATGAATTCAGAAATCCACTGAAGCTTTGGAGCTGCTCCAGAATTTCACTAATATATTGATGGAGTTTGGGTCCCTCTTTTTTTAAAAAAAAATATTTTATTAGCATAGGTGGTTTTTTTCCTTCAGCAAAGTTACTTATTTTAAATATACTGTGGACTTCTGTGGTTCCATATAGAGCTCAGTTTTGCCCATGGTGAGTCTGCCTTGTTTAAACAGACTCAGTTAAAGGATGAGTTAGCATTTGAATAGTGCTATAAGCTTCAGAAATCTTTTGACTTACCACTTGATCATTTCTTTTTTCCTCTTCATACCTACCATGCTACATATTTCTGATGATACGATCTTTATTAGTGAAATAATATGCTCTTTCTTTGGGGCTCTTGAAATATGTTCTAACGATGATGGTAATGACTTTGATTAATATTTAATCCCCATGCTGCTATGTTCTTATAAATTACAGGATCTCAAAGGTAGCTGGGGGAGGGAAGAAAGGTTTCTGCTGAAGTGTTACAGTATTAGAATGCTTAGGGAGAAAGATACCTATATTTTATTACTTTCTGTCTGCTTTCAGACCTGAATTGCAGTGAAACGTTTTGTACCATGACCACATTCTTGACAGGGAAATCTGTAAGATGGACTTATTGTCCAGGGCACTGGACTCATTCTCGTGTTCGTTCATGTTATGTAACTGTTGCATTCCTCTGCATCACCTGGGGATCATGAGAGAGGCCACAGGTATAGCAATATATACCAGTACAGAGCAAGAGCTTGGTGAGACTTCTTTTTTTCCTTTTGACACCCAGTCAGTTAGTAGTGATTGTCTACTAATGTCAGTCATTGTTTCACTCTGAGTGTTTAACCTGTATTCATGAAACAGACCATTGTGCTGATATAAGCACATTTAATTAAGCATATACTCCTATTTGTTCTCCTCTTGTTCAAGGCTATTTTAATAAGCAAGAAATGGGCTTGTTTAAAGTATTCACTTAGAGAGCTTTCAAACTGAGGATTAACTGTCTAGAGAATTAGAAATTCTCTATGTATTTGTAGTTACATAGATTCTCTCAATTTACTAATATACTGTAAATATTATGTACACACCAAACTTGAATGAATTCAACATATGGTTGATGTTTACATAATTTATGAGATGCCACATTATATTAATGGAACTAACCATATACAAAAAAGCAAATGTTGCACTGTCATCGAGGGCCTAGATTAACCATACCTTATTCTATGCTTCCTGAAGGGTTTATTTGCTGGGATGAGGATCCTGGGATTGTGCTCAAAATTTTGGCACTTAAGATTGAAAACCAGTCATCTCATTGTTCCAAACATCCTCAATATTATTGATGCCAATTTTTAGACTTCTGGATATTGTTTAATTAAACAATAAAAAGTATGTCCAAGTCTATTTTTGGTCTAAACACAACATTATCCTCAAATTAATAATCAAATTAGACAAACCTAATGAAAAGTTATTTTAAAAGGATGAAAGGCGAAAGAATGGTTTCTCTCTTTAATCAGCAATTTAACAATTTTTTAAGATGCATGGTTTTCTCAGTAAGGATTAAATTGGGTTTCAATGAAAAAAAGTGTGGTAAAGTGGTTCTGGGACACTAGGAGGAATGAAGTGGCTTGCTCTTTATCATAGCTTGCTTGATCTGCGGCTTATATTTTATTGATGGTAATACCCTATACTCTATAATACCTTTCAACACAAAATTTCAGTCATTTCAGTAATGTTAAGTAATTAAACCTCCCACTGGTTCTGCCAGTGGAGGTGCATTTATCATTATAACTATTTTGCAAGTGGGTAAACAGAGGCAAAAGAGGTTGAATTATTAATTGAAGTAATAAAATCTCTGGGCTCCTATCTCCCAGGTGATGTTGAGTACTTCCTCCAAAATTTTGTTAAAAATTCGGTATAATTAAATGTATACATCTCACTCTCTGAGTTTAATAAACTCATGTAAAACTATATACTGAATTTGAGAGAGCATATTTGAGAGGTGTTTTTGCTTTTTCACAGAGGGGCCAACTTAAGGGAGCATTGTCAAACCAAATTCTTAAGCTTATTCTGACAAGATGAATTTAAATCTTAACTAACTTTGTACTTTTCAGGGAAATAGGGGAATTTTTTTTTTAATTTGGCATGACGTGTCTCTACACCAAAAGTATATTGCTGCTCTCTGGCACACGTGTTACGCCTCATTGTTAAAGTTCACGTCTACACTGAGTACACATCTCCTAAGTAAAGTCACACAATTATTTTGTCCTTAGCGTGGCTTAGAACAACCCCTGGAAAGTGCCAAATTTAAACATAGTAAACAGAATTGAAAAATATTTCCAAGCTGATTAAAATTAAAAATAGATTGATAATATATGCATTAAATAATAGTTTTCTTTAGCATGCAATGCCACATATTGAAGGTTTTCTGCTACTGATAGATACAAATATGGCAATAATGAGAGTTCACTTCAGCAACAAAGAAGCTGTTCAAGTCTGAAAGCAATCCTCTCCTTCTGACATGTTGGCACCATCATAGAGGAAAATGTCATGGTCAATATAAGCATGTTTACTGACAGTTAGGTTTTTTCCTATGTTCCTGAAAACTGTTTGAAACTTGGCTTTTATCAAAAACAGAAACACTGGCCACTCAGAATGATAAAACAATAGTTTATGGCTTAGTCATTTTCCAGTTATAAAGCAATACTTTCATAAAAATAAACAAGGCATACAGGAACAAGCCAAAACAATTACTCAGAGAAATTGTTGCATTCTTGCTGTCCTTGCTTCCTGATTTAAAACAACTGTCTCCAGTAGGAACTGGACAACAAGCAGTGGGGTTTTTTTCATTAAGTAACTGCTTGCTGATCACTGAGATAAGATTTATCACTGAGATAAAATACAGTTCAAAAATGCAATTGATACTAGGTCTAGGTACTTTCTAAATTTCTAAATTGCCTTTTACAGGAAGAACAGGTACATAGATTAAAATAACATTATATGTATTTCACTAATTTACAGACCGAACATTTCCCAAATGGATAGTTACAGAGAGCTTTTGTCCTTTCTAGAGAAAGTAAAATGCTACTTTAAAGCCACAAGAACTTTTATTAGTAAAGGTCATGTTGATTATTTAATTTGTAGGGGTTTGTTAATTATTTCTGAAGGGTTTTTCCCCATACTGTGAGTATTTTATTATCTGCATCATCATGACTATTCTGTTGTAGCTCAGTAAAGAAAATAATTTAACAATAATTTCAAGCAGGAACAGAATGCAAGTATAAGTGCTCAAAACTGAGAGATTGGAGAGGTAAGGGGTCAATAAATCTCCTAACTTGACAGTCTTGCACATTCAAAGTAATGTGCTCAGATGTTTCAATGTTAAAGGTAGTTTTTAAACTGCTCCCTGCTCTTTTAAGCTCACATAACTGCTAAGACAGATGAAGAGTTTTTGCTCTGTCATTCCAAGATTCCTTCTGATTCCTCTTCTGAGGGAAGATGATTTCATTGCCATGTCTCACAGTGGGTGGTACATGGGCTGCACCCCATCTGTGCTCAAACAGTTCAGAGGCTGGAAAACAAAAGTCGTTCAGACTCTTCTGGTTGTAAGAGCACCTGGAAGCCTTGTGGAGGTTCTTTGGTCTGGAGCAGTTACCTGGTGGTTCATTTTCCAACTCAGGAACTGCCGTGTGTTCGGCCTCACTCTTTCCAAACCCTGGAATTTTTGCTAGACTGCAGCAGCTGAGACTGATGGCAGAGCAGAGCTGAGGGATGCCTCTTCTGCCCAAGTGTATGGCTTCAAGCTCTCTTTGTGTGCAGAATATAGGAAACTTAACCAGGTCCAAAAGCTCTGACTTGGTTGTGTCTGTCATATAACGGAGCGAGTTTTTCTGGCACCTCAGCACTCTCACTCTCTCACTGGAACTGCCAGCACATTTGAAGTTAGATGATTTCTGTAGGGCTTTACTGAATTGTGGTATTTATCAGGACTGTCACTACATAACTGTCAAGCTTTCTGTGTGTCTGAAAAATTCCACCCTTTAGATGGATGGGACTGTGATGTCATCGTAATTGTATTTTTATGTAAATGCTTGCTATAAAATAATTTTGGATTAAATGATGTGTTCCTTTCCTGTTGGCAGAATATAATTTGTCTTAAATGGCAGCAGACTGTTGTATCTATTTTCCTGAAAGTTAAATATTATGATTCACACTTATGATTTATTGATTTTACATTGTTACCAAATGGCATTCCCAAATCAGCTCAGAATACCATGGTTCAAAATCCTGTCATTCATATGATAAAGTTGTTTTCATGTAATCCACTCTGCAAATGGGAGTGGCAAGGAAAGTGGAAGAGCTAGAAAGAAAGAAATGCATTTACAGACAGAAAGTTAGAAAGAAATCTCAATTTTTATTATCTCTGTATGTTTTTGAGGCAGTATTGCTTCTTTACTACTAAGCAGTAATAAATCCCAAATTGCAATGCTGTTTGTTATCATCTTGCCCTGCATTTGTTTGGAAATACTCACTCAGAAAAAAAAAAACCTTGATCCCGATTGTGGAAACATTCCATGTGCGTAATCCAGATGAATTTGTGTGCATGAATGCAGTGTAAGGCAAGGCCTCTCAGCTTGGGCAGAGCACCTTATACCGAATTGAATTCACCAAAGCCAGACTTGTGCTGGTTTCATGAGGTCACCTCTTCGACACTCTCTGTTTCAGTGCTGCTGACACTTTTGACACCCTTAATTTGCTGCCTTCACAGCTGCTATGGCTGGTGCTGTGAGAGCTTAGTGTAGGTCAGAAGAAACCTTTTGGGTCTGTGTGTGTGATGAAAATGAGAGAGGTGGCTTACAAGACAAATTAGTGATGTGTAAACCCACCAAATCCTTCTGGTAATGCCAGTGTCTACAAAGAAAAAAGACATGAATGTGGAAGACTATCCAATATTCACAGTACCCTGGCATATCTTATGAGGTGCATCAAAGAATTCCTGAATATTGTAGGAGTGAGATTAATGTGATATTCTCTATTGACTTTGTCCTCTGCTGTTGTATGCATCTTATTGAATTTTTAAAGCTCTTAAGTTACAAACAAGTGACTGTATCTCCCATAGCCATGTGTCTGCAATACGTTAATCTATTTTTCTTATTTCTTCCTTTTTATATCTTTTTATCCCACAAGAAAAATTGGAGTTTTTCCCCACCAAAGGACTTTACTTAAATAAAAGGGCTGCTTACAATGCATAAGAATGGTATGGCTTTGTGCATGTGTACATGCAAACATGCATATGCATAATTCAACCTACCATCCTATTTTCCTGGTCTGTATTTTGGTTCAGCCTTGCTCTCTGGCTTGTGGTGCAATGGTACCTTCCTCCTGGCATAGAAAAGACGCTCATTATATTTTGAGCAGCAGAAAATAGTAGCACATCATGAAGCAGTAGCATCTGGTATACTCTTATCAGCGCATGCCAAAGGAATGCTATGTGCTGCTAATATATCTGATAGCCTTTAATGTTTTATAGGTTTTCTTAGTATACAATATTCCTGCCTTTCACTTCCTGTGACTGTACTGCCCAGTTGTCACATGTCCTTCTATCATGGAATCATCAGGGTTGGAAGAGACCTTTGAGATCATCGAATCCAGCTCAACACTACCACTGTAACCCCTCAAGCACTAAATCACATCACCCAGCACCAGATCCTGATGCCTCTTAAACACCTCCAGGGATAGTTACTTCCCTACATCCCTGGGCAACCTATTCCAATGCCTGACCACCCTAACAATGAAAAAAACCCTTCTAATATCTGACCTGAGTCTCCTCTGTCTCAGCTTTAGGCCATTTCCTCTTGTCCTCTGTAGGCAGAGCAGAAGAGAGCAGGCCGCACTTGGCTGCAGCCTCATTTCAAGCAGCTGTGGAGAGCAATGAGGTCCCCCCTTGGGCCCGCTCTTGAGACTAAACAGTCCCAGGTCCACTCGTCCTGTAAGACAAGTTTTCTAGGTGTTTCTTGGGCCTGGTTGCCCTTCTCTGGACAGGCTCTGGCACCTCAATGCCCCTTCTGAAGTGAGGGGCCCAGAACTGAAAGCAGTACTCACCCCTCCTTCACAAAGGTAGATACATACACGGTAATTTCATTTTTCTATGTAATGTACATTTTCCAGGCTGTTGGAATTTCTGTTTGTTAACTGTCTCATCCTTTGATTAGAGGTATTTTCCTCATAGTTTTTTAAGTATCTTTGGGTTTTGCTGGTAAATAGGACCCCAAAACTCTCTGTAGTAGTCTAAGGTATGTGGGTATAGAATATCTTCTGAGGAGTCTCTTAAGCTTCTTGTTGGTGGGAATAGGACATCCTGCTGGTGAAATACAAAGTCTTTTATTCCAGTGATACAGGACACACTTATTGTCCCACTCAAAGCTGATGTTGGCTGACAGTTAATCGTTAGAGTAGGTAAGGGTAGTTGGCTTAGGCATTCCTTTGAATCCATCTGTCTGGACCAAAAGCAGTGGCAGCTGCAAGAGCCTGCAGGCTGTTTCTAAGGAAGTCACAGAGCAACTTTGCTCTGAATCCCAGTTAGATATAAGAAAACCTGGGGGTTTTAGGGGAATTCATTCCTGTACACAATTGTAATATGCTGCAGTAGGGCGGCCTGTGGCTTCTCTGGTTGTAATTTAAGCTTGGGAAGCTGGGTTACTGTAACTACACTGGCCATAGCTGCATGGAATTCCACTAAAAGTAGAGACAAAGTCAGTTTAAATACCTGAAGTGGGGGGTTGAATTAGGTTTCTTTAAATCAATATCTGTTCAGATCAAATTCTATTTTCTCCCTACTTTCTTAATTCCATTATGTGGATTGTACTTGCTACAATTTTGTTTTGCAAAAAAATGTTATACTTGGAAAAGAGTTGTCATACACAGAACTCTTAATTTCTAGATGTTTTAATGTCAAACAGTTATTTAAAAAGATATAAACAAAACCATGGAAGAATGCAATTAAATGGCAGAAGTGATTTTTAAGAAACCCAGAAGACAGAGCAATACCCTTTGAGATTTCCTGGCCTTTACTTTGCAGGATCTGAAAAGCAAACTCTCCTATCTGTATCTCAGCACTTTTATGATGTCTTTACAAGGAAAACTGAGTTGGATGCAGGCCTGAGTTAGATCTCATGGGGATAGTGTTCTGTACCTTAAATTACAATCAGATGTATTTTACTTCAGATGAAGTTTTCAGCCTAAAATTGGTAAGAAGCCTAATTATTTGACCAGGTTACTATTTACGTAGACCACTGGAGAGCAATCTGTCATTTATCCAGAACTGGCAACACACCACCCTAGAAAGATTTTTATTTTGTGTTTGGAACAGTTTTTTTAAAAATCCATCTCTCTGTTCATTACATAAAAAACTAAAATATGGTAGAGATTGCTATGGAGATTAGAAGTTATAGAAACTGTTCATTTTAATTCTTTTGAATGTAAAATTAGCAAAGAAGCCTAGATGTGTACAAGCTTCCCGTCCTTCAGAGTACTAACTAGCTCCACAGCATGCATAGGATTCTTGTGCCCTTTGGACTTTGATTGTCAACTAGCAAATCGTGCCCACATTTTGAAATCAGTCATGTATTTTTTAGACTGGAGAGTGTGGAGTACTATCAAAGTAGTGTAGATGTACTCTTAAAGTAGTCTTTAATCTATAGCCTTATTTTTTCTAGTGATTAGAATGCTTAAAATGATCTGGTAACTGAAGTTTGCAGGATGAAAATGTAGCTATTCTGTGATTCAAAGGCATAATCATATGGATGAAAACTGGAAAATAAGACTGTGTCACTATTACATCTTTTGGAGTGTCATGGTAGTGATATAGATAGGACTGAGATGGTGTTTTATTTGTCAGACCCTCCTCAAAGTTGTTTCTCACTGTGCATTGGACATTATCTCTGGCCTTAAATTTAATATTTTCTGCTCATGCTTGAAAATTGCTATTATTTACTGAGTTTGGAGAACAGTTAGTATAATAAGTTTTAGAATTATACAAACAAAACATGCAAAATTTGTTTAATTAGTGCAAGACTAAACCTTTATTTAATTAGTAGATTAATGAAACTGTAGGGGATCTTTACATGGCTCCTGGAACACGTGGTTGGGGTAACCATCTGCAATGCTAAATTCAAAATGGCAGCCTTGTTCTTCATAGGGTTGAAATCAGAATTCACAGTTTAGTAGACAAGTATTGATTTATGTGGATGTTCTAGGTAAAGCAAAGTACTTTTGGAAGAAGGGGGCAAATAAAATTACCTATATGGAAACATGAAAACCCCTAGGTTTTTTCTGCAAAACAGTAACAAGTGCTACCAAGTCAGCACTCCAAGGCCTTTATTGTAAACAAGGTACTGATGTTTAAGTTAGGGATTTAATTAGTCTCCTAGCTGTGTATAGAGCCATCAGACTGGACTTTGGAATTAAGCAGCACAGTCTGATTGACTCTAGTACTATAAAGGAGCATTTAGAATTATAATACATCACATTTTAAGATACGAACATTAGTCTTAGCTGCCATGGGAAAGTGTAGTCCATGGAATGCAGAGGTATGGAGTTACATTTCATTTTGAAAGGATGTGATGCTAGGCATATGCAGATTCTTTGTCATCTCTTTAATACCTTAATGGAAAGGCAGTATTTCCCAGAAGTTTTTATCTGTGCACGTGTATGACAAACGTGGGTTGGGAGAGATTTTACAGAAATAGCATGCTTCATGTGGTACCTAATATAAAATTAGTAACATACACTGTTTTGTTTTGATGCTTGCAGGGATTCTTCCTGACAGTGTCACCAGAAGCAGTATTAAAAGTGGCTGCTCAGGCTTCTGCCAACAACAAGATCTTCAGCTTGAATCTTTCTGCACCATTTATAAGCCAGTTCTACAAAGAGCCAATGATGAAAGTCATGCCTTATGTGGATGTTCTTTTTGGAAATGAAACGGTGAGTCTCTGTCTCTTGCACTTAGAGCTTTGTGTCTCAGAGCCTACTTCCCCAGGACATAGCCTCAAGCTGGGCCAGAGGAGGTTCAGGTTGGATATCAGGAAGGATTTCTTCACTGGAAGGGTTGTCAGGCATTGGAACAAAGTGCCCAGGGAGGTGGTGGAGTCAGCATCCCCGGAGGTGTTCAGGAAAAGTGGATGTGGCACTTTTCTCTATCTGTGGCAGATTCAGTTGATGGGGTAATGGTCTGTCAAAGGTTAAACTTGATGATGTTGAAGGTCTTTTCCAACCTTGAGGATTCTGTAATTCATGGTCCTTCTTTTTTTATAGAGAGAATCTGACCATGTGAGGTGTCACTAGAAAGTTAAATCTGTGGTCACAGGACTGGATATTTCAGTAGATGCCAAAGATGTCACTTGACCCATTAGAGGTTTACAACTTGCTCATTCTAGCAGGAAACACCTAACACATTGGTGCTTTGTAATAGCTGTCCATGTGCATAATGTCCTCATCCTGAATTTTACTCTGCTGCAAGAAAACATATGAAGGGCTGCCACTGAGCTCCTGTAACTTGATTCCTTACCCATAGTGCTGCTATTAACAGCATTTTCTCTGATGAAGATGACTCTTTGGGGAGAAGTGGGAGGAGAAAACTAAGAAATAGAGAGTTGATTTAAAAGGTTCTCATTGATTTTACGGTGGATGGACTGGCAGCCCATCAGAGGAAGGCTTATCTTTGCTGTGTAAGTTGGCAAACAGATTACATTAAATTCTGCCTGGAAGTACACGTTAATAGACCAAATTAATTCAGATTTCCCTCATAATTTTTGATTTTTTGTCACTTTAGAAAATGTTCTTAAATATTTATTAGTTTTCTCAGCAGGAAAAGATTGAAAAAAGCCATGAAATGTGTGACACACCTAAATGAAATGTGGGTTTGTCACTCAAGATAACTACAGGAGTACAGGAAAATGATGGTAAAGCAACCTACTCCTGTGAGTAGTTATTCCTGACTGCGACAAAGGGACTTGCACCAACACAAGTCAGTCTTTAAACTATTGCCCACATGTCCATAAAGGGGCTAGCATTGTTATAGATACTTAAATATCTTATAGATATAGATAGGACTTTAAAAAATTAAAATACTTCTTTTTAAAGCAAAGAAAATTGCAATATTTTTAAATGCATGGGCTAAGGGAAACCCTTTTAACTAAAGTTAACTGTACAGAAAAAGTATTTTCCAGGCATGTTCTTGCTATTTTCAACTGTTACCTTTGTACATCTTTCTTGATACAGTCCTCACAAAGATGGTATTGAGTATTTTTATTAAATAGCAGTGTAATCTAAACACAAAATCCTGTCAGACTTCACAGATTATGTAATACCAAGTCTAGATAATTTTAGAATGGAAGAGTGTCACAGAAATTTCTGGGATTAAAACTTGAGGGTCTTTTATATAAACATTGCTACACTCACCTATTAGGATAATTCAGATCATAGTGGTTCATTAGGTGCTATTTTTCATAGTTTGTTGCTTTTTGTGCATTTGTGTATTTTATAAGCAGAAGCCCATGATACTGGTGATACTCCCATTTCAGAAATTTTATTCAGACTACGTTATTTTCCTCTGTCATTTCAGTTTGTTACAGTATTATTCACCTGCTGTCAAAAATATTGTGTTTGTTGTGTTTGCTAAAGTTGAAAGACTCCCTGCATTTTATGTATATAATTTCTGAAGCATTTTGATGTGTTTCAGTATAAAAGATTATTATTTAAACTTAGGTGATCATCCTTAAACTTGGCAGTGCAATATATATAAATACTTCAGAGTAGCAGCCTCTTTATTGCTTACACTAGTCGCGAAACCCTGGTCACTTTTTAGTCTCAGCTTCCTGCTGGCTGTTGCTGCTTTTGGAGTTGTTGAAATGCTGCTTGCAGTGGTTTATTGTCTTGCCTTTCTGTATGACTTGAAACCATGCTCTTGGCATGGTGTACTTCTAGTTTTAAGTAGCTTCTGTGTCTTCTCAGTGTCAGTATTTCTGCTCTCTACCTATGGTTTTTGATAAAGAGTAGTTGCAAAACTCCAAAGCTCAAAACTCAAAGCTCTGACATGTTCTGCCTGTGTAGCTTCCACCCTTGGTTTTTGTGCTTTTTCTTTCCTCCCATATGAATTTCAGCTAAAAACACATTCAGGATAATTTTTTTTTGGTGTTTGTGTATACCTTGAGGGGCCACGAACCACTTCAGCTAGACAACACCCAAGTTTTTGTCCATTTGGTGTGATTTCCTTTTGCTTTATGCTACATCTTCCGTCAGCTTAAGTGCATAAGTTAACAAATAAGCAAAGCATACTAAGTTGTGTGGTTGTTACTTCATTAGTACAAACAATACTCTTAGACACAATTTTATTCTTCCCTATATTTATCTTCACATTATAGTCCAATAAAATTCTCTTGTTAAGCACTGAGCTGTTTTTTTTTTTTTTGAATAATACGAAAACATCCAAGTGCAGCAAAATTCCAAATTACTGCTGTTCCTAAACTAAAAACAATTGGCAAAGTGATTTTAAATTACATCTTCTACTTAAAAATTTACATCTGAATGGAGATTGGTTATTTCAAGTTTCAGCCAGATGGTAATTAAAATGGGCAAGTTATAAACCTCTCAGAATAAATATTCTGGTTTTGAATGTAAATGCCAGCATACCCTTAAATGCAGTTTAGACACTGAATGCTGTGGTAACAGCTCAGTATATGTATCAATTTCAGCATTAATTCAGTGACCACTGGTGTTTTGACAATTTATTTAAATCCCATTTGTAACCTACCTAAACATCTTGTCTTGAATTTTTTGTATTTATTAACAGTACTTCATATAACAAATTTAGTACAGAACATTCAGGAAAGGAATAATTATATGGTCATTGCAGTAACCAAGTAGAGCCATTGTGCAGTCATTATCTAGCAATACATGACTGAAGAACTTGATTATTGTCATTGCTTTTAATTTTTATTAAATTAAGGTTTTTAAAATAGTGTCATTTTGCAAATGGTTCTTAGCAGTAATACCTTCCAAGCTACCATAATCACTGGATAATTAACCTGCCAGGATTAAGCACACTCTACTTTGCCTCAGGATGCTTAACTCTCAAATAAGGTCAATTATCTCCTGATGATAGCTGCTTTGTCACAAGTTGCTGCTTAATTCGGCTGTAAAAGCTCACCTTAGAATACATATTTTACAACTCAGAGTAACTTCCAGTAACATGCTGGTCAAAAGAGTGAAAGTTTTGAAAGCAACATCTTTACACAGCGTTGTAGAAAGTTTCCTACACAGCAATTATTCTCGGCAAGTAAAGGAGACTAAATTTGTGTGTATCACTTTCCATTTTCCTGGTTAGGGCTAAATGGTGATGTATATTAAATACCTGACCCACCAAAGTCCGTAATGGACACAGGAATCTGAATTAAATTTCCAGTCACCCCAAAAGATGTGAGTTACAATCGCATCTCCTCAGGGAAGGAACGTCCTTGGGGGAACAGTCTGTATATTTTTGCATGTGCACCTGGAGAGCAGTTTCTTCAGGATTTAAGGGAGACTGCAAGGCTTTCACATGATTGATCTTTGCATCTGGCACCAGTTCACACCTCAAAGGAATATTTGTTGATGTTGATGTGGTAAAGACCTTCTGGGTTCTCTTGCTATGTGTAGGCAGGATATCACTGAAAAATTTTAAAATTTAGAAACTTTGGAGTTATAGACACGTTGAGCTTTTCATCTGGTGCTTTACAACAAAAACAATAAACCAATGATTAACTTGTGGTATTAAGTGTACTGCGATCTGTAGAGGTTGAGTAGGTATGTAAAAGAGAAATTGTGAATTTTTTTTGAAATACAAAATAATAAAGAAAACTAAGATAAGAATTATTCTTTAAAAATTGATCCTCCTTGTCTCTAGTGTAAAGAGCTGTTAATTCTAAACACCCAGTCTCTGAACAAATTAATTACAGGATTATAAGCTGAAATTTTACAAAGAGCATCTGTGAGCCCACTGGGAAATTGCTGCTCGTGTGACAGCAAATGTGCTGAAAAGAAAGCAGGTTGTGTACAAGACTTGTACATTTTAAGAAGCAATGACAATAGCTTGAGTGGTGGTTCTAGAGTTAGAAATCCTGAGCTTTAGAGATGAATGCCTTTGGAATAAGATAGCAAAAGGGTCTTGTCATTATTTCCTCTTCACAATTATAGTGGAATGGTACATTGTGCCTCCTTTGTTTAAAATATTTTCAATTGAGGTATCAAATACTAACAGAAACATCCCTACAAATGTAGGTGGTTTGGACAGCAACCTTTAATACCCCTTTTAAGTCCTTATAAAGGCAAGTCTCTTCAATTACATGGAGAATTCTCTTCAATGGTGATAAAAACCAGTAAATATAAAACCGAGGGGTTGATGGGATTTTGGTGAGATTAACGAACTCCTTATTTTGAACTTGCCGGCAGTCTGTAGATTTGTGCTTGTTTTAGCTGAGGGAGGGAATGGAAATACTAGTACTTTTTTTGCATAAACTGTGTTCAACACACTAGGATTTACACCTAAATGGCAGTTTCTAAACAAATTTGTCTATTCTCTTGCTGTAAACTCTCACTCCACATAATTTGATATATTGCATTAAGATATGACACTGAGAACAACCTTCAGTTCCACCTGCAAATTTCCTCTGCTGCATTATCACCTGGGATCAGATTGATACCTGCAGGCTTAGGAATCTGCCCACAGCCCAGGAAAATCTTGAATGAGACGTAATCACTTTTGTAAAATAAATGAGCTTCATGGTGATTCTCTTCAAACTAGTGTGCATTCATAAGGGCATAACTGAATTGATTTGAATTGACACAGTGCAATTCCTACTGTTTCTAGACCTAGCACATAGGTTTCCACAACCACGAGTGTCCTTTTACACTGGTGAGCTGTCTGACTTTGAGGAAACAATTAAGAAGTAGGAGTCAGGAGAAAATCAGATGGCAGATGTAATTTGGTGTGGGGAAGAAGGGAAATACAGTTTGACTTTCAATAAATAATGAGAGACCAACATTTCAGTCTGTTCTTCAGTATCAGATGGGACTAAGAAGTGAGGAACATAGCAAAGAATTGCTGGTCATGCCATAAATATCTCTGAGTTGATGTTTCTGTTTGAAGTATTTTCAAGTAAGCATTTATAATTATTATTGAAAGGCAAATAATAGATGGTATTTGAAACAGAGTATCTTGAAGAGGCTCATTTTAGTACTGCTGACTTGCATGTATGTTATGTAAAGAGCCCTTAAGAAACATTTTCTTCTTGTCTTACTGGACCCGGTCTATATTAAGAGGTTGTTTTCAGTCACTGGTTGTTAGCAAGTGATCATCCTTAAGAGTTCAGCCTTTACCTTCTACATCTCTGTTCACTTGGAATTAAATTTTCAGAAACAGTAATCGTCTTAAATGACATTAAGTTGGGTGTTAGTGTTTTGCATTTCAGTTTATATACTAATATTTTATTTTTCATTGTGCTTTCAGTTCTCAGAAACTTGGCCCACAGGTGAGGGTAATTATCATCAGTTCCTTGGCTGGGTGAGAGACTGAGGTTTGCACAGTTCCCTACAGGGAGTCTGTGGTTCAGTTAAAAATCGTAGTCAGATATTCTGACCCAGTTTATTAAATACACATGGGAAAAAATTTCGTAAGGAGACATCTCATCTTCCCTTCTATTTTAACAGGTAGAGGTTTTTAAGGTCAGCTGCTGCTGGTGTTTGCTTTTCCAAACTGCAGTAAACAGATAGTATTTCTTTTTGGAGATCTTACACTTAAGATTTCTGCAAATCTTAAGGAGGGAGCCTGGGAATTAAAAATTGTAATTTTGGATGAAGAAAAATAAATACTATTTTTATTTGATGTCTTTGTAGTATTTTTATGCCCTTTTCCTGTGATAGATGTGTTTTCAATTACAGGACAGCTATGGTGTTGTAATATTGCTCTTAATTCTTAGAATTAACTTTCTCAGTAGTGAAATATCTAATAAATTGTGACCATCTGAAAAGTGAGAGGGTCTCTAGCACAGGGGAGGTTGATAATGTCAGTGGTGTGTTGTAAAGATGTGCTGTGGGAAGGATGCTGAAACAGCCCAAGGCTATTTCAGCTGCAGACACTGAATCTGCTGCTTCTTCTCTCCTCTTTTTTTTTTTTTTCCCTCCCATGTGAACTGCAGTGGCTCTCTGAGATAAAATGCTTTTAAATAATTTCCCAACCTTGCAGCCGTTTTTGATAAAAGGCCTGTTATCTGAAATGATATGAATCACTGTGGAGTTAACCATACCTTTTACAACAACATATTTTGTTGTGATTCATTCTGTCTCAATTAATCATCTTATTTATCTATATTGTCTCAGCTGCTGCACTGAAATTCATGAGTAATAAGCAAGTAATTATTTTAGTATAGTTTACCTAGTACATCATGAATGAAAGGAAAATTGAGAGCCAAGTATTTAAATTTATATTTAGTGCTGCTTTCAGCTAATGTCTAGCTATTTAAGCAATTTAGGAAGCCAATCTCGAAAAATGTCTTTCTTGTTTCCTGTTATGGGAAACAAGCAGGTATTTAGAAGCAAAGCTTATACTTTCCAACAGACTTCATTTCTTAAAGCTAAAAATATTTTCTGGTAGTCTCTCAGAATGCTTAGGGATATTTATCCTTCCTTATGCTATGCAGTGTTGAGATGCTTTTAAGACTGTGAATACTGGAGAACACGCAGCACAAGACAAAATGTCCTTTGAGAGAGGAAAGCAGATTCCACGGTATTTCAGCAGCTTGTGTTTTACTGACAATGATTGATAACCCTTTTCACTTTGTAGCACTTCCCAGAGCATCTCAGAACACTTCATAAACATTAAAGCTCAGAATAAACCAATAAGGTGGGTGTGTAGTCTTGACTGTTTTACAGGTGGACAATTGTAAGGTTATTTGCCCAAGGTCATACAGCAAGAGCAGAGCCAGGAACAAGCAAGATTGAATTCTAACTTTTTTCTTCAGTTAAGTGTCCTGAAATGTGTTCAGCTGCTGAATACATCTTGGACAAAACTCACCTGTCTGGAGGAAAAAACCTGCAGAATCTGGCTTTCAGTTTTCACTATAATATTAACATATGTCTCTGAGAGCCTTTCAAAGGTAAACTACATATGCCTTTTAAAACTCAGATCACTAGGGCAAAAATGTATAATATATAATATCTAATATATAATTTAAGAACTGCAAAAATAAAAATATGAATAAAATTGAGTTACGCAGTTGATACGAACAAGAAGAATAGAAGCTGAAATGTTCACAAAAGCTCCATTAAATCAGCATAAATTCAGAACTTTTCAGTTTCACAGAGATATTTGCAGATAACAATGCAGGTGAAAAATACATTACAATAAAGCTTTGTTTTCCAATCCAGCTAAGGTTAATTCAGTGCCTCCACATTTCAAGCCCTGTTTGGGGCAGATACAGCCAGTTTCTGATTCAGAACATTAGGTTATGCTAAAGCCTCTTATGGCAACATGTGCTGGAGATTCTCCCCCTGTTACAGATAGTCCTTGCAGTAGATTGTAAGGCTGCAGTGCCATGTTATCCCCATGGATAGTATCTAAGTGTGAGCTGATGCAGACCTCTCTCACCTGCCCTTATCACATGATATCATCTGCCCCCTTTACTCAGATTAACAACATTACATCCAGAGCAAGAGTGAGTTCTGTGGGCCAGACCACTGTTAATTACTGAGCTGGTCCAGCTTTCTCAAACAACACAATCACTAGATCTGATTAGATGAGAGGGTAATGCATGTGGTACAAAGGACTTTAAAAGAGAAAGCATGATAACTTCTCTGTTTCATCAGATATAAGCAGCCAATGCTCTTAGGGTTTCCCAGGCAATACAGCAAAGAAACAATTATTGACTGACTTAAATGTTATTATAAATGGCTAATTTGTATATTAGCTGTAAATGTTCTTGGACTGAGGTTTTTGTATAAAAGAGACAGTTTTTACCTAAAGAGTATGTATTGATGCTTCCTGTGCTTATAAATTTGAGTCTGAACAAAGGTTCTTGAAAGAGGAGAAAAGGGAAGGATAGTTGAGGAGACAGTAGTATGTCCATGCTGATGTTCAGAATCTTTAAAACGTGGTTTGGGGGTTTTGGAATAGAATTGGCAATATCGTTATTATGTTAACCTATTTTTCTGTACTATTGCATAGCGCTATTTTTTCAAAACTGCAGTTTCAGCCGTGTTCTTTCTCTCATGTTATCTTTCTCTGTCAACACCTTCCTTCCCTCTGTTTATATAGCTCATATAATATTTTTATTCCCTCAAGAGAGTTTCACATCTCATTATAAATCTATTAGCTAGTTTTATTTTTCTGGCTTGCTTCAACAAAGAGCAAAATTAGGCATTTGAACCCTCTCTTCTTTCCAATTAGCTATATAATCTTCTGTTATGTGGATTCCTTCTGTTGATTTTATAAGAATAAATTTAATCCACTGATGTTTCCTTAAGACTATTGGAAAGTTGCTTTGTATAAGTAAATTAATGAAGAGAGATTTTTCCTTCATGTGCTGACATAAACATTGAGGATGGACTTATGCTAAACTATTACTAATGAAAATCTGTATTTTATTTTTAAATTATAATTTAGAGTTTAGGCAATGACAGTAAATTGAAAGCTAATTGTGCATATATTATTAAGCATATGCAATGGGGCATAAATATATGTAAGGGTTGCAAAAATAGTTTGCTAATTTTAATTTTTTTCAGAGTTTTCCTAAAAGCAGGAAATAAGCTTGTAAAAGAAATAGAAAAAATATATTGCAGCATCCCTAAAATATTTGAAAGATAGATAAAAGCATCCCTGGTTTTCCCAAAGGCATTAATTGATCTCTAAAGCCTTGCCTTATTTATAAACTTAAGCCACCCCGTTTATAATAGCCTTTGGGTGATAATTTTGCAGCCACATCAAAGTGTGTCCTCAAGCTGTATTTTTAGTTTTAATGGTCATATTCTGACTTAAAAAAACATCTGTTTAAGTACTGACCTCCCAGGGAAGCAATGTGGAGATATTGCTTTGTTGTATAAGTTTTTTGTTCTAAGTTAACAGAACTTATCCCTTCTAGTCATTACATTTGGGGTTTTTTAGTTCTCTAGAGAAATTATCCATTAAACCTGTACTTTAGTAAAACTACTGCTAATCCATATGTGATAAGTAACATTATCAAAATGTTGCTCTTTAAGTCCTCAGACCCTCCTTTGACTCCTTATGTTCTGTGTCAAAACCAGCAGCATGTGCAATCCCATCAGGGAAACAAGCACCCACCAGTCACTTTGCTTTCCATGCTGAAGTGGTTTCCAGGCGCAGGAGCTTCCCTCTAAAGGACAGAGTTGTAGCAGTTCGATGACTGGGACAGTAGAACTTTTGAAATACATAAACCTGTCTGTTTATTGGTTATGTTTCTAGTGGTGTAGAGGAGAACCCCCTACTCTGAACTTTAAGTTCTATGAACAGTTGTGTCCATCATCTTAAATTTATGTTATTTGAAGGCTATAATTTCACAAGTAGAAAGTTTCTTCCTCCACAGCTGAGGAGAAGGACTTCCTCTCCACCCTTGCAAAAGAACTGGCCATCAGCATCTGCTTCTGGTCCCACCAAAGGAGCTGGGCTGCAGCTCAGCCCCAGCTGGGCTGTGCTTTCAATAGGCAAAAACCTTCAGCACTGGAGAAACTCACTTGAGGGCAATGGCAAGGTGGAACACATTCCAGAGGAAGGCCCTTAGGATCCCCAATCGTCCTGTCCTTTGGGGTACTTCTCAAGCTGTTCTGCTGTTGCCGAGGTATAGCCTTGCTAGTTCAATAAGTTCTTTGAGGATGTCCCAAGTATTTCTGGAGTTAGGAATTTTATTTTAAATTTTTCTGGTGCTGGAAACTCATGGATCTCAATTCAAGGGAAACTCACTATCTTTATTGAGAACCTGAGAAATTCTGCTTCTTCATCTTGCTATTATTGTCCTGTGAGTCTAAGCCAGTCTGCAGGCACCAATCAACAGCATGTTCATTTCTCTTCGTGGCTGTCCTGCTGTAGGATTCTGATTTTGAGAATCTGATAGGCCAGGCTATGGACAGTATTTTTGATCCCTGGCAGGTAAGAGACCTGACAGAATTAGATTCTCTTTAGGATTTCTTTTAATAAAGCATATTTCTGCTCCAGAATTCTGCTGAGAAACCAGGGCATGTTTAACTTGTCTGTCAGACTGTTGCCCTCTCCAGGGTGCCCAATGGTCCTTTAAATGAAAAAAAAAAAAACAAACTGGAATTTTCATGAGAAATTATGTGGTAGCCATAAAATGTGTTGTTGTGGTAGTCCTGATTGCTCTGCAAGGAGGACCTCCCTGCAACTGGAAAAAGATCTGAATTTTCATGGAATCACAGGTATCCTTTACCATCAGTTTACCTGGTTTTTCTTAACTTCTTTTGAAACATGGATGGGCAGTCAGATGGTCTTAACACACAATATTTGCTGTATGTGTTATTTTGGAGCAGCTATGATTAACATGTCTTTTTCCTCTTGTTGGAATTTCTACTAGAGCAGGAGAAATACATCTGTGAGTGATCTTGGACACATACCAGTTTCAGATAAATGGATCAGTCAATTTAAATTCTGCATATATAGTTGCCAAACACTATGCATTTGATTTGAACATCAAAGTGAATGCCAGATTTGGATGGAGCTGCATCTTGGTATATGTGAATTACAATAATGAGTCAAACTACTGAATCTCACTGCTCAAAAAAGAACACTCATCATCTGGAACCAAATTCCTTTCTTCTAGAATCTAAAGTCATGAAAAGAGCTGAAGAAGTGCATAGCCTTATGCTGCCAGTTGTAACCCATCTCTGAACAAGCATTACCTGAGAGGTGGGTGGACATGCTTAGGAGCACTCTAAAGTGTAGAATGGTGGGAGGTTGGACCCATTATTTAGAGCCCATGAAAACCCTATGTTTCAGGAGCCCATATTAGCTTTACTTGCAGGTGAGTTTCTTTAATATTTCAAACAAGAACTCTGTGTCCCAGGATGAGTGGTGCATGTATATGTTTCAGGTGGAACAAGCTAAAATCAAGATCAAAGTGTTAAGGGTGTTAACACCATCTTCAGCCATGTTCTTGGGATAATTTTTAAGTCTGCAAGGAAGTGACAACATCACCTATCCCAAAGTTATCTTTTCATTTATGGTAAAGATATCAAGTATTTTAGGGGAGGGTCTTCATTGTAACAGACTTTATTCAGGCCATAGGGATTAATTTTGTACCTCTTCCATTGGAGTTGGATTTTTCAGGAACTTAAATGTCAGTCACCGCTTTTTTGCTATGCTTAACCTCTGCTACTCTTAAACAAGTTTCTCTTTATTGTTACTTGAATTTGAAAAATGAATTGTGTAAAATATTGCAACATAAATTAGCCGAAGTTACCTACTTTGGAGGACATTTGCATAGATTTAGTGGGAAGAAAGCAGGTAATAGATTATTGAACAATGATATTAGACCAGGAAAATGATTAATTGAGGAGTAAGCTGTACAGACATTCTATCTTGTGGATGCTGTTCAACCTAACAACTTTTAGAATTGTGTTTCGTGTAATGAAACACAAAGCAAACCCCCTAATTTTTGTATTTTACAATCTTGTACATTCAATGGTAATGTAATGATTTTGAGTGTTAGGTGGATGCAGAGAATTGTGTAACTTATATGTAGAAATATTTCAAATTAATTTTTTTATTAGATTTGAAAAATATGTTTAGTGCTACTGGTTTTTTTATTTGTTAGTAAGATCTTCTGCAATAAATCCATGTTCAGGATTCCAAGGAAGAAAAATTATTCTTTATGTAAATAAAATTCACAAAAGGAGATTTGAAATGTATCTAATTCATCCTGAAAACTATTTGAGGTGTAACTAATTTTGTCTATGCTAAGCTGCCCAAACCCTGTTGCTAATTTGAATTGACATCAGAATAAGTTGCAATGCTTACCTTTTCGTAACATTTCCTTAATGGCTTCATTTTTCTAGAATCAAGCACCTCATATCCAGCAACAGCCTGGGGTGCAAATTTTGTGTAACTCTGCAAAGTTTTCCTATTTCAATTCCACATTTTCAGACAGTTGTGTGGATCTCATGTTGCCCGTCTCAGCTATGAGGAAAGCATACCCAGGTCTTTGATAGCACTTATTACTGAGTCTGAGCTACTGCTGTCTCCCAGGAGCCAGCTTCTGTGCTCCAAACCACCCGAACTTCCCCTCCTGCTGTCATAAACTGAAACCCTTCCCATGTTCCCAGTAAGCTCTCTGCAAATATGAACTGTCTCCTTCCTGGCTGGAGCCACAGGCACGCCGTGCTCAGGCCAGCCCCAGTGCCCGTGGTCCTTGGGTGGCTGCACGAGGAAGATTGGCAGTGGTGTCCAGGGGAGATCCCCAGCCTGGGGCAGGGCACACACAACTCACTGTCTGCCCATGGAGGCCTCCAGGGCATTAAGCCCTACACAGGAGTTTGCTATTTGTCAGTAAGCAATCATGAGATAAGCTTAGAAGGTTTCTGAAGCATTTTCCCCTGAGCCTCATACAACTTCCTGGCTTTGCAGAGAAAGGCCCGTGAGAAACTGTATCAATAAAATTTTTAAAATCTATAAAATAGTTTTCATCTGAAACATATCTTATACAGACTAGATGATGGGTTGGCATATAAAAATGGGGGTTTGCAGATCCTTTTTTGAGGTATCTTGCATTACTGTCTTGTGAATTGACTATTTGAATTATGTGTCCATCCCAAGACAACTTTTCTAAGAGACCATCATGTGTTCTTTTTTTCTTGCTTATCTCCTATCCTTATTACAGCAATTAACTTTATAGCTGATTTTTGCAGTTCTATACATTTTGCAAAACAGAGTAAGAGGCATGCCTTGTCCTGAGAAACTTAGATTTTAAACAGAGATAAAGAAAATTAATGAAGAGGAGTAATGACCAGAGAGAGGTGAAATCTCATAACACTGATGATACACTTGTTCAGTGCCATTACAAAATGGTTTTTGCTAAGGTTTTTGCTCCATAATCAATTTTTAAAATAAATGCAGTGAATGGAAAAGAAAAAAAGTAATGATGCTCTGTGCTAAAGCTGGATATACAGGTCCCTTTATATGTTTTTTTTAGGAATTCTCTTATTCTCTTCCATGTTTGGTTTTTTTTTTTCTTTTTTTTTTGTTTGCTTTCAGTCTTAAATACCATGCAAAATTAAAGCAGTTCATGATCAGTTGAAATTTCAAATATTTAAGACAGCAGTTAAGATTAACTGTTTTCCATTTACTGACTGTTACTTGGAACCAAAAGAATCTTGTATTTTTGTAAGCATAGTAAGCTACACTGTTTTTCTTTAAACTTTAGAGTATGAATTATATTCCTATAATGACAGCTGCAGGGTGGAATGTTTTAACACACTGGAGTGAGATATATCTTGGACACATTCTTGGTACCTTAAGTTCAACATGCTCCATATGGTGCCACTGAGCCAGTGATTTTGAAGAAAACAGTTAGAGACTGCTGAAACAGCGTAAAATACAAATTAGTCTTTGCTATATAAGTAAAAAAATTCACTGTCAATCTTTCCAGCTTTCTGCCTGAATACTTCCAGCAACTTTCAGTAGAGTCCCCATGTTTTAAAACAACTGTTGAATTCTAACAGAAAAGAGTGAAAGCTTGTGGGCTAAGAATACATTAACTGAGTTATGCCTTACTCTTATGCAGGGGAGCAAAGGGAAAGGAGATTGGGCTTCCCTGCATTTTCACATTAGTTTTCAATGTGACAGCAGGGTTTGTGTGATGCAAGACCAGTGAGAAGTAGCTGGCTCTTTGTTAAGTTGGTCCTCTGTCAGCACAAGAGCACCATGAAGGAGCTGTGTGTTCGGGAGGTGTCTCAGTCCTACTGTTGAGAGCACTAATGATACAGTGTCCTGTGGTAAAACTGCAGAATAGCTATTGTTACTACTAAATATTTTAGTGTTTGGAGGAGTAAATTAGCTGGGAATGGTGTTTTCAGAACACTGGACTTTGTTCATGTATGTTTTCATTCATAGTATCAAGGCAAGCAGGAGTTAATGTTGAGTAACTTGCTTGTCTATCTTTTACCTTTAGTAAAAGATAAAACTTAGTTGAATTTTTTTCAATGTCAGCCTAACCCTGGGCTTTCTGAATTTATATTCGAGCTGTGGATTGCAAAATTCTTATAGCATACTTGCAGTTCTTGATACTGAAGTTGTCAGTTCATACCCTGATTTTTACTGGATATTGACTTGATGTAAATTTTCATCCTGGATGACTACTATTATTATTATTATTATTATTGTCCTTATTATAATTAATTGTTAATAGTGTTGTTGTTTTTATCATTATCATCATTATCATTATGGTTTTTTTTAAAGCATCATACATGAACTCTAAAGAAAAGACTGAGGATTACACAGCAATGCAAAAATTCTATTCTTCTCAAGTGGTACCAACCTTAAATTGTTTTTTATTGGTGTTGACTCATAAGAAGAGATTTCCAAATGTAACAGAGCATTAGACAAACAGCCACAGTGCACCAGCCTGTTAATCTGTACCTTCTGTACCTTCTGTATCAGCAAAGGACTTGTGCAGCAAGGACTGATAATACCATTTCAACGGTCCCATGTTAGAGCTGCTTGCACTGTTTTAGTCCTTCTAGATATAATTAGGTAAAGTCATCATGAATACCTTGTGTACAAATTTCCATCTTTGAATATAGCCCAAATGTTAAATTTCAAATGATAATTACTTATGACAGTTGGTAAACCCTTTGGGATACAGCCAGTGAGTATCTGTGGTAAAGGACCTAGTTGTCAAAGGATTCATAAATAAAGTTCTTGTACACTCAGAAAATATATTCAAAGTATGTAAGGTTATGATACAGTATATATCATAGCAAAGAGAGGTCAAATATCTGCTTTAAGTGAAAAAAAGGACTTAATATTGGCATTAGAGAGATGACCAGAACATCAATTATACATTAAAGTGGGTGCTTTCTCATCATACATAAAATTAGCACCTTTTCCCTCTTCTCTTTTTTTCTTGCAGCAGCAGGATTCTCTAGTTTAAAAGGGTGTCTGCTGATGTTTGTCCAGTCGCTGGGCATACACTGGTGTATATTCTGTAAGAGACTTATTCAGCTGTACTTCCCTCAACACTGATAGCTGGCTGGGCCTTCCAGTCTCCATGGCCATCCTAATCCATTTGATATGATGATATAATGCAGCTGTTACAGAACAGTGTTCGCTTTGTTTCTGAAGCATAAGACTTCCAAGCCATACATGTAATGTAAGCCAAGGAAATGATCCCAAGGGATCCACTTGACCTATCAGTGCCTGCTTCATTCTGTGCCATGGGTAGACCAGCAGAGTTACAGTCCTGCTCTAAATTGGAAGACAACTGTCTTCCCTTCTCTGAGTATCAGTTCATTGTCACTATGTGTGAGAAGCTTGCGTTAAGCTACATGTTAAGCTTGTGTTTCACTGTTCCAAAAGAAGTTTGTGTATGAAAGACATTAACAATAGTGTTATATTGCTCTGCTGGGACAAAAGGAGGACCACTTTAGGTTAAACATTCTTTATGTTGAAGAGCAGAACACAAAAGGGGGACCAAAACCTTTTTCTGCACATTACTGCTGTTAGCTGAAGGAGGCAGGGTCCAGCCTATCTTTTAATTCCACATCTCAGCCATTGGTGGATAGTTTGAGGAGAGGAGGAAATAAAGAATAAGGGAAAGACGTGAGAAGATCCAGTGAAGCTCTCTGCCTGGAAATGGCTCTGTATTTCCCAGTGATGGAGAAATTGCCTTAGCATTTTATACCCACAACAGCTCAGTCTTGCCTGAGTGCAAACCTGGAAGTGGTTTTCTTCATTCAGGCCAGAAGCCTGTTCATACTTTGCTACTTACAGGCCAATAAATTACTTCTTCAGAAAGTTCCTATTTTGATAAATTGATGTGCTTGTGTGTTTGCACTATATTATGTACGAGGAGCCTTGTCATCTTATTGAAATTATAGGACATTGAGAGATACCAAGTATTTATGGCTAGATTTAACGATTTTAAAGGAAGGAAATTATTGCAGCCCCAGGGCAACAGTAACTTATGTAGTGACAACTTATACATGTTTTATGTACCTACTTACTTCAGTATTTACTACAAAGGTATAGTTACCATAGCAATGACCATGTCACCAGACTTCTTTGCTAGCTCTGAAATACAAAATACCTAAATGCCACCTGAACTGTGAATAGTTTCTGCACAAGTATTGAAAGTAGAAGTTGAGAGTGTCATACACTTTTCTAAACAAACAGCAGCACACTGATTTACAGAACATTTTATGTTGCAAATGGATGTTGGGTTGTTAGCATCCCTAGTACTGTAAATTCTTTGCCACTAAGCTGCAAGAAAAGCTTCACTGGCTCCTATCAAAAGAGACTCCAATAGTATATACTTAACCTGTAGTCTTCTGTGGAATATTGGTACTTAGCTGCAATGTTTCCAGGAAATAACGTGTACTATTAAGGAAGACACTTTATCGGATTTTAAGTGTTAACTAAATGAAACTATCCTTTGGCTATTTACAGGTTGTTAGTATTATATAAAATAGCATCACAGAAAGTGGTGTGATTTTTACCTGCTGCTTCTTTTACTTTAGAAATGGCAAATTTATGAAGAATTTAGGTGGTAACTTCTATACCTTGGTGTGCAGCTCACTAACCAGTAGAATTGAGAAGCCAGGTACTACATTTGCCAAGACAGCATTAACCACTGGGCAGTAGTGCATTACCTCAATATGACTTGGACAAATAAAAGGTGAGAACTCTTACCACACATGTAGACCACTTCTTTTTATAGCTAGATTTTCCCATGTGTAGGCAATGTGAGTTAACCTGAATACATATAACAATTACAAGTATGGATACTTGAAGAAAGGCAGTTTGCAGGACTGCAGACTTAATCTACCATATCAGTCATTCCTCCTTTAATACAGACTGGTCTACAGGGAAACATTAATCTGAACTGAGAGAGCACATAATTTTAAGCACAACAGCTTTAACTCAGATTTGTATTGTGTCCACTTGTGGACAATCTTATGCTGGAACAGAAGTGGGTTTTTTCCTTGTTTAACTGAAGAGAAGCATGGCACATAAATTACCGAGCAAACATGTCAACACTTGGAGCCAGCCTTTAACAATTCCATGTGAAAATGTGAAAGTAAATTTGATCTACATTCATGTAATGCTTGATCTTGTCTTCCTTGCATTGTGTAGTGTCAGAATTTTCACAAAGAATCAATCTCACTTTGCTGGGTAGGGATGTGGACATGGTGCTATTAATTATTACATTTATCTGTAGGAGTTATAGAGAACAGTAAGGAAATCACTTTAGCTAGAAGTTTGATCCAAGCTCACGAAGTCCTTGAACTGAACATATGGACCAGGTGGTTCGCATTCCAGCTTTATATAGCAGTGCTGTTGTTTAGACTCTTTAACCTGATCAGAGGACCCCAAAGGAAAATGAAGTCTTAAGTTAGAAAGAAGGAAGGAAGCTTTTCTACACAGCTTCAGTGTTGACTGAGAATTGTGTAAAAGGATCAAAAAAAGCCTCTTTCACTGTGTTGTAGTTCTTAACCATTAATAAGTAATTTCAGCTACTTCAGTTTTTGTTTGGATTCTTTCCTTTCTCCTATGTTTCTTTCTCAGAAAAAAACCCTCCGTGTTTTTATATTTATCTAGGCAGCAAGTGGAATTTACAACTAATCCTTGAAGTGCATAGGTGTACTCTTCAACCAATGATTTTTGAACTGACCCATGACAGGCAACCTGCAAAACTAGATGATTCAATTTGCTGGTGCTTCAAAAGTACCTTCAGCTGTGTGACTGTGCATGAATGACCAGCTCAGCCTGGTAGCTCAGGTAGTTGTGAGCCCTCTGTGATGCTCCGCTGCCTGCTCTAAACACGCCCAGAGACTCGTGTTGTGCCTAAATCCTTGCAGAGACATACAGCCAGTCATTTCCCAGCTAGCCTTTGGCAGTGACCTGTCCATGGGGAAGGTAAGATCTGGCAAATCAATGGACTGTTACCACCCAGCTTCACACTGATGGGCCGGTGTGGGGGAAACTTTGTCCAGAAAGCCTCTCATCCCTGCAGCTGATGGGCTGTGTGATGGATTAGGTCACTCTGTCTATGTCACCTCTTTTACCACATACTGCTTTCATAGTCAGAGGTGTGTTTGTTCCAGCTGTGATGTTAAAAAGTGTAACTATTTACATCTACAGGGACAGTCTGGCCAGAGCATTATTTATCATTACTGCCAAATACACTCAGTACAGACTGAAGCAAATGCATCTTGTGTATGGTTGAAGGTGTAACATGCACTCATTGTTGTTGACACTGCAACAGGCTTAGGAATAAATCTGCTTTATTTTCTGGGTGAAGGCTGTCTTTCTCCTGCTAAAATCTGACATCCAGTTCTTGTTCTGTAGCTAGTCAAGTATTGTATTTCTTCTTTGTTCTCTTGCTGGTGCAGCCACCTGGTGTGGGGTAGATTCCATGTGTGTGATGCTCACACACATGCTGCTCTGCTGCCAGGAGCAGAGGACCTAATCTTTTGTGACATGAAAAGAAACTTGCTGGTACAGTACATTACTAAATGCTACAGACTGACTTCATGAAATGGGAGCACCGCAGGGGAATCTGGCAAGGAAGATGTGTTTATGTAACTGAATTGAGTGTTGCAACTGCCATCACTTAGTTCCCTTGGCTGCAGTGAGCGAGTTGTGAGAGAAAAACAATCCAAACAGAGATCTTCAGATGCTGAGGGCAGCTCTAATTACATACAAATAATTAATAAAAATGAAGTGCAATATTGTTAGAAAATACAAATACCATTAATTTTCTTCCATGATCGTGTGTACCAAGATCATTGATAGGGACAGAAACACTCAGGCTTTTGCACTTTTATTTGAAGTATATATTGTTTGAGTGTCTTCAGCACATTCTGATATCCCAGGGAGATTCATGACACAAGAGTAATTGCACATAACATAAACAAGATCTGCATTAGTTGGCTCTTTCACTCAGAATCCTTTTCCAAGTCCAGATGTGTGATGTGTAAATGTTAGGAGAACAGAGTCCTTATGAAGTAGCTTTATCAAATGCAGCTAGTCTTCCAGCAAAATGGAGAAAATATAAATTAGCACTCAAGACCTTGGTCAAATCTGATGCATAAAATTTTACTGTTATATTTACGTTCCGTATGTGCTTTGGACAAGTGCCATGTTTGTAAAGAACTGCTTCAATATTATTTTTTTAAAGTGACACTTTTAGCACAGTATCCTCTGCAAACTGTTCACTGCTTGCCATGTAAGCCATTCAGGCTCCAAATAAACTGTTCATTTTCATGGTCTAAAGCTGAGACCAAAATGCCTTTTTAGAGCGTGGTGATTTTCAAAACATGGCATGGTAGATATCATATGTGGCTTCTTTAAGTACAGTTCAGAAGAGTTGATTAACGTGACTGAAAGAGGAGCATGCATGATATAAAAATCTGACAAGAGGTAAGGAATTAGGGAGTTGTAGTATACATGTTTGCTAGTGCTGAATATCTGTTCTGACTTGTTTATAACATAATTAGATTTTAGTACATTATGTGAGCATTACATTCCATGTAGCTCTTTAGAAAAAAAAATAAACCTCAAACCAAGGAGATTCTACAAATTTGTGCCACTTTTCAGAGGCCCCAGCCTATTTTTTCTTAATTTCCCTAAATCCATAAATAACTGTGTTTAAAAGAAGGAGGGAAAAAAACTCCAATGCAGCATCTGGTATGCTTCTGCTCTGAGAGTATAGCACTACTGCTTTAGAATGTTCTCATTCACTTGTTATCTGGTATTTGGCTAAAAAATTTATTACCAATGTAAGAGAAAGAAGTAAATTTCTAGAGCCCAATTCAGAATGCAGTCTGAACAAAAGAACAGCACTGAGCTGACCCTACAGCTCTTTTCAAATTTTGCATAAAATGGAAGAGACACAGCATCTTGGAAGAAATCACAGGAATCCTTTGTGTTGGAAAGTGTGAGTCAAACTAAATAGCTTGAAATAACTTCTGTTATATTTAAACACAAATGTAATGCTAGAGGCAGAGGAAAAAATAGATTATTTATACTTTGAAACACTCAGAGGTGTGAGAAATCTGCAGTGAAGGGCTTGAGCAAGTACACAGCTAAAAATAACCTGTCCAAAACTGAATTACTACTACTATTACTATGACTACTAATTTCAGCTTCAGAATAATTTGCAGTCTTCCACTTGTCATGTGTAAAATAAGAAAGGTATCAGGTGCAATTGCAGGTTCATTTGCTTACATATACTAAGCATATAGTACTGGTTAACACATACATAATTGTGTACTAAAATTTAATGTCAATCTGTTATCTCAGTA
Organism: Pyrgilauda ruficollis; assembly: GCF_017590135.1. Taxonomy (NCBI): domain Eukaryota; kingdom Metazoa; phylum Chordata; class Aves; order Passeriformes; family Passeridae; genus Pyrgilauda; species Pyrgilauda ruficollis. Next base: position 11,271,762 of record NW_024509210.1, on the reverse strand, counting down.
ATTAAAAAATAGTTGTGAGACAAATCCTAAAATAAATGTAGCATTTTAAAGTCATAGAATTAGAGGTTAAATGATAACTGTTCTGAAGTATAGCTGAGGCTTAAAAAATTTTTCCTTGAGTCTGGAAGTATGTGGAGAATGCACATATGGTGGAATCAGAAATGGTAATTTTTTGTATCATTCTGTACCAAGTTTATAAAACTTTATTGATTGAAAACTGTGATAGATTTTTATGATCCTTTAGAATATACAACTGGTGCCACTAGGATGGTGTCCTTGCTCAGCAGAGATTTAGAGAACTGTTCTTGTAAAAATAGCACAGTCAAAACTCAGAATTTTCTTTTACTCAGCTGTTGACCAAATCTTTCATTTCTCTTCTGTGTGGACTGAGTCCAAATTTCATTTTTCAGCTTGGCTTTACAAGTTATCTGTGTGATTTTATGAACATAGCAAATTGTACAGCAACTTCAGTCATTATGCTAAAAGAAAAATGTATTTGTAATTTAATATTTTATAACTAGTGAATATATCAAATGATATCTTGAAGGGGGAACAGATAATAAGTCATCACAACTATATTGACAAGGTAAAATAACTTCATAGTAACAAAAAGATCTATCAGTACTATTTTACATGAATGGTGCTATAACCGGTGTATCTCAAGTTATAGCTGTAGATCTTCATAACCTTCAAATGCTCAGAAAAGTCGAGGGTGCCAATAAATTGTTATATTTTACTGGGTGGGATGCCATTGCAGACACCTTGTTTTTCCCTAGCTGGAGATCTAGTGCATATAACTGCTTGTGAAAACCACTGATTTAACAAGGAAGGTCTTGGAAAATGGGTGCATATGGAAAACTGAAACATAAGAATCTTTGGAGAGGGAGATCACATTTGTTTTGTCATTATGTATATATGCATTTGTAAAAGTCATGTATGTGTATGTATATATATGTGTGTACATAAAGTTGGTTCAACAGGGAAGGCAAATACCCATCAGGCAAAACCACTGTGAATTCAGCATATCAATATTATTACTGCTGCATACCCAGTGCATCTTGGGGCAAATGATCACACTGAAATAAAGGGATCTGTATACAGTTATCCATGGAGTAATGCAGTGCTAAACTATGCACTTTTGACGAATAAGTCATGTTATGTATTAGGTGAAAGATTACTGGTCTTCAATGCAGGAATGTACGTTTCCATAATTACAAAATCTAATTTCAATTTTTTTTCCCTATAGGAATTAATGCATATTCATACACCATTTTATTACTTTTACCTCTTACTTTTTGTCATTTTCTTCTTTTTTTGGTTTTCCTTAAGTGTCTTAAAAGTAAAATGGAATCCTCAGTATGCTTGTAGTTTCATTTGTCATAGGAATTCTGAACCCCGCTTCTTCAAGAAAAATCACAGTGTAATATCAAATTTCAAAGACCTTGACAGAGGGAAGAAATTGCTTGATGGGAATCTCATGAAGTTCAGCAAATGGAAATGGAAGGTCCTCTTACCTAGGGAGGAATGTTAGTCCCAGGACAGGCTGGGAACCAGTTGGGTTCCCAACTGGTTTGCAAAAGAAGACCTCAGAATTTCAGTGGGAAAAAAGGATATGAGGCAGTGATGTGCCTGCACAACAAGGAAGGAAGAGCTCAGCATCACTGGCTGCTTAGGAAGGGCATTGCCAGCAGGTGGGGGGCAGAAATTGCTCCCCTCTGCTCAGCCCTGATGAGATGTGTCTGCAGTGTTGGGTCCAGTTCTGGGCTCCCAATGTGAGAAGGACAGGGACTTAATGGAGTGGTGCCACCAAAGGGCCACAAAGATGAGTGAGGGTTGGAGCATCTGTTGTGTGGGGAGGGGAGAGTGAGAGCCTGAAGAAGAGGAGGGTCAGGGAGATGTTATCAAGGCACACTAACAAGAGGTAGTAAATAAAATGGAGGCAGGCTCTTCACAGCGGTGGGAGGTGACACGACAGGGGACAACAGGCACACATTCAGCTATAGGAGATTTCATTTAAGCATAAATAAGCATAAAAGCTCTACTCTGATGGTGGTCAAGTGATGAAACAGATTTTCCAGAAAGGCTGTGGAGACTCCATCCTTGAAAATAATCAAAACTGAGTGGTCCTGGGCAGCCTGCCTTAGCTGACCCTGCTTGAGGAGTGGGGTTGGACTCTGTAGATGATGTGCAGAGGCCCCTCCCCAACTCAACCACTGCATGTCTTTTGTAATACCGTTTAAAAACATGTTGGAATCATATCCCTTTAATTTCATTATTTGACTGTTCTTTCAATCTCTGATATGTTTGAGCCTGTCTCAAGTTCAGGATGGTTTCTAATAGAAAAATAAACTTAACCAAACTCCCTCATCCATAAATACTTAATGGTCAAAAGCAGTTAAATTCTAACTTCTGTGGATTTTTAAAAAATTGATCCTAGAAATTAACAACTTGTCCAAGATGATAAATAGTGCCCTAGTCACATCTGGAATTAGAACTTATGTTCTTCACTCAGGACCACAGTGATCTAACTGTGGTCAGATTGAAATGTTGTTTTTCTCTGCAGTGACCGTGTTGTGAGAGGGCACTGCTGGTACAGACTGAGAACTAGGTTTTTCCTTCCATAAAGTAGCTACAGTTAGCTAAAACTGAAAATTTCAGAAAACAAAATTCATCTTGAGTATTCCTATCTTAAATACAGATAAATGCATCATTGAATTTGCATTAAACAGCACGAGAAACTCCAGTAAGAATCCTAAAGTCAGCTGGGTTTGAAATTCATTGAAAAGGTAAAATATGTAATTTGAAGATCAATTTAAAAGATATTGTTATTGGTGAAGATTGCAGTGAGCAACTTTATTTTTTTGCTAGAGTTAACAAGCAAAGCAAGCCCAGCACATAAGAGTGTGACACAATGATTGCTTTTTACAGAGTTCCCAATGCCACAGCCTCAGTTATAATTCTAAATGGCTGTGCATGACATCACACTAAACAAAGTATATAAAACAACTCAATTTCACTGCTAAAAATACATTAACCTTTTACCAGGACTAGAGAGAATCCTGCTAGATCCTAGCACTTTTAGCAGAGTATCTGATTATTCTCTTCATATGAAATTGCTAGATGAGAGTGTCTAGCCTGATTTCAGGCTAGTTTAAGTGGTTACAATCACAGAAGGCCTCATTGAAAATGATGCAAGATTTTATTTCTGTTTGCCACCCTCCAGCCAGAAAGGTAGCACTGGGAGCATTCAATGAGCAGTATTAAAGACTTCAAAAGACCCCACACATCTTCTATTTTTATATACAAATAAAACTCTTATCTTCTAGCTATTAATATTTTTGTTTTCATTTTTATTATGTTCTCCTGATTCAATGATGTTTGAGGAAGGGGTGTCTCTTTTTCTTCTTTCTCACTTCTGATGATGATGCATTTATTTTTAAGGTAGAAACAGACATATTTTTATAGAGAAATGGTGTAAACAAGTATTGTTTACTAATTTCATGTTTGTAATATGTGAGGAGAGAGACACATACAGAGTCATAAGAAGTTCAGTTCTTTAGGTAAGGATGTAAGATAGAGATGTAAGTAATAGCACTTTATCCATCATAAAATTTCAAAATGGCTCAGAGGCACATCCCTGCTGCAGCCGTTGCACACCCTGTAATGGCATTAAACTCTGACTCAGGGTGATTCTTTCCACAGAAGATTCTGGCAGGAACTATAGTTCTGGTAGTAACCTGAATAGGAGAATAAATAGCTTGAATATTAATGAATTGTACGTGATACAAACACTCCAGGGTGAAACCAAGCAGGACAGGAAATATGTTTCTTTCTCAATTCTTTTCACACTAGGCTTTTGCAGACAAAACCCTCTGGTACTCTGCCAGAGCCCCCTCTGAACACTACAACTTTAACCCCATATGGTATTTATACTTATTCTGATTATTCACTTGAACTGATTCTTATTATTTTATATTTTCAGCTACTGGGTGAAGGCAGTGTGCATATATTTGCCAGTGTCTTTAGTATTTCTGGAGCAAGCTGAAATAATATTTAGGATATTATATGAATTCTCACTATCTATCCATCATGAAAAAAAAATAAAATTGGGGTCTAGTACTGCTCATAAGAAAAGGAAAGTGGGGTAAAAAACCCCTCAGTGTTCCTTTATGTTAATCTGCCCATCCAATTGATGCCAGCTGTGTTTTTTCCAGTAATAACCAGGGAGGGGTGGATACTTGCTGGTTCTCAGTGTTGATTCTCAAGCTGTGTGCGGAGTCTGTCCATTCTCTGACCATTTTCACTGATCTTCCCTGAAATATGAACAGATTTACACTAATGACTGAATCAAGGATTAGACCTCTGTGTTGTCAAACAAAAATCATATTGAAGCATTACATCCGTGTAGCACATTCCCATGTGTATCGCAAACTTTCTCAGCTGTAGCAGATTTTCACCATGTGTTTCAGAAGATACTGGGTGGTTCTTTTGTCTTCTCTTCTCAAACTCTTATTATTGACCCATATTAAAGCAACTGTCTCTGAGGAAAAGGAAAAAAAAAAAAGGAAAAGCATGAAATGACATTTACCTTTGAGCCCTTAATGCCTTCATAAATGGCCATTTTTTAATAAAGGCATATGAGGTTGTACTGCCTTTACACAGTGAAATGTAGAAATAGTTGACCTTAAAGTAATGCCTGTCTAAATCCAACTACGATGACATAACAGGCTGGATAGGACTATCTACAGTGTTTTGAGTAACCACTGATAGCTCTTTAGCACTGACTGAAGATGAACACATCTATCTTACCACTAACTACAATAAATGTACTGTTGGCACTAAAGGTTAGTGATCCAGCTGGAGCTGTGTCCTGTAGACTTTTCATCCATTCATTTTAAGTAGCAGAATAATAGCAGCCACTTGTTGAAATCATGTTTTCAACTGATCAGCAGAGTCTTTAGTGGAATCTACCTCTAATTCCCTAGGGAGGTCATGATTATCATTACCACAGCTTTGACATCACCCCTATTTGCATCGCATGAAAGTACTTGTAGTTCTTGTATGCTGTTAACTCACCATGTTAAGAGCTGTAGATTTGCTGCAATATCTCTGTGTGTGTGTATGTACATGAATCTATTACTTTCCTAAAATTGGGGCAGGGAAGAAAATCAGATTTACCTTAGTTTGACTTTGTGAATCGTATACAGGAAAAAGTGGTATAAAGACAGGTCACATTGCTGCACATTCATGGGCTATATTAAATAGCTGATGATTTGATAGAAGAGCACCCCACCAACTCTGCCGTGAAGTTAGTGGATGTATTTATGTATTTATCTTTGTTATAATTCCAAGGCAGCAATTGAAAATCCATTGTCCCCTCTGTGCCTTAAGCCCCATTTGCAGGGTCATATTTAGTATAAACTGGCCTGAAGCTGGAAGAGTACAAAATAAGGCATGGCACAGCTCACTAGGTCTCTTTGAAAACTAGTTGATCTCCTGCACTGTGACAAGTTTTTTTAGGAAGTAAATACCAAAAGGAGGGCACATGGTAATTCATTCTTCATTGCTTATCTTCCAAGAAAATAAGAAGGGAGATTTTAACAAAAGAGCGTATCTTTTTTTTGGCTCGTACTCAGATTTACAGGACACAACAGATGCCAGTGAAATCAAAGGTTCTCAGTACCTATGACATTTATAAAACAAGGGTATAGCTCTAAAACTACAGAATTGTATAAGAAAGCTCTTTATTAGGGAGGGGGAAAGATGATAGAAGGGACAGACAGATCAAAGGACAAATGTGCCTGCTTAAGGAAAGGTGAACTACAAGTCTTAGTAATTACATTACAGTAAAGACACACATCTCTGTAGTGCAGAGAGACAAATAATACATTATTTTTTTTTTGTTTGCTTTTGATTTTTTGTTTTACAAGTCTGCTGTCCTTTAGGAAATCATGTATAAAAATGTCTGTTTCAGAAATATGAATCTTCAGCATCTACCTCAAAGAAAGGAGATTATCAATCTAAGCCCACCTTGATTATTGGAGTCTGTCTTCTACAGAATGAAGTTGTCAATATCAGTGGGCATCACTTCTACAAAAATCTTTCCTAGATCTTTGTTTATTTCAATTGTCACCCATTGCTTTTAGATAACAGGGTTTTAATGTTAGATTTGTGAAAGTAACTTTGTTGTCACAAGCAGTACAATCTGCAGGAAAGCAAGGGAGGATGCAAAGAACACAACTTTACACCAGGACTGGAGATGAATTCAGAAGTGGGAGGAATGGTAGTAAATGATTATACTGAAAAAATGGGAATTACCTGAGCGAGAAAATCATAGCATTCAGTGTGTTTAAGGAAACAATGTAAATAGAAGAAAACTAACAATCCATACTTCTGAAATGTAAGAAAGGAAGAAAATGTTTAAGAGTAATTTTTAGAAGATTTTAGTAGTCTAGCGAAACTTATAAGTTATAGTTGGAAGTACTATTCAAACATGATTGTTGCCAGTAGGAATTGTCTCATCAAATGCTGACACAAAGTATATGGTCCTCATGGTCATTTATTGATTCTCATTGAGTGAGTTTGCTTTTTTATTTCTTTTTGTTATTATGCACTCTGCTCTGCACTGGGCTGCAAGGACCTTCCTCTGCAGTTCCACATGCTCTGTGTGTGTGCAGGTTGTATTGATTCATGGGCTGGGCTGAACACTCTGCGTCACAGACTTGCTGTGCAGAGAAAAGAGGATGATATTCCTGCAAATGTGAATAGGGTATATTTTGGGCAAGTCAGGAAGTTTACAGTTAATGAAGTAGGAACTCCTTCAAAACCTGTCATCTCCCAATTAAAAACAGTAAATCCAGGGGGTATACTGTAATATGTGAGTTGAGGTTACTCTGTGAGATGTTTTCCCTACCAAGAAGGATGGCAGGGGAGGGATTATCTTCAGCGTCCCCTGCATTTGCTCTTTTGTGCAATTATGGGAAATGCATTCAGTGTGCAAGGGTATCATTGCTGTCCTGCTGTTTTATCATTTCTTTATGAGATAATGTTGATTTCGGCAATGAAATGCAAATTTAGTTTTCAGTGCTCTTTTTTTTTTCCATACAAAGGTTAAAATGCATATTGTAGATAATAATGTTGCTGGTGTTTTTGAAACAGCCTTTGTCAGCTAATTTTGGCAATACATGGTTTCAAATGCTGCTCAGTGCAATTGTGTGAGTTTTATGTTGGCCTACATGAATTAATTTTAACCCACTATGCATGTTGTTACCATTTTGGCTGTAATTTGATCAAGTAATCATAAAACCTTGGTACCAACAAAAAGAAATTTGGATGTGTCAAGAATATTCAATATATGGTGGGCCTTCTGTGTCTCATGGCAAACTGAACATGCAATTACTGAAGTTGAGCCATTTTAACTCTATAATCATAAAAGTATTCTAACGCAGGGGGCTAACATAGGATTATATGTTACTCCTAGGTTTGCAGAGGCTGATGGGTTCTGTGTTTGGAGGGTATGTTTCTGTTTACTTATAAACAAATAGTTTGTACTGCCTCTGATAAAAGGGCTCAGGATTTTAACAAGTCTTGTTAAAATTAGCTTCTGTGTAGATTGTAAACAGTTCCTTTTACTTAGTGCTGGGGCTCAGACAGCAATAAAATACACGCAAGAATGGAAGTAGTTTTCAGCTGGCACTCCAACAGCAGTAAAATACATTCAAGAATGTAAATAGTTTTCAGCTAGCAAGCAAATTCTAACATAACAGCAAGGCCAGCACTAACGGAAGTTGTCTTTTTTATTGTTATCTCCTTAATTAATCTCACTTTCCTGTGTAAACTGCTCACTATTGTGCAAAGAGAGGGTGTGTGTTAACTTTGGTGACATTGTGTTACTCCCATTAAGTAGCATTGCGCACAGGTTTTGTCAGCATAAGTGTACTTAGGATTTTTTTTCCCCAAAGAACATGAGCCAAATGATATTTCACAACTAAAAACAAATCTCATTTCTACTTTAGGAGGTGCAACAATAAATTTGCTGTCACCGTTAGTAAAAAGGTTGTATAGAAAAAGGAGTGTGAGTTTTTAATACATTTAGTATGAAACAGTGATAAGGTGGGGAGAGGGTTTTATTAAATGTTCTGTAGGCAGTAACAGAAAACAGCTCTGAAAATGCTGAGGTGAAGTAATGAATGAATAATGTGTAAAGTTTATCAAAACTGAAAGAACTCCTGATGTGAAATGAAGCCTCCTAAGAAAATTCTGTTCTGTCGCTGTTTTGCTCTGCTGTTGTCGCATGTCACGCATGAATGAAAATGCTGCATTCTCTGGGGAGAGGTAAAGCTTCTGTGTGGGTTGTTTATTTCCTTAATCCCTCCTTCTTCGAGATTTTCAATGTCAGATATAAAATGGAAAGCCTGTAAATATAGTGATTATCATACTGATTATCACCTGCACCAGGGAACGCCCCGGCTGGCCGCTGTAACCCAAGCAGTCTCCACATGTTACATCCACTTAGACTTTAACCTGACTACTTTATTAGAGCCATGAAGCTCAGTATGAGGTGCCCTAGGGCTGCACAGATGGGTTCTGCTTGTTTCCTGTTCTCACTGTTATTGTGAATAGATACTAAAAGGTTCTCATCGCTTTTATCTGGTTAATTTACTTTGAACTGTCCCTGGCAATCAGAGCCTGCCTCACATTTCTCAGTGTTTCACAAGCACTAAACTCTACAGTCCAAATGTGTGTTTTGAGCTTTATTAATTTTTTTAACTGGAAAGGCCTTAATTCTTAAAGGGATCTCGTTCTGAGAGAGGCTGATTTTTAGAGGACTGTAGGCACAATCCTTACTGAAATAAACTGCTCAGGAGTCATTCTGAGGTTCAGTTGATAGGAGAGAAGAAAATTAAGATTGCTGTTGTTTGGCGTGCTCAGGCACCCTTAGATTAGAGGTCAACTGCAGGAAAATCTATGATTTTATGCTAGCTGCCATTATTCATGTAGCTGGGCAGCAGACCAGGCTAAAAGATGACGCTCTTACAGGAGAATCTGAAGATGAGATACTTTTTAACAAATCTGCAATCATTTATCCTTTCTTGTGGAAGGGCCAGGTCTTCCAAAACACATGTGCTATGCATGGGTGCCCTAGTACAGAAAATTAAGATGAATTCTCCCAAAGTCTCCCACACAAGAAAGCACCACTTCACTGGAACAGTTTTTATTTCTTGTACCGGTGTCCAATTTCCTGGCCAGACAATAGTTTAACACAGATGTTAATGTCCTGCTGTATTGGGATTTTAAAGAAATCCCTTAGGACAGATCAGTGTAACTTCCGACTTCAATTGCATGACCAAAAACCTGAGGTTAAAGAAATTATTTGGCTACAAGACATAATTTTCAGTCAATTTTCTTATTCTCTTCCCCCTTATCGCTCCCTTATTCTTCTTATTTAATTTTTTTTTTCTGTGTTACGGTCCCATTTGAGGCTTTCTTGATTGTGTTGCAGTTCTTTGTAAGTGCATCACTACAGAGTGGAAGCTTGCAAGGCTCCTTTTTTCATACGAGCATAGGCTTTGTTAATCACATGCTGGTTTAGGAAAACACTGCATGATATCTTTGAACCCTACACTCCTTCTTGACAGCCAGGCTAGCAAATGTCATTGACTGTGTGATGTACAAGAAGGGATTCAATTGTAAGTAAATTGTCAAAGTGGCTAACCTTGCCCGCACCCAATTGTCAGGACCATGATTCAGTTTTTCTGTCAACATCAGCTAAGGGTAACCCGGTCAGCCTTATGTTTCTGCAGTGAAGCAGCCTGAGGAGTTGTGCTTTTCAGCTTATCACATTTTATTAACCTCAACTTACTGTTGTTATAATCAATTCTACCCACTTCAAATTCTTCTATTGCCCCCAAATTGACAGATCATGTAGGTCCACAACTATGTGTTTTCTGAAGCACTAAAACCTCTCGTAGGCACACTGGCTTGGTTTGGTACAGTAGTTATTTCTGTTTAGTTAGATCAATTCACCATTTTGGCTCAAGTTTATCCCTCTATTAGTATTACTTGGCAAAGATAATCTGGAGGAATGCAAGTTAAAACATAAGGACTTCAAGGGTTTTCTGCAATATTTCCAATGTTAAGATAGAAAGTAAGTAAAGGAAAAACATTGCTATTGTCTTCCATTCCCTTGCTTTTATTTCAAAACAGATTTTTAGTTGCACCAATTAATATAAATAAGACATGAGCACATAGTGATACCATGATGTTTCCTCTGTTCTTTCAGGAAAAGAACATTGTTAAATTGCTTAAAGCAGTGATTAAGACATCAGAATATTTTTAAATGTTCGTCTGATTCTACCACAAGGGTCTGAACACATTTAGTGATCCTGATTTTTTAATGCACTGTAGATGACAAATGATTTTTTTTAAATGGCTTGATAGTATGTATCCCACGAAGTGCCATTCATAAATGGAGATATGATACAATTTCAATTAAAAATATGTCTGTGGGATGTTTCCTAGTTCAAGTCCTATCTGCAGAAGTAGCTTTCCTTGCTTGGAAAAAAACATATTGTACCTTCTTTATTTGAACTTGTGAAATGTGTTGACATTTTACTGTTGTTGGGCTTGAGGGAAGAGAGAGAAGCTTTTGGTGCGACTAGCAGAATTGCACAACTGTATATGGCTATATTGAGATAATCGTGTAAAAGGAAAACTGGCTGAATGAGTTTCAAAATGTGTTATTTCTTCATTATCTAGCACTTTATAATTAACTGTTCTTTTTTTATTATTTCAGGAAGCTGCCACTTTTGCTAGAGAGCAAGGCTTTGAGGTGAGTTAACCCACAATTGCACACTAAACAGATCCTAAAGGTTTTTTTCTTGCTGATAATGAAGTTCTTTTGGACAATGATTGATGTGCTATTATACTCTCCAAGCCTCGCAGCGGTTGCCATGGAAACTTGGCAGTCGTCATGGTTTCTTTGTTCTGCCAGCTCAGTGTTATGACGCACTCTGCTAGGTCTGCACCCAACATCGCCTACAGATGTTATTTATTGAATTTTGAAAAGCCTCTTGGGAAGCCGAGAGGTTGGGCACGGTTTCAAGCTGCCTCTGCAGATATGGGACCTGTCAGTTTGTTCGGTTAAAAAGCTACCTCATTAGCTGCATTACACTCCAGAAGGATTCACTGCTAAAGCAGTGGTGAAGCAACACTAAATAGTGAAATATAACACCGCTTAAATAACTTAAACCCTGCCATATGCGGATTATCATTATGCAAATGAATTTTAGAAAGGTTGTATATAAAATTGTTAGGTACTGATTAATGTAAACCATGCTTCTACAAACAGCTGCTTTTTAAAAAAGGTAATGTGGAAATTGTTTCAAAACATACCCGAGTCGTTGTTTTGCATCTGAGCTCTAAAAATGTCTGATCCTCTACTTTCTTAAAGTAAATACTGTTGATTTTACAGTGATTTTCGGAGCTTCTGATTTCCTCTTCTTAAGATATTTATTTGACTAGTACCTCCCATTGGCTACATTCAGACAGCTTAATCTGGAGAACTATCAGCTATTGGTCTCTAACCAATTCAAACAAGCAGTTTTTAAATACTATAATTAATGTGACAAGGCTTGTGCTAATTTTGCAGATAGTAAGTGATCTTACTGAAATCTAAATTGCAGAACCAAACACACATAAATCCTTTTACATGTTGCTTTTTCACTGGAATAAGAGCCACCTTAATTGATTTGTTTGCAGTGTAAAAGAATAGAAAGGAGTTTGACTGCTCAACACCCATTTTGCATAAATAATGGAAGCCGCGCAATTCAAACCACACCGCTGACAGAGTGTGCCACTTCTGTGTGTGATTGGTTGCATAGAAAAAAAGAGGGAAAGACTGACAGCTTTTGTTCTACAATTTAGATTTCTTTAGAACCATACACCAGCAGGTACATCAATGCCATCACTGTTTTAGCTATTAAAGCTGTGGGCTGTCCCATTTCATTTCATGTTTCCCAAATTCACGTGGCTGCTTTGTAGAAATCAAGACTTTTTATCACTGTCAATTTTCATTTTTATAATCTGTATTGTTAGGCATAAAAATACACTTCGAGTTTATGCTAATGAATGAACTTCACAGATGCCTCCAAAATATGAAGCATAAGAAATTACTGGTACCCTCTGGTAGCTAGACAATAAAAAGAAAGGAAGTAGTGTATTAAGTCTACCCATTCCATATTTTTATTGCCCCCTTGAGCTAAAGACTTTGAATGTGCCTGGTTTAAATTCAGCTCTAGTGACAAACTGCTTTTGCTGGTGTCTGCTAACTACCATCATATTAACCTTTCCATTAGTGCATGCTTAGAGATTTTAGCACAGTTCGTCCTGAACATCCTAAATCTGCCACATTTGATTACAGCATATCAGTAAAGTGCACAATGATTATGATCTTATCTCTTATTACTCCCTTGCTTGGCAACGACTCACATGTCAAGTTTGCTGACAGAGATGAGTAAAACTTGATAGTGTCCACAGTTTTGTTTTCCTATTGTGCTGTGGAGGCAAAAAAAAAAAAAAAATCACACTGATAATAAAGCATCTTATGAAAAACTTGAAGAGCTTCAATTAGCCTTTCAATTAAAACCAAGAAAAATTCCCAGCAACCCTCAAAAGCTTGATTTTTATATTGAGAATAGAAAACTGGTAAAGCATGGCAAATTAAAGGAAGGAACTTGATTGACCAGGGCAAAAATCAAGAGGATGTTTTTCATAGAAGTGATTAAAAGTTGCTGGTGGCTGCATTTGAATTGCCACCTGGAAAGACTTTTATTTTTTAATCAAAAATCTTTTAGCATAGAAAATCAGTTGGTGACTTGCATCTTTTGTTTAGTTGTTTGTTTACGGTTTTTTGTTCTACCTCAATTCCAACAGTTTTGTATACTAAGTTCATCTTTTACACATGAAATTAGTTCAATGTATCTGAAACAGATTTTGAAAAAAAAAGAGAAGTTACAATTAAGAGAACTTCAGTAAAATAGACACCTTTTCTGAAGAAATGAAATCTTGTTATAGGTCAGAGACAACACCTCCGTGACACAAATCTGGTCTTTTCATTTGTAAGGGAAATTCCATTCAAAGGAATTTTAATTTTTATGCTGCACCGTTCCTACAGTTAGTTTTCCATTGTATTTTGCTGAAATACAAAGTATTTTTGTAAAATCAGTCACAATATTTGAAGACCATTATTTCCTTCACTTTACCCTCTGACCAGCACTTATCTGTAATAATTAAAAATAGGACATTACTTCTGATGTTGTCTCTTCCTGAGCATCACTGTGGGGTTGGGGTTTTTTTTGTGAATTTCATGTTCTAAGGCATTTTTAAACTTGATATATATACAGTGTGTGTGTATATATAGATGTATATATACACACTGTATGTTTTAATGACATGTCTAGTAATTTTCAAATAACAAAGGCTTATGAGGTTTTGCTTTTACAAAAAAGTAACTTCCTGTTTCTTCTATGTAGAAACTAGAAAAACAAAATACTACTTTAAACATAAAATTTGGGGTTCAGTTCTGTCTGTCTACCCAAGAAGTAAACTGAAATGAACGGGACAGTAAATATCTAAGGGGTTAGTAGCAGCTGCCATGCAAAATAACTTTTCTTGTTAGAGGTCTCCTCTAAGTCCATATTCATTGGGGAACCATGTTAGAGAGAGTTTTGTTACCCTGGACCAGCTTTAGGTCTTTAAGTTAATGAGGTACACTGCACAAGTGCACTGTTGTGGAAGGATTTATGCCTGTTTAGGTCAGGGCTATGGCAGTCCCAGCTACTGGGGGTCTGTTGGGAGGCAGGAATCAGAAGACACAGGTTGATAGTGGTTCTGACTGGATGCAGTTTGGTGCATGCCTGTGTCTGATCTGGCCTATCTGGCATGCTTCCTTCACGTGCAGATATCCCACTTACCTGCTGCCATGAATGCCACCTGCCAGGTTTTCAGGTGCAGCATCAACACGCAAATCATGCTTTAGTGAGATTTGTATGTCAGCTTTGTTAAATCAGATTCAAGTTTGTAAGTGGGTATGTGGGAGTATCCTGTGAATTTGGGGAGCGTGTAGAGGCTTTAGGACCACAAACCAGTGCAGTTCTTTTCATTCACCATGTCCTTAGGCCCAGGATGTGTAAGAAAGATTCAGTAAATGGGCAGGAAAAAATCACTGCAAAACAAATATTGTACATTTTGGCTATTTATTCTGAACAGAAATCAGAGATGGCAACATTTGATGATGCTTGCCTGGCAACGAAATAAGAGCCGGTAGTACCTCTGCAGTCTTCAGCTAAATATTCACGTACTGTAAAATGTCACAGTTGTACCTTCAAAAAAAAAAAAAAACTGTGCAAAAGTTAAAGCCACCTCAACACTCACATGAAGCTCTATTTTATTCTCTTCCTTTGAAAAAAATTAGTATGGGAAGTAATTTTGGCGAAAAATAGTCAAGTTACTTTCCACAGAAGAGAGTGTTCAATTATTTCTAAAGTCTGCAAAATCAGAAGTGTCCAAACCTCTCTGTCTTGAAATTTCTGCTTTTTTAAAAAAATTACCTTTTTGTCCTAAATACTTTCCTTCTACTGTTACATGCTTATTATATATTTAATTCTTCCTGCAAACATATGTGCTTTTTACTTTTTTTCCTGTCTACATTATTTCATCCTTGCCGTCACTCTTCACTAATCTCTTTCCTTGGGGTCCTCTTTTCTTCATCTAAGTTAATCTTTATTCTTCCTTAAGATGAAGAAATAATCTCTTGATCATGCCATTTTCTCCTATTATAACTTCATAATTTTCCTTTTAAAATTCATCGTGCCTGTAAATACATTGTACAAATATATTCAAGCTCTTTGATTTCTGTGCCTGCTTTACTCCACTGAAAATGTGCCTAATAAAGTCACTAGTAGCCACTTCCTACTTAGCAAAAACTGAACATCTCTCCCCTGTTTCCTTTGATCTTCATGATGCTTTATTACAATTTCAAGTTTGTGGATCTCTTAATTACCAAGGCCTGAAGTAGTTCAGAATTGAGGTTAACCTCCTGTGGCAAGGCTTGGGCAAGCCTGTGAATTACCAGGCTGGGGGCTGCATTCTCCATCCATCCCATATTGAACAGCTTGTGCCACCAGCTGATACCTGCTGTTCATAACCCTCTTAAAAAAAAACATTTCAAAACAGAAGAGCAACAATTTCAAATTTTTTCTCTGGCATCTTTAAGAGACTCCTTGCCTTCTGAGAATTAGTGGTAAGATGGCCCCTGTTACTGTCCTCAGTTCTTCTCATCTCTGGTAGCAGACATTGCCTTCTGAAAGCTTTATTATCTGTGTAAGCAGGAGGAGGGAAGAAGTAACACAAGTAAGAGTATCATATATGGAAATGAAAAACAGGAGAGAATTTTAAAAATAGGTGAAGAGACTCAGAAATAAAAGGAAGCAATTTTCATGTTTGCCAAATGTATATAAATCAATGGGTTCACTGACTACCCAAGTTAGGGAAGAAATTCGAGGGAGGCTGAAAGTGTTGCAGAAAAGGTAGGTATTTTCACATAAAGGGGTGCTGGTAAATATATTAACCCAGGCATATTCTCTGTCTGTAATAGTAATTGTGTTAAGAAGTGAGTTTGGATTCATAACAAACAGTACACAAAGCAATGCAGAAATTATTATTATGTTTTCATATATTCAAGGCTAGGCCATTGCTATGTTTCACTACAGTTCCTTGTACAAAGAAGAAACTCGGGAAAAAAGACAGTGTTATTTAACACAGAGGTGAACGAAGTGGGACACAGTAAATAGCACAGAGAATAATTGCAGTGTTTCCTAATGTTAGAAAAATAAAAGAAAAAACTATATCTACCAATTATGGCAAGAAATAGATTACACCAAAGTTAATTTGTAGAATTTACTGACTTGAGTTAGAAATCTGAGAACAAAAGTTTCCCATATAGCATTATAAAAGGGTTTGTTAATACAAATAACACAAATACCTATTATAGATTAGCTTGAAAACTAAGTCAATTAGAAATTGAAACCCTTTTGTTTCAGACCGTAGGGCAATGGTGAGAATTGAAATTACAATATTCTAGTGACAAGTGGTGTTGTTAGAGTTTACTGCATTAATTGAAACATTCCATAATTGTTGATGTGTAAGACACTGGATGAATGAGAGGTTTGGTTCAGTCTTCCAGGTTCTCTGTTCCTAGCTACATGCAGAGTAAAGTACCATGTCCTTTTAAAACAAAGATTTCTGAAACTTTTGCAGGTGAGCCTTCCTTCAGGAAATTGGTTATGTTCTGTGGCCCACTGAATATACCTTTTGCCTTTTGCTTGCCTGCATCTCAATTGTGCAACCGGCAAGTGGGAGCTGGGCTGCACACCCTCTCAGGGGTACAGTGTACAGTTTGCTTGATGGGATCAGTTACTGTAGGGAGGTTAGAGAAAGTATTTGTAAACATGCTGAAGTCAGAGGTGTCACAATAGTATGAAACCTGGCTAAATTGGATGAAAACCAGGCTCGGAGTTTATCCAAAGTACTCTCTTACCAATTTTATTTTTAATTTTATAATAGGTGTGGTTAGAATCCAGTCAGCAGCAAAGAAACCCACTAATTGCTCATTAAGAAATGCTCTGTAATTCCTTTGTTAGCTTTGCAGTGGTTGGAATAGCTGAACTATCATTATCAAGATTAAAAACAATAGTGTCATAGTACTACATAAGCCCTTAGGAGAATGCCCTTTTTCCTTTTAAAAATCTTCCTCTACTGACAGTAAAGTCTATTTTATACCTAGGTGTAAGAAAATAAATCTTTGATCTGCTAATAAAGTTCCCACCACTCCAGTATGCTGTAACAAGAATTTTCTTTCTCTCTCTTAATAGACTGAAGACATTAAAGAGATAGCCCGGAAGACACAAGCCCTGCCGAAGGTGAACACTAAAAGGCAGCGAATTGTTGTCTTCACCCAAGGCAAAGATGACACTGTATTGGCTACAGGTATGCTTTTCAAATCTTCATTGTCACTCACAGTAAATATTCCAGCTAATCAAGTACAAGTTGAGGTTTTACAGTTTTCAAATGGGAGTCAGAGCATTTGCCTTTTGATGTTACTCCGTGTTTCTTGTCTTTTATGCTTTTAATTGTTTCAAGAGTCTGAATTTAAGAAGCTATTATTTCACAAGAATGCCTGAGAATTTAGTTCTGAACATTTTTATAACATAGATTTAAAATATTGATGCAGTTGGTTTTACTCAGATTTTTATGACTTGAGATTTTATCTGTATAGCCATCTTTGCTGCAAACAAGAATACACTGTGCCTGCTGAGAACAGCTGTGCAACAGTGTAGTATATTTAAACATTTGCAAAGAGGAGGAAGTGAAATCCAGTACTAAGTGAATTTCCAGGCTCTTTTTGCTTTGAGCAGAAAGTCTCACTTTAGCTTTTCTCAGCCGTCTGCTCTTCAATTCTCAAAAGAGTACGTGGGAAAAAGGTGTTCTAGCAGGGATGCAAGCAGTTTCTGCTGTCTAAATTGATGATGTACGATGCACAGATTTAAGCATTATAAACATGACTGCCTACCTTTTGACAGTCTCTTTAATTCTGTCCACCTCTGCTTCTAGACTAAATAAAGCTATTAAAAACATGTGCTGTGGTGAGCCATTTTAGTAGCTCATTCCTTCACAAGGTGAGTTATTAGGCTGGGCTGAATTCCTCCTTTGGAAATCAAGTGAAGTAGAGGAAGCTTTGCACCTGGGGGACTGGTCCTTACTCATACAATATTTGCCTCGAAATCAGAACTGGCTTCAGACTGTGGCTTCAGGGCTATGCACTAAGCAGGTATGTCACTGCTGTAAAGATCATTCCTAGCAGCAGTTTGAATTATTTCCTCAACAGTTTGCTCCTTCCCCTATTTTGTTAGCTACAAACTGTTTTAAAGGAAATAGGTACCAGTTACCGAGAGTTGGGTGTGTGTATTGCACTGATGATGATGGAAGTGTTCCTTCCAGAAAGTTCCTGCCTGATGTGAATGGCCCATGTGGAGGCACTCCACTTGAGTATTGTACACTTGACTGAAAAATAGCAGCATAAAAATGTTTTTATACATGAGCTAGTAATAATGTGGTAAACCTAAATCTTATGTGTAACCCTCCTGTGCTCTTATTTAATTTTCACAGAGTACTTTTTTTATTCTTCAAACTGGAGTTGTTAACAAATCCATTAATCCTTTCTTTGATATTTTTACAACCGGGAGCTTATTTGAGGACTGACACTTGCTAATCTTAGCTGTTTGTTCGCTATGAAATGAACTTAAATTAGAGAATGCACTTTATATGCATGATAAATGTGAGATGGATAGAGACTGTATGCAATGGTGTCAGCTACAAAAGCAAACATGATAAATGTTAAGGCAGTTTTGAGCCGTGGGATAAGCTATTCAGTGCATAAGCATAGCTGAATCTCTTTGCTATGTTGTTATTCATGGCAGCCAAATAAATGTCAATAATAAAAGAGAATTAAAGATTTTCATTTCCCAGAGGCAGTCCTCTAATACAGCTTGATCTTTCATTTCATTTGTAATTCGTTCTTGTGTCAGGATGCAATCATTCGCCAGGCTCTGTGTGTCATGTTAAGTCATTTAATAATGATTAAGAACATAAAAATGTTTGGCCTGTGGGGCAATTCTCGAAAGAGATACCAATTTGTTATTGTTTTCCCCCTTTTCCTTTGTTGTGGACCATCTTTTTCCCACCTTCTCACATTAAAATAATAACGAAAGAAGGAAAATGTGTCCCTTAGTTTAGCACGTGATATTCTATACCACAGAATGGCATAGAGTGCTCCTAATGCACTTATTTCAGAACTAACTAGGTCTACACTTAAAACCTGCTGTGGAATGTATAAAAGTTTCTATATGATCTTTGAAAGAATTACTACATTTAGGAGTCACCAGTATAAAATTATTATCTTTTTTCTAATGCATGGGAGTACAGTTTTTGAAAAAGCAGGCTGTGTGTACTTGTTTATCTTGCCTTTCTGAGGGAAGAGTAAAGTCTCAAAGAGCTTGTGCCTAGATTATAGTAGTATTTGCAAAGTCAGCTATGGATTTGGGTATGCTTGTTCATACCTTCTGCTTTATATTTTGTCCAGGTTAACAATAATAAGAACAACATGTTTGTTATGTTGAACAGCATATTTATGCAGAGACCTTGACAGATTGCAGAGAGACCTTGACAAATTAGAGAAATGGGCAATCACCAACTGTATGAAGTTTAACGAGGGCAAGTGCAGGATTCTGCACCCGGGATGGGGCAACCCTGGCTGTGTGTACAGACTGGGGAAGGAGAGGCTGGAGAGGAGCCCTGTGGAAAGGGACCTGAAGGTCCTGGCCAATGGCAAGGTGGATATGAGTCAGCAGTGCCCTGGCAGCCAGGAGGGCCAACCGTGCCTGGCTTGGATCAGGCTGTGCTCTGTGAAGAGTCACAGCCAGATGGCCACCCCCATCCTCCTTCCCTTTCCCCCTGCCCCCGTGCATGGCAAAATGAGACAGGCAGGCAGCATGGAGGCTGTGAGGACATCTGTAACAGAGCTCTGTTTGCTCTGTCAAAGGCTCTGTTAAGGATGTTCCAAGCCAATGCAGCAATGGCAGGGTTGGCTTGCGAGAGGAGGGTGCATCTCTTTGAAGAGTTATGTGTAGGTCAAATGAGGATCAGGTTATGGAAATAATGAGGGGATATACTTGGATACAGTTCTGTCTGGAAGGAGAGGAAATAAGATGGATAAAAGGGGTTGTTGCAGATTGCCAGGCCATTCATGAAGGGGCACAGAATGATACATGCTGAAAATTTGACCTGGACTTTCTAGGGCACGGTAGAGGTGTGTGTGATATGAAGAAGTTCAGATACAGCTGATCACTACATGTGGAGAGGACAGTGGCAACAATTCTTGACTCCTGGGCATTCCAGAGAATGGAAGTATCAACAGGTATTTTAGGAGCGGAGCATAGGGCAGAAGGGCACAGCTTCTGAGCACATTTCCAAAAGAAAAGATTGACCAAACAGATTGGAGAATATAATTCTTGCATAAGAGAGAGCTTAGACAAAGACAGCTGAAAAAACACCTTCCTCCAAAAATCTGGCTTAGCCATACTGCAAAGATTTTGTCGTCTTATGAATTGCTGCAGTTTATACAACATTGTTTTAATGTCAACCAAGAATACTGGTGGCTTACCTCAAACAGACCACAAGCTGTAGGAAGTCAGGTATGGATTGACAGACAGCTTAGAGGTCCATGCAGCTGGAGCAGATCAATGAAGCAGTAAGAAGCAAAAACTGCATCAGCAGTCTCAATCTAAGCCATTCCCATTTGTCAGTCCACTTTCTTTGGCTGTCAGAATTATTTGTGTTTTCAGAGGAAAACTTTCTCTGTCTTTATCCTGGAGTGCATTGGGTCTTTCTACTGTCTGTTCATATCTGCTCCATCACAGTACTCCAGCCCCAAGGCCCCTTTTCTCTCCCCTTCCTTCCTGTTCTCTGTCACTGCAAGGAAGAGGCAAGCTCAAATTCAAGCTGAGTGTGATCAGTGTGTTTTAGAGGGAAGGAAAAAAGTGTTTAGGATTGGCATACAGGAGCTGTGGCAGATGAAGTGTTGACTTAATTAACTGTCACCTTGTAATATGACTCCACTGAGCACAAGGGAATGATTGTGGTGTGTATCTCCATGTCATAGAATTGTAGAATGGTTTGGGTTGGAAGGAACCTTTAAAGGTCACCTAGACCTGCACCCCACAATGAGAAAGGACATCTTCAACTGGAATAAGTTGCTCAAAGCCCTGTCCAGCCTGACCTTGAATGATTCCACGGCTGGGAATATCTGCAACATCTCTGGTTAGCCAGAGGTGCATTTTTGGTGATGTTGAATTTTATCTTTTTACTGAAAAACTTGGAGATGCTGGACATTCTGAGTGACCTTAAAAATGAGAACAGACAAAAAGATTGTGATTTCCTCTATCACTGATCCCCAACATGACTGAATTTTGATAAAACTTTTTTGGAAAAAACAGCCTGTGAGAGACACCTGTGGCAAAACCTTTCAGCACAGAGGATTATGCTTAGGGAAAGGGACTGGTAGCTGAAAATGGGATCTATGGACCTGCTCAAAAAAGGTTTATTTGAGGAACACTATTGGGTTAATTTCTTGTGTGGATGCTCCTCAGCTGTCCTGGGAATTACTTGGCTATCAAGACTCTGATCCCACTATCACAGCCTTGTTCCATGATATCCCTCTTAGCAGGCCTGAAATTCCAGATTTGACTGAGTTTTGAGGTTTGACTAAGCTTATTGGCTATATTTCACATTTCAAGACTTTCTTCTATAACTACAAAAAATACATAAGCAAAGAGAGCAGGGGAAGTTAATGAACATGTGGAGTCTCGAGATTTCAGCAGCTGGAGCTTTTAAGAAATGTACCAAAAATCACAAGCTCTGGTAGGAACATATATGTCCTATCTATATGTGTGCTCTAATGTTTGTCAGAGTTGCTCATAACAGTTTTAAACAAACTACTTTTAGTCAAATACATTTTATGACTGGTCTTGGCTCAAAAGGAAATCTTCAGAAAGTCTGAGCAAAATCAGTTCAGCAATGGAAAATGCTTTTATATTGAAATATTTGCATAATTCAAGACCAGCTGAAGCTACAAACTTTAAACTTGGCTTGTTTTATAGCTTTAATAGAGGAAAGAAAAACAATACAAATTTAAAGAAAATCACTTCAGCATTTTTCAAGTTATGAATGATGAAATCTGGCGTGTTCAGGGGTGAACATAGAATTTTCCATTCTTTTTTCCCACTGATGTTTGCAGGACCACCTCTATTTAAGGGCATGTTTGTAATAACCTCATTTGCTAGACTATAGCAGTGAAAATGGATTTTTCTAAGGATTCAAGCATTAAAGCTAGCTCAGGTTGGGCTTACTAACCACTTAAATCTTCACTTTTTGGGACATATTACTTGAGATATTTCAGGAAATCTATTAGCAATCCAGGCAAATGTGGTAAAAAGTGAGAGGGTCATCTTAAAACTTCGTTAGTGCACATGTGCATGCAGAAACAGTTCTGTAGATCTTTGTGTGTTATCATTGTTGTTTGATCTAGTCCATAAATTAAAGTCAGAGAAGTGTAGCTAAGTTAATATGTCACAATAAAATTGCAATGTTACCAAATTTTGGAGCCTGCCTACCAAGCTCTTGCTGTTGAAGAAATAGTAGGCATTTGCTCTACATGTTATCTGAGCTCTATGGGTGTTGGTGTCACCCAGTACAACTGTTCTTGTGGTATGCAGATATGCTCATAAATTTCATAATTTCATAAAATTTAAATTGTCTGTGTTTGAATACAACTAAAACCTGATCTTAATTAAAATATTGACAAATTATAATATGTTTTGTGAATTATGAAACTCCTTTTACTTTCTAAATATATGTTAGATCTTAGGTATTTTAGGAGATTTTTTAAAACCCTTCCTTTAAGGTTTATCACATTCGGGATATGGAATGAAAGATTTTAAGAGCCATTCTTAGATCATAATAGCATAATGGGGTATGCTTTTTGAGGGGAATAAAGAGGACTGATCTTCAAGCATGTAGCTGACTCTAAACAGAGGTCAGTAGGTTTTCTTTGTCAGCTTGTGCTGCAATCACAGGTCAAGATGTTACCCTGTAAGCCTATCAGTATAACATAGAAGTCTTTAATACTATTGATGCTGCTGACATTTTATGGTGAGTTTGTTTGCAGCTCCTCTTCTGTAAGTTCCTGAGTGTAATGTGTTCTTCTCTAAGAAGCAAGAAAAGATGTTTGGGTTTTTTTTTTCCTTGCTTACAGCTTTCATGCTTGGCTTTCCAGACAGGAAAACCTTGACTAGCCCTTTTTTATCAACTAGGCTTCCTATGCATATATACACACCAGAGTAGTACCTTGGACCCAGGGAAACAGCAGCTGAGTTTTATTACCATGTGCTCTCTTTTTCACACAATTACATACTTTCACTCTTCCCTATCCATTTATATTCACAAATAGAAAGGATAATTTCAAAAACAAGATTGGGTTTAGGAAAAAAGAGGACATTTTATTCCCTAATGGTTTAACAGGTGAGCCAGAAAGCCCAAAATAATCAGATTTTTTGTGTCTTTTGAAACCACAAAATCTAAATTAATAATTAGCATTTATTGGTAGGGATTAATGAATATCACAGCTGGTAATACCTTTTTGTAACTGAGACCATTCATGCTTTTATGCTGCGTGGTAGTGGAAGACTGAGCATTTTATTAGACAGGTGAAACACATTATTAAAACCTAAATTTCTGGATACAGGTGTCTTGACTGGATTTAAAAGTGTACCAACTGTTGCTCCCCAAAGAATGTGTATGCACATATGTAAATAGGCATATGTGTGTGTTTCAGTAATTTCATATTGATTTAAGAAGAGGATGTCTTCTCTAGTCTACTGTGTCAATACACCAATTTAGCCCAGAATTTGAGAGTAAGATGGGAATTCCCTTATTCATGTATAATCACTAGTAGTAAGGAATATCAAACCTAGCTCCATTTTCAGGTGCTACAATGAGTTTATATTCTACAATTCTGAAGAAAAATTACCCCTTTAGGCTGTGGAAAAATGTGTGTTTGTTAAATAACAATAAATATGGACCTCGACTCCATTCCTTAGAACTAGGCTGTATTTATTCTTCCAAGGAAGAATTTCTGTACTTGTTTCTCAGATACTGATACATAGATTTAGGAATTCAGTTTTTATACTGTAATTGTAAAAAGGATTCTTGGAGACATAACTATTAATAAATAAATCCACTGCTTACGTAGTAGAAATTATATGATATTGGAGTGGCAATACAGAGTGAAAGAGTAAAAGCAAGACTGAGGCAGATCAAAGATCTGTCTCTAACATGATGTCTGCAAGCGTACAGCAGTGGGAACTTGGGAAAGAGGATAAAACCAGAGCAAATCTGGAGTAATAGCTCCATGTAACACTCCAGCAAAATGTTTTTTGGGGATTTGTGAACTAGAGATGTTGTCTTTGTGCTGAATAGGCCAGAACAGGATTTTATTATACATGTCTTTTGATAAGGAGTGTCACAAAGACTGTGTTATGTAAAGAAATACATCCCCTTATTTGTTTGGATTCAGACATTTACGAGTGTTCCTGTCTGCCTCCAAGTGCTGCTGCTGCTTGGCCAGTCCATAACCATTTCATGTACAATGTCTTTTTACTTTTGATTTTGAAGAACTCTTGCTTACCTCCCCTGCACTAGTCTTTTTCCAGACTCTTTTTGTATTCTGTTTACTTGTTCTGTGTTTGATCCATAATTCTGACACTCTGAGCCACCCTTCACTGCACCTTTTTGTAGGTCTGCGTAGTCTTTGTGAGTGGGGGACCAGAATGTTCAACTTGCAAGTTCCTGAGGAATTTACAAAGTGGCTTAATTTTGTTGTTTTCTTTGTTCTGTATTCCTCTCTTAATAGTTCCTAACAGTTTACTTGCTTTTCTAGCTGCCACTTGTGATTGATCTGACATTTTCGTAGAATTATCTGTTATAACTTCAAATTTTCTTTATGGTATGGTAATTTGTGGTTTAGAGCCCATCACTGTGCATTTAAAGCTAGATCATTTTTTAAATGGGCACCTTTTTTACATTGATTGACAGAGAATTCTATAGCCCTTTGATCTTGGACACTTTTGCCGTTCTTCACGCTCGACTTTTGTTTTTACTATCCCAAATAAATCTAAATATCTCATAAGAAGACAGTGCCTGCTGCGCTGCTCGCTCAGAATGGTGTATATAGGCAGGAGATGCTACCCCAGAGCAGGCACACACAGCTAGCATTGAAGCTAGCATTAGGCAGGGGGATTTTGATAAGGCAACCCCTTAAATCACTGCAGGCCTTTCTTGCTTGACTCTGGAGAGCAAAATTGAAGGAATTTACAGTAACATACTGATTCAGGGGCCATTAAATCCCAAATAAGCATTCTCTTTCTGGAAAGAAAGTACCTCTAAACTGCTGTGTTTTGGCGGGGATGGGGCATTAAACATGGTGCTTTGTTTTGAATTTCCATCCAGCAGCAAAGACTCTAGTTCCAAAGCTGGAAGTAGCTTCAGCATTGGCTGATAGTGCTGTAGAATTATGTCTGCAAAGCAAAGAGCAAAGAATACAGGGATAGAGCCACAGAAGGAAAACAAACTCTATTATCTCATATGCTGAAAACCACCAATTTTATTACAGAACTCAACTGAAATGATGGTGAAACAGCAGAATCAGTAATTGGGAAGCACTGGAAGTGGAGCAGCCTTCCAGATTTAAATTGTGCTTTTCACATATACATGTAATTGATGCAACTTTGTCAAGGTTATCCCTGTTTTCTGAAAATGACACCTACCTACCTACCCACCCATCTGCATGTACACCAAACAGGGAATTCTGGTGACTTTTGGTGTTTCAGCAACTGTTCCTACATCTACAATGTTATGTCAGTCTAAATATATCTGAGTTTTTGAAAAAATTGAAGAGAATCCAAATCTGTAGTATTCTATTTCATAGAAAATAATAATCCTAGACACTTTTAATTAAATTTATGCTTTAAGTTTAAAGTTCACCGTTGTCCTTTTCTGTGCAGTCATTCGATGTTCCTGCAATATTCAGTATTGGACACTTGCCATTTCTGCTTAAGAACATGTGCTTTAATGAATTGAAATCTGAAACCTGTGCTTTAAAGGTTTACAGTGCTTACACTTCTCACCTCCCAACATTTTAGGGTTGAATCATGCCAACATGATGTCTGTTTTATGAAATTAATCCAATAGTATTTCTTTTACCAATAATTTTTGAGAAATAGATTTTCTCAGTATCCTAATTTGATGTGATTATTTTTTTCATTGTAAGAAATTAAATGTATGGCTTGTTCAGCAGGTTTCATAATAGATCAATAATTTGTTGGCTTAAGTTGTTTTTTTCCTGTGGAGATGTGGAAAGATCAATGTCTGTAGTGCCCTAGGTCAGGATCAATAGTTTTAATAAAACTTCCTTTTTTTATTGTTTTGGGGTTGTTGGTTTTTTTTGTTTTGCCTTTGTACCTTTGTATGGTTTTGCTTTTATTAATGAGCTTTTCCTTTAGTTTCAGACCATTAATGGTTTTCAGATAGTGTCATACTGCCCAAGGTCAAGGCCACTTTGAACTAAAAACTCTGCTTATCAATCTTTGAATATATTGGATGGGCTTACATATGTTAGAAGACATAAGAGTTAGAATCACTGCTTTCCAGGGACCAAAGTTAAAGCAAAACAAAATCTTAACCTTTTGGGAGGATGACACATTCAGGCCTTTTTTGTGTTTCCTTAAATAAATAACAGATCCTATTTATGGGTCTCATACTGGCATTAACAACATGGGTAACTACTGTGGCCTTGACTGCTCCTCAGTTAAAGATACTAAATGTTCCATATGGACCTTTATAATGGTATATTGCTCATTCCACACAACCACTTTGAAATAAGATAGCATCTCTTGTTTATTCCTGAAATTCTGGGTGGGAAGAGGCAAATTATTAAAGTGTATTTTATCAGCTGGAGTGCTTGAGAGAATGTGATGTTGCTGTCTCTGAGGCTCAACCTTGTGTCTTTTGAAATCGATGGAAAGATCTCATTAACTTCATTGGCTATTGATTATGGTCATGGAGAACTTAAAACATTCATGAATATTAATGGTTTATACTGATTCATGTGTCTTTTCGTGTGTTGTACCTTGTCCAGAATCTGTAATTCAATTTTTGTAGTTTACCTAGAGGTTATAGAGAAAGCAAACTTCATGTAAGCTGAAAGATTTGATAGCACATTTTACCTGGAGGTCTGTGTGCGGTGGAAGTGAAGGGCACAAAAACTGCACCCTTTGACCACTGGCACCTAGGCAGATTACCTTCTGCAGGTGATATTTTTTTCCATTATTTTGGCAGTGTTAGCCTGTTTTTTACTAGTTAGCAGTTCACTTCATAACAAATCATCACAGATGAGTTTGAACAGCAGAATCTGTACTCAGAAGGTGCCCTACAGACTCTGGTAGCCCATCATCTTTAATTTAGAGATTTTATTTCCCATATTGTGATTACAGTTGAATGAACATTGTAGAAAAGTTTAAATTGTAGCTATCTGTGTCATGCTTTTGCCATAAATGGTGGAACTTATGTTTTTAAGCCTCTAATCTTCACCTGCTCAAGTAGTCTCTATAGAACAGTTGCACAGAATGGAAGGAGAGTAAAATGTGGGTATGTATGGTGTCCCTGGATGAAAATTAACTGCAGGAACTGACCCTTTGATTAGAAGTTTCTCTGCTGTAGCATCCAATTTCAGACAGTGAAAGTTGTGGGAAGTAGATGGCTGAATGGAAGGCAAATCCTTAACTCCAGGAGCGACAGAGCAGAGATCCTCAATAGTGGAAAAAGCAGACAAAGGGGAGATTTGAATGGGTCCTGCTTTGCCTGACTTAGGGGACTTGGAATTTATTTTGTGTAAGAGGACAAAATGTTTAGAATGAACTTTGAGGGCACGTGGGAGGCTAATTGGAGTGCTTTGAAATGGTTAATTGTCTAAAAGTGGAATTGTGAGATTTTATGATCAGTTTGGCTCAGTGATTTCCACAGCAGGTTTTAGAGATAATGGAAAGTGGAAATTATTTAAATGCCATATGTGAAACAGGCTGTGCACGTCAGTCTGATACCAATGACCTGGCCTTGACACACCTGAGCATATTATAGACTATGAAGTGGCAGTTAAGATATAAACCTTTGGATGCCAAAAATAATGCTTATGTAGTTATGTAGTTGATCCCATGTAATGAAAGTAGACTCTGTCTTATTTTCACCATAACTGTTTTCTTTGCTATGAATAATAAAGACAGTAAAGAAAGCAGACCTGGCATAGAGTATATACAGATAGCAGCAGATTTAGTGAATAGGGTAAACATGGACTGGTTTTATATTGTTATGTTTTGCCTATACCTACTCAGTAATGCTAATGTTTGTTCAAAATAATGCACAGGGTAGTCTGACAGCAGATTTAAAGTTTGGGAAGCTGCATGCACTGATTTTGTTTGCTGTAGTTCACTACCCTGTACCCCCCACTGCCCTCCTAATCCGTCCTGATTCTTCTGCCTACCCCAGTGATTAGCAGTCAAAACTAAATCAGAGAGGAGTCGATGGAACCAAATATTTATGTGCCTTGTAATGTGACACTGTGATACTGTACTGTGAACCTGAAAAGATGCCAGGCCATGCGTTGTGTCTAATAGCAATTGATCAAAAGTGGAACTGCAGAACTATACTCCAAATTGCTGGCTTTATAAATTTGATAATAAGTACATTTCTTGATAGAATATAACAGTGCAGCAAAGTGTGCATGCCCTCTCTTGCCTCCGCACCTGTCCAACTGCAGAATGCTGTTTGTATAGTACATTGTCGTCGCTGACAACTGAATAAGAATTTTTAGGAGCAGTTGGCTATCAAGTGATGGCAAATTTAAAGGTTATGCAAATTGTGCCAGTACAGCCCAGCTTGTTTCAGACCTCTTTTCTCTATTATCATATCAATTGAGTCAGCTCATAGTAGACAAAGCAAGGTTATGGGAACCACCTAGAGCATCATGCACCATTAAACATCAATGCAGCACACATGAACATCTGCAACAACGATCTTATTAACAGAGGGTATAACGGAAGGCAATAAACAGCTTTCTTAGTCATCTAATTGTAAAAAATTTAATAACGTAATACTTGCATTATTTATCAACAGCAATTTGGTCAAAAATTACACAATTGCAGTGGATTAGATTACAATACCTATTGTCTGCTGTAAATTGCTACAAAAATATGAAAATCCTTTCGTGAGCAATAAAACACTTTAGTTAGTAGAATGCTAAAAATGCAATTTCTTTTAATTTCTGACATATCATGAAATATAAGTATCTGCCTTTTGCACTGACATTTTTATACTTGGCTAAAACCAAATATTATAAAAGAACCTAAGAATTGTTTTTGGTTTCCTGCTTGTCTAGATAGCTTGAACATTTCAAAAATCAGGGCACAGTTGTTTTGTTGTGAAAAGTAGCATACAGAAAACATAAAATAACCTTGTGTGTGTGCAGTCAAAACAGATGTTTGGAAGGACAAAGTAAAGCATATTAGATGTCTGTACTGGACATGTGTTGTGTGTTGGCTTCTGGTGGAGACACTGCACTGCTTGAAGTGAGAGGAGAAGAAGATGAGAGTCTGTGAAGCTGTGATCTCAAATAGCTGAGGGAAATGTATACAAAAATTAAAGTATGTTAGAAGTTGATAAAGAAGAGAAAGGACATTTGGCTCTCTAAGGCCAAGCCAAACTCTAGGAATAGGTTAGGCTTGAAGCTCACCCTTTGCTGGAGTCAGATACACTGGTGGCAGGGACAGCCCCCCTCTCTGTGGAGGGGGGCACTGCTGGACTCCCTGGGAACCAGAGGCTGCTCGGAAAGCTCAGAGCTACAGGAGGAGAGCACCACTCTTCCTGTTTCATCCTCTATGTGCAAATGCACAGGTATTTAAAAATTAAAACAGAAGGAAATAAGAGACTGGATGAATAAATCAATGCAGGCTCAAAAGTTGAGTTTGACAAGTGCGTTCAGCAGAGAATCCTGCTCCAAACATTAGGCTGCTTCCAAGCAGCTTTGTTCCTTCCTGTCACCGTCTGCTCCCGACTGTTGCCACTGAGTAGCAGTGACCAGATCAGATTTGTATTTATGTGGAAGAAGAATGAAGCCTTCTCATTTTGTGTTAGCGTAAAAATCCAAATTGTGCCAGGATCACTGGCTACAGTTAGCCTCCTGGTCAGCAGTATACACCTCAGTCATTGCTTTAATCAACAAGAATCAACAGGTGATGGCGAAGGATGTGGGGAAAGAGGAAAAGTGATTAGACAAAGATGAGTAGAAGCTTGGTAAAAGGATGAATTTGGCAAGTTGAGAGTTTCAGGCATTAATTTTACCACAGAAAAAGGAAAGTTTCTCTTAAAAAATGTTAACATCTTTCCTTTTTAAATCTGGTTTTATGTCCTCTAAGAAAAGATGGGGGGAAAAAAGCAGTGAAACTGTCTAAATAGCCATTAAGTGTATGTTTTCTACTGAAATGCTTCTAAAAGGAACAAATAACAAGTATTTTCCATTTTTTCCACATTTTTGAGTTGCAGTTCAAATAATCTCTGTAGGCTAACCAGAGTTTTTCCTGCATTATCTCTGCAGTTTTTAAAGCAGTATCTGCTTCTTGCCTTTCTTCTTAACTTTTTATAACTTAATTGTATCAGAAGTGTGTCCATATTTTGCTTATACACATCTATTTATTTGCTCACCAACCTTGCTTATCAGATTGGAAACTCTTCAGAGCAGGATTCTTTTTACTTCTGAAACATACCTTGGTGGTCATCTTGACAATACAAGAATAATACATATTACAGAGATCATGAGTTGAACTCACCTGTGTGCACCAACTGAAGTTTGATTAATCATAAAATGTTTTATTGATTCTAAAAAGAGAAGTGTGTCGGTTTGGGTATTATTTCGGAATCACTTAAATTTGAATTATTCAGCAAATTAATGCTACAGAAATAATACTTTAAGGAAAAATAACCAGGAGTGACAGGCGGTGATAGGAATCTGACAGCGTTCTGTAGAGAGAGGGGCTGGACAATTCTGTTTTTTCTCCTAGGCTACTTATTTTGGTTTTGCCAAGCAGCCTGACTTTAAAACATAGGGGTTTACATTAGATGACAGTGCATGCCCTGTAAAGCCTGTTGGGTTACCTTTGTGGGTGCACACGTGGGACTGCAATGCTTTAAAGGCCTTCATACACAAACATATGATCCAAGAGCTCTTGTCAGAAACTCTTTGTCAAAGCTGTTATTACAGTAACTGTGTGGAAATTAATTTAATCTACTGTGTAATCATTAATTGTAAAAATTCAGGAGTGCATAATTTACATCAAAATGTGCCTGACATTATTTTTAAAAGGTGATAGATTTACCATCCTGCTTATGTCAATGGTTAGGTAATACTTTTAAACTGATAACATGATACTACAGAGATCATAGTTTGAGGTATTTAATTATCGAAGAAATTATCTGCAACTATAATGTAGGGTAAAAATAAGCTCCTTTATTTTGGGTCAGATTTTTATCTTATGCTGGTATAACCCTTAAAGAATTCCATTAGAAACAGCAGAATTTCTCTGTTTCAACTGGCATTTTAAGAGTAGGATATTTTCTCATTGACATTAGAACAAATTTTGGCCTCCACTGCAATGACATCTTCTAAATAGATTTAAAACCTGTTAAAGTCTGATAAAATTCATTTAGTAAGCATGTTTTATTCTTCAAAAGCAAACAAGTAGTCTTGGGAGATCTTAATTAAAGGAAACATGGAGCTTACAAATACAGAATGAGAAGAAAAAAAAATTGTAAAATTCTAGAGCTGAGCTCTGAGATAAAAGGCTGAAAAATTGAAATTTCTACATGTAATCTGAATTTTTAACAGCAGTGCCGTATAATTTCAGTGGTATAGCTACCTCATGAATGTTCAGCTAGTAACCAATTTTTTTTTCAAGGAGAAGCAGATATATACATTAACTTATTTTTAGTAATACATCTAGGGAAGGCTGTCTCTCTCATTCCAATGGACTGATTTTAGTTATGAAACTAAATATAAATTCTCCCAGAAGAAAAATCTCCTTCAGAGTTGCTCTGTAGTGACCTAATGCTCATTCCTTCTCTTTTCAGTCTTACTGATGCTCAAGTGAAATGGAAGTGCCTTGGGCCCATTTCTGCCTCCACTGACAAGCCATGCTTCTCAGATTATCGTGTAGCATAAAAAAAGCTGTCATGTAACATGGCATTTATTTAAATGATGTGATTTCTGTGTTCACCACTCTGAAACTGAGGTATAGCTAAGAAAGCTTGCAAGTTTTGACAGGTGTGTTTACCCCGCTAGGGCAATATGCTTAATGTATGAAAAATGTGAGGCAGAATACAGTTTTTGTCCTACTCAAAATCAAATTATAATGTGTTTTTCTCTCTCTTATTTTGGTTTTGTTTTGTTTTTAGCCAATGCCCTGATAAGGCTTTGAGTACGAATTGCATTGACATGATTTATAGGTTGATAACTTGTCAGAGGATTCTCCCATAGGACAGGGTTTTGGTGGCCTAGCTGTGCAGTGGTTTAAAATACATTTGTAGAATACCGTGGAGTGAAGTTCAAGGATATATGTTTCCTGTTGGTGTGTTGGTCAGTGAATGCACACACAGTCTGGTTTCTGAGCTGAGAGATGTTTCATTTTTGCACATCCTCACAGCCATGCTTCAGAAGGCTGAAGAGTGTGTGTGAGCAAAACATGTGTCCCTGTAAGCCAGACACTCCTTTGTGATGTGTTCCTTACACTGGGCATTGACATTCCAGCTCTCATCATCTGTGTGTGTTCACGAGTCTTGGCTACCTATTTACAAATAGAAATAGATTTGTTTGTATTTCTAATTCCTATACACAGCTCAAAAAAATAATGGAGGAGGGGAGTGGCTTGGTTTTTTACATGTGAGGATCAACTAAGATGTACAGTGCCCAAAGCAATGCATGTAGGATTTGCAGTGCAGGGAGAGAGACTTAGATTTGTTACTATCCAAGGCCAGATGTGGTTTTGTGTCACCCTGTGCTCACTGGTGTGGCTCAGCTCACTGTGGTAGAGCTTGCTCTTCATGGAGATCAGGATCATACAATTTATGGGCTTTGTTTATTGTAACCCATCTCTCCTGTCTCCAGGACTGATTTTGATCTGAGCTCTTCACAGTACTTCCAGACACTCATTGTGTTGTAGCAGTGAAATACCTGCAAACCTTTTGTTGGTTTTGGTGCCTGTGACTCCACAGCCCTGGCCTTTCCTGAGTGCTGAAGCCCTGTGTGAGCCCGGACAGAAGTCAGAGGAGAGGCTGGAGCTCTGAGCGGGTCCTTATGTCTCCAGCAGCCATGCCGAGCTAGAGCAGTGCAGTCCTGGCAGCTCAGTGGGCGCAGTTTCAGCTGCCTCTGAAATCAGTGCCTGGCGGGCAAATGGCAATACTCTTGTGTGCTCGTAAGGCTTTTTCAACAGAGTTCATTGCCATTCTAAACCTTAAATATTGTGACACATGCCAGAAAGATTCAGCAGCTTGTTCTTTAGGGCAGTTTTTCCATATATATATGCACATATATATATATTTTTGAAAATGTTTTATTAGCAACAAACTGAAGCAGAACTAGTATTTTCTGTTGACCTCTTTCTTCTCCATCTTTTAAGCATAGTGTTCTGTTCACTTGTGCTAAAAATTATTTAACATGAGAAATAAAGTAGAGATTCAAGTCTTGGCACTGGCAGTGATGATATAGAAAATAATGATATTTAAGTGTGCCCCACATCTTCGATAAAGTAAACAAAACAAATTTTGCCTATAGAAGATGTTCATGAGCCATTAGTCAATGCTATTACATTTCTCACAATTGTTGTAACTATATACAGAGTTCTGAGTCCAATCTTGTGCTGATATAAATCAAGAGTTATTTCAAAGGAGTGGTGTTGAATTAACAGGATTGCAGACAGAATCAGATGTAGGTTCAGAGGATACATGCTGTGTGCAAAAATAGTGTTTAATTTTACATCATTGCTAATGGTTGATATGTGTGAGTGCACAAGTTTTTTCAGATGAACCTTCTTTCTCCTATTAACTCTAATCCTATGAATCACACTCCAGTAAGAGGCTACAAATACGACTTCTGAATCAAAATGCTCTTGACCAGATATTGGTACAATTTGTATGTCCGAGGAGAGCTATAAGGAGAAGACAAGTCTCATTTACCTCCTAGGACAGAGGAAAATGGGGTCTGCACACTGTCATTTCCCCTATGGGTATCTACAGGACTATGACTAGAGCCACAGGAGATTCAAAGTCTGTGGCATCATATTATTTTTCTGTTTCTACTGAAAATGAACTAGCTGTCTCTGAGGGACAGCACTTTGCATCCTGATCAACACTTTTGCTTAGCAAACTGCAAAGAGAATTTAGCTCCATTGCTAAAGAGACCCATTAATTGGGGTTTTTATTATGGAATTCAATTAATATTTGTATTACTTGTATCATACCACAGACATACTAAAGCATTATAAATGACAACTGCTCTGTAACTTGTTTAGGGTCATTTGTTTATTATAGCAATAAAGAATAAACAACTTCTGTATTACTAGTTATAAAGATTTCTTGGGTACATATAGGATTCATTAGAATACAGCATCATTTGTTGTGAACTATTAAAATACTAGATAGAAAGATCCCAAAGCATGTGGCTGACTTGAATCTCGCCTGTCATGCTGTAACTCCACTGAATGGCACAAAGAGATTCCTTCTTTTTCTGACAAGCCCTACATAGCTACAGCACCAGGCCCACAGTGGTGCTAGCTGGTGGAGGGAGGAAGTGTTGATGTGCAAAACAAGTCCAGCCCAACACGCACCCACAAAGTGCCAGGAGTGCCACAGTGGCCGTCCAGAACTGGCTCCTGCAAGTGCCAGCCTGCAAATGCAGGATCCCGTTCTGTTCGCTTAGAAGGGACAGGTTGCATCAGCTGTGCTGGGTTTGGAGCACATCATCACGGCAGGTGTGAAGGATTGCTAGCTGGGGTCAGCGCCCTGGCCCACGTTGCCTTGTAGCTTTGGCCAGGGCTGTGTTGATAGGATGGGAGGGCTGCAGTGTCTCTTTGATGTACATTAGCAAGTGTGGTGTCATTGTGTGAAGGACAGCAACAGCATTCTTTACTGTCGAGCAAAACAGGAGAAAGTATTGCTGTACTGAGGGTTTTTGAAGATGTATTGATGTGCTGAAGAAGACACAGAGACTTAGAGCCTGTAGCCTTTTGGGGTTTACCTTCTGGAGACAGGTGAGAGCTAAAAATCATCCTAAGCAATATGGTCTGGTTTCAAATACTTTTCTCATTACTTCTTACCTTACAGCTGCCCCGAGACATTTATAGGTTTTGAGTTCAGGTTTCTATGCTCTGTTAAGTTCTTCCTGTCTCTTTTTTTTTTTTTTCCTTTTCTTTTTATCTCCTTTTTTTTTTTTCTTTTTTGGCCCCTGATCTAAAGAAAGTTAGAGAGGGTGGAGGTGGGGAGGAGACGGGACAGAATTCTGTTTCACAGTTGTTCCTTTATTTTACAAGTTAAAGCTCACAAAAGAAACATGAATGTGACTCCATCTTGTAAGCATCTGTACTACCACTACCAACCCATGGATCAAAAGATTATTTGAGGAAATAGCTAGACCTTTTTTCTATGTATTTTAGGTCTACCTTCTTCCTTTCATTTTATTTTAAAACAAAATTAAGGACACTCCAACATGTTGCCCATAAGAGTTCTGTTACAGGTAATTAAATGTAAGTTTACACATTTAATCTACTTTTAAGAGCAAGAGAGACTGGTAAATGACCCAGTTAAGGAAAGTACTCAGCCTAATTGGATGTAACGATTGCTTGCTGGTGTTTATTACTGTACTAAGAGTAGACATGTAGTCTGTGATTCTAATTTGGTTTAGAGACAGACCTGTAGTATTTGCACCTATCATCGGAGTTCGATTGTTTCTGCTAACATTGTGAAATAGGCTTGTATTCATTTGGGAGCTTAAGAGTATTAGAATGGAAGGAGCACTGGGTTTTTTCAGTTACTATTGCTGTCCAGTTATTATCTCTGCAGACTGTTTTACCTACAATAATATGTTATACTGGATATGCTAGCATATATTTTTGCCTAGGAAATTAGAGATTTCACCTCTTTATATATGTAATGTGAGAGATTAACAAGAACTAAATTTACCAATGAGCTGTATCCTTCTGACTTACCTGTGAACTTACCTTGTCTTCGGCCTATGCAGTCACATTAATGTCTGGGTTTGATTATTTCTATGTCATTTTGAAAGAGTTGAGTTCCTGACAAATGTAAAGTCACTGGAAGTTGAATCAAAGACCCAAAATTTTAGGTTTCATTAATGCTTATTTCTAAAATTTCCCTAATTGTCGACACCTTGTTGCAATTTGCACTCACAATTTTGGGCTTCCAGGAAATTATATCCAAGTGGAGTATGTTGTATCATAGAAGATATTTGTTACATAAAAGTAGAACCCTGGATTTTATGCCCAGAGCAGCAGCACTTGGACTTCAAAACACTTATGTAATTATTCTTTATTTCCTAAGCTCTCAGAATGATGAATGAAATCAGAACTGACTTTGAAAAGCAAGGCCACTGACGACCGGTGCACTTAGCCAAGGTGTCTCAGTGTCCGCTATGATGGATTTGGGAGTTTTACAGCATAATGGATCAAAAATAAAGTTAAAGCAATATTAAATTGACAAAAAAAAAAAAAAGGATATTCAGAATGGAGACTTCTGCTTCATCGTGATTCATCTTGTTGTGTTTAGTTGCTACAAAACACAGATCAGTAAGTGAAATTAGCTCTTTTGGTTCTATTACACAGACATAGCAATGTAATTTAATGGCAGCTTTAATTCTAACTTACTTCATTTATTGTAAAGGAAAGGGAAAAAAACCCCAAACCTCAGTATTCTTTTGTTGATCTTACAGTATATATTATTGTCAGCTGTAGTTTTGTTGATTCTACTATGCTAGAAGTTCTCCTAAGGTTAAAGAAAGATAATCTGCCTATTGGATATGTGCAGATGATAATATTTTGTAATTCAGTATGTGCTCCAAAGCCATGCTGGCTCCTTCTTAAACTTCGGTACTTCAAAATATGATATTATTGCTCTGCTTGAAAATATGTAGGAAGTTGCAGAAAGAAAATGTATTACCCAGGTAGACATTGAAAACTGTGACCAGAAGAAAAAATTAAAAAAAATTGTACACAGGAAAACTTTCCTAATATATTTGGGATTTTAGACTAATTCAGTTACTTACAATTATATCTACTACAGAAAGGATAAAATAGGAGCTCCTACTGCAATACTTACCTGCACATACTAGAGGGAGCTGAGGGAGGGAGTCAAGACAGAGGAAAAGAAAGGGAAAAGATGATTATGAGAACTTTCATTTGTGCTAGTTTGCTTGAACAGAATCTTATTTGATGCCATACCCCATTTACAGCTTTCAAAATACAGTGTGCACTATTCACTCTGTGTGCCCAAACACAGACATTTGTATGCGTATGCAGTTGTCTGCTGTGCATTTAACATGGAACATCTGTGTGTGCCCATGCACACTTGGGAAGGAGCAGGTTAGTTTATTACAATGTGTCTTCAACAGACTTAGCACATTGTTCATTGTTTTAGTATTATCTAGAGCAAATCAATATACCTTCTTGTGAAATGGATGAATACATTCTGCTTGTCTGGCAGAGTTTAATGTAAGACCTCTTTCATGATTTCCAATTCAAATGAATGCTGTTAAAATTACTAAAAAACATTGCTCTTGAAGACTTATCTTAAGAGCACAACACAGCATTGAAGCACATTTCTAAATAGCTTTCTTAACAGAGTAGAGAGTAGGATGCCCTGAGAACTGACTGAAACCTGTTCTTTAATTGGAATATTCATCTTATGTTTTTCATTACCCTTTTTCCTTTGCCTCTCATGGATGGTTGTTGCTAATGCTCCCCTCCCCTCCTGGTGGGCCAGCCAACAGTTCCCTCTGGAGGCAGCATCATTATATCTGCCTGGTTCACTTAGTAGCAGATGGTGAAGAGCAGTAGAGCTGATACACTGCATTTCACAGAAACCAGGATCCTTCTGGTACCTCTGCAGCATACGCAGACTTGCCTGATTTGAGACTGTGAATTCTTTATATGCCTTCCAAACTAGGTTTCCTTGTTTGCTACTGTGTATGTCAGTGTAAGAGTGATTTTTATGGTCTGCTCTGTTGCTGGACAGTGAAGAAACTACTCATCTCCAGGTTTCAGCTACTGGAAGCTCTGTTTTCCATTTTATTTCTATTTTTACCAAAAATTAAAAGAAAACAGCTCTGATGGTTTTTCTTTTCACTGGTTGACAGGCTTTTCTTCCCCCTCCCCTTTTTGTAATTCCTGCTGTCTGCCAAAGGACAATCTGTTTGCTCTGAGACAGTTTAATGCATACTGACTACCAGAGGCAGAACTTCCATTGGCTCTGTTACAGGGGTAATTTACACTTTAACAAGGTATTGTGACAAGGTGGTAATTATATTTTTATCACGTCATTATGACATTACCACCTGGAAAGCCATAGCTGATTAATTAGTGGCATATATTAAATTTATAACCCTGGAACTCTACAGTTATCATACCTAAGTGGTGTAATTATGCTGAACTGTGGTGTGGCAGTGAATTGGAGGTGAAGATGCTGAGTATCCACCTATTGCAATACATTTAATGAGTGCCAGTAGAGGGCAGGGAGCTGAAGGAAATAGTTGGGGTTTTTGAAATAAATATTAAGGAAGAGAGTGAAATCATTGAAATCTTGAAACCAAATCCAGTCAAATGGCAAGTTCCAAGGCTTCTTACATATATGGTTTCTTTTAAAAGGTGTAATTTGAAAGCACTTTGATTTACACTTGCTTTTGCTTCTTATTTCACAGTTTTCTTTCAGGTAATTCACATCAATTGTGGTTTTAACAATGCAGCAGTTTCTGTTGAT
Source organism: Pyrgilauda ruficollis (assembly GCF_017590135.1). Classification (NCBI taxonomy): domain Eukaryota; kingdom Metazoa; phylum Chordata; class Aves; order Passeriformes; family Passeridae; genus Pyrgilauda; species Pyrgilauda ruficollis. The sequence goes on along the minus strand of NW_024509210.1, from coordinate 11,232,951 downwards.
GTTTTGGAGGCTTGTACTGGCCATTCTGGAGGCTATCTCACCTTGCTGAAACTAGTAGAAAGCACTGGTTTTGGCAGGACAGGTTTTTCTGACTTTTGTCCATATGCCCAGGTCTTTTATGGTGTTCCTTCTGATGTAATTTATTTCTTTTACTCTTTTCCTTACTCTTTTTCTCTTGTCCTTAGTATTAGGAGGTAGAGGAAATAAATTAGGCTGGAAGTAAATAATGAAAATGCCCACAACTTATGGTTTGTTTGAATGTATTCCCATATTCCCACAAAATAAATACAGACAGAAATATAAACCAAATCTATTTTTACCCAAATTGTCATGCTAAAGGTCATAGTTTTGAATTGTTTTGATTTTCCCTGTTTGTTGTGCATTTCAAAGTCAGATTCCCAAGTAACTCATGTTTTATTCTTCCCTTTCTCTACAGAAAATGAAGTGACTACTTTCCCTGTGTTGGTGAGTGATCAGAGTGAAATTGTGGATACCAATGGAGCTGGAGATGCATTTGTTGGAGGTATTTCTTACTTCTCTCTGTTGTTTTGAGATTATCTTATTATTCTCTCTATATAAAATCTACTGTTTTTTCATTCACCAGTCCTTCAGAACAAGCTTCATTCTTTTACAGCTTTTCTCTGCATCATATAAAAGTTATATGATTTAATTAAGTTCTGACTTGCAAAGGGAAAGTGTGTTCTATTACTTCAAAAATAATATGCCATTATGCTGTACTCTGGTCGTTTTCGTGAGATTAATTGTATCTGTCAGACTGTTGCATAAACAAGCTGCATCAAGTACTATATAGTGTACAGAAATCCCTCCTGGCTTAAATGTTAACACATTGTTGTTCTTTAAAACAGGTTGTAGTGAATATTAAACAGTATGATAATAAGTGAGCATAATGTCTCTGATCATGTAAATTTCGGTAGAACATCTGCTTCCGATACAATTATTTGGACATCAGAAAAGAACGCAAAGGGTTAATTTGTTAAAACAAACCCTGAAAATATCTGGCATTGCTTAATATCCATTTGCAAACTTACTATTTTTTTTGGCGCAAGCTCTAAGGAAAAAAGAGGATGTTATGTCTGTGCCTGTTTAAAAAAATTATTCTATATAAGCCAAAACTCAATCTAATCCAAGATTTCTGTCATTCATTGTAACCTTCATCCATGTAGTTCTGTGATGCACTACTGCATCCTGAAGGCTCCAATATCCAGTCTGTAGTAGCTGTAAGGAGCTCCATTAGTCACTAATTTACTGGAAATATTACAAAGAGACTTTATAAATAGAATTGCAGGGCTCACTCTTGTAGCTATGAAGGGGATAGCAAGCAGCGTGTTACCAAATTAAAGCTTCAGAATTCTGTCCCACTTCAAGACAATATTCAACATAAGCTTAATCTTAAGCACATGAGTAATTCCATCCTTACTTAATACAGCATTTAAACCAAAGATATATGTTCAGTATATACTTAAATCTGTCTGAGAATAGGAATGTTTTTACTCATTACTTCAGTGCTTTCATGAATCAAAAAGGACAGAAATAGAGGGAAACACGTTAGGTCATATTATTCATACACCTTTCAGGGCATGCTTGTCACTGTCTATTGTTCCTAAATCACAAACAAGACTAAATTTGAACCAGTAGGTAACCGGGACTATAACATAAATAAGATCATCTTCAAGTGCTTGTCCTTGTATACATTTGCTCTGTTTATCAGCTGTGCCACAAAGCTGCTGCTCTTGTGAGGGAAGAGAAAAGAAGAGAGATTAGGTCTTGCCTATTTTGTTTTCATGTGTGTGCCATGTTTATCTCTGATTGTAGTTATTTTCCGTTCTTCAGTTTTAGGCCTCTTGAAATCAGGACTTTTGTTTTAATAATCCTAATTTTGTTCTTTCCTATGTTAGCTGCAGGAAGACTATTGCAACTAAATGAGAGCTTTAAGAACTGGTTTATAATATAATAGATCAAATTTAAAAATTGAACTCTAAAAAGCCTTCCTCTCTAAGTTACATCCTTTTCCCTGGTACAGTCATAGCTACTGGTTTTCTGTAGAAGGGCTAAAACATTTACTTTAATCAGAATATCCTGAATGGAAAGGCTGATATAAACCAGACCAATCTCTATTCCAAGCTACTGCCTTCCACCAGCAGTGTAAGGAGTTGGGGCACATCCTGTCAGGTTGGTCTTGGATCAATTGTGAGATTGCTTTCTCAAAGGGGAAAAATGATGAGGACAATGCTCAGCTGTGGAAGAGAGGGATAAAGGGACATATTCTAAAATATTAACTCTCCCTTATCATTCTAAGTGTTAAGATACAGCAAGATCCTGTATATTTGGGATAATCTTAACAAAAGTCCTGTATCACAGCTTATGGATGTGTATTATCTTCAGTTGCCCCACAAACATCTGAGGCATCAGATGCCTTTTCATTGGGCCACAAGTGCAATGCAGTCCAGTGCATTGTACAGTTCTCCCTCACTGTCAGGGAAAGGACCACAGCCGGTTTTCCCTCTGTAAGGGAAGTCAGCTCAGCCATGGCTAATCTGTCTGAGCTGTCCTTGCAGTTAGACACTTACCTGAGCATCGGTGTGTGAGCTCAGCCTCTTGTTGCACCATCCTTCTCTCTCCTGTGACTCAAAGCAACATGAGCTTTACAATATCTATCCAGAGTTCTTCCATTGGCTTCTGGGATATCTCAGGTCTCCTCTGGCACTCCATAAATAGTAAATTGATCATTTATTCTCCTCAGAAAATAGATTTTCCTGAGTTTAGTCCAGATGGGAGAATTGGGACTCATAACAGTCTAGATACACAGCTGATTCTAGTCTTATGTGTACTGTGGTCTCCTTCTTCAAGGGGTCACTTAATTTTCCTTCCCATATGTAGGAAATAGGATACTGGACTGGATAGGCTTTGATTTGGTCTGTGTTTCATTTGAGGGAAATATGTGTATTTTATCTGTGGCATACTTGTCGTGTGTTTTCAAACTGTGTATTTGGAGCGCATTTGGAGAAGTTCTTGAATGTCTCCTTAGCAGCAAGCCCTGTGCAGTAGTGTAGGTAATACTGCCCAACATACATATCTTCTAGCATTGGGTCTAGCACTGAGCCAGCTGCAGTGTTACTGTCCTGACAGAATTTTTACAACAGGAAAGTTATATTCTCTTCAGTGCTTTTCTGCTTCTTTCTTTGATTGAGGTTTTTATCAGTTGTTACTACTTAGGCAACTATACATGTAATGTTTTGATTTCAGAGTCCTTGTAGTAAAATGTTTCAAAATTAATCTCTTAACTAAAAATTCACTCAATGTGACAATATCCCCTCCTGGAAACCTAGTTATTTCATTCAAGCAGCAGAGAACAAGACTCCCATGGCAAAGTTTCCTGTACTTCTCTGGAACCAGTATATTAACATGACTGAACAGTGTTTTTTCTGGAACAGGTGTCTTGGCTGAGAGGGGAACGTGGGATATAATGAGAACTAAACCCCATCATACAAGATTTATTTTGCATTAGGAGGTCAGGTTTGTTAGACTCTATCATATTTTGAAAGATCTTTTACAGAGGCACTCTCTTCCAGAGGTATAACTCACAGATCATAGGGAAATTCCTTTTCAATAATTATGCCAACTTGGCAAATCACCCCTCATATGTTTATCCATGTAAAACTGAAAAAAAGAAAACTGTGTGGTTGTTTTTCACTAGAACCAGTCTAACTACTGGTTAACTCTTGAGACCTTAAAGTCAAGACAAGGTTTAAAGACAAAGTTTCTGGGCACTTGTAACTCTGTGAGTTGATTCAGGAGTTCAGCCTCCAAGGAGAACTAGCTCACCCCAACAGCTAGCAGCAAGAAATAAACCACATTCTTCAGCTGAAATGTGGTTTTATTAAGTTGGCACCAGGAATATCTCTGAATTTCTTAGCTCTTACTGCAGGCATCAAGTCATCTGCCACTCAGGCTGGTACAGTGCATGAATAAGAAACTGGGTTTTAAAATTGCTACGGGTATCTTTATGCTAAAATCACCTCTCTAAACAACAATAATACAATTCTGCTTTTATTGCTTACCAGCAACACTGCTACCCTTTACAAGTTTAAGCAATAATGGTTTACTTTGTAGCATCTCAGCACCTCTTGTGGTTTTCCAGAGTACCGCAGATACTTGCTTATAAATCTCTAAAATACCCATAAATTAAAGTTGCAATTCCACCTCCAGATTCTTATGACATTGAAAAATCACTTGAGCTTTGCTGACATGGCTTATGCCACAAGAGTCTTCTTAATGGAATTACAGCCTTAGTTTGTAGAGTTTGGGGAGCTCATTAAATTAACATTTTTTTATTACTAGTCAGCCCCAGTTTGAACCATTGCAGTAATGGTAATCAAAGCATACTTAATGGCAATAAATATGAACAGTTTGACCATCGTATGCTTTCCTTTATGCCATCCTGCTCTCTTCAGCCAGAGTAGGCTTGCCTTCTGTTTGAAGTCCCCTTTGTCATTGCCACCGTAACTAATGAAAACAATAAGCATCTGTTCTGATAGTTGCTGCCATTGTTCCCTGCAAAAGCTCTCCCCTAGAATCTGTCTAGTCACTGGAACTGAGTACAGAGTTCATAACAAATGAATAGGAGAAGGTGTAAAATCGATGTTTCTTCAGGTTCCATCAATATAAATATATTGACCTAATAATCTGCTATGATTTAGTCATACACTACATGGAAAGTACTAGAGTATGAAATGGAACCACAAATCATTTTCAAGTAGCATGATAAGGCAGTGACAGAATGATCGCAGCAAGTGTGTATTACTTATCACCATGCTATAGAGATGTTATACCATTCTCAAGGAAAAGGAATCCCAGGGTAGAAGGAGCTCTTCATTAAGCATTGTACAGCGACAGATAGGAGCTGATAGCAATTTGCCTCTGTCAGTATCAAAGGGGAGGTCAATGGCTCAAACCACCTGTCAATTTGAAAATGGCATTGGCAGCTTTCATGTGCTGGGCAATCTCATAAAGCTGCTAGCTACAGTTTGAAAGCTACAGTCACAATTTTTTGGTGCACGTTCTTCCAGAATAAGCAGTTCTCTCCCTTTCTCTTTCTTGTGAATCCCAGCATGAGCCTTATGAGATGGTCAACTCCTGTCTCAGCTACAGAGAACTACTCTGATAGAGATAGGGAAAGCAGCAAAAGAGGAGTCATCCTCTTTTATGTGTCCTTGTGTGAGTGGGCCTCATGGCATCCTTATCTCCTCTTTAGGAACCACAGGGTTTACTGAAGATACTTCCCTCTTTCTGGTTCTGTTTGAGCCAAACTGTCTCAGTAAAGCCATTTCCTCATCTTTAATAGAGAGGTTAATTCCAAGCATTATTTTTCCGTCTCAATCTAAATGTCTCTACAAATTAAATAAAGACCTTAGACTTGTAGGAGTTTGCCTAAAGGTTCTCACACTGTTCAAATTTTAGCCTCTGTTCATGAGGTAAATGCAAATGATTTTCAATAGAGTGACGTCCAGCTTTGATTTCAGAACTAAGTAATATTTGATATACTTCTGCATTATTGAAATACTATATTTCGTGTGAAATGGTCTTTGAATATATTATGCATATACCTGTATGTGTATCTATAAAACCACAGTACAAGAAATAAAAAGGTTCACAAAGAATACAGAGTGCACAGAATAATTGGTCATCATTACTCCTCTATTTTTAAGTGTTCGATTCAGAAACCTCTTTTAATAAAGGTCTGGTTCTGTTTTCTGAACATACTAGATTTGCTTTGGAATACCTTGGCTGAAGCTGGTGGATTTAGACAAGTGTAATATTGATAAAAATGGAAACATAATTAAAACCAGAATAATAATTCTTATGCTGTTGCTGTGTAGCCCCCATCATTTATGGAAGGAATCCAGTGATTTTTAAAATTTTAAAAATCATCTGGATGGGATTTGACATCATCAGAGCTGACCCTGTCTTAAGCCAGGGACTGGTGCAAGTGACCTAAAGAGGTCCCTTCCCACCTAAATTGTGTTATGGTCCTCTGAATTTTAATCCTGTTGGTATTAAGTTCCCAGGTGCCAGTTCCTGCTCCTCTGGAAATCCAGACTCAGTCATCTTCAGAGGGCAATGTTGGTGACTCCAGAGTAGGAGCTGACCAAATTAAAAAATGAAGCTCAAAGAGTGGGAATTCCATATTGCAATAAATCTGTTCTAGGCCAAAGGGGGACTGTACTCATGACTCTGTCTAATAAGTCTCTTATGTATTTCTTGTGCAAGCATTGTGGGGATAGAGGCATGTGCACATGTGAGAAATGAAATAAGCTCTTATGAATAGCTCCTATATGGCTATTCCAGGAGTGCTAAACATGCAAAAAGATCTGATAATGCCTTCAGCAGAGACAGATTTGAATGGCTTTTCAGAACACTAAATTATCAGTAAGCTTGTGACTATATTAAAAAGAAAGGTGCTTAATGGATTTCTAGGGCTCTTGAAGACTGGGAAAGAATTTGTTTACACTAATAATGAATATTTCTCTTATTTGTTGTATTTTCCTCTCTGTATAAATCTATGCTGTAAGGGCTGCTCTCCCTCCAGTATTCACTGCCTCTGGAATATTCTAGATTTGTTGAAATAGGAATACAAGGAGCTAGGAACCATTCTTTACTGAACAGCAGGAGAGTGATATCAGAAGCTACTCCATCCACTTATAGCGGTCTTTAATTTTTATAAGATTTTTATACTTGTGTAAAATACCTTGGGAAGTTGCCATCATTTTTTAATCACATTTAATAGAAGAAAATGCAGTGGACAAAATGTCACTGCTGTGAAGTACTCCCTCCTGATAACACCAGAGCTCTGAGATGCAGAGCTACTTGCCAGCTGGGAGCAAGGGATATTTTTTGTGGTGATATCAATTAAATGCATGTGTGCATGTAACTTGTAATGGCTGATATTTGCTACAAAATTTATCTTCACCAGCAAAGAGAGAGGGGATACTACTTTGAATCATTCTGGCTTTTCTTTGAAGTAAAGATAACTGTTGTAACAGAAAGCAGCACTCTCTTAGTTTTCGTTTGTACGGCCTTGGTGGCTAATTGCCTCTGAGCAATCCTGTTGTTACTGAGATCATGGTGGGTGAGATAGGAAGCTTTGAAATAAAAATACTTAGTGTCATCAGCACTTTGACTGACAGCCCATTTTGCCCATCTTTACTACTCCTGGTTTATAAACAGCATACAGGAGTATAATAGCTGAGCTGCAGAGAGGGCATCAATCTTTGCTTGCTAGGGGATAACCTGTCAACATGTCCATGACTTACCACCCCTGCGTTCTGATGGCATTCGGAACTCTGTCAGATAAACATCCCACAGAAACCCAGGCTATTAGATCACCACGTTATCTCTGTAACTGACCTTCTACAAACTAGAAAATCACCAGATTATATGCTCCCAGTTGATTTTTTTCTCAGTCTTAGCTAGAGGCACATAATTATTTTGATCAATAGTGTAGCCAGTTGCTAGTAATTTCAACGTTAGTATTGGCACATTTTTGAAATTTGCCACAGTTTGAATTGCAGCTACTTAAAACCATAAAATAGATATCACTCAGAAAAAACATGAGATATTTCTGTTTTCTTTTTAATTCCCTACTTCTTTGTTTACCATTTTCCATTCCAAATTATTTCTTTGGAAATAATACCCTCTTCTGTGCTGATATTATACACAAACCTGTTTGCATGTGTTGTTCAAGTATAATTGTGATTATACTGTTTTCATTGTTTTAATTGCTACCCTTCTCTTGGTCTCTAACTGTTCCTCCTAATTTCATTACATATGTATTCTTGTAATACAGTAATGTAAATATAGTATTTCACACTTTCACCTGTTCCATTTAAAGGCAATCTAGAAAAAGTCATAGTAGAATAAAAGTAAGGCATAACATAGTATACTTGCTGTCATTTCTTAAATAACATGTAGGAGCAAAATATCCACTTAAAAAGATCAGCGTGTGGAATTAAAACACCCTCAGAAGTTTCTAATTAGAGTGAAGCAGGACTTGATTCCTTTAGCCTCTGTGTCTCTCCTCCTGTCAGTGACATTGTCAGTGTTAAGGGAGCCTCAGTACACAGCAGAGGATTAATATTTTGCAAAATTGCTTTTTAAAAGGCCTAATTTACCTCACCATAAATTCAGTGACATTCTGGACAGGTTTTGTGAAAAATAAACGTCAAATAGGTTGTGTACACTTTAAAAAACAAACCTACTCTGTTAAAAATAGATTTTCAAAACCAATTACAAAGTTCCAATTTTTGCTGTAATAGCTATGGGACAATTACAAATTGGCTTAACGCCTCAAAGCAAGTCATCACCGTTTAAAATACTTTGTCATGCCTACTATGCCTACCCTCATAACATTTCATTTTATGTTAATGTGTCATGTGTTAGAAAATCATGTAATGATAAAGAAAATGTTCATGTGGAAGGTTAGAAATTACTTTAATGAGTTACTATTACCTTGCTTGCAGACTGTTGGCAATATTTTTGTGTTATTTTAATGTATTCTGAATAGAGACAGAGGCACTCGTCAGATTGGATCATCAAGAACATTCCCCTGGGAATCAGGGCAGGATATAGTCCCCTAAGAAATGATGTGTCAGATTTAGCTGATGCTATATTCGCAGGAGATAAAACACCACAGAATGAAATACAAAAACACACTGAAATATATTGTCTGTTTGACATCTAACATGCCTCAGTGGGTGCTAAGGGCATGGACACGATGACCATAAGGACACTTCTCAGGCCATGATGTTCACAAGCTGGGTCCTCTCCCACTTACAGCTCCTCTGTTATATAACAGCATGGTAAAGTCTCCCAGAATTTGTTCACTTCCCCCACACTGCAATGGGCTCATACTTGAAGTGGGAAGATGGCAAGATTGCAGTAAAAAGGAATTAGAAGAAAAAACGTGGTCCCAGTTAAAAGCAGTGGTAGTAGCAGTGCGTGTAGGTTGATTTGACACTGATCTCTGACCTGGTGGAAAGGGACGTTACTGTTATTGGTGATCAGTAAATTTTTGCTATCAATCCAGAACTGTAACAGATATTTAAAGAGGCAAAAGATATTAAGTGTCACTGTACTAAAATAGGAGCATTATGAATATAATGCTAGGGTAGGCTCTTTCAGCCCACAAAAGTCAGGAAATTCACAGGCTGCCTGGCTCCCATATTCCCTCTGCACTGGGTGTTGCTTTCTGATTCTCTTTACAAACTGCTGGCTTGGCTGTGTGGAAGCACACCTGCAAATAAAACTCTCCTGGGATTCGTACATATGAATCTTGGCTATGAAGTAAAAGTCGTGCAACCTTTTTTGCACTTGAATATATGTTAAAAACTAAGTAGAGGATAGGACATATTATTCCATTTTATTGTCCTTAGAACTTCATTGTATCTATAGTAAATTAGTGCAGTTCTCTTCCTTTTATTCCAAGCAGTAGATGTAATAATTGGTTCCATTTAGTGTCAATACAACAGACCTGGTTTGAGGCTCAGAAACTTTCCACAGGTACTAATAAAAGAAAGCTTATTTCACTCTTCTGTCTCAAAAATTTTGAAGAATTTTAGATTTTGCAGAACACTTCTAGGAAATGCTTTTAGGAAAAACAAAGATAAATATATAAATATCATCCTGGAAAGTATTTTTTTTTTCGAATAGAAAAGATACTTGCAATGAAAATACCTGTTTCTGGTTTGGCACATGCTGTGCCTTGGATACTCCTTGTAAGCTTGGAGGGGTTTTTTTTTTAATTAAATGTTTTCCCCTGGAGGCTGCCGGAGACAAGCCTAAGGCAACCAGATCCTGATCCTAAAGGAAATTTCCCAAAGCTCATCATGTGGACTCAAAAATGAAAAATAGGACCAAACCATGAGAAGTTATAACAGTGTTAGCATTTTCCTCTTTCACATTATTCTTGGAGCACATTATAGACTGAAATGGTTCTTTTCTTGGACAGTAAGATGCACTGGGGAATTTAACAGAGGCAATATGCAACAGGTTATAGAGTCCACTAAGAATGATTAATGCGGAAGGATGTCAGAGTATAAAATACTGCTTATATTTATAACAAAATATAACAAAGCTCCAGCTTTGAGCTATTCCCTCTCAGAAGGTGGACAGTATGCAGTCAAGGCACAGGGCAGTGATAGAAAATCTCACATCAATCTAAGTAGGCTTCACCTCAGGGTCTGTTTTCTCAATCTATGGCACAGCCTTCAGGAACAAACCACCACAGAGCTGCATACACCATTCCTACTTGAATGAAAACATCAGAGAAATGAGACTGCTGATTTTCCTTGGAGGGAGTCTCTGGTGGGCCTGAGCACATACAGGCCCTGGGAACTGTGATGACACCTTGTTCTCTGAGCTGCAGTGAGCTGGCCCGGTAGAGCCAAACAGTGGCAATCATGTGCAATCAATGCAATGAAATTATTCAGCCTTGAGTAACTGATTCCTAATGGAATAATAGGGGTGTAATGAAGTTTTATTTTTTTTTTTTAATTATCACAATTCTGCAGAAATCTTTCATTAACATTTTCCACATGTAGTGCTTTAAAGCTTTAGACACTGCGTGTTTTTTTTTTTGTTTTGTGTATTCAACACCTCCTCTCCGTTCCAGGAAAAGGCTGCTAAACTGAAAACACTCCTTTCACTTATTCATAGTTGTCTAGTAAATGCAAAGTTGTATTATTTGCATGTGTCCATAAATGACTGTATAACCTCAGACTGAGAAATATGTACACCCATCTGAGTGATCCTTACAGAAACTCAATGCACTGAAAATGTATCCATAAATAAGAAGAAAACAAGAGGGATAGGCATAGCGATACCAATATCACTGCATTTCTTAAAACGTGCTTGGTTTGGTATTCATGCTGCTGATTATTAAATAAGAAGTTTCTTGTACAAAGGCAGTGAAATGCTTTTAGCACGTGACCATTTTATAAGTAAAGTAAATACAGACTTCTGAAACATTTTAGTCGTGATCTCATGGTTTTGTCATTCTCTGGAAGTAAAAATATTGACATTTACCAAGCTGTTTGTTCCAGCTTTCTGGTCTCCTGCAGTTTATTTATATAACAACCTTATCGATGAGCCTCTTACTCAGCTCTCTAGGTTTAACTGAGTTGAGTCGATTTGCTACCACAGCTTCAAGTCGCTGTTACAGAACAAGCAAGACATCCTAATAAAGCTGTAAACGTGTTTACTCAAACATGGTATTGATTTTACTTGGAGAGGGAGAAGCTAGTGCTTAGCATGGTGTCAGGGAGGATGAATTTAACTGCAGTTTTTCATTGTCATCTGTCATGGTTGTGAAACACTAAGTGAAGCCACAAGAGGATAATTAGAATTGCCAGAAATTTAGCCCCTAAAATCAGTTAACCACTTGAGATTTTTGTAGTTTAATTAGTTTTTATTAAAACTTTCCTCCAGTGGTATAGTCAGGAAGGATTTTCTAGTGTTCTTTCCAGTGAGAGATTTCAAGGTTGCCACTTGTTAGATATACATCTTAAATGACCATTTTTACGGAAGGGTTGGTAACCTTTTTTCTCTCAATTGTAATTAGCCTGGCACTACAGTTCTCTATAAGCACAGAGCCATTTCATTTAAAGGAGAGAAAAAGGCACATGTTTCTATGCATGTACATTTGTAGTTAATAACATATATATGCATGTATGGCATCATTTTTACAATAAATTGAGAGAAAGTGTTATAAGTGCTTAAAGGTTGAAAGAAATATAGAGTCTTTGAAGACGCTTACATTTAATTTGTCTTATATACTGTAAGTCTGATGTGTCAGACCACAGTGCCAAAAGACATGAAAACAGAAGCCAAATCCCACCCTTAATCAAAAACGTTTCCATTTAGAATAGCCAACATTTGGTTTGATAGCAATGGGCAGGGCCTCTGGCTTACCACAGTTCTTGGCTGTAATATCCACCATCTGCCACAAAATTAAAAAAGGAGAAACCTCAGCATGTTGACGTACGGTCATTCAGTGACTATATTGCAGAATCCACTGATGCCAACATCTTTTACAAAATCTACGGTGGCTGGTTGGCTCTTGGCAGCAGCATTGCCAACCACCCGATTACTACTGACCAGGCTCATGCTACAACATTAGCCCTCTCCCACAGTGCTAAAAAACCTCAAAAAAAAAACCCCAATCATATCAGCCACAAGGCATTGACTGGGTAATGTTTCTTGAAAACTGCATCTTCCCACACTCCTGGCCTGGAAATCTAGTGGGATCACATAAAAATAGATGAGCGTCCCAGCAACTGTGATAAATTCTGTATATGAACAAGAGTGTGAAAAGGTGCTTGCAACTGTCCCCATGGGGAAATGACAGCATTTTTAAAAGTGCAGTTCACAAATTAGGCTGTAGAAATTTTAAATACAAAAAAGAGGAGTCAGCTAATCCTGGTCAGGATCCTTTTTGTGGCTGGGGCAGTTTTGATGGTGAATGGCCTGGCTAGCATAGGTTTTATACTTCAGGGCTCATCTGGAAGCAGAATTGTCTGGGAACATCACATAGCAAAAAGGTTTTGAGGGGCTCTGACGCAGGGTCAGCCTGTAATTGTTGATAATTGATGCATTTGATAATTGGATTTTTTCAGCTTTTCTCTCTTGCATTAAAAAAAAAAAATTTTGCCATGGGCATTTTATAAATGTTGGAAGTGTGAGAGAAACTGCAGAAAGACAAGTAGTGGGGAGCTGGGTGTCGGAGGCTATAAATGGATTTTCAGCCAGCATTAGTAATTAACAGTCATTAAAATTAATTTTCAAGTGTACAATTTGAAATGAAACATTTGGCTTCAATATGAGCTGTTTTTAAGTGTTGTTAAACCATTACTGGAGCAGACCAGAACTGTTTTAAATCTCCACTATTAGACTCCCACATTCCTGCCCAACTGCACTGGTTCTAAGTGTTCATTCAGAATTACCACTAATAATCTGGAAATAAAACTTTCAAAGAAATCACTGATTTCAGTGAAATTGCCTCTGAAATATCTGCTTTGCTAGAAAGTCAACTTGGCTCTCCTTTAATGATGTTAAGTTCTACTCAACTCTAAGGAGTAACAAAGTGAATACAGCACCTTTTGTGTCAGTCAGTGGACTGTCCCGCTGTGTCTTTTCAAACTTATGCTGACACCCCCAAAGAGATTTGAGCTGGTCTCAGCTGGGTCTGGCACCACTTCTGGCACTTGGCTTACAGGACTTTCCATTTGGTGGGGAGCACAAAAAGGAACAAAGCAACTTCACTTTTCCATCCTTCATTCTCTTTGTAGACCTTTGTAGACAGTTACAAACATTGTCTTTGAGATTATTTAATAAGGAAGCTGGAAGTAATAAAGATTAACTCTCAGTTATTTCAGGCACACTTTTCAAAGCAAAGTGATTCCAGAGTCCCTTTTTTTCTCCTGAGCAGAAAAGAAATAATTAAGGGCCAAAAATAGCTATTGGTGTGTTATAATCCCTTCTATCATCTGAGAATGCAAATACATTTTGTACCACTCCAAGGTTTAAGGCAACTTTTGAAGCAAAGTTGTCTTTTTTTCTAGGAAGATAAGTGGGATGAATTGGACCCAGTTCCAAAGAAGTTCTCACCATTAGTGGGTGCAAGGTGGTTACTTGGCTATCCATGCCTGTGAAGGACAAAAGGCATCCCAGTCTACTCTGAAAGCTTACCAAGATGGCTCATTACATCAAGGTGGCTTGCTAGACATTCTGCAACTGCATTTTCCCTTCCTCCACAAACAGTTGGCATGTTGGATAACGGGGCAGGAGGCAGACAGGAAAGCCTCGAGCTAGTGTGACAAGAATGATGCGCAAAGCTTGCAACGGCATCCACAACTCCAGCAGTGCAGAAATGCTGCTGCACAACAGCTGCAGCTAGAACACGGTAAACAATATTGCCTGAAGTTGTTTTGGTAAAATACTGAAGTGAGGCTGTCTGGTGTAGCCAAAGTTTATTGCTGCTTTCTGCACTCCGTTCCAGTGATAGCCAGGGACCAATTCAGACCACAAAGAAATGAAGTAGATGCTGAGCTACGTTAGTATGTGCTGGGATGATCTAGGTCTGTGATCCCACGCCTGTGATACAGGATCAGAGTTCAATCCTGCCCTTTTGGTCTCTGAAGTTGTAGGAGTGTGAAGTAAGTCTGAAGCCATGTTCACTTATCTTCTTGCATTTCCAATCATGGCACCTTAAGAGATTACAGCATTCAACTGCTTTTCATCTTCCCTCCGCTGCCCTGCTCGCTGGTTGGGCTGTTTGAGTGCTCACTAACCCACTTCAGTTTCAATCAGCTGTGTTAGCAAAGATCCCCTGCTCAACAGCTACTGTTTAAACTGATCTGGCTCCTTTTGACAGGGTATCAGGTTATACCAGCAGCAAAGCAGCTTGGTGAAAAACAGATGGGGGAGTAACTTCTTCAGCTGGAACTCAGATCTGAATCGATGCCTTGAGAGTATGACTCATGGGGTTTGCATCACTGTGCCTTATACACTGGGGGAGGCAAACTCTGAATTATATTCTGACCATGTTGCTTTTTACTGCATTAACTAAAAAGAACATTCTGTAGCTAAGGCAGCCAACCTGATAGAGCTTTTTGCTTCTCTGCTCAAACAACACTGCTTTCTGGTGTTCCCTCGGGGTCTGCTTTGCCAACTGCCTAGTCTTACTATGTGATGTAGTTCTGTTTGTGATATGTGTGTTTGTATTGTCATTCGATGCAGTATTGTGTCAGATACTGCTATTTCCATTTCATCTATGAAAAACATACCTTTTAAGAGAAACTCAACAGACAAGAGAATGGTTTGAGGGCAAACTCCCCAATGCAGTTTCTACATATGTCATATATGACAGCTGTACTTAATGTCATTTCTGCAACACTCTTAAATCACAGAGATCTCTCATTTCTGTCCCCAATTAGAACAAGATGTTTTTTTCACCTGACTCTGCTTTCACTTAAATCAAAATAAGCAAGTAGCTTCACTGAAGACAAAAGACTCATACTAACCTGAAACTACAATGAGCCTGGGAGGTGATGACAGTGTCAGTCTAGTTGGTATTAAAAAGTAATTCATGTTTTATGGTCCTTTGCTCTGTGGATTTTCTCATCTTCATGTATGTTTGATGCCTTGATCATAAATGTAGAGGATAGTTGTTCTTTCTTGTATAAACCTCGCTCTCTGAATTCATGCTCTGCACAAAACCTAGCCCCATGTTTGCCTTTGGAGACCTGCCCAGTGCATCTTCATACTTACTGAGTCAGAAATGGACTGTCTTAACAGCCTCATTTTACATATGGTTACAACTTGCTCTCAAGTTTTAACCACCCAGAAGCACACTGGCAAGCTCCTGCCTCCCAGGCAGTTTAAATTTAATGATTGACACCCTCCACATATCCAAGAAAGTTTCTCCTAAGAATGCATGTTAATTTAATGGAGAGCAGACCATTTTCATCTTGTTATTCAGAAACGATCTCATTTCTGCCAGGCATGCTGTTTGAATTTCTCAACTGTTACCCAACTATTGCAGCTGGACCATCCTGCCACAGTTGTGTTGTCTGTCATCCCTGACTGCCATCAGTGATAGTACTCACAGCACAATTTCTTCCTGTTTCAGATTCTTGTCTTCGTATATTGATAACTCCTGTCTTCTTTGCTTGTGCTTATGCACTTACCTTTTGTTGGTGAATGAGTCATTTTTTCCCAGCTAGCGTCAGTCAATATCTGTAAAATTCCAGCCAATACATGGTTCTCTAGAAAAGTATTTATGTCAGAAACATATGAGTTTTCTCCTTTTTTAACTAATGTGCTTACTCTCTATGGCCTCCCTATTCTAATAAAAAGTGTTTGATTTATCGATTTTCAGTTTCAAACTGTTCTCCAGTTTGGTGCAGTTTAGAGAAAACTGTGTATCAGTTAGGCTTCTTTTCACTATCAGTCAAGACCAAGAAGCCAAGATAGATATTGGTAATTGATGGAAACAGCTGTATTAATCTAACCTTATTTTTCTTGTTTCACATGATATTTAATCTCCAAAGAGAAGACATCATTGCACAGGATGAAATATTTTTATGATCTTCTGAAATTATGCTGTAGCGTATCACAAAACAAAATATTTAGAAACAGAGCACAGGTTAAATGACAGCATCACAGTACAATGTGGAACCTTTTCCCAATAGCAAACCAGATGAACAGAGAAAGTGAATATGAAAGCAAGCTAGCAAAACATATCAGCTTAGAATCAAAATTTGTAATATGTCAAAAGTTGGTACTTATGAGTTTTACACAGTACTTAGCAGAGACATGGTTTCAAGACTACATTTGTACTGTCAAGGCACAAAGCCTGAGCATGACAGAAACTTGAAATGGTGGATGAAATCTTTAAAAAGAACATCTTTCAGCTTGCTAGAATTCTGATTTTCTTGGGCAAGTCTCACCTTCCTTCTGCGATGGGACAAGGAAGAGAGATACATCTGAAACATATTAAAAACATATATATTCACAGGATAAAAGTGAATAAAATATTACCTCTAGAATGAGAGTGGAGTTTTAAATTATAAGATACTAAGTTTACTTCTCACATCTTGAAAGCCTCTTCCAAATTTAAAATACATATTTCACCTCTGCCATAAGTTCTGTCATGCTTTTGATCACAATAGCTTCAGCCAAGACAAAATGCTTCAGAAACGAGGGACTCAATCCATAAAATTTCTGATGCTGCTTGTACTAAACTTCTCCAAGTGCCTTTTTAGGACTGCCTACCTCTGTTCATTTAGGAGGTGCTCAGGTTTTCAAAGCACTCAGCTGCCAGTGATTCCTGAGTTTCCAGGCTGTGCAGGCTGTGGCAGCTGAAGCCACAGTTGTGTGCCCTGATTCTGAGAGGTGCCTGGTTCTCTGCAAAGTTTCCAGTTCAGGGGGGTATCTGCACAGGCTCAGGGGTCCCTACTGCTGCTGAAGTTTTAGATTAAATGTCCCATTATCAAAGGCAACAGATGTCATCTTTCCTCATCAGATAAAAATTTTTCACCTTCTTTGCACTGTGAGCACCTGTAACTCTGAATATAATGTTTCTCTATTACGTCTTTCTCTTTTTGGAGAAAATCTTGCACACAGTTGTGTTGGGGCTGTAGCTGTAGCCAGTAAGAGCAGAAGGGACTCTTTTCAGCAGGGAAAACTTCTTCTTTGTTTTTAAAATGTTCTTTGAGGAATCAGGGGTTATCTCTATAAAGAAGAGAGCAGGAATTCTGTTAAAATAAATTTGAGAACACTAATAATGATCAGTCTTGATAATCTTTAATTTACTGGAAGCTACCAAATGGAGACTTCACGAAGAAATAGCAGCACCACCACTCCAGCCCTGAAGTTCACTCAAGAGCAATTCTCAGTTGAAACTGGCCAGTCTGCAGGGGTACATACAGGCAGTACCTCAGTGCTTTGCCCTGTAACAAACTGATACACTCAAAAAACCAATCTGACCATTTTCTTCCTTCTCTTTCTCTCCCACTGTGTCCCATAGGCTTTCTGTCCCAGCTCGTCTACGACCGGCCGGTGACTGAGTGCATCCGGGCCGGACATTACGCAGCCAGCGTCATTATCAAGCGCTCAGGCTGCACCTTCCCAGAGAAGCCTGACTTCCACTGATAGTGGTGAATTGGAGGGATCAAGAGTAACTTCTGTGTTGCCATGGGATTGCTGCCTAAATTTTTCCTCCTTCCCTTTCCTTACCTTTCTAGTACCTGCATCAACGCTTCTGTACTTCTGTTCATTGTATTCTAAATATATATTTCTATGGTGTTTTCCATTTCATACATCTACCGCATCTCAGTAGTCTTAACTTTTGGGAACAGTGCTAAGTCAAGCTTATTATCTCATCCATCAGGAAAAAGTGTTCTATTTACACAGTTTCCAAGGAAGTCCCATTTAAATGACACTGCTGATTAACACCATTAAAATACTTCTGTTGAATTATCTAGTTTGTATCCAGCTGTGGCCAAATCCTATTCAACTTATGTGAAATCAACAGACCTGACTTTATTCATAACTTAACGTTATAAACAGGGAGTTCTATCTATCTAATAGAGTCAGATCTGTGTAAAGAGTGGTGTAAATGTCCCAGGAATTTCCATACATATTAGAGTGTACAAGATCTGGCCATCAGATAGTCCAGCTTCCATGAAAGTACATCACTGTTTTGTCAGTAATTTAAAGACCTGATCAACAGTTGTGATATCTTGCATTCAGCCATCTTGCACTGATGGCAGTAGCTTTGGGTCTGGCCACTTTTATCTCTCAGTACATCTCTAGGTCTATAGGTACAGTCACTTTTATCTATCAGGTGAGCTAGCAGATAGGTACTTTCAGTGATTTCAGGGCAGATGCATGAGTTGGTGATGAAAATAAACATACAGATAGGTCCTATCTCCTCCATGTGTGTTTTCTAGAGGCTGCATTAAGGTACACATAATGAAAATGAGGTACAGAAATATTTATGCAGGATATATTGACAGGATATGCCAAATGGAATCTCTGAAACGCACATTTTTAAACTTTTAATTTACTTTGGATAATAAAGCAATATGGTGGATTTTGTTTGTATTTACAGTATTCAAAAAGGTGATCTGACACTGCATTCATTACTTTGCTATGTAATTTGATACTGATAAATAAAAAATTGTCATACAGTAACTCCTGGTTTTGTTTTGTTATGTGTCTGTCTTTTTTCTGTGTATCCTACTGAAATGGGAACAAGACATGGATGCTTAACCCACAGTGCATGCTAAATCTCAATGTTTTATACATGACTTTCAGTGTCCAGGTGGGTGTTCATGGGTGATCTCAGCAGTAAGGAAGAGAAGGAACATCAGATTTGTGTTTGTACCACAGAAGAGATGAAAAATTAAAGGCTGAGGTTCACCAAAGAATGTTAAGTCAGTGCAGGGTTCACACTTTACTGCCCAGGATGGAACAAAGGACACACAGAGATTGAATGCTGTTACTGCTGTGTATCTATTGCAAAGAGCATGGGGAGGAATGAAGGCTGAGATCCCAATTCAAGTGAAATCCCAATTCCCTTGTTGATCGCTGTCCAGTCTGACACATTGGACAACAGGTTCTGTCATCTTGGAGATCACCTGGTGTGGGATTCCTGCAAGTGCATCAACCAGCGACTTCTGCAACTGCTCACGGGTGCGTGGAACTGCGGCGCCGCGAGCACGGGCACGGCTCGGTGAGTCCCTCCCCTCTGCGGGGCCTCTGGCTCACACTGGCTACCTGAGAAAGGCTTCATGCACAGCCCTTGTCTCTCTGCCAACGGGTACAGCTTTGTGCAAGTAAGACTGCTCTGGTTTCATCATAGTGCCACCCTCAAAAGAGCTTCAGGCTGTACATTTCTCATGTTCGAGCATAGGTGAGAGGAAGAGAAATTGATATGTTGGAGTGAAAATAGAATGGCAAACTAAAACTAAAAGTTTGCAATGTGCATGGTCTTCAGGCTTTATGGATTGATCAGAAGAATGTGATTTTTTTTTTACATTTCATAGTTAATTTCTAATTTCTTAACTTGATGTATCCATGTGATATGTTTTAATCAAGAAAAACTGACAGGCTGAAGATGGATGTGTTGCAGTCCCTGCTTTTAATATATGGTCACATATGCCACACCACTCTTACTGCATGGATTTGCCTGTCAGTAAGGAAAACCCCAATGGTTTGGTGGTTAAATTTGCTGTTCTTCTTGCTCTATGCCCATTACATTTTCCATTCCTTTTGAAACAACTTTACCAATGTCCTGGCCTGATAATTATGGCTGATTTAAGATGACTATAAATATGTAAACATTGCTTATCTTACCAAAGAAACTACAAGACACTTGTATACTGTGAAGAAAAGGAGGATATGTAAAGGCAAGTAGTTATAACATTGTGGAGTCCCTTCCTTCCTTCCTTCCTTCCTTCCTTCCTTCCTTCCTTCCTTCCTGCCTTCCTGCCTTCCTGCCTTCCTGCCTTCCTGCCTTCCTTCCTGCCTTCCCTCCCACTTTCCTCTATTCCCTGTTTTCAGTTCAGGATGTAAGAGAGTCAAGCCAGAGGTTCTGTTCTGAGCTTTTCCACTGATCTGTTCAGTGAGCTTGGGCTCCTGACATTTGGCTTTGGGTGTCAGTTACAAAGCATGGTTTGAAGCCAGTGGGAGCAGCTGAGGAATAAACTACTACCCCATTCATAGAAGGGCTTCAGAGTCTGACCTGCTCTATTTAGCCATTCATTATTTCTCCAATATCTGTCAATGGATATTTTTGGATGCTATATAGATACTTAGAAACATATTGCTAAATCACACTAAATAATTTCAGGTTGTGCTGTCAGATTGCCTGGCGATTTCATTCTGGAGTTTTTGCAGGATCTGTATTCCTTTCCTGCTTCTTGCTGCTGAAGGGGGGGTTTATCTATATAATGGAAAATGTTGTCACCCTTCATATTCTCTGTCACAAATAGTCTACCTCTTTCTTCCAGCTTATTCCACACAGAGAAAACTGGGCCTTCTGAAAAACATCATTGAAAGAGCTGTCTGCCAGTGATGTGTGCCACTTCTCAAATCCCAGATGGGATAACAGAAGTGTCTCTGTCACTGAACTTGAGCCATTATTCAAACACAGAATTTTACCTGGGTTACTGTCAGGAAAACAAATATTGGAAATCCACTTCCCACTAGCCAACAGCCAAAGCATCCCTTATAAAACTTTCCTTTTGCTGGAAATAGAACTGCATCTCCTGAGCCCAGCATTGGGCATTTTAGGCTTGTTTTGATACCAAGCGGGTAGCAATGCTGCTCAGACTAACAGGCAAGGAAACAGGCCCAGTATTCCGAAAGCCACATGCTAAACAGAATGATGAGCTGGGACTCAGGAAATAAAGGCTGTGCTTCTGTTTCTGCAGGTGAGCCACTGTGTAACTTCGGGCAAATCACTTTCCTCTCTCAATCTCTTTCTGTATGTAAAGATGATAAACTCAATTAGATGGTAAACTTGAGAAGTGAAAGTGGTAAGAATAATTCAAGTAGGGCAGTATCAGCCACATCTCTGCTTGTGTTCATTCCTTGTTTTCTGAATATTTGAATGCTCTGTTTTGTGTGTGAACTAATGTAGGGCTATTTGTTTACCCTTGAAAAATAGTGCTAGCTCTTACTACTTGTGTGAGGGTTAAGATAGGAGAGTCAAAGGAGGGGAAAGGGGAAGTAAAAAGCTTTACTTATATGAAAGTGAAATAAAATATGCTACATGAAAATGACAATAGGAATGCACACTGTTTTAAGATGACAAGTCTGGGAACAATCTTTAATTTAAAGGGTCTTATCCACAGTTTTCATAAAGAAATGTTAATTAAAAGTGTGATGACATGTTTGGGATTTAAAGGAAATCATTCTGCAAAGGATTTATAGCAATCACAGCTCCAGAGCATTAGGATTACAGATCCTTGTGCTGTTCCTTTTCAGTGATCATGTGATTGGCCTGCTGTTAAATATAGCTCCCATTTAGCGAATTGAGACAGGCATGGGAAAGGTAGGGAGAGTTTCCCTTTAACCAGCGGGATTTCAGAGGTGTTGGAGATTATACAATTCATTAGTTTTTACATAAGATCAAAGGGAAAGAGGAAGTCTTAATTTGGGCACCAACTGCTACTGTCTGAAAGTCTTGCAGATTAACTGAGAAGAGAACATGTGCAGTGCTAACTGCTTGTGTTAGAGCATGAGACTATTGTTTTATATCTCCCTAACTCATTGTTCTCTTCCCAGAGATAATTCTCACACTTAAGACCTTCAGAGATAGTTATGTCTATTGTGAATAGTTCAGCAACCAGCTGGCTCAGAGGTTATTGCCTAAGCATCTTTCCCTTGGTCTAATCCCCTGCAAGGTTTTTTTCTGGGCAGTGTTATTAATCTAAAATGACTGCTAACTGACTCCTGTGTCAAACATTATTCATTATGTGCTTTAAATGCTTCCTGCAGAGGCCAAAATAAATTTTGCTTTTTTAAAAGCGGACCACAAGGAGTGTCTATGTAGGATATTTGCTAAAAGATTAGACTCAAAATGGCAGTTTAGATGAGGAGGGGAAAAAATTGTCTTCAAAACAAAGCTCCATAATTTACTAGGGACTTACAAAATGGACAAACCTCAGTTACTAAAATACACTTTTCATATAAAATTATCTATAAGTTGCTCCTGTGAAATAAAACAGCCTTGCAGGGCATGAGAAATACTTTTATGAAGACATGGAATAAGTGACCTTTTTTGAAAATGAAGACCAAATAAGCAAAATTCTTAAAAACCAGTAATTCTTTTGTGTCTGGGGTTTTTTTCAGGTGTCACTGGTGTTGGCATAAAGCATGAGGGTTTTTTTGTGTCAGTGACACTGACGAGCCTTGCATGTGTAATGGCAGGATGGGAAGAGAGACGGATAGATTTGAATAGCAATAAGGTGGGTTTTCTTCTAGTGTGAAAAGAGCACGGGATTCATGTGTGCTGAGATGAAGTATAGCCTTGCTGCACAGTGCAAATATTTAATGCTGTTCTAACTACCCCCTGGTTATTGGAGTGTGACAGTTAATAGCTGTCAGCTGCCAAATGCAAAAGTTAAAATATGAAGCCAAGTCAAACTCAAAACCTGCAAATCATAAATGTGCTGTAGCTTAGCAGGCAGATCATCTCCAAAGTTGAGTCATGTCGACCTGAGCTGCCTCTCAAGTGAGAGAAGGATTGAGTGCATCTCCTCACTTTACCAGGTACTCACAGGCAAGTTTTGGCTGAGCTTTCTGCCTCCCAAGGCCCGAGTGACGTTTGTAAAGGAGGCTGAGTAAGGGCTGTAATGAAGAAAAGCAAAGCATTATCATTATTCTGGATCAAATATCTCAAGTCAGTGGTGCAGTGTAAATGCATTAAAAAATGGAAGAGCTCCTAAACTGAGTGTGAGAGAAATTGTGTGCTTAGAAAGCCTCCCTGTCTGTGGTGCCTTGGAGATGGTAACATTGGTGTAAAATATTGCCCTAAAAGAAGCATTACTGTGGAATAATAACAGCATATGAGAGAATATTTCAAGAAAAGTTCAGCTTGAAAGTCACCTCTCATTCTACCTATTATTTTTCTTATCCATGCTACAAGTAAGACTTCACTGTACTTAAAAATTGCTCTACTTGGAGCATACCTATTTTTTGGGTCCCTGGGAATAGTTATATTCCCTCATCCCCTCTATATTTGCTGGCTGTTCCTCTGTGGTGATAATTACCAAATGTATGTGATTAGAAGTCTATGCTGCTCTGGCTACATAGTGTTCCTCCAGAGAACAAGGCAGAGTTCAAACACACCTCCTGCCCCAGTTAGCTTTATAAAAAGAGTAGGTTTGGGGGTTTTTAAAAGCTGAGGCAGTTACTAATCACAATAGCTTTTTTCAAAAAATTAGATTGCTGTTAATCTGTGGATCAGTGAATTATAAATTAAATCATTGATCTAACTTTGGTATTCATTTCCAGAGATATTACTTATTTTGGGGTCTATTAATGGCACTCAAATAACTTGCAGAATTTCCAGGGTTCTTCTATCAGCCTCACACGGACAGACCTATTTTAGTCTGGCCTGTCCTAAAGCATAGCCAGCTGCTGTGGCTGTCTTGCAGGGGAAGGACAAAGCTTCCCTATTTGTCTCCCAAGGTCAGTACAATAACAAACACATTTTATGTCTGATAGTAAAAAGCATTTGTCAGTGCAACTTTTGCATTCTGTAAATGGTGACAGATTTCACAAGATGAACACTCTGCATTTAGGGAAGGCTGTGCTCCTGATACAGAATGTTTTGCATGTAACGTGAATACGTATGTAATATATTTCATTGCCTGAAATTAGCAGCAAAACAGCCTTTTGAGAGTTGATGTTTATTATGCACCACAACGTTTCAGGACAAAGCAAGAAACAAGATTTTAGCACATAACCCAGCAAATTCAGCTTGGGAAAGGAAGAAATTAATTTGGAATGACTTGTCATAGTGTGTTTACTATAGAAATTTATGCGAGCTCAGAAGTTAGCCCTTCTACCCTGCAGCAGCAGCAGCAGCAGCTTAAATTGGGCCATGGGAGTCTCACAGAATAGAAAGTTATTTGGGTTTCCCTGAGGCTCAGAGTTCTGCCCTAAGAAACCTTTGCACATTGTTGTTTCAAAGAAAAAAGATAATTGTGGTGTGCTTGGGTATTAACTTGCACACTATCAGCTGCAGCTTTGCAGTTTCTGTTGACATACAGAAGTACTGTGTCATCTTGAGCATGACAGATCTGCTCACCTCTTCCTGACACAGTGTTTGCTTGGCCCTCTTCATCCTACCTACAAAGTCATAAGGAGTATGTTTGATTTATTCTAGATGAGGAACTTTTTCCTAATGACCTCGTTTTTCTAAAAGAGATAAAGATGAGCCAGTGGGGAGGACATCTCCTCTGTATCACAGGAGAGAAAATCTGAGAAAATCAGCTCTCCTGAAGACTCACTCACTCTTTGATGAACTGAGGACAGAAGAACTGGCCTGTGCTAAAAAGGCCAGTGAGATTTCTAACAATCCATTGTTTCTTATGTCTCTTCCTATATTTCACACCGTAGTGAGAAATCAACTCTTACATCAGCAGGGAGCCCTAGGACTGGCCTCTTTGATTTAATTTGCTTTAATTCTTGTTCTTTAATTTTCCATGGATATAACCTGCCCATCCCAATGCTGTGATATTGAGGAGCAGAGCACAGGGCATTTGCCATTGCAGCCCCAATCACAGCAGAGTTGTGCAGCTGTTGGGCAGCACACAGGGCAGAAAGGATCACAAGGGGCTTGGTTTGCTTCCCCTGCAAACATCACTGGCAAAAAGAAAACAGACACAAATGCCTGTTGCCTCTCAATTCTGCTCATTTCACAATTCTGTTTGGCTGCCCCTTTCCTTCCAAATCCTAGCTGTGAATACTCAACTTTAAAAGCAAAGTGCTGTGGAAGGGGCCTTCATGCAGGACTCCCACCGGCTGCTGCTCCTGCTGAAATTAAAAGATTGCAAGAAGCAAGAATTTGAATGAAGGACAAACGTCACATATGCTGTGTGCTCTGGAGGACAAATGCTGCATACAAAATATGTTTAATTGCTGAGTTAATTATCCCACTAAAGTCTAAATGTTGGTTTTTGGCACTCCCCCCCCCTCCCCTCAGTTGTTTACTTTTATCAGTTAGAAAATAAAAAATCAATGTCATGAAAAACATAATTATATTCCTACTAATCTGGAGTGTTTTCTCATTTGAGTACTGCAGTCTGATGCATTTTATCACTTTCCATCAGATTATAGCAGTGGAAATTGCCAGCTGAAAGCTATGGCTTGAGAGCAAAAAGGTGGAATAAGCAAACCCACCCCAAAGCCATGTGCCTTGCCAATCAAATCTTATTCCTAATGACAAAGCTTCTGTGATTTCCTTTTTGACAATACATGAATAGCTAGTGAATAATTGGTTCAACAGGAGCTTCATTACAGTCCAAAAGAGAAAGCAGGATATTTCATGTGAATAATTTGGAATGATTGGTAAAGATGAGGCATTATTGTAGGATTGCCTTCTGCTTCACAGTCAGAAACATGCAGCCTCTTCCTTGTTGAAGTATGAAAGCATTTTGTAAATAGTTCTGGGTACTCCCAAGTGGTGGATGATCTTGCTACTCAGTGAAATGACTTTTTGGTTGTTACTGTTTATGGATTAAACACACTCATTCTTTACACAAATGGAACGTAATTGAGCTTTGTCTGGAGAGCGCAGCTGTGGACACATCCTCCCACTCTCAGAACAGGCTTTGGTGTAAGCTTTGGGTGCTTCTCCTCCACTGCAGCACACAGGGTGGTGATGCTGGCCTGCAGAAACCCAGGCTCTGTGCCTGTGTCTTGGCTTCCCCCACCACACTGTGCTGTCCGGTCTGGGCTGGAGAGGACAAAACAAGTGAAGAGCCTCAGGCTGCCCTAAAGGGCTCTGCCACTACGGTCTTCCAGCTGGGTAAAAGCAATATAGAAAGCTCAGCCTGGTCAGCAGAGTGAGTATTGGCCAGCAGAGTGACCTGAGGGCATTTAGCAGAGTGGATGAGCCTGTGTCAGTCACCTGCCTCACTGACCTGCTCCCTCACCCCAGCTCCCCTACCCTGAACCCCACAAAGCAGGGCAGGGCTGTCCAGCAGGGTTCTACCAAGTAAACCATGCAGATACTCACACCACACTCCTGTCAATGTGGGGAAAGGCAAAAGGAGCAAAGATGAGCTTTCAGGAATTTCAACCCTGGGACTGGGAGCTGACACCCTGTAAACACAGGCCTTTGTTTTGAATTGCACCTCTGGACTCCCTCTGTTGTGATGAGAGCCCAATCCTGCCAGCCCCAATATTTCTGACTAGAGCCAATAAATCTTACAGCCTTTCTTGGGGTTTTCATATGCTCCTAGATTTGCCCTATGGCATCCTAAACTCTGCAAATACCTCAGATTTTTACAACCCCCCATTTTTTAAAAGGTAGGGCCGGTTAATATCTTTACCCTGCAATAAAAGATGCTTCACTTCAATGAAAAATCATTCAGTCACTATGGAAGCCCCTAAATTGAGTTGCCTGACTCTTGGATGAATGTGAGCTCAACATGGGAAACTCAGCAGTGGAGCAGCTGTCTCCTTGTCTATACTCCTGAGGATAATAAAGCCTTCTCCAGTACATAATCCCAAGATATCATCTGTGAAGCTTTTAAACAGTCAGTGAATACATTAAAATATCACTTTAAAGATAACCTCATAAGGTCATTCAGTCTTGAGGCAGTGCTTTGTTAGTGATGCACAGTGTCGGGGTGTAGGAGTTCAGAGTTTCTTGCTGTCTGTTGAGTCCTTTTTAGGTTGAGTCAAAGAGGGCCTTGAGAAATACCAGCAAGGTTCTCAGTACCCCCAAGGAAACAAACCCACATCCCAGCTGGACCCTTTCCTCAGAGGTTCAGCAGTCTGTGCCACAGCAGGACCATGGTATGAAGGTAGGTCTCAAGGAGAGCATATTGGGGGAGCATCTGGTGAGAGTGTCCGTATGTGTGCCAGTGGACACACATGCCCTCCTGCTCTGGCCTCTGCCTGTTTTGACAGGAGCCAAAAACCAGGGAAATGATTTTTCACCCAGTGTACCCACTATAGTGCAGCACAGTTATGCTGATGTACAGAGACATACGCTACCTGCCAGAATCTGGCTAATTCCTGCCAAATTCATGACTGTAATAAATAACAACAGCAATGTTGAACATGATCCTACTCCTCTAGGCAGTGAATAAAACAGCCTTCCCAAATCAGAGGCTGTGGCCCGATGTCAAGTGGCTGCAACCCAGCCAACTGAGAGCAGCTGAGGAGGCTACGTACACCAGAGGAGATTCACTGCAGGGTAACTCACAGAGGGGGAAGCAGCTTTCCTTTGCTGGGAGTGCCCATTTGCATGGATAACAGTTAATCTGAGCTGTCCCTTTACCATGCTAAGGCTCCTCACCCCATGTGTACTTCAAATATGAAGCACCACATTCTTCCTGCAGGACTGAGAAGCTCCAGAGGGTCCAGAGCCTAGGCAGACCATTCTCTGCAGGTTTTGAGTTTACAGGCAATGCCCATGTTCATTTCCATATCCTTTCAGCCTGCTTTTTAAGACATTTACCCCATCTCTTTCTCTTTTTACAGGTCTTCAGGTAGCTGTTCAGCCAAGTGTGCATTGCTGGCATTAAATAGCCCTGCCTGAGATGAGAACTCGTAGCATCAGGATTGATATGTGAAAAACATCAACAAATTCAGGACATGCAGCAACAGTGAGCAGGATTTCTGTGAACAGTTTGGCCATTCATTAACAAAAAGAAAATATTTGTCATCACTTTCCCTCAGAATGTTTTTACAATGGCAGCTGCTACCTGAGCTGGTATTTGTGTTGCTGAGCAAGTGAGCAGCATCCTAAGGAAATAAACACACAGGCAGGTGTGCAACCATGCTCATTTGCTGCTTTTTGAGGGCAGGAGAAGGGTGATGTAATTAGCAGACACATGTTTAAATTTTTAATTAAGAGTTTTAATGGATTATTCACTGCCTACCAGAACACACATGCTCTTACTTTCTCACTTTTTCAGTCTGGGTTCCTAAGGAAACCAGGCTTAGTCAGTCATGCTGCCTGCCTGCCAGCCAGCCTTCCTTCCTAATCAGTGTTGAACTCTTTCGGGTTCATGGCAGGAAAACACCACTTTTCTGGCAAAATCATGACTGCATCACAACACAGTGGTAGGAAAAGGTCTGAGCAGCTGCTGAAGAGTTTAGCAGTAGGCACAAATAGAGATTCAGCCCAGGAATGGGGCTGAATCTCCAGCAAAATCAACAGGGGTAGAGGGAGGAAGGCATGAGAGTAAAGAATGGGAAGAAGAAAAGAAGATGCTGATGGGTTGACCACAGCTTCCCCAGATCCCCTCTGTCTTACTTACTGTTCAAAGAGCAATTTCTAAACATTTTTTTTTTAGTCTCATGCCACTTGCTGGGACAGTGATACTCTTTATGGCACCTGTGTGATACAAGTTCCAGTGTTGCGCTGAAGGGCACAAAACAGAAAGACCCACTGGACTCCAAGAGTTCTAAGTGCCACTGCTCTCACAATTTATTTTCTTCTACTTGTGAATTGATGGCATTATTTCCAGGACACCTCTGTACTTTGTGTATAGAAAGGCTGGAGGTCTAAGAAAAAGAGTTTCCAAAGTGTCCAGGCCAGAGTTCTTATCCCTGGGACAGTGGAAACAATGTAGGATTATTCATTTTCTCCTTCCATGGTTCAGTATCATTAGTGGTAGCTTTGATTCCTGGTTGAATCCACCATTTCTGCTCTTCTGTGAAGGAAAATGGGTTAACATTTTTGCTGAGATCATCAGTCTTTAAAAGCTATGGAGATTTTGAGAGGAACAGGCTGTCAGGTAGCAGCAAGAGCTGGCTCTCTGCAAGGAAAGGTGAGCTGGAAGCTGAGCACACCAACAAAGCCAGCAGTGCAGGGGTCTCAGCACTCCCACAGCTCCCAGTGAGCCAAGCAGGGCAGCTCCATGCAGGGAGCAAGCATCAGGCACAGCCCTGTGAACAGCAGGCAGGTTCCCTGTGAAAAGGCAGGTCTGAGACCAGGCTGGAACTCAGCTCCAGGTCAGGCTCTAGGTCCAGAGCAATGGGTCCAAAGGCAGGGACAGGCTCCTGCAACACAGCAGGAGCTTTAGCTCAGATGGGGCCTGATGGAAGAGGCTTGGCGTAAAAGCAAGTCCTAGAGGAAGTGGCATCAGCCCTGGCTGTGTCCAAGGCCAGCAAAGGAGTGGGGCAGCTCTCAGCCCTGCAAGCTGCAGGATGGCCCTGAGCCCAGGCAGCCGAGGAGCCAGGAGGGGACCTGCTCTCAGGGCCCTCATCTCTCTGTTTGCCCTTGCTGGAGCATGGAATGAGTCAGAAAGTTGCTTTGTGGTGTGGAATGGTCCCTGATGGCTTTAAATCCCATAATTTTCCCTTTTGGATTTAGGCTTGCCAGATGTAATTGCTGCTTGTTGCCTGGTGGTCTGGCAAATGATTTTTCCATACCTATGTGGTCTGACAAAATCATGAGGCTACTCAGCACCTGCTGGTGAACCTTCTGGTGGATATGGGATGGAGAGCACCCTGTGTTTGTGCTTGATGTGAGATGGATGACCACCTGGGGAGTCCAACTGCAGAGTCATCAATATTAAAGCACAGAAGGTGATCAGCAAGAAATGAAGCACATTGTTACAGCCAAAAATAAAAATTAAAAATAGGAAAACAAAACAAAACAAAAACCAAACAAACAAACAAAAAAACAAACAAAAAAAACACAAAAAAAACCCAAAACCAACACCCAAACTAAACTCCAAGCTCTTTCTGTACGTGCACAGTTTAAGTGGGGAAAGTGATTCCACTTCACCCATGCAGCCCTTGTGCCCTCAAGGCTACACAAACACACTTGGCAGCTGGACTGGGGTCTTACTTGGGACCTGATCTCTCAGACAGTCCCAGCACAGTATAAAAAACCTGAATGTTGCAAAGCAAACTGGCAGAGAACTCCTAGCGCCAAAATGCAAGAAGATTCTTGTCCCATAATTGGGATCTGCATATTTGTCTTGATTGTTTTGCTGCAAAATACCTCAGTGAAACTACAAAGGGTATATCTGACACCTATAGCTGACAGACTTTTTCTACACCATTTACCAAAGCAATGTTTTGTGTGCCTTCTGTTCTATTTGCTAGGAGAATTATCCATGCATTACCACAGTATACAATCACTTTCATTTTCATTGCTGTTGCACTCTCAGCTCATGGGTGAGGTTGTTTATTAATTCCTTGCCCCTGAGATGCCTGGAGGTAACACTTTGTTCTGCACTGGCACTGTCCTGCCAGCCTGCACTGAGCTGTGGGCAGGAGGGTCCCTTCTGTTTGCTCCATTCCGGGATGGCCAAGGGAGGGATGAGTGCTCGACCTGGGCTATTGGTTTATATCAGAGGTTCTGCTTAAATTCCAGGGCACCACAGGTGCCTAAAGGTCTCTCCCACACTGGTGTCTCTCTGTCAGAGCTGCTGTTTGCAGGGAGGCAGGGAGTCTCTCATTGAGACTCAGTGAAAGGTGCTTTACACTGCAGCCAAACAAGACCCAGCCTGAATCTGGCTGGAGAAACAATCTTGGAGCCTTAGGATCTGTCCCCGTCCCCCAAATCCCTTTTGTAGATAAAGCATTGAACACAAATGCTGTAGGAGCAGAGAGAAATCACTGATGTTGTGACTCTTCTCAGCTTACTTAGAGAATACAGCTGGGATCTTAAACTTGTTACTGCACGTTTTGCTGGTAATCTGCTTTGTTTAGATTGTTTACATTATTTTAATAGCCTATATATAAACCATATATCATTGCACCAAAAATATGTGTGCATATGCATGTATGAGCATGTCTCTACAATTTTATAGAGATATGAATTCATTTGGTTTTTAATATAAAAGTTGTCTTCTTAGATTTTTACATGTAGTGCCAGCTTTTCAAGGTCCTGGCTTGAAATAATTGTATTTATGTAGGAATAAGATTGCATTAGACTTATGGGAGAATTTTAAAACCAAAATACAAAATACAACATAGAATTGAAAATATAAGATACATTTTGCCTTCTTCTGTCAATTTAAAAACCTATAAAATAGAAAAAAATTTGAAACTTAAAAAAAACCAAAACAATGACAAAACCCCCCCAAAAAAAAAAAAAAAAAAAAAACAACCAAACACCAAAACCAAATAAACAACCCAAATGAACAAACACCAAACTTGAAAATCAGCAAGTGGTAGGGGAGAAAAAAAACTTCTTCCAGGCTTCCTTTCTACAGGAAAGCATATATCAAGGGCTGAAGTGAAAGATAATAGGAATATTTGGCTGGAGTTCAGGCTGGTTTTAGTAATAGTTCTTTCAAAAGACTATTTGAATTCTTATAGCCAAAAATATTTGCCAGTCTTTGTCCATGTGAAATGTTATAAATCAAAAAGCAATGGATATTGTAAAAAGTCCTGAAAGTATATAGATGAGTTTTCCTCTGAGCATCCCAAATCCTGGAAATGTCACATACTCTTTAATTCACCCTTGCTAGCACCTTCCATGGAATATTGCCTTCATGGGAGCCGTTCACATACTCAGATATTTGCAGTGGCATTTTTGTGCGTGGCAAACTCTTGCGAAATGTAAGGTTTTCTTTTCCCTGGCAGTGCAATATGCAAATACACTCCACTGATGCACAACTGAGCCCACTTAGTGCAGCTTATCATACTGAAATAGCCTCATCAGTGCAAACACCCAGCATCCTCTTACCCAGGCTGTAATAAGATCTCAATGACATATACACGGGTTTGTAGGATCAGATTATTATTTGTGCAACATTAAAGTCCTGCTCTATCTGGCAGGCCAATGTATGGCACTCCTCATGACATGTAGTTACCAAGAAAACTTGGAGACACAAAGCATCTCTCTGGGAGAGCTTTAACAGCCCTGAGCAGTCTCAGCTGGAGCATCTCCACCAGCTCAGCCCTGCCCCAGAGCCCCAGTCTGGCTCAGCCCTGGCTGTGTAGCAGGAGCTCAGCTGCAGCCACACCTGTGCCTGGCCATGGCATCTGTGTTCCCAGGCCCCAGCCCACAGCAGCTCTGCAGCTTGGCCTTGACTTTGGCCCTGCCAAGGATCACTGGAGCCAGTACAGATCCTGCCAGGCCTGACCTGGGACCTGCCTCATCACCACAGACTTGCCTGGTGAGTTTGATTTTGGGTAAAATATCGGGGTCTGCCCTTCCCCAGTCCCTTGCTGCCAGTCCTGGGATACCCTTTAGCTCCTGGGGTGCAGGGAGCTGCTCCCTGACATAGTACCAACCTCTTGTGCCCAGCAACAGGAGAATGAAACTAAGGGATGAGTTACAAACTCAAAAAAGGTTGTTAATAAGGGAATAATCTGTGTCTCAACACCCTTGCCACTATTAGGATGGGCCACATGAAGGATTTTTTCTGGTGTGTCTCAGATTCTGCTTCAGCAGTATGAAATATAGATCATTAATTAATTAGAAACAGTTCAGTTGTATGATCCTAAGATTGTTTTTCTTTCCATGAATGGATGTCACTCGTCTGTCTCTGTCACAAGTGCTCATATTTGTCTCTTCGGAGGGCTGACTCTGTCTAGCCATAGGAAATAATAATCCTGCCTGCTTAAATACAGCCATAGGGCTGTCCATGTAACAGAGAAGCCTTGTACCTAGAACAGTGACAGGCTGCTCTGCCCAGCAGTGCACCAGGGGACCAGGGTGGGCAGAAGCACAAGCACAGGCTGGAGGCCTGAGGAACCTGCCAGCTCCAGCTGTTACTGAGTCCTTCTGATGCCCCTCAGCTGAGCTGCACACCACACACCCCTCCCTGTTTGCTGAACTGGCAAGGACTGCCCTGCTCCACTGTAATTCTTCAC
This sequence comes from Pyrgilauda ruficollis, assembly GCF_017590135.1. Classification (NCBI taxonomy): domain Eukaryota; kingdom Metazoa; phylum Chordata; class Aves; order Passeriformes; family Passeridae; genus Pyrgilauda; species Pyrgilauda ruficollis. Next base: position 11,199,840 of record NW_024509210.1, on the reverse strand, counting down.
AAGAGGAGACAGTTTGGGCACTGGCAGACACCTGTCTGTCTTGAAGTATGTGCATAGTATGGAGTGCAAATTTTCTGGACTTGTGCTGAAGAGACCTTTATCAGAGGATTCTGGGGCTTCTTGGTGTGTGTGGGGAATGGTTTTATTTCTTCACTGCATATTTTGTGAACTGTCACATCTTTTGATCTTAAAAAAAAAACCACTCTACTAAGCCTCATCAGTTCACAATGCAGTGTTGAAAAATATAAGATGCTCATGAAATCAATTGTTGCCTAAGTCCATGTGTATTTTGCAATGTTTAAAAGCTTCTTTCCCCTCAACCTGGAAAAGATGAATTTAAAAACCAAGCAAACACATACCCTTGCAGCTCCCCCAAGGTCAACATGTAGTCATTCAACTCAAGCAGTCAGTCCTGCCTGTAAAGAGCAACACACTTTAATATTGCTAGACTCATAATGGAGATCACAGTGGTGTCAATTCTCAAATCAAAGAGAAATAAAAGTTCATGTTTCTGTCCCAAGAGAAGGCAACTGGATTTGAAGGGTTGTCAGTCTAGAAGTTTCAAACACAAACATGTACATGTGCCTGCAAAGTCAGTCTTCTGGATGTATGAATAACATCTCTCTAGACAGGATAGTGTAGCATAAAACCCTCTAAATAGCAGTCTTTGGCACTACTGAATGTGGTGTAGTTTGTTCAAATCTTCCAGTTAAAAACTATTTCAAAACAGAAACTCACTACAGGTTGCCTAATTGGTTACTAGTGAGGAATATGCAAATTGCTTACCCAAGATAGTCATTTTTAGTAAACACTAAGAAGAACTGATTTAGGACTATAATTAAGGTTGCTATGACTTGAAACATAATAGAGAAAGATTTGAACTGAGCATCAAGAAAAAATACCAGAAAGCTGCAAGGTGTGTATTCCATGAAATGTTGGGAATGTATTGAGGGAACATCCACCCATGTCACTTTATGTCACTGAGAAAAGGACACAAATTAGTTACATGTTTGTTCTGGGCTTTTGTTTGCACATCATCTTTAAATTTAAGCTCTGGAGAACACATTTTAAGGAGAGGTCCTGATGAAAGAAATTAAGTTTACCAAGCTTTCCTCCTTTGGATCTATGTTCTCTGCTTCTTCTCTATGACCCTATGCTTGGAGCACTTATGGAACTAAATCATCACCCAAAAACAAGTCACTTCTTTCTTCTTACTTTCTCTCAAAAAGGAAGGAAAAAAATCAGAGACATTGTGAAGAGATTTTTAACTAGATAAAATAAAGGAAATTTCAAACTGAAGTAGGTCCTTCTGTTTAAACAGTAGTTAATGCTGTTACTGATTAGAATCACAGTAGTGCCTAGACGTCTTAGCTGGGGGGGGGGGGGGGGGGGGGGGGGGGGGGAGGGATAATGTCACTTTCTTTATACTCTAGATCAAAAAGACAGCCAAAGGAGGCATTACTGTCTCTGTATGATAGAAGATGAAACTCAGGGAGGTTAAGTGACTGCCTTACTGATAGGCAGCCTGTAACAAAGACAGAAAATGAAGCCAAAGCTTCTGGGTTTCAGTTTGGTGCTTCATTCCAAACTCTTTCCCTCTGCCAGGGAGCTTTGTTAGGGTAGGACTCCAAAAAGGTTTGCTGTCGTTTCACCAGTGCATTTCTGCCTGTGTAAAGCAGGAACTACAGTGCTTGGAACAGGCAGGCTTTGTGGCATGAATTGGAGCCAGTTAACGTAGCTGGCTGTGGGTTAATTCTTTATGAAATGAGATTGTTGTTCATGTGTGTCATGCAACTGCACTCAAGAGACCTGATTTTGATTGCTTGTATTACCAGCTGGGAAGTCAGAAGTTTGTAATTTTAGAAGCAAAAGGAGAAATGTAATTTCCTGGACTTATAGATGATTTTTTTAAAAGCAATTATCCAATGTCTATAGAGTCAACATGTAAACTCAGTGTTAATTCTTTTCTAAGAGGTTAATTGTTATAAGAAGAAAGAAGCTCATATGCAGCAATTGAAATTGAGTGGGTTCATCACTGTATTCAGAACCCCACTCCCAAGCTGAACATCTTCTCTCTAATAATCCTCAGCATTTATACAGACAGGAGCATTTCTGAGCTTTGCCAAGAGTCAGGCTAATATCTTTCCTATTTTACAAACTGTAAAAAAGAAAACTGTAGCAAGGAGCTTTCAGCATGTCTAGATACAATGCCATGCCTTTAAAACTCAAAAGATCCTGCTGCCCGTATCGTATTTCATCTCTTCACCCATATTATCTCCCATTAGACTATTTGTCTCTGATAGTTGGGATAGCTGTAGATTTACAGCCAAGGAAAGACTGAAAAAAAATAACACAAGTGAAACCCTTAAAGAAACAAAGGACTGGTAGGCTTATTTACTGTCCTTTCTGAAATATAAACATTCTTTTCTGGATCTAGTAAAGATGGAATTATTTTTCTTATATTCCTGAATATTCTCAATTTACGTAACTCTTCAACTCTACTTATGTTTTAATTTTAACCAAATTGCAGCACTGAATTAAAAAGTCAACTTTTGCTAATAAAAGTATAAAGTTTATCATGAGCACTTATTCTTTAATATGCTGCCTGAATTAATAAAGAAAATTTCTAGTTTACCATTTAAATGGTATTTCAAATTCTACCACACCCAATTCTCAGTATAAGGAGACTTCTAGTATAATTGATAATTTGATAATATCTTTAAAAATATCCAAACAGGCTAGCAAGCCCCAAAATAGAAAGTGCATATGTCCAATGCAAATAATATCCCTCTTGCTTATTCACTTTTACTATTAATTGAAAGGTCTCCTATGCTTCTTGGCATTTGCAATTATAGCATTTGTGAGAAAGTTAGTTTTATGATGTAATGTGGGAATTTATTACATATATTTGTAGATTCCTTTTCTGTTAGGTAATTCAGTATTTGCTTTCTTTTTGATTCTTTTCTGTATCCCTTACTTGCCAGAAAGAGCACTGGGGCCACAGATGAGCTCTTTATTTAACTTCAAATTATTTTAATTTAGTCCAGAGTTTCCAAAGATTAATTATTTGGTGTGCTCTACTTCAGATTGCTTCATTTGCAGGAAATTAATGTTCAGCATTACTTGGAAGTGAAGGAAAATGAACAGGTCATTTATAACAGCCTGTCATTAATACCATACACATATTTTTCTATTCCTAATGACTGGGATTTTAAAACAGCCATACAAAATTAAGCCCAAGCATGCAAACACTTAAGGTATGATAGTCAGCTCCTCATTTCTTATAAGATTTGGGATTATTCCCTGAAGCAAGGTGTGTAAATTCATAATTGCACACATGAATATCTAAAAATCCCCACTAAAAACTTCCAGATTACCCTGTTGCAGTCACACATCTTGTTCAGACCACAGCAAAGCTGAGCTGATTGAGGTTCCTGAGAAGGTACCCACCTTCTCTCCCCAGAGTGTCTGTTCAGGCATAATTACATCTGCAATCACTCCCTGACCCGACACAGTTTAGCTTACACACTTTTCATGGCCGGTCGTTTCTAGCGTGTCTGAAAAGTTCTTTGCACCCTCTGTGGGGCTGTTTGTGTGTGGGTGACAATCCAGGGGATGACTCACTGGATGCAAGTTAAGTATCCAGCTCCTGTCAAAAAACAATAAGAGTTGATTAACTCCCAGCTGAGCTTTTGAAAATATCCAACTTTGCTCTTAGGCCACCCTTCAGCTGAAGATAATGCGTAGAGAATGCTACTAGTTGCAGTGGAGCAGAATATTCATCTTAGTTATTAGCTCAGGCAGCATGATATCTCACTTAGCAGCAATAAGCTGTGTTAAAAAAAAAAAAAAAAAAAAAAAAATCTGGCAGCCCAGAATTAACAGAGTGGGTGAAATACTGGGAGGAGAGAGGGAGGCAGTGGTGGATGTTACAGAAAGACACAGGGTCTGATTATCCAGGCGTTGAGAGGGATAGAGGAAAAAAAAAAAGAGGGGATGTTCTGCAGCTTAATTAATGGAAAGAGGCTTGTGCATCTGACAGCAGCCCCTCTGCAAGGTGAATTCTTTCATAAAGAGCCTCATTCATGAGTTGCCAAGACATCCACAACCTATTCTTGAATTCACACAAAAATTAAAAGAAAAACAACTGACTGGCTAATTTAGCGACTTGCAGGATGCAGCTGGTGCTACTGTTTTCACAAAAAAAAAAGGCCTTTTCCCTTCCACCTCCTAACCATTCCAGTCTTCCTCCCCACCCCCAGCTATTTTGTATCCTGCTGCACCAGTGAGGAGTGTGACAACTCCTGACTTAGCTGGCACTGTGGGATATCGAATAACAAAGGGGAATAATATCAGGATAACAGAGGGGATCTGGCCAGTGCTAAGGAACAAGCTCACAGCTTGTCCAGGTTCTGCCATCAGCTGAGAAGTAGAACTTCCCTTTTTTTATTTATTTTTTATTAAATAAACAAAGGCCTTCATTATGCTGGATAATGCAATTGGCACCTTGATAAATCATCAGCCACCTCCCCTGTGTGTCCCTGAGGAGGCAGTTTGTGTAGTTCTATGTGTATGAAGAAGACACTTCACATTTCCAACATTGATATGTGATTACCTTGGTTCTTCCTAGCTTCTACTTCACATTTTCGTATTACCTGACACAGAAAAACAAGTCTCACCTGCCCTCCAAACCCCTTTTTACTCAGATTTTCCTTCCCAAAGGATATTTAATACAAAATCCTTCTGTGCATGATGATAATTTAACAACCAGAGTTAGTCAGGTTAGGAGCCCTAATACAAGCAAGCCAGTGGCAATTTTTAAGAGAGCATTGAGCAGATCTAAAGGTTCCTGAAAGGGTATTTGAAATGATGTGGTGTATTGCCACCTGACTCTGACAGGCCTTCTAGTCTAGCTAACAGAGCTTGAGTTGCTGCAGTACCGGCAGCTACGGGAAGTGACTGAAATAAATTGTTTGTGCAGCCAGAGCTTTATTTAGCAAAGGAACCTCACAACTAATGCTGCCAACAGAGAAAGTAAAGAAAGCATCATACAGACACCACTAGAAATCCAGCTGGAGATAGCAGTGTGGTTCTTGACACCAGTCAAACTCCTCTTGGTTCAAGCTGCAAAAAGAAAAACTAGAACGGATGTTGCTCAATTTCCAAACATTGCAGAGCAGACCAAAGGTTTTTCTAAGCCTGGGCTTAGCAATTGGGCTTAGCAATTCCAGAGCTGGTTTGCCACATGGATTATTTCCCGAACTCCCACCCTTAGTGAGAATGTTGGTGTGCAAGAGGTGCTGAGCAGAAGTTCAAAGAGGAAGTACTCCAACCAGCTTTGCAGTAGGTGAGGGTTTTCACTGTCCACTGAGTTTGAAAAGTGATCCTTGTGCCTATCAGTCACATCTCTTAGAACTCTGGTGCTGCCATGGACCAAGAGTTGGGTAGCATCAGAAGTCTCCAAATTATGTGGCTGGTAGCAGCCTCTCTGGTCATTACTATTTCTTCAGCTTATTAATAGGATTTTAAAAAATATGTAGGGGAAACTGGATGAGAATAGGATTAACAAGAATGTGGTCAAGCTTTCTCCAACCTTTTTCTCTCCATGTTTCTTGGCAATCTTTGATCAATAAAAAATTGAAACAACTACAGATCTGGAACTTTTCCCCTGGCTAAAACTGCACTATAATATAGTACACCCATATCACAGCTGGAAGTTGTGAGGATTCTTTCAGTTACATTAAGGACTGTCAGAATCCTTTCACAGCTCAAAGTAACTTATTTAGCAAAACTGCCTTTGCAGTCTCTTTTATTGACTTCTAAGTATCAAGGATGGCCCTCTTTTCATCTGAAGGGCTTAGCAAGTGTGCTACCTGTCTTTTTGGAGAAGCTTCCCCCTTCTCCCTCCCCCTTGCTTGTCCAGTTCAATCTGGAAAAAGTTATATAAGTCATGTTCATTAAGACAGAGACCAAGAGAATATTCCAGCAGTATGGAGAACACAATGAGCTGTTGGGAAGCTGTGAAAGGGATTTGGTGTGAACCTTAAAATGAATCCCCCCTCTCATAAAGTGACAACCCAATATCCCCAAAGGGAACAGCAGGAGGGAAACCTAAACCTGTCGACAAAGTCAACCGGTAATGATTGTAGAGTTAATTACTTTAAAGCCCACAAAGACAAGCTGAGGTGTTAAAATGGCCCCTGCAAACATCAGCATCCTCCCCTTTCACCAGACTAACTAAACACAGCAGGACAGTGGCAAGAAGGACCTGAGCAGCCCCTGATTATGGCAGTTTTCACTACCTCTGAGCAAACTGATCTTTATTCATTTTGTTTCATCCTTTATCTTGTCAGCTGTCCTCACGAAGTATTGCCATAAATCTGTATAAAAACACAAGGCTGCATCAAGTTCAGTGATGCTGGTTGGTACGGAGTCCAGCAGTATGCCAGGCCTGCTCTTGGGATTAGCCTCCAAAACTCCACTCTTGCACTCAGCAGCAAAATGCTTCCTGTCATATCAGTGCCTTTTACATGGCAAAAGGAGAAACTTAAATTCAGTACAGCTATAACTAACAATTTACTGTGGAGCCTAGGTGCTAATCCTTTTTTCTCCAGCAAATTTGTTTTGAGTCACACATTATATTAAGATGCCATTTGTGAAGTTTAACACAAGATTAGCAGGTGTTTCAATGTAAAGAATGTAGAGGTTAAATACATTGGTAGGGTGTTTCAGATGATGATGAGCTATTGTTGTAAAAAACCCTATTGACCCATTGGACCCATAACAATTGATTGCCATTTATTAAAACATCTATTAATCACTTACTAATCCTTTATCATGCATAAATAGAACCTCCATATCAAGTACTGTGAGACACTGTATATATGAAAGACACCATCTTATAGACATTGTCATGTATAAGAGCCACCTGCTTTTATCCTTCTTTGCTTTTAGCATTTCCCTTTGCACTCCCAGATTCTACTCATCCCATGGCTTCTTTAACATGTAGCGTACTTGATGCAGCAAAAAGACATGTTCCTGCTAAGGTGTGAAATGTGTGTTAACAGGCCAGCAGTTTCTCCACGACTAGCACAGGACCTCTGAAACTGGATCTCTTGTGCCCAGAGCAGAGCCCTTAATACTCAGGTGCCCAGATTTTTCCTGAGGCCAGCATCCTCTTCTAACCACTTTGTCTGTCTCTGGTTGGAGAACAAGAAAAACAATACTCATTCACCTAACAAAGCTCTTACAGGAACTAATTCATTAAGGATTGTAAAGTACTTTGATATAGCAGTGTGGTATATTTGCCAGAGTAGAAAGGAACATGTGGGATTTATTATAAACAGTCACTGTCTCCATCCCTGTGGGATGACAGCTGATCTACCACAAACACTTATTTCCAAATTACAGTATTATGCCAATTACAACTCCTGAGTTGAAACTGCTATAGCATTTACCTTATAATCTGCTAGTTTCAGGAATTAAAAAGCACCCGAATCAGTAAAATGGCAGCAGGAGACTATTTTACACTATTATTCAATTTGATTAAATGTACCAGATGAGACAGCAAATGATCAGAAAACATGCCCACAGGTTGCTCACCTTGTGTGTATATAAATGTATGAGTGTGTATATATTAATATAATCTATAGTGCTTAAGTTGGGCAGTGATGCTCTGTTGTGTGCAGCAATGCCATCCTCATATACAAACCAAGAAGCATTCTGCTTGTGTTCAGAGGAGCAGATGTAGTTTCATGGATTAATCTTTCAGATTAAATTAAAATATAAAAAGCTGGGGTAAAACAATATCACAAATGGAAAAAAAAATAAGAAAAGGTGTTTTAGTCCAGAAGGAATATGAGGTTGAAGGTTAGAGTTGCAGGACAGCTGCTGGCAGGTGAGCTAAGCAGAGAAGGTGGTGCAAGTAAAGAATTTATGCATTCAGCTCCTAGGCAGGGACATGCAGGATGGACAAAACTTGTTGCACTCTCAGGATGACTCTTCTCCCCAGGGTCACTTCTTTCAACAGCATATGCCAGGGGATGAAATTTCCAGGTGACTGTAGTCAAATATGTGGTTGTGTGTGGTAATAACAGAAGGAACATCCTGGCTTGGTTGAAGTCATAGGACGTTTTGCCAGACTGTGATGGGTGCCAAGATTTTACCCTCCAGCATCTCCAAAGATAAATAGGGATCTGTCACCATACCAACATGGACAACTACATAATTGTTTCTAAATATGTAACAGCCCCACTAGTTCTAGTGGAACTGCATCAGTGATTAAAGCCCTCACAGGGAAATTCTTAATATGGCAGTAATTTCATGCACAAGAATTTTCTTACTGATTTCAAGCAAGTGTTCAAACTCTAATTTGGTGTTCTTTTTTGTACGCTGGTGAATTTGTTCTGCACATGTCTGGGCTTTATTTCAGCACTAGTCTCCAGCATGTCTTACACCACAGCCATACAGCAATTTTCGGATTTCAATTTTTGAGAACTGAATTTAACTGAGACCATGCAGAGTCCTTAGCTTCTTGCTTTCTCTCACTTGTGATCAAAAAATAGCAGTGTTAGTGCATTTTTAGAATAATTCTAAGGACTTTTGAGGAGAAGCATATGCTTACTACATACTCTACAATGCAGATGTACAATCATATATATTTTTCCATGGGTGTGTGTGTGTGGGGTGAAAATCCTGTAAATAAGATTATTTAAAATATAATAGAAGCAAAGAGACAATAGAACAAAGTGAAATGGTAGTGAAATAGTGAAATAGTTTTTCCTACAAGAATACATGGCAAAGTTATTTTGATTTTAGATGTTCTTTTTTAATATTAAGGACATGATTTTAGCATGTGGAACGGGTGTATTCAAAGTGTAAGTGTTTTGACACCTGTTACTCCTTGAGGGAATTAGTGGTACTTCATCAGTTTGTAGGAGTTATGGGAGAGAAATCCCACAAAGTCTGCCCATAAAAGACATACTAAAGTATAAATTTTATTGTTTGCACTAACTTCCTTGATGGGCTTATTACTTTTCCATAGATATTTTTAATATGGGCTTGAGGGCATTTTCATACAATAAACCAAAAATATTTCTTATCTAGATGACAAACCAAAATGCTTTTAGACATTCTCAGTTAGATCCAAAGCACTCCAGGTACTTAGGTTTCTCTGTGCAACATGTACTATCTCAAACTGAACTGCACTAAATTGCCATGATGTAGCGTTTTTGAAGATATAATTTTGGAAAATAGTATAATTTACAGTGACAGTGGATCTGAGTTTGCTGGACGATGATTCATGTATGAAGAAGTTCATGTGCTTAACTTCACAGTTTACATAATATCAGGTACACCTGTAAATGTCAAGATCCACAGGACTCTCTCTGCAAACAAAAGGTTCTTGAATATGTTAAAAACTGGAACTCAACACCCAATGACATATCATCCTATAAAATTTATTTTTGGGAAAAGAGTTAAATGGAGAATAAAGAATGGAATTATTTAAACCAGAGACTTTTATGATTTTTCTCTGTGCTGTTACTTATGTCTTCATGACACACTCGTAATTCCAAAATGGCCAAACATATTATCGAGTTTTCTCCAGTGTTTTGTTTCCTGAACTGGGATGTGGCCATGCCAAGTTTCAGTTTCAAGAAATTATTTTTATGTTTTTACCACTAACCTAGTTGTAAATTTCCCAGAAAGAAAAAAAAAGTTTCTGATGGAAATGTTGACACAACATTCAGAATAGAGTTGCAAATGTGACGCTGTGCTACAAATTGTGCTGAAATGATTTATAACATATCCAATAATTTAAAAACTACTTTAAATCATTGCCAGGTCCTGCATAATACATGAACCTTGACGGATTCTCCAACAAGTATTAGGTCACTACACATTTCAATTTCCCTCTTTATGTTTAAAAGGCTGCATTTGGCAGTTAAAAGACTAAAAGCTCAGTCAATGGTTATGGTGTGATAGATACATGCTGGAATATTATTTTCACCCAGTAGCTTTCTGTAAGTAGGTCATACAATTTGACAGTGCTCTGAAACATCACCAAAGAGCTTCCTTACACAGTATCTCCAGAAACTGACTCTGAAAGAAGTTGCACTAAATCTTAATGTTGGGGGCTTTTTTTTTTTTTTTTTTTTTTTTTTTAATGGAAACTTTGTTTCCTTACTAGTCTATAGGCAGTGCATCATCTAGGGAAGACCTTCATAATTTATTGTAGAAGGTCATTTTCCACCCACTCTTAAGAAGACTTTTTTAGAATTTTATATTTTCTTATTCAGGACCAGATATTTTTAGTAAACTTTGCAGGCAGGCCCCTAACACAACATGTCATCCACAAGATATGGAAAAGAAGATGTTGAGGAGATGTCTGGAACAATCATGTTTCATGTTTGGGAAAATGGGGAATGTCTAGCTGTGCCTGCTTGAGTAGATGCTCAGGTAGGTACTCTGCCTTTCCCTCCCTTGTGTGGTACCCTGTGGGATGTATCCCATGGTATTTTGTCATGCCATGCTTGGGTAAAAAGTGATGTTTGGGTGAAAAGTGCTGTTTGCTGGCCACAGGTGAGAAAACCATCACAAGGAGTATTAAAACCCAGGAGTAGGACTCCATGGTTCCGATGGGTCCCTTCCAACTCAGCATATTTATTCCGTGATTGCTGAAAACCTTGACATGGTGAGAGGCCTTTGGCAGCACTGGTCGAGACAGCGTGGAGAAAACGGAGCTTTAAGTGCGTACGTGTTATCACCTTGTTATTTAATATATATTCCTCGTAACATCTTGTTACATGTACAAACTCCATGGGAGGAGAACATCTGTGATTTGTTCTCGCTGCTTCCATCCCTCAGACTGATTACGGTGGCTCAAGCACAGCCCTCTTGCCCCGGCCCGGGGGAGTGTTGGAGCCCCAAGGGCTGCCTGTGGGGGGCTTCCATCGAGGCAGTCCCGACGGCCCCATGCGGGACGGAAAGCCCAGCGCGACCCCCGAGCGCGGCTCAGGGCCCCCGGGAGGCGCCGCTGCCCAATTCCCCGCAGCCGCCTTCCCGCCCAGGGGACGCGCCGCCCCCCAAACTTTATCGCCTATTGAGGGAGAAAAGGTGGGGGGAGCTCAATTTCCCACTTGCCAACAGCAGATAAAAAAGTGGGGAGGGACCTCTTCTGTCACAGCCTATGTAGATTAACCTTTCAATTAGCTGTTATCAGGTCCTGTGTCTTAGCACCAGTCCTCGCAATCTGCGTCCGCCCGCACCGGGGAGGCTGGAGGTCTGGGGTGGGTTTCTGTTTTAATTTCTAAATTAATGATAATTGCTCGCGTGGCTCCCCTCCCCCGCCGAGAGCTGAACGCGTGTGTCTGATCTGCCCGTCCACCTTTTAGTATTTTGGAGTGAGAAGAGGAGCCCCGCGGAGGAGGAGGAGGGGAGACAAGGTATTCTCTCTGTATTCATCTTCTTTTTTCCCCTCTCGCGGAGGGGCTTAGGGAAGGTAACTGGTGCAATCAATCCGCTGGCTGGGGATTCCCTCCACCCCCTCCCCGGCTCGTCTGGCTCTCCTGGCTGGGTCTCTTCAGTGTGTATGTGTTTGGGGAAGGGGGTGGGGGGAGGCTGTGTTGTTGTTGTGTTCCTGGCTCTGCTTGCAGCCAGGAGAGAGAGCGAGCGGGCGAGCGAGAGACAGAGCGGAGAGAGCGAGAGAGAGAGAGAGGAGCCGCGATCGCGTTTCAGGGGCAGCACATTCCGCAGGAACCGCTGCTGCAGAAACACACACGGGCAGAGAAAGGAGGTCATTGCAAGCAAAGGGGGGAACCTGCATCGGAGGTTAGATTCCCAGGAGTTTATGCGGGGGATAATAGGGAGCATGCGATGGGGTTTGTTTTGCATTGGGTGACAGGCTGCAATTTGCCATAATAACCCCCTTTCCCTCCCCTCTCCCAGCGCAGGGGGCTTGTCACTAGGCTGGGTACTTTTTTTCCTTTAGCATCGGAGGCTGCTGCACGTGTTTGCAGGCACTCGCGCTGGGTAAATGCAATGCAACGCGCTGCGTTTTGCAGGGGAGGGGGAGCAGCGGCAGGGGGTGATGGCTGGGCTGGATGGGGTGGGGAGAGGGGGAATGGAGCGGCGGAGGGAAGCAGGGGATGGCTGAGGTTTTTGTGTTGCATGTTCCCACCCTGTCTTTCTGAGGCGGCAATTGTTCCTTCGCAGACGGGGTGACAGAGAAGTCCCTGTGCTTCGCATGGCGAAACTTGCAGGGACCTGCATGTGCCTGCAGAGCTGGGAGTCATTGTCGTCGTCCCCATTCCCACTCCCTCCTCCCTCCCCCGGCGGTGCGGGGTGTGTGTGCGCGATAAGCGGCTGCCAGTGCCAGGCACCTTGGGAGGCTGATGCTGGGAGCGTGCTGCTCCATCTCGCCCGCCCGGGCGAGTGCCAGGCTCTGAGGCACGCGCGTGACGCTCAATATTTAAGGCGGCTCATTAGTGTGTGTCGCGCGCCCGCCCGCCCTGCCGAGCTGGTTCAAGCGCCCGCCGCCGGTGCCTCGGCAGCGCTCGCGCTCCCGAACAAACTTCGGGAGCGAGGGGCGAGTGTGTGGCGGCGGCGGCGGCCAGTGTCAGTCGCCGCCCCCGCCCCCTCCCGCCGCTGGGCGGTGCTGAGCCCGCGGGGAAGGGGCGCGCCGCGTGATTGACAGGCACGGCCCGCCAATGGGAGCGCCGGACCGGTTGCTGGGCGGGCCGGGGCCGGTGTGGGCGGGTGACGGACAGCCCCCCCCGGCCCGTGAGCGCGCAGCGGCGTGCGCGGCGCGGGCCAATGGCGGGCGGCGGTGGGCGGGGCGCGGGGTAGGTAAGGTTTTAATGAGCCTCCATTGGGCTGTAATCAGTGTCATGTCGGATTCACGTTAAGTACAACAGGGCGAGACAAAATGGCGGCGTAGGTGCGCCGAGCCGCGCGCGGCGGCAGCGGGGCGGTCGCGGCGGCCGCGGGCAGCGCGGAGCGGGGCAGGCGGCCCGGCGCGCCCGGCGGCGGGAGCGGCGGAAGAGCCGGCAGCAGGGGGAGCCGCTGCGGCGCCCGGAGGAGGCTCCTCCCCCCGCGGAGGTGAGTGGTACCGGGGGGGCTCACCTGCCTCCCGCGGGGGACGCGCGGCCGCCGCCCCCGGCCCCGCCCGGCGCCCCGCGGTGCGGGTGCGCGCACGGGCCCGGCCCCTGGGCTGCCCTGCCCTGCCCTGCCCCGGGCGCGCAGCCTGCGGGCTGCGGCTCCTGCCCCGGGAATGGCACATCGCGGGCAGGGCGCAGAGCCAGCCCCGGCTTGGCCCCTTCCAATGCAACAATGCCTTGGCCCGAGGCTCTAGGCGTTGCACGTCTCCGCGGCTGGGCTAATACTGCGAAAACCTTAAGTAAGTTGGGGAGGGGAATAGTCCAGCCTGGCAGTGCCACGTTTTGGAAGTGATGTTCACATTGTGTGTTCTTTGCCCGGACCTCACCTCTCGTACTCTGTCACTGAGCATTGGAAATAAGCCGCTCTGGCAAGAGCAGACGGATACCCACCCCTGCTGTTGAAAACCACTATCCCAAGAAGAAATGTTTTCAGTTCACCTTTTTCCAGGTGTACTCTAGGCAGTGAATATTACCTTCCCATATTTCCTGCTGTTCTCTAGTACTGTATTTTAAAGTGCCCAGAACTTCCACAGGAGAAGGTGGGAAAGGTGAATTTCGGTGCTTTTGCTGCTGTCGTGTTGTTGTGCTGATGCTGTTTGCTCTGGTGGCGCTTGCTGCTGTCACGTTGGGAAATGATTTTAAGCGTATGATCTCAAAGATGCTGTTGGGCTACCTCGGAGCACAAGCACTTCCTTCAGTTCGTTTCACATGTGCCACTCTTCTCCCCACACCCCGAGTCTTTGGTGCAGTTTTGAAGTTACTGTAGTGTCTACATATCTGTCTTTTTAAAGCATATACATGTGTCTTTGCCCTTTCTTATTATTGGAAACTGTCTGTTGTGTAAAGAATAATGTAATAGCTGTCTTCATGACCTGAGTAATTTTAAGAGGGATATGCATGATGGGAGTCCTTACCAGGATCTGCTTTCTCCCCGTCTCTTTGTAGGTCCATGTATTTTGCAATAGCAAAACAACTATCTTGTCTGTTTTGCAGCATTAATTGAGATGAGGGCGGAATACAGAGCTGATTAGCTACAGAATTCTAAGTAATGGCTTGGAGCAAGGAAAAATGGCAAAAATGGAATGCAATGGCAGTCTTCCCTTCCTCCTCCTCTGCTGCAATCCTTACCTGACCCTGATGCTGCAGCAGAGAGCTGGCCTGCTGCTGCTTCTCGTGAGTGTGTGCAGAGCAGGTAGGAGGGAGCAGAATGAGATTGAGCTTCACAGGTCACCGGCAGGTTGCACAAGTTGCTGTCATCTCTCCCATCTTCTTCTCCCCCCTTTCTTTTAGTTTTTGTTTCTTATAGCTGTGTTAACCTCGGTTTTTAAAAGTTTAACTGCATTTACATTTATGAAAGCTGAAGCAGACTTTTCATGAATTAAAAAAATAACCTAACCTTTAGATTGTATGTTGTGATGTTTGTGTAGTAACTTTTGGTTTCAGTTGTGGAAAGAGAAGCATTGCTTTTTTTGTTGCTGTTTTTTTTGACTACACTGCTTGTTTTCACAATCTGGATCACCTGGAAGCAATTCCAGGTACTGGTTCAGTCTAAAAACCACCTTATTAGAGGATTATAGGATTACTGGTGACACCTGAGATTGAAGTGTTCAGTCACTGCCTTCTTTAATTATAATCATCTGTGTAATAGGTGTGTGCGTTATAAAGGGCACATTTGCATTGATTCTAAATCCCAAGCTGAAATTTTGCAACTTCTTTGTATTTATCTGATAATTTATGACCTAGGCAAAGGGACAAGCCTTGACTAGAGATTGTTTTTCATGTTTTAGAGCTAATGGGTTATACTTCACCCTCTAATGCTTCTGTTCTGTAGCTCTTCAGTGGCAGACTTGTTAATAGATTTGGTCAGTAATATAGTACAGCCAAACTTTCTCAAATGCTTTTATTTCCAATATAAGATACCATACAGCGTAGAAGTTAAAATATGACAAATTACATAGAAGGAACTTCATGACTGTTGCCATAAAACTTGGAAGTTGTCCTGTGCATTGAACAGTATGGAAAATCTGTTTTGTGATTGAATGAGTGCTGCTGATGGTGATTAAACAGACATGAATGCCTAAGTAGACTAATTTATAATCACTTCTTTAAAATGGTATTTCCTCAAAATCTGTTTGGGTAATCATCACACTTTTTATATTAAATGATGTACGACCACCTATTTGTAATTTTGGTAGAATTGCATTCTAAACTTAGAAACCTGAATGTAACTTTGTATTTCTGAGTATCCTTTCATGTTGAATCTTGCAAGATTGTTTCTACAAGTATTTGTTTTGTGTTATCTAGTCACTTTGCATGTAGATGTGTGTATTTCTATATTGCCAATCTTGGATCAGTCTGTCTTGATTTCTGGACCATCTCCTTAATTTATAGCTCCAGGATCACTCACCTGAGTTGTTTTGCTGGGAAGGATGTTTGTCAGTGATGAGTTATTCCGACTCTAGTGTGTGGTAGGCTTTGGCATAGCAGTCATGGAGGTCAGGGGGCTGCACTTGGAGTTCACGTGTGCTCCAAGTGCCAGAGTAAGAGAAGCTCTAAGTTGTGGCAAAACAATTTAAAACTTGGGTTGGATGCACTTTGCGTGGTTCCTTAAGGCAGAGTGAACTTGGATACTGTTGGAAGGTGTCTGTTTAAGATGTCTTGATTTTTGCTCCTGAAATATCCTGTCCAGTGCATTGGAAACTCTGTTTCTGCTGATCCTCTTTACTGGGGTTGATTTAGTAGGTGCCAGCATGCAGGAGGTTGCATTACACGTAAGGAGTTTTAAGTAAATAAGTAAAAATGTAGTTCTGAATGTATATGGCTGTGAAATTTCTGTACCAAGCAGTAGACTTTATATGAAGATATAGGTTTATGCTAACCTTTTGCCACAGTCATTGGCCAATAAAAATTCCTGTAACCCACATGTTACAGCATTTATACTGAAATGTTCATCAGTGACCAGGAGTTTGGAACAGACCCTGTACTGTGTGTTCTGGAATTTAATGGAAGTGATGTGGTTGCTTGTATGAAATTTAATACAACAGTACTGCAGTAGATGTAAAACCGAGACAAGTATGTCTGACTCAGCAAATGCAGTGTTCAGCATTTAATTAAGTCATGACTATCTTAATGAAGACTTACAGTGGAACAGACTAATGAAATAACTTTAAAAGTAGCTTTCTAGGAATCTGGGGCTTTATATGTAGCTACAGAGAACTTTCAAATCTATAGGAGAGTGTATGAAATAGTCTCAATGTGAGTGAGCCTCCACTGTATATAGGGTTCTGCTTTGCTGTATTATTGAATTTGCAGTGTCAGATTTGTGAGAATTTGTAGGATTTATAATACCATGGAAACTCCTTCCTTCCCTATATTTGTCTGCATTTTGTAGCTATGGTGTTATTTTGGAATTATCTGAAAGCAGTGAGTATAAACAATTCTGTTAGGGAAAGAATGGATTTTGCTAGCTGGAGTAAATAAAAAAGGTCTGTTTACAGAACAAGTTATTGTTTGCTTACAGATACTTGAAATGCACAAAGCTGTTATCAAATACAGCTTCCATGAGTACAGTCTGGAAACAAGAAACAGAATCCAATCCATGTAGATCAATAGGGTTCAGTATGTGAGCCAGGTAAGCATTCAGGCCCTGCATTTGCATCAGGAATGTGTCTCTTTCAGTCTGGCAGTCACTTGAAGTCTCATTTGTAAATCTGAACTTGTTTAAGCTTTGATCAGGTTTGAGAAGGACAGATTGATAAAATGAATTAATTAATATTGACTATTTGGATGTAGAAAAATTTTATGCTCACCAGTAACCAGCTGCTCTTTTAGTAGTTAGTAATTCTGTTGTATTGGTATAATAATGTGTGAAAAATGAGCTGGAATTTATATTTAAAGACGTTTTTGAGGGGTAGAAGAAAAAAGAGGTTTAGGGCCAAAAGTATGTGTTGTTGTACTCTTTATCTTCGTAGTTGCAGAGGAATCTTTTTATGAAGTTGAATTTAGATTACTGTATCAGTTCAGGGTTTTTTCCTAGTTGTAATGTACTCAAGTTTTTGAACATTATTTAACTGCAGAATGGCTAGAATAAACAAATAAAAAATGAAGTCCAGGACTTGTGTAGTCATAGATGATTTTGTTATTTGTAGGCTGCTTGCCATAGCTTTATAAATATACTTGCATATTAACTAGTTTTAAATTTTTACTGTGAAAATGGTGAATCTTCTACTTTACAAGATAACCAATGTATTGAGAATGAAGTTTTTTTCTCTTCTGTTTTTTTGTTTTCCTTTGATTTGAAGTGATTATGCAATTCTGTTAATGCCTTCAAAAGTTCTCATACTTCATGGCAGAAAAAACTAATACTTCAAATATATTTGTTTATTCATTATGCAACTCCTGTCTAAGTTTAATTTGTGAGACTTTAAAATGGTTTTATTTTTTTCATGTGTTCCCAGAATGAATAAAATCTTCATCAAGATGTTCTTTCAGGTTTCTCTAATGAGTTTTTGTAGCCATTGAATTTTCTATTGGAGTGATGTATTCCATAATAAGTAAAAACAAAAAAAGTTAAACTGTGAGTCAATGAAACATTTTTCGATGTGATCTCTTTACGCATCTTTGTGCTGACAACCTGTTTATGTGAAGATGCCTCCTGTTACTTTGTTTTTGCTTCTGTTCCTAAGGGTTTGTATCAAAAATGCCTCTGTGCTGCACGCCTTAAAATGAGAAGTGTTTTTGTGATGCCTTTTGGTTTTGTAGGGTACCTAATACTTGAAACTTGGTTCTGATATTTTTGGTTTTGATTTTTGAGTTGTGTAATCAACATGGCAGGACAGTAAGAGACAGGATACTGTAAGAATGGGAAGTGGTTAATAATTTATCTTTCATTGGTTGGGGTTTGGTTTTCTGTTTGTTTGGGTTTTCTAGTGCATGTATAATCCTGTAGAAATGATCTGGAGGCAGTTTGTTTTAGAGAGTGTTTTCAGATCCCTAACTCAGTGGAAATTGTCCAACAGGTCAGTAGTAGGTTAAGTGTTGGGGTGATGGAATTTGGGAAAACTAAATCCACTGACTGTTATGAGAAGCAGAAGCATTTTATGATGACTTATTTGGTGTGGGGTGGGAACTAACAAATGTTTCATATAATATCACAAAGATTTTTCTATACTGCAGCATCTGCAGTATGAATGCATGTCTGAATGCGTTTTTAGTTTTTAATACTTCAGCATTAACTGTATTCTCTCCCTGCTTCTTGTTTTTTCTTTTTAAAGGTTGCAACAAACTTTATTTTAAGGAGGTACCAGTGTCATCACAGATGAACCCCTTCTACGTTTCAGTAACAGTAACATAATTGGAAAGTTTCAGTCGGCAGGTATTTCTCTGCTTTTTCTGACTCCTCAGGGTGGATATTTTTGCCATGTGTCCAAGCAGTGTGTGGAATCCTTTCATTTGTCTTTGAGGTGTGAACAGCCTCTGAAAGATCTGCTAAAAGGATAAGGAGGAACCTCTATGGGTAACTCTTGGCTGGAAACAATTACTGGTCAACCATGGTAAAACTTGCCAATCCTCTTTATACGGAGTGGATTCTGGAAGCTATACAAAAAGTTAAAAAGCAAAAGCAAAGGCCTTCTGAAGAGAGAATATGTCATGCTGTTTGTGCTTCCCATGGATTAGATAAGAAGACTGTTTCAGAACAGTTGGAACTTAGTGTTCAAGATGGTTCTATTCTTAAAGTCACTAACAAAGGTCTTGCATCCTACAAGGACCCAGATAATCCTGGACGGTTTTCATGTGTTAAACCTGGCACTATTCCTAAATCTGTTAAGGGATCTAGAGGAGCTT
The DNA here is from genome assembly GCF_017590135.1 of Pyrgilauda ruficollis. NCBI lineage: Eukaryota > Metazoa > Chordata > Aves > Passeriformes > Passeridae > Pyrgilauda > Pyrgilauda ruficollis. The sequence continues at coordinate 11,180,839 of NW_024509210.1, read as the reverse complement.
GTAATGAGCTTCGTAATGTGGATTGGAATAAACTCTTGAGAAGAGCAATTGAAGGGCTTCAAGAACCTAATGGCTCCTCCCTGAAAAACATAGAAAAGTATTTGAGAAGTCAAAATGACCTAGCAAGTATTTTCAACAATCCTGCCTTTCAGCAGAGGTTGCGGCTGGGGGCCAAACGTGCTGTGAACAATGGGAGGTTACTGAAGGATGGTCCTCAGTATAGAGTGAATTATGGCAGTTTGGAAAGCAAAGGAGCTCCAAAATACTCCAGCACCTTCCCAGCTTCCCTTCCACCTGTCAGCCTATTACCCCATGAAAAAGACCAGGTAAGTCTGAAAAATGAGAGCTAATGTAGTAATGAAAAACTATTCTTGTTATCCTTTGTTTTTTTACCTAATACAAAAGTAATGATTCTTCTCGTGCTTTATTTACCCATTTAATTGTATATGAGTGGGGATGCATGTCCAAGATTTATGCAGAATCAGTTCTGGTAAATGAATTTCAGTTGGCTCCCTATGTCCTGCCATTCAGCATTGGATACTCTGCTTTGTGAATTTTCAGTAGATGAGCAGAGCAGCAGGGAAGAGTACAGCTGTATGCTCTGTTGTAGGTGTGAGATTGTTCTGTCTCGCCTGACAGACTGGTGTAGCTGAAATCTGCTGTGTGATTTGATTGTGGCCTTTTACCTTCATTTTCTGCTGGGATATACAGATTTTCTTGTGGTTTGATGGCCTGAGATGCCTTGTATGATTCGTGATGTTTAAGACAGAATTATTATTTTTTAATGATATTTGCATGTAGACAGTGAACTTTAAAATGTCAGTGAATAGAAACTGGAATCAATGTTAATATTCTAGGAACAGAAGTGAAGGTGTCCGAGTGACAATTTGAGCTGAACTGCAGTATCCTCCTTCTGTTTTACTTTTGTTATGCTCCCTGTTTTACTTTTGTTTTGCTCCCTACTTGGATTTATTTTTGCTATTACTTGAGTCTTGTTTTGAATTGTAAGTTAATTGTTCACAGAGTTTCAGCCTTGAGGGAGAAAGGGCTATCAATTAGTTTTTTGTTTATGAAAGGGTAGTGTCAAAGACACTCATTTCCCATTTAGTATGGTGAAGTGTGTTTGGAATTTTCAGTTTTCTTTGGGAGAAGGAAAGTTACCTGTTGTAGTCGAAGTGGCTTACTTAAAATATTTCTAAGTTGATGGTTTGGGATTCTTTGTTTTCTTTTTTTGTTTTCCTCTTCTGGCTGGTCAAGTTTGATGGCAGCTGTTTTGGACATGGAATAGTCCAGACAGCTTTGCTATTTGTAGAGGTGCCACCAGTGTCTCCTAGAAAGCAGCATGATGGTTTTCAGTGGTCTTTTTCCTTTGATGGTGAGATGCTGGAGGGTGCAGAGTAGAAAACACTTTTGTTGGAATTATTTAGTGAGGTCTTCAGGAGCATCTGTTTGGGGAACCGTCGGAGGTGAGTAGCTGTAGCTTTATTTTTGTGACCTTCTCCAAATGTATGATAAATATGATTGCATTTGTGTAATATCTGTTTCTGTCAAATTGGACTTCTTGGGTATTTGAGGGATGCATGGAGCTTCACGCTTTATAATCACATTGGAAAATTCAAAAGTGCTGCATACTGTGCAATTACTGCTGTAGCTGTACACTATAAACATTTAATTACTTGTAGTGATAAAGCTGTCTGTTTAAGTACTTTGGGTTTCTGCTGTAATTCTGATACTGTAATGACATGAAAAAGTTGAGGGCTGGAGTGCTGAGCAGCCCAAGTAACATGAATTTTGTAGAAACAAAATTCTCCCATGTTAGGCTACCTACTGGGACTGGCAGCCTTTGCAAGGAATGTTAGTTAGGTCATGGTGCTGAAAAAGCCATTACTGCCATACTGAAATACTGGTATAAGGATAAATCTGTCTTCTAGAAGTTAGCCAAACAAATCTGTTCTCTAGCAAGTGCTTTGGCAAGAAATGAGCTTTCATTTGGGTGCCTCAAAATTAGCAGTGTGACTTGCGTGTTTAAAAACTGGCATACGGTTTTTCCTGACGAAAATAGTTTTGATGTGAGGTTGGTGAATCAGTAGTTCCATGTTAGTGTAGTTTACCACTTAGTTGTGCTAAGCTACTGAGGTTACTGAGCAAATATATAGAGACTTGTTTTAAATACGGGATTTTTACTGTTCTTCACTATGTATGGCTTTAAATACTTCAGGACAGTTCTGAAAGTAAGTGTGCATAAATTGTCCCTGTTACTGGGATGTGACTGCATCTTCCTTTGAAATTGATGTTAATTTGTATATAAGCAGGATGACATTGCAATAAAACTGTTAGGCTATTATTATTGGAATAATTTGTGACAGTATGGGGCATGTCAAGATTATTTATTGAAATTAATACAATAAAGGTATCCAACTGGCATTTCTTGGGAATGGCTAACATTTGACGAGATTGGCATATTTTAAAGTGTCTTTGGCTCTTTCTATAGCTAGCACAAGTAAGAAATTATTTCTGTTGGGGTGGCTAATTTTGTATGTTTGTTTTGGGTTTTTTTTTTATTTTCAAATACTAGAGGTGATGTTCTAGTATGTTTTTTGTTGACTTCTCCGGAGGAAAAGAACAAATGTAAGGATGCACAGAAATATGTTTTGATGATTGTGGAAGTTTGAGTAATTTTTATTATTTTTCTTTCTTTAATGCATAATTAGCAGCTCATCAGGATGAGACAGAAGACTTAGTCCATTAGAAGTGCATTAGAGCTTTCTATTTGTCAGTCTGAACATTCGCACTAAGAGTACCAAATGCAGACTCTGACCCTTTCTTCCTGAGTGAAAGGTGATCAGAAGAGATGCAGTATGGCCTGTGTAGGGCAAGGTGGTTATGTTGTATGTGGGTTGTTGTTGGCTTGTTTGGAGTTTTTTTGGTTGTTTGGTTTTGGGATTTCTGTTTTTGTTTGCTTGCTTTAATCACCCACCCAAAGCATCTGAGTATGTAGTGCACTGAGAAGATAAATACTGTTGAAATGCAGTGTCACTGAACTCAGTTTTGCAGACCTGGAGCCTTGACTATGTGACAGGAGTGTTGAGTGGTTTGCATTCTATGAATACTTGGAACAGGGAGCTGGAAGTGCTAAACATTTGTCTTTGTGTTGATGCTGTGGAGCTGCTTTTCTCGTCCCTGTTAACTGGGTGATCCAATTCAACTAGATATAGTTCTCTTGTTTCATTAGATTTAGAAATAGCTGCAGTTAGTTACAGAAATACAGCAGCTGTGTTTCCTCCTGTTATCCATAGGCCTGGAAGAAAGGATTTGTATAAAAATGGTGTTTCAAGTGTTAGCCTGGCTTTTCTGGATTTGGGTGAAGTTGTATCAACTCTTGAGTTGCAGCAAGAGAAAGCACGCAGTGCAACTGTTGAAATTTTCCCCTACTCGATCCCTTTCCATTCCCGTGTGTGTGGAGAGTTGCTTTTCCATTTCTGAATGAAGAGATACAAGTACAAGGTTCATGAAAGATAGATGATGTTGGAAGGTCAGGAGCTTTTGGTAGCTATAAGGTGTCTGGGTGGTATATTGTAAGTGTCATGAGTAGTATATATTATAAGAAGGACTTTACAGTTACCTGAAGTATTCTGGTGGCATTGAGGTAAATGTTCACTTGGTCTCTGGACAGGTAACTTGGTCTCTGGACAGGTAACTTGAATCAATGCACTTCAAAAGGTGCCTGATTTAGTGTTAACTGGGTGTGTGAAGGGCAGCATCCAGCCAGAGGTGGAGCTGCCTTAAGAGTGAAGGACTGAGAACAGTGGTATCCTTCAGGATGAAGAGTTGCAGTGTCTTTTTCATGTCCTTTCTACAAAGCACAGTCATTTTTTACTGATTTTTGAAATACCTCTTAGGGGAGTTACTTCTATTATAGTTAGGCTGTAGAAAAAAAAAAAAAAAATCTTCCTCAAATAAAGAAACAGAAAAGCCAAAAAAAACTACATGCACAAGAAAGTAGAAAAAGAATTCATTCTGTTGTGCAGCCGTTTGATCTCGTGCACTTCACTATGTTGCAGTGCATATTTAAACAATTTAACTGCTCTTATGTGCTCTTCCTTATGCTCAAGAGTATCGTGCAGAGATACCCTCCCTTTTGCTTCACACCTTTTCTCACCAAGCATTTCCTGAAAAGGGCTGTATGAATATGTTAACCAGAAAATGCAGTGTAAAAACTGGTTACATAGTAGGGAAGGGTGTGAAGAGAGGAAAATTGAGTGATACTTAGCTTTTCAATAAGCCTTTGAAGCATTAAAATGCGCTTCTGGAAATACTGCAAAGTGCTATTTAAAACTTATGGTTAGTTTTAAGAACTTTAATGGTGTCAGTTGTAGAATGGCAATATTGCTGGTGTTTTCTCTGTTTTCATTGTCACTTGGACAAGCACTAGGAAGGTTCTGCAATTTGGGAGCTGCATGAAACCTGGTAAGTCTTGGGAGTTAGCCACCTCCTGAGTACAAGCGCTGTGTGACTATAAACACAAAGAAACAGATATTTGTAGGCTGTAGGCAGCTCTTTGTTTGCTTATTTTTAGACATAATTTAAAAGGATACATTGAGCTTTTAAAGATGAAGAGGGAGTGGCCATTGTAACATTATCAGAGGGCTGTGGGAATGCATAGTCTATCTCAGCAGTTTAATCTTTGCTATGTTGAGGATAATTAGTACTTAAACTTCAAAGATAGTGTTCAAATGGAGATGGCTTGATATTGGTTCTCCTCAATGCTCTCTTGAACAGCTCAGCAACTGTGATTTTCATCTGATTCTTGGCATGAAAAAATTCACTAATCTCTCTTTTACTTTCAGTTTGTCTTTCTAAGCTGACTTTCATGCAAAACTGAACTTGTTTTATTAATCTTTCTTACCCTGAACTCCTATCTAATTTTGTTTTCACTGGCCTATGTACATTTCGCTTTTCAAATGTAACTTGGCATGGGTTGAATTTCAGTTTTCTGGTATGTATCTTGTGCCAGTGCAGACACTGGGTGTTCCTCCTTCTGTCTTTCAGGCAAAGGGCCAATCTATAGCGAATTGCTTTTTGGCATTCAGGCTCCTCCTTGCTCAGTTTTTAAGCTTCCTGACTTCCTGTGGGTAGGCAGCAAGACAGCATTGGTTGAGATTTCTTGTTGCTTCTGTCCTCTAGATTTCCACTGTGCAGAAACAGAAAAGGGAGACGCAAATGAATGCACAATGCGTCTTGCAGGTTTACACATAAGGGGATATTAGTAATGCTGAACTTTGGGAGCTGCCTTAATGTGGTGTCTGGGCCTCTGAGGGTGGGTCTGAGCACCAAAATACAGTGATGTGAGAGTTTCTAGAGTGTCTGCAGTGCTACAATTGAAGTGACTGTACACAGGGAAATGAAAGAGAAATCTAGGTTTGAACATTATCAGTCCATAAAATACTGTTATGTTAAGATGCAACCTTTGTTTCTCTCCTCATAGCATCCTCCTGGTGACAAAACACTGAGGAATGTTGGCATTACTTGGCAAACACGAAGTCTCATGTTTGCGTTTCTCATTATTTCAATTCACAATTTACCTTTATTTCTTGGAAGGGTGGTCTGCACCTTAACTGTGTGTAGCTCTGGTCCTGGAAGTTCTGGGATGATTGCTAGGTTCTGCTGCTCTTGCATTTTGGGGTGTTTAGGTTTTGGATTTTGAATATTTTTTTTCTGGTGGGTTTTGTTGTTGTTGCTTTATTTTTGAGGGTTTTGTTTTGTGTGTTTGTGGCGGTTTATGTTTTTGTTTTGGTTTTCCTCCTGTTCATGTAGCTTCTGAAATGCTAAAAGTGCCAACTCTGTGCATAAGCCAAGGGAACACTTAGATCCTTATAACACCTGAGATACTGGAGCTTAGCAGAAAATTGAAGTGGAAAATTCTCATCATTCCATATTGTGGAGAAGCAACTCCTACCACTGTATAGATGGATATCTATGGCTTTGGGGCTTATTTTTATGTGTTTTACAATTCAGCACATTTGGACCAACCCAAGAAGCATATTTGTAAAAGTTTTCTTGAATTGTACGGAGCAAAGTAAGTTAAATACTGCTATTTCCTGAATGAGATTGGTCTATTCCTTCATAAGGCAGGGTGGAGGTTAGTTTGCAATTTCTGATGTGAATTATTTTCTGCAAATAGGGTGTTATTTGCAGTAGCCTATAGATCTGTGAGGGAAGACCCTGCACTTTGTTCTTTTCCCCCAAGCTAGATGTTCTGAACATAGTTCTGTATGATGTGCATGTGGTTCTTGTTTATTTTAAAGGGTGGTTCCAAACCTTATCCTGCAAGCTGTTTAATCCTAAGGCATGCTAAAATTTGATTCTTTTTGTTGTTTCCATTTGAAATTAATTGGTGTGGTGTTCTGAGTCCTGTATTGAAACTGACATCAGTGAGTTCAAGAAATCCTGTGTAGTTCCAGCAGTTCTATTGGTGTTTATTAATCTATGCTATTTTCTGTGAACTCCTCTGTTTTAACTGGGAGTGACATTGAATTCCTAAATTATGGTTAGAGGTTTTGCTCTTTGCATTTTTCCTCACAGACTAATTTTTCTTCAACTAGTTAATGCACAGATATCTCCTTCATCAAAATTCCTTCTAAAACAGAAATACAAGAAGGCTGCCTTAGAAATAAGAAGAGCTACATAGCATCAATTCTCAGTGCTGTTTTCTTACTTGTTCAAAGTGTCTTTGCTCTTCAGTGTTCAATAATAGTGATCTTGATGCTTGGGTATTTTTTCTATGTCAGTTGAAATGTGATAGTAATTCCATGTTGTTTCTTATTGCCGCAGGAACTTTATTGTAAAATGTGATGAAAAATCTTGATAACTTGTAGTTGAAGTTGTCTGCTATTTTTGATATGTTATTTTTCTTGTCAAGAAAGATATCAGGTATAGATTAACTGCTAATTAACTGCATTTTTCCAATTTGGTAGTTGGAAATGGCATAAGACTCTCACTTTTGAAAGAATTTCAAGCAAGCATTAAGACTCAACTGGTAAAAACTCCAAAGTTTTCTTTACAACTTTGAATCCATTTGTGGTGCTGTTAGCAGCTTGCTTCTCTGTGTTCGGGACTCTGTTTGCCTGGGTGTAAGGACAGACCCATGATTGGAGGGCCTGTTTCAAGCCAGGACACTAGGACTGTAGGGAACCAAGTGGGTGGAGTGCTGCTGTGTACTGGAACAACAGTATTAGGGTTCAGATGATGGCTGTGGAATTTTGGCCATGATGGCATGTCAGATCAGGCATCACTTAGCTGACAGATCCACTGCTGTCCTTTCTTGTTACCTGGTAAGTGACAAATCAGATTTTAAACTAGTGTCATTTCCTTCAGTTGCAAAATTACTTGTATTTATTGTTTTTCCCAATCTGCTTGTACCCCTTATTGAGGAATATTATTACTGGTGTCACACGGATTTTTCTGTGGGTTTTTTTTTCCTCCCCAGGTTCTTTGTGAAGAGCTTAAAGTTTTGAATTTGCAGGCACAGCCAGGCTTCTTGAAATCAATGGGTGTGACCTGTTACAGGGATGCCTGTGCAGGCAACTCCAGGGCTGCTGGGCTTAGTTCCAGGTCTGTGTGGGTTATTTTGACTTCAGGTTGTGCTGTAGATAAGATGTTACATAAGGAAAAATGCCGTGTGGTGAGGGAAACTGCAGACTTGTAAATTGTCTACTCTTATGCCTTGTCACTGCAGTACTAGCTGCAAATCCGCATGAATTTCTGCTTTGTCAAGTTTTTTGGGTCTAGAGGGGCAGAGTACCATTTTTCTCCCCTCGTGGTTGTGGTGGTACAGTCCAGCAGTTACCAAATAAAGCAGTTCTAGGTGGCATATGCTTGAGACTTCTGGTTTTAATTACAAGCAGGACTCTGGCACAGGAAAAAGGCTGTGTATGATCTCAGCAGAGGTGTCTGGTAGGCATGGCTGATGTTTCCCCATCTCAGAATGAGAGTAGAGCTAGCTTAAACTGTGGTGAATTTGCCGCACGTTTTCCACATGCTCTCCATCACTGGTGGTATTTTGAAGTTGGCTTCAGTTTCACATCTGTTTTTTTCCAAAATGGTGCTGATGAGTGACTGTAGTTTTAAGAAGTAATTTTTATGTAATGTCCATGTATCCATGGCAACACTAACTAGCAGTGTTTGCATTTGGCTCAATAAAAGGCAGATGTCAGTGGCACCTGTGTTTCAGACATAGAGTACAGGCAGTTCTTAACTAATGAATAAGTAAAATCATAGAATTATTTAGGGTGAAAAAGACCTCAAAGATCAGTGAGTCCAACTGTTAACTTAGCACAGCCATGTTCACCATTAAACCACGTTCCTAAGAGCTGCATCTGCATGTTTTGTGAATGCTTCCAGGGACAGTGATTCCAACACTTCCCTAGGCAGCAGGAAGTACTTAGACATAACAGTTGAAAGCAGTACAGTCAAGATAAAATTGCCATAGATGTGTGGGACTGTTGTGTTCAAGCACCTCTGTCAGAACTATCTATTGGGTGATTATAGTGAAGATGGAGACTGCTGTTTTTCAGATGGCAAAGTAATGAGAGATAACTGGTGTAAGTTGCATCAAGAGAAATTGCAGGTAGATGGAGAAAATCCTTTGAAATGAGGATGGAGAGACCTAGAACAGGGACTCAGAGTAGCTACAGAATCTCCATCCTCAGAGGTGACCAGAGCTGGATAGGCAAGGTCCTGAGCAACCTGATTGGTAAAAATGTGATAATACCTAACTTGGAAGTAGTGTGGAATTCTTTAAAATGTTTAGCATTAGTGGATAATGAGCAGTAGTTATACAAAAATATTGTACAAAAATACAGTTAAATGGATGATGAAAAAGTCAGTGTTTGAGCCTGAACAGATTCTTAAGACCCAAGTAAGCTCTGTTATGATCACTGAACTTAATAGTAGCTAGATAAGTTCTATGCTTATGAAGGCTGCTGCATCACTCCCTTCTATTCCAAATTGAAAGATACTCCGCTTTCATGTCCTACTTTGATTTTTCTCTCTTGACCTCTGAATGCTAGTATGCCTGCTGAGGAGTCAGTTTAACAAAAATCTGTTAATGTAGAGGAAGAGGACAGTGCATTGACTCCTGCAAGTATCTGGCTATCAGTCAGTTTATAAATATAAACACAGAGGTTAATGTAATAAACAGTGGGGTTATACATAAACATAGTATTTTCTGATCTGAATATTTTTGCTCTGCCTTGAATTGTCTAGCTCTCTTCTCTTTCCTCTTTATCCAGTTGTAAAGACAGAATGTCACAAAAAACTTATTAATGCTGTTTTGCAAATATTAATCTGCTTTAATATTGAAAAATTATATAGTAAACCAAATGTATTTATTTTTATATGTTTGTCATGCATTCTGTTGATCTAGAAAAGCAGGCTTTGGGTGTTACAGATGTTTTCTGAAGGTCTGTAATTTATAGATAAATCAGTCAAGCAATGACTGAAGCCACATTCAGGATGGGTTCTCAAGGTAGCAGCACGTGCTAAGTGCCTGTAGGATGATCTGTTTCTGTGCTTGTACGTGTATGTTTTAGCTACATTCCAACTGGAGCTCATGTTCTCTTGGAAGCCAGTGACTTGCTCTGTGGCTTAGTCAAAGAATTGCTCTTGTTGGCTCACTTAACGTGCTTGTCTGCCATACACTTAAGGAAGGAAGTTACTGGTGCTTGTGTTCAGTAAGTTCTGTGCTTTGCCATTTGGAGTTTTTGTGACAATGGGCAGTTGTTTTTGCTTTATGAATTTGTGCACTGCGTTTAAAAACCAATGGCTAGCTGCTCTTCTTGCAGGCATGTTTTTAGTCTTTCAGTGGAGGGTTGCAGGAGTCTTTTCTGATCTGAACACAAGATGGGTGGTAGGAGTCTTTTATTTGGATTAATAAACCACCACAGGAATCTTCCTCTGTGTTCCCAATTTCCTATACTGCTGTGAATTCAGGGTGATAGCTCAATTCTGACTGTGAATTCAAGTAAATAAATGTGGCTTTATTCAGCCTAGGATTGACAGATTTTGTTGTATGTCTTCTGGAAAATACTAGTGATGGAAGCAAGCAAAACTACTCATTATCTGCTAACACGAACCAGAATATGAATGATTTGTGTTGTTTCTTTCTCAGTATTGTCTTTGGATGTATTTTGAAGAGGCTTCTGCATGACTTGTTTTCTAGAGAAGAGCTTGTAATATAGCTGAGAACAAGCTCTTTCCATTTCCTGATATCCGTCTGGTGCTAAAATTCTAATTTGCTTGATGTTTTGCTAATGCAAATGAGTTTTGCTAAAACAAGTGTATTTCTAATTTTATCAGAGGTTTTGTATGGAATTTACTTGTAAAGATTAATGCCTTAAATTTTTGTATTTGCTCCCATGTAGCAGGGAAGGAAATAATAAAATAGTTTTAGTAGCTAAGTGGTATTAGCATTGAATCTCATATTTTGCTTTCCTGTCAAAAATATTTATCTTTGTTTTAGTGGACTTCTGTCTTAGCTTTTGGTTTCTGACAGCAACCTCAATAGCAAATGCCTTCTTTTCCCCACAACACATGCATGTTTACTTCACTGTTACTGATACTGTGAGACCAGCAGCTTTTGTCTTTTATGTGCACAGCTAGAATGAGTCCCATTGTTATTGCTTTCTTAGGGCATGACAACTTGACTTTTTTCTTATTTAAGATATGTATTTAATAAATTTTACCAATTAGAGTAGACATCTGTTTGGAGATCAGCAGCAATCAAAATCACTTGTGAAGAAATTGTTGGCTCGTGATGCATCTAAAATATTTCTGGAAGTTCAGCTTCTTTTAGCTGTTGCTAAGAGATAAATTTTCATTGACATGAGTGATGTGAGGACATGTCAGCATGCTACCAGTTGTTTTATAGGCAGTCAGCTCTGCCGCCTTGCAGATGGTTGGAAAGCTCTTGGTAGAGGATAAATGTGTGCTGATTATCTCATTGAATTAAGGTAACCTTTTGTCGTTCATTGAATTCTGCAGAGCAGGCACTGAGCAGCTGCTCTACTGTTGAATTCTGGATTTAGTGAATACAAAGATTATGCTAAAAGGTGCTTAGTCCTGTTCCAGGTACTGAGCATTGGACTACTGCAAGAATTTCTTATTTTTTACTACCTTTAAAGTGTTGGTATCTTACTAGATTGGTAACTGTGTTCAACATTTTAATTAAACTGAGTTTTTCAACTTTGTTGTCACCACATGCTTATTGATCTTTTCAGAATTTGAAAGCTCTGCCTTTCTTCAAGTGCTGCCAAGGGGAGAAGCTCTTGTTTCTGCCTGATTAGACTTCCCTCAAATATAGTTCAAGCAATCTAATGATTATCAAGTTCATAAATACATTTACTTGGGATTACATTTGTGAGTGTACACCTAATCTATGGCAGTATATTTAAAGGTCATAGTTCACTGTCATGTTAAAGCTTCCATGTAGACTTGTTTTTCCCATCCTTTAGAAAACAAATTAGTACGCAGAATTTTATTAAGGACTGTTTTCAAGATTTGAAATGTTTAGTTTCTAGAATGATTTTGGAAGGGGATTGGGGAAGGAATTGTAGCACTCCCCAGATGAAGTTTAAAGTACTTGGATTGCAGAAAACATTTCTGGATTATAAGTGTTTATATACTTTTTTGTAAAACAATCAAGGTCTTCAGATCAGTATAGCTTTGTCCAAGAAAATTCTGTTTTGTAAGGATCAGAAAGTGTTCTGAGGATATTTCAATTGCTTCATAAATTCACTGGGTAAAATATAAATCAAATAAGATATTATTCTATATAAATCAAATAAGCTATGTTTAAGGGTTGGTGTTTAATGCATGTTATAAAAAAATGTTTTTCAGATCCAGTTTAGGTTCATCTTCCCTGCCCTGTTTAAGTGTAACTTTCACTTCATTCCTGAAAGCTTTGGAGGTTCATTTATTTTATCAAGTATATAATGTTCTACAGGGTTCTTAGGTTTCCTTTCAGCCCACATCATACATGGATTACACTTCAACCAATAAACAGTTGACCGTCTTCCATGCAGTTTCAGGAAGTGTTGTTGGGCTGTTTCTGTAGAAACTATATTGTTCAAAAACTAGAAATTCTGGTTTTAATGCTAGGATTAAAATGAAAAGAATCTATGTTAAATGAATTTTGTTACATAAAGCTGTAACACAATGGGATATGATATTCTCAACCCAGGAAGTGAAGTGGTTTTTTTCTGCTGTAAAAATACCACAGCCAAATGATACATCTTTGAAATTACATAAAAAGGAAGCAACTTCATAGTTGTTTCGTTACCCCCAATATATTTTTGCCCTAATAATCAAATTGGTTTCCATTTCTGAAGACAGTGCTAAAACACTTAGTGAAATACATTCCATCATAAATGTTCAAAATAGCTTCTCAAACTGAAGAAATTGCTCTTCTCTTGTACCTAGTGGAATTTTCATGGATTTTTTTTTCCTTTGCCTTTTAGTTTACTGAAATGCTGACATCTAACTCCAGTACATTTCCAATAATTCCTTTCTACCTCTGCTTCATATCAAACAGATTTCTTTTGTCACCTGGTTTGTATTTTGAAAGTTAATGATATAAAAATTGGAGATATTGTCATGGCTTTAAAGAATGGTCTGCTTAGCATCTCTAAGATTGCCTCAGTGTTAAAACTAACTGTTGCATAATGTTATATATGAAAATTAAGTCTTTAATCTCTTAGCAACCTTCCCTAGAATATATTGCATGACTAAGGTAAACTGATATTAATTCCTTCTTCAGGCAAAGCAGACCAAAATATAATAGCTCCTGCAGTGGTATATTTCACTTGTGAGGGACTGTGGCCTCATTGCAGATAAGGATGATTATAAGGCAGGTTGCATGATAACCTCAAAAGTACAGCTTCCAGTATCAGAGTTGGAAATGGCAGCTTCTGACACAGCCTGGGTTACAGCACTGCTGTTCCTTGCTGCTGTTGCCGTCTAGCCCAAAATGGCTCAGATAAGCCTTGTGCATACTTGAAACAGCTTGGGACACAGTTATGTGATCTAGCAGTCCCCTTCACCTCTGATCTTTTTAAGGCCTGTAATAAAGGGTGCTTGCTTTTGGATAGCTTTTCAGTAAAATATTGCAAAATGCTGCAGTTGGAGAAAACCCCTTGAGTTTGTAATTTTAAATTTAAACTGTTTTCTTGGAAGGAATTTCACTGGGAGGAGGTACCACAGGGAATATTGTATATTGCCATATATCACTCTTCATTGAAAATGAGCTGTTAGACTATAAAGCCAGTAAGGGAGTAATTAAATTCTTAATTGGGGCTGATATTAACAGAGGTACAGTGATAAGTGTTTTGATACAAACAAAATAGCAACGGGGAAGCATGACTTAGAATTGCCTTTCAAACTAAAGCAGCAGCTCTTGCTTGTTAAGAGCTCTGTGGAGTTGCATTTGTTCTCCTATACTCCGTCGATATGCTAACTTTTATATACAAGTAAAAATGTCACTTTTCCTAAGAGTCTTTAATGTAGTGCTATGAGAAAAGTAATGTTTATATTTTATTTGCAGTTTAAATGCATTTGTATTCACAAACCAGTAAATAATTAGTCTACAAAAGTTTTTTTCTTAGTAGATCCATTAAATGCCATCACAGCTCTCTTTGATCCAGCTTATGCCATCAGCACTTATTCCTGCTGTGGTTAGTACCACAGAAGAAAGATTTGTTATTTATGCTCTATGCTTGTTTTTTTGTTTCTTAGATGTGCCTTTTCGGGTTTGTCCAAGAGTGGCATAATCTAGAACAGATAACCCACTTAGTGAAAACAATAGCAAAACACAGAGGGGTGTTGTTTTGAGTTTTAAAAAGTATTTTTTAAAAATATCTTTTACATCAGTTTAGCAGAAGTAAATTGAAGGTATTTTTTTGTGAATAGTCTTGGTTGTTTAGCTTCATCAGTGTACAGCTTGAGTGAAAAGCTATAGTCAATACTTCCTTAGCAGGCTCCATTGAGGGTACGGACAAGTGTCCTGTTATGAAAGTAAGAGGCAGCAATGTGTAATCTGTATAAAACCTGTTCACATGACATACAATTTAACTACATTCTCTGGGTTAGTTTGCCCAAATTACCAGTTTGTATTCAGACTCTGTACTTCCGAGGTGATACCAATATCAGAAAAAACCAGTATACTGTGGGGTTTTTTGTTACTTTTGTTTTGTTTTGAATGCTTCTCAAGAGTGTTAATTAGGAAGTCACTAATACAAATATCTCAAGTGATGGAAGGAGCCCAAATATGTCAAAATGGACAGATTTCATTCTTCTAAACTTGTGACTATTTTGGAGACTTGAAGCTGAGCAGTGATTCTGTGTACAGCTGTTTCTGAACTTTTCCCATAAGGGAGCCTTAACAGATAAGATCTTAACATAGGTTTTGTGGTTTGACCGCTCATAATTAGGGGAAGGAAAAAGCCTGCTATGGTTTGAGTTTGCCATTGTAGTATAGGACACAGTATAGTTCATGCTGTTTCCTGTCATGCAATAATCTCTATTAGGTTCTTTTGCAGAGTTTAATATCTTTATATTTAGCCTACAATAATTTGGGAAAATGAGACACATATATGGGAAGTGTTGGACTGTTCATCTGCCAAAGGAGTAAAAAACGCTTTCTTTTTTTTTTCACCTGTTTCATTTGCCTTACCTTTTCCCATGCACCTACCTGCCTTCTACCATTAGTTCACACAGCTCAAAAACATAGCTGGTTTGGGGCCCTGACTACATGTGTATATTTTTTGACTGGTGTAAAATTGAGTAGAAAATGCAGGCTTAATGTGCTGTTTATGTTTCCAAAGTCTAAAGTCAGGACTCATCAGTGCTTTCCCATGGTTTTTTGTGCTTCAGGATCTGCAGTGCTAATGTAGTAGCACAGGTGAAGCTTGAGAATAGTCTATCTAGTGTCTTGGCTCAAAAGCTCAAGCTTTTGTAGCTGGATTAAAATAATCTTTCTTTGGTCGTGATTTGTAAAACTGGATTAAATTCTGACTAAGTTAAATAGATAATCCATTACAGTAGAATCAAAAGACCAAGTGAATGCAGTGAAGACAGTTTTTAAGAGCTTAATTTAATGCTTAATTATTCTGACTTGGGAGAAGATTCTGTCTTGAGAGGTATGATGCAGATGCTCTGTTTGGAGATGGAAAGGCTGTTACCTAGATTGCAGGCAAGCGCTGTTCTGCAAACAAATAAGGAATGATGGAATTTTGTTAATAGCACATTATTTGAAATTGATTAGCCTCATTTATGCTGCAGAAGCACTTCTGTAGTACTGCAGTTTTCTTCTGTTTAATGTCTGAAATGTACCTGATTTAAGAAGATCCTGACTCTCCTCCATGATACAAGTTGAAAACTAACCTTTCTATACAGAGGACCATACTGTTATCCTCAGTTTTATTAATATGTGAAGATAGCTAATGTATGTTCATAATGAACTTGGAATTAATTTTGTGGTCACTCATTACAGGACTCCAAGGACTAGCCTCACTAGCTACCCGATCCATGTCTAAGGAGTACATTTCTCTTAAGGCTGGTTTGTTTGAATTTCTGTCTTGGACAGAAATATTCAAATATTTTTAATGAAGTGCTACAGACTTCCTTTTTTTTTTGCCCAACATTCCACCACAAAGGTCACTTTCTTCCTCCTTAGTTAGAGCATACTGAAATTGTAATTCCATATGATTCAAGTATTGTTCTTTTGCTGTAAGGCTTTGCTGCAGGTTTGCTTTCGTATTTGTGGCAGATTAATGCAAATATGTCACCATTGGTACACTGGTAAATGATAAAATAGTTTAAGTGATAAAATATTTGGCTTGAAGGAAAAGATTATGTGCTGTGCAGCTGTGTTGTATTACTATGCTGCTGTATCTTGCAGCTGTCCTGTAGAAAGGGGTGAGGTGTTTGCCTTGATTTTGTTTTTCTGAATTTGGTCAGTACACATTTTCATGTGCGAGATCCATAGTGACCTAAATTATTTGCATTCTTTTGTGTGTTGAAAACCTGAAGTATCTTTAGTGGTGTAAAACAGGAATGCCAAATCAAAACTTAAATTGTGTACAGGTTTTGAGGTGGAATCTTCCCTATTTCTCTCTTTTCCTTTTCCCCATGGATCATATGGCTTTGTTGGAAAGAATGCTTTAGACAATGCAACCACAGCAGCAGATGTCAAAGACAGCTTTCCAAATGTCACCAGTACTGGTGGCAATCTACCTGTGAAAGCTTCTGGAGTCATTTGGCTAGTGTGTTATCCTTGATAAAGAACATTTGCTCTGGAGGAAAATGGCCTGAGTGCTAACAGGTTTCTCTGTTCAGGCTGTCAGGGTTTACAAGTGATGCATTAGAAGTGAACAACTGAAGGGCAGAATTTTTTGCTTCCGAACAGGAAGAGGCTTTGTTTCTTTTTCTTGTGTTTTGGGATTGAGTTTTTTGTTGCTCCTAGTTAATGCAAAGAAAAATCCTTGAAATTGTCTGAAATTCCAAGCCACTGTGAATATACTTGATGTGCAAATAGTATTAACAAAACCCTAAATCCACAATAAAAAGCTGTATAATGCAATTAACAGGTATTTTCCATTAAATTCTAAGGAAGATGTGGAAAAAACCATAAAAGGAGTTTTATTTCTTTTCATTATACAGAATAAAGGATAGAAATGAGGGGGGGGAAATACTACCTTCCTATACAAGTTGTTTTCCATGTGTATGTATAGCAGTACAATGTGTTAGATTTCAAAAACTTTGCTTTTTCCTTTTGCCCTTTGATTTCTAGGACTAAACACTCCTGCACAGTACAGTTGCATGTTGTTGAATCCTGTCTTTTCTCATATTGTGTTCTCCTTTCATTTATGAATCATTAGATTCTTGATATGTTTGAGGGCCAGTAAGAAAGCACTTCTTGACTTTCAGATTTGGGGAAGTTTTTATGCTAAATAAGGTATTTCCTCAGATGTTCTTGTTCTTGGACATAATGATTTTACAGTCACAGGAGAAAACCTCTCGGGTTTCTCATGACTATGTGAAATTAGGTAGTTTATGGAGTTGTCCATTATCTTACATGTCTGCACTACAGGGGGTTGCCATTTCAAGCTGTTTTGGGTAGAAGAAATTCTAAGAGCATGATTGCTAGGTTTTGCCAGAAGGATTTAGGAGGATCTAGCATGTTGGTCACTAGGTGAGATTTGAGTGAGCTAGGACACTTCCTGCCCTCCATTGGTTTGGGGGTATCTGTGCCTGGATCTGCAGAACTGCTATCTGTATGTCTCATTCGCAGCTGTAATCAAAAGTAAGTGTATTAATTTCTAGTACCAGAGGTAAATGATCTTCAGTTGCTGCTCAGTCTCATTACTTAAGAGTCTAATCTATTGCAATAAAAGCTCTACCAGTCAATGAGTGTGGTACTTTAAGTAATTCTGTGGTTTAAATTTAATTACTGTACAGTGCTTTTTAAATCAAACTTTTGTGCTGGCTGCAGGGCAAAGCATCTTAAGCTTTGTCAAATTTAAACTGTATGTTATATGGAATTTTTTTTAAGAGTGATAACTATGATCCTGTCAACTACAATATGTTCTTTATTTACAAGAGAAGAATTGCAGCTGTTGAAGTTGGTCAATTATATAGGAAGTAATGGGACCAACTGTACTGGGATGCCAGAAAATAATTGTATGTGTAAATGAGAGCCAGACTCAGTAGTCTGTGACATCATACACTGAATGCAAGGTTTTAATGATAAACTAGGTACTAATTATGGAGCTTTTCTGTGCTACAAATGAGCTAATTTATAGACTGCCAGCACCTGAAGAAGGAAGTCTCTTAGGGCCAGAGGCTTGTGTATTATAACATATTTATTGGTTTGATAAAAGCTCTATTGCATTATCTGTCTAATTTAACCTGGAAGTATTTTTCTTATCATTTAACTGTAAATCTCAAGAGGAGAAAACTGTAGAGTGTGATTTTATATTCTAATGCCACTTAGCAGTAGCAATTCAGGAATTGATGGAAATAACAGTTTTAAACAGCTTTCAGGGAAGAGAATTTTCTTCCTGGAAGTAATTTTTATTTGCCTTGAGGTACTCTACTTTTAAACATATTCATTCACAAATGTATATATACAATATCTTTTATTTGTGCCACCCCCATTTATACAATGATTTACCAACCTCATTGTTTTGTGAAGACTGAAAGATTTTGATTTTAAAAAGAGAAAAAATGAGGTGCAAGGTTGAGTGATGATAGAAGAGAAACCCAGACAGACTACAGGGAATGAAAGAAAGGCGAAAGAAGAAAATATTCTGTCTACTGTAAACTTTGTAATGGTAGTGTTTGTTACTGAGAGCAGCTTCCTTTCTGCAGGTACTGTCAGCCTTTTAGCAGTTTTAAGGTTTTGACTTGTCTTGTCAAGGTAATTGAGTAACTTGGTACTAGCTGCAGCCAGCTTCAGATACTTGGGTCAAAAGATGTGGGGTGCTGTATCAAATGTCATGGCAACATGTGCAACTGTAGTAAACCAGAACTTTGTTACTGATGAGTTTTATGCCTTCTGAAATCACTAGCAAAATGTAGTCTTAGTGCGTTCCTCACCTGTGAGGTAATTTTATGACCAATTTATATGAGGAGTGGGAGAAACTCAGTAGTAGAGCTGTTGTGGTCATTGTGGGTTCTTTTAGTTGTAGGAGCTTAAGGAATTGTCTTTGCACTACTGTGCTTGTTTCCTGCTTGTTTATGGAATAAGTGGTAGTCACCTGAACATCACTTGAATAACCCTGTGATGTTTGTTTTTGGAGGTGGGTATGGATTACTAGGTATTTAAATCCCAGTTCAGATCCTGGAACCACAGTAGTATATCAGACTAAGTCTTATGGAAAGTTAATGGTGATGAGGAGTGCAAACTATTTATGTCCTCTCTTTCTTTTGGTCTAGTACTGTAGTAATAACTGGGATTGATTAGAAAGTAATGTAACTAAATAGCCTTGAAATGTGATACTTTTTTTGTTTCGAAAAATGGGAAAACTTTCATAAGGGCTCAGGTTGAGTGGGGGGTTTTGTGCCTTTATTTTTTTTTAACTGCTGAGAATGCTTTTTTATTTCATGCTAGGTTATGTCCTTCATTCCCACCTCAGTTTAACATGTGACTGTTGCTTACAACTCCGTTATAGCAGAGGTGTTGTACTGTATGGCATAGTAAGGCTGAAATTGCACAGGTACCTGTTTCAGAAGGAGTGAACATGGAGGCATGAGCTACATGTGATGAAAGCAGGGGGAATGGGACAGGGCCCAGTGTTATCCTGGGAAGATCAAAACTTAATTTGAAAAGTTCTTCACCTCTTGAAATCACAAAAATTCTATTTTATCTGGAATATGTGTGTACTTGGAGAAAATAAAAATCTCTAGAGAGATCAGCTTATTCATATCATCTAGGATTTTGCTTATGTGCCTACCTGAGGGCAAGCAGTCTCTTGGCATAGAATGTGCTGTCTGCCATGTTGCTCGAACAGAATAGAGAGGTAAATATGTGTGGAATTGATTAAAATTATGCTCGTGAGTTACTGCACGTGTCTTTACGTGCATTATTAGTGGAACTGTCTCTGTTTTGCCAGACGTTCCTATAGTGTGTTATGCTGACTTTAGGGCTCCTGTGGTAATATGCAGTGACGCCACACCCTGTCCTGAAGGGTGAAGACTTCAAGCTGGAGACGTGCTTGAGCTGCTGAACTGCTCAGAGTGTCCTGGCAGTTACATATGGGGCTGTGATTGCTGCCACCTTTTGCAGAGTTGCTGGTGGTTTGAATTCATGTAGAGAGGAGTGTTGGTACAATTCTCTTAGCTGGATCTGTCCCTTTTGTGCAGTCAGGTAACTTGGCACAGGTTTCCCCAGCACATGGATGTGGTGTCTCCCAAAGTGTCTTTGCACCAGCCACCTGTTGCTGCTGCTGATTTCCAGGCTAACTAAATCTGGGAGCCACAGTGCTAAGCTATGTCTGTGTTGAAAGTATTAAACATAACTCTTAAAGCAGGAAGCTGTGAAGTTGTCATAATAGCCTGAGCTTCTAGATTCTTAATTTTGGTGGTCTCCCAGCTACTGGTCCATGTGAGGTTCTGTGGGCAGTAAGAAAGGAGTGTCTGCACCTCAAGAAAATGTATTGAAAGCAAACGGATCATTAATGTTGGCTTTTTCTGAGATCAAATGTAAATGTCTTTATTACATTATATATTAATGGTCTTGGTTTGTTTGGGTTGCTTTATAATGCACAATTGTTTTAAAGGAAATGAATCTTTTCTGACTTTGTTCAAATACACCGAGCTCAACAAAATCAGTTTGAACTAGACTGGTTTAATGAGGCTTGCTACTATCAAATTTACTGCTTTAAACCCAACTACAAGTAAAGTGAATTAAAGACCAAATTATTTCAATACAGATGTGCATTGAACCAGCGTGTTATAATGATTAATTTCCTCAAGTGTTTAATTCCCAGTAGATTTTTGTGTCAACTGCCAAAAAAGAATTTATTGACTTTACATTAAGCATAGTTTGGTCTAGTTGATTATATTGTTCAAGTGTAAATTAGTGGGTGGTAGAAGACTGTGATGTATTAGAATTTTATTTTGTCTTAAGCAAATTATCTCATGCCTTATTAGCAGTGCTTAAATTATATAGTTCTGACTCCTCAAAGAGATGCTGGGGCTTTCAGAGGTGTTAGGGTTTTTCCTGTTCATTATGTAAGAACTTGTATATTCAAGCAGTTTTCCTCCTGCCCTGCCCTAAGAGCCTGCCGCTAAGACTGTGTAGTAGATTTGAATGCTTTGTGGCAAATTTCCTAGTTTTAAAAAAAAATTTATTTTACAAGTGGTGTTTAAGTTCAGTTTCAGCATACACAAATACAGAGACCATTTTCTATCAGGGATAAGCATGGTCTAGATGCAAAACACTTCCCATAGCTTCCCTTCCAAGACCTGTCTTGTACATCTGTTGCTCTAAATAGATGACTTTCATTTGTCTCTGCTTTTTATGGAGTGCCATCAGGAAACACGATTTGACTAATGTGTCCTGTCTCATACAAAGATAATGCTAGGGGAGTATCTATTTTTTTGGTTGTGTTTTAGAGGGCTGCAGATGCCATGTGGAGTAGTTAATACTGTGTGTTTATCATTGTCAAAGAACTTGTATCCTCAAATGCGTTCTCTTCTCCCGTACCCAAACATGCCATCAAAGGATCGTTAGAAATGATGGGTGTTGAAATAGATCATTCTGATAGGTGTTGAAATAGATCATCCTGATAGACCTTTTTGTATTTCAATTAAAAATTGTGGTGTGCGTTCTTTTTTTTAAAAGCAGATTTCTAGTTGGGCATAATAGCTCTCCAGTTTGAAACATAATTACTGTTGGATCAAACTTTGTTTTGTGTCTGTTATCAAGTTATCTATCAAAGAAAATAAGATGAACATTTAAAAGGTTCAGATCAAAGGCAACTGATTTAGCTACACTGGAGGCTCCCATCCTTTAATTTAAAATGTATCTATGACTAACTGATTGCCTCTCACATTTTTAGAAAAAATATTGACATCCTGCTAAAGTATGCAGTGACCTCACTTCTAGCTGAGTTGTGTAGGTTTCACTGCAGGCACACTGAAAGCATTGATATTCCTGTAACCTTTTGAGGCAAGATATGTGTTTAGTGTATTAATGAGCTGGTTGAAGTGATGTACAGTAATTTCATCCTTGGGTAAAAACAGATGTGAAAGATTCTGTTTTAATATTTAATCAAGCTCAAAGCCTCTGTTGGCTTGTTTAAGTTGACCTGACAGCATTATACCTGGAAACACTTTGAATTAAACCCTGAGTGCTTGACCTTGTTCAAACAGTTGTAATTTAATAAGGCTGCTGTCTTTGTGGAGATAGTGCGGCTAATGGGCAAATCTCTTCTTGGCCAGGATTGTTTTTTATTGCAGTGGAAAAACTTGGTATCTGCTCTTAAAAAGATATTAATCAGATGAAGTAATAAAAATGAAATAAAGAGCAAAAGAAGTTTTGTGTGAGAGTTGCTAGTCCTAGATTATAGTTTAAAAAGGAATTCTAGAAGATATCTGCTTTCTTTGAATGTCTGCAGCATTCTTTCATTACGCGTTTCTGGCAATTGCTTTACTGTGGTTCATCTCTTGCCAGAACTTTTCTTAGGGTTAGGAAGCTGTTTCTAGAGTGGTGTATATTGGTTTGGACTCAGTAAAGTCAGAGCTTGTATCAGTTTTAGGCAAATTGAATGCTTCTTCAAGTTTTTGTTTTGTCGTTGTTGGTGTTTGTGTGGTGTTTTTAGTTTTGCATCTTCCCCTGCTTGTGCCTGCAACCATATTTCTTTGGCATGTTTTTAAAAAGAATGGGCCAAGGAGAGTTGGGGGGGAAACCAAGGCTTCAATGCTTGTGAACAAGTGTCATTATATCAGCTAAAATTTTGTGAAAAGAGGTGGCAATGAAGTAGAAGATGAGCTGTGAGTATCAAAGTAGGTTTCAGCATAGTATCTGGGGTCTAAATGAAGTAGGCTATGTAGTACCGAGACAGGGGAGCAGTTCTTATTAATTAAATGTAGTCACAAAGCTGGACGAATTGAGAGAAAAACATGAGGATCCATATCTCCCTAATTCCATGGGTATATTCAAATACTTAATAAAATTGTTAGTTTTTCCTAACGATTGGCTGGACAGAACTGAGCTGCTGTTAAAATTTGCCATCAGATTTGACAGTTTGTCTGGTTTACCAAGGTAAAGCTTGTGTTTTAGTAATCCCAGAAACTC
This sequence comes from Pyrgilauda ruficollis, assembly GCF_017590135.1. NCBI lineage: Eukaryota > Metazoa > Chordata > Aves > Passeriformes > Passeridae > Pyrgilauda > Pyrgilauda ruficollis. Next base: position 11,157,984 of record NW_024509210.1, on the reverse strand, counting down.
TGTATTTTAAATAACACTACTAAAATCAGAATTAGTTTGAAACAATTTTTACTCTACTTTATAGCTACCCTTACAACACTTAGTGTTGTAAAATATTGTCTGTTTGTTGCTGAAGAGTATTAATAGAGCTTGAAAATACATGTTAAACAACGACTGCATCTGCCTACAAGAAAGCTTCCACATGCTGTAACAAATGTGCCTCACTATGCCAAACAAAAGAATAATTCATTAAAATTCCTTTTTCTTACTCTATCAAGATAAAACTTTTATTCTCAAGTTCAGTAGGGTAATTATAGTTTAAATGTAATAGAATTTCTATTGGTGTAGGTTATTTTATTACAGCTTTCTTCATATTCCTAGGATGCAGTTGATAAACATGATACATATAGATGCATGCATTCAACACTTCTGTTCTAGAATCAAGCAACGGATCAGGGTAAGCTTTGAAAGCATTATACAGAATTACAGTAATACTGACTGATGCCCCAGAGTGGATCCAACACATGGTCATTTCTTCAGTCATCATTTTTTTGCAAAGGCATTAAAAGGAAATAACCGTTCAGACTTTGCTGAAGGTAGTTGTTGCTGGTCTTTGGCTTATGTGGGTGAAGAAAGGGAAACAAATTCTAAAATAAGTGTTCTTTCACCTACTAGTTACTTATTTTATTGGCACCTTATCTTTAGGGATTTTAATTGTGTCTGTATTTTGAGAGCTGGATCATGATTTGTCAAGCTCAAGAAATGTTGAGATTGCTTCTCTGATTTGTCATCACTGTTTTGTGCAGTAGCCTGTTTCTTCTGAAGCTTGTGTTTCTACTAAAACTGTAGCTCAAGTACAGACATCAGTGACAGAAAGTGGCTGTCAGCAGTATGTTAGTATTAGAAACCACTGGCAAGACTTCAGCTGCATTCCGTGCTTTTGCGGATCTTCTTCAAACTCTGCTTTGGCTGTAGAAATGTTAGCTAGCAGCATTTTGGCACTTTATTTTTGCATGGTTTTATCCTGGAAGGCCAGTGATGTGGTGCCTTTCACCTCCAGAGGACTATTGGAAATACGGTTCAGGCCTTTTGCTGTAGGAGGTTATGGCTGCTTGCAGGCTTATGACAGGGAGTCTCAGTCCAGTTCTTTAAGAACAGGTGTCCACTTTAGGCTTAATCAGAATAATTTCATGGCCTTGCAAGTTTCAGCAGTCTGGCCTGTTGATTGCCTGTGGCAAAGGACATACGTGCAGGTAATGCCCTTTAACAGAGTAATTCCTGGTTTGATTTCTTAGAATGTATCTGAAGCCACCTGATAAACACACTTGAGGAAACTCCTGGTGCTGTACTTGCTGTACTTCCTAAATATGCATTCCCCAGGCCTATTGCAGTGATACCATAGCAAGCTGGCAGGTTTCTTCTGTTGTCTCATTTTCTTTGTGAGACCTGGGACCTTTCGGGTCTGTTAATTGCTGCTTGAGCCATGGGGACAGATGTGGCTTCTTCTAAGACCAAAGAGGTAGTAACTGCTTAAGCTGAGTCTGGTCCAATATATAGAAGTGGTAGTGGTATGGGAGTGACAATTCCACTGAGGGGGAAAATGGTATATTAGTTAAGGATATCTGCTTGCTGATTTACTTTCTGCCTTCCTGCATTAAAAAAAAAAAAAAAAAAAAAAAAGAAAGCAGATGCAGTTACTTTGCAGCTGCAGTCAGTGTCAGTCAGATGTAATTTTCCCATCTTCCCTCAGTTAAGTTGAGTTTAATGGCCAGATCACACAGTTAACTTCTACTCAAGCAAAAATGACAAGTAGGTTTTATGAAATTTGAGAGTAGCAAGTAGATATCTTTTGAAGCATTACTGCTGAAAGAGGAGGGAGGACGGCTCTATCTTCACCTTTGTATTTGGTATTTCACATAATGGTAGAAGTAGTAGCCAGATAAAGAATTAATATATGATACTGGATTATATGTGGCACATGGTCCTTCTTTGTAAGATGGAGATCCAGGGTAGGTAAATAGCAAGGAGGAAGAATATTGGGGTTCTGAGTGTGAGCACAAGAGATATATTTTCAGAAATTGGAGCTGAGGAGGTAGTGAAGATAGATAATCCAGTCAAAAGCCGATTTCACTAGATGTGTTGTGCTGAGGAATGAACTATTGATAAATGTCCAAGATTCTAGGTAAAGTTAATGTTTCGTAGTGTGAAACTAAGTACTTTCAAAATCTCATGGGTTTAAGGGCTGTTTCATAGCTAGAATAAAGAGGGAAATATTGAGTGTTGTTTTTCTGCTTTTATAGCAACAGAAATAGATTTCACCATCTTATTTAAAAGCAGAATCTACATGTTCTGTGCAATTAGCTTGCCAAGATATCTAGACATAATGAGGAACAAAGCTTTCATTTCTTTGGTGTGATGTTTCTGGCCTTTCTGACCTCTTCTCTCCCATCTTGTTCCCATTACACAAAACTGGTTTCAAACCACACATTTTTTCTGTTTGTGTACCTTAATGAAAGATGCAATACAGCTAGGAATTGCTTAATTTCATTTAATAAGATGATAGTGGAGTCAAATTTAAGCCCTTTCACCCTTGTATTTTTGTGCTGGTTTTTTTTGTCGTTGTTGTTGCTACAGACAGAATGAATACAAAATAGACAGCCCAGTGAGTGGGTTTTGCTTTGGTTGCACTGTTTGGCAAGTATTTGTAAGAGATTAAGCTGGAATCTCTTGTATATACAACTGCCCACATCCTCTTAGAGCTCGTGTAATATAAGCACAAAACATTATTCTTGCCTGAGAAGTGTACAGTGAGATTTTGATTTGCAGGCTCTCCAGAAGTTGTAGACTTGTAGTAAGAGTGGTATGCTTTCCAGTGGTTGGGATGAAAATGTTTTAAAATTTACATATGTAGTACATATGTAATATTTACATATGTAGATTAGAGAAATGCCTTTGAATTATTTTTTTGCAAGCTTCTCAATTTAATTTGCCATCCTAAAAAAAATCAATGCATACATAGGTAATTAAACCGGAAATCAGACTAGATTAGTTTCCTCAGTAGGAGGTGCAAATAATTTTATGACCTGTTTGTCATGAGTACAGCTTTATTTTCTAAAGGTGCCAGCAATTAGCTGTGTTGATTTAGCTGTATACTTGGTACCAATAGCTTGCTCGGTGCCTACAGAGCGATCAGTGTCACATTGAGTGCTGCGTGCTCAGATCCATCTAACATAGTTCTGTAACACCAAGCCCAGGGGGGACTAGCAGCACGAGCAGCAGCTTGCTTTTGACAGCAGAATGTCCTTGTTGCTATTGATTAGATTGTTCAGTGAAGTGAAAAAACATTGATCCAGCTTTAAACTGGTAGTTATATGATAATCCTGGAGATGAATGAGTATCAAGTGGAGTATTGCTGGTGGGAGGTGGCATGCGGAGAATCCAGTACTGGTTTTCTTGTGTAACTAATGATAGGCTAATAAAACTCAAAAAAAAAAAAAGAAAAAAAGTTTTTTTATTATTTAGATCTACAGTACATTAAATGCAACTAATAAATATGAACCAGATCTTTCTGCACAACAGATGTAAACAGCTGTAAAATGACATACGTCTCGTCTCTCTAATTTCCCAATCCCTGTTCGCTACTGCTCTCTAGTCTGGGCACTGGAAGTAATGCTGATATTTTCACTGATGGAGGGTTGGGGCATTGCTTCTTGCAGTTTTTTGGTGTCTGATTGGTGGTTATGTTTGGCACTGAGCTGCTCTGAAATGACATGTTTTGGAGCGAAAGTCAGTTTGTGTTTAGGTTCCATCTTACTCTCCTGTTACATCAAAAGTTATCTGTATTGTGTTACTTTTTCTTTGGAAAGCTAACTTATTTGCTTCTTTTTTTTTTTTTCCTTCCTGAAATGAAGACTCTTGGGTGATTGTGAGGTGGAATATTAGTTTTGAGCTGGATCTCCTAACACTTGGTCTCCTAATTCTCAGATATTATCAGGCTAACATGGATGAATGAGATGGCAGTGCTGCTGTTAATGTTTTCTGGGATTTGAGTCTGCTTTGACTTTTGCACTCCAATATTTTACTTTCATATGGGTTCTTCTTATGCAGCTCCCTTAAGGAATGAGAAAGGTATCTTGAATATAGTGTGGAAGGATCTTCTTCCCCAGTCATTATTATAAATGTTGTTATATATTAAATGTTACTATAAATGTGTGTTGCTTAGCCAATGTTTTGGGATCAGTAGTGGAGAATGGCAGCACCTCTGTGTTCCTGGCTATGAGTGTTGTGGTGCCTGCTCAGCCTGGGATCCAATATGACTTAGGCTTGAGGGGTGACAGCGTCTCAAAAGGTTGTGTTTGTAGCAGTGAGCTCCTGAATCCTTGTTACCACTATGTCTCCCCAGTTCTTAGGGTTGTGGTACTAGGGTTAAGGGGCTTTTCTTCTTACACTACTTATTTCCTGCTCTGTAAAGATACAGTGGCACACACTTTGAGGAAGACATCAGGCAAAGATCCTGTGTACAGATCTCAATTGCTTTGTTCGGTGTGGTCTACAGAGCCTTCTTCAGATATAATATATGCAGCAACTATAACTTAGTTTGAGAAATCCTATTGGCAGAGCAGTCTGCAGAACAGACTTTAAGAAATGCCGAGATTCATCCCCCTTCTTTGTACGCTGTTGTTGCTGATTTGGGAATAAGGTTTGCTTCAGTATATAACAAGTCCAAACTCTGCCCTACAAGAAGATTGCAGTCTTGGATTTTCAGCATTATAACGTACTTTGGGCAGGTCATGTTAATTAGACATAATAATATTAAGCTTATGGAGGCAAAAGTGGTTTCAATATTATTCCTGTTCTACAAAACATAATTAATTTCCCTTTTTCCTCTTGGTGTATTTCTCTACTGCATTTTTATCTTAGCTATGAGATGTAATAGTCTTTCAGAAAGGTTAATATTGACAGAGAAACTTCTCCTGCCACCCCGCCATTATCCTTACATTTACTACTAAAGCAAGAGTGATCTTGTCTTATGTTTACCTTCAGTCTTGCTGTATTCATCTTGTGATCAGATGATTATGCACTTAATTCAGAAACTTCAAGTGGCAAATCAGTTGAAGTGCTTGGCTGTAGTTGTCCTCAGTATCAAAATTGTGATGACGTTGCAACAGAACCTGGTTGTAGCAGTTGCCTCCTTTGCCTTACATGCAGAATTCAAGTGTATGCACCTGTGTGCAATACACATTTTTCCTTTCTCCTGCCTCCATGCTAATCTGGATATAAACCTGTTTTTTTTTGCCCAAGTTGTATATTTTGTTGCTCCAGCACATTTTTTTGTGTGTAGTTGGGGAATTTAGGGGACCATTACTTTAGATCAATTGGGTGTAAGCTAAGCCTGGACATTCAGAAGTTATTCAGCTGCTTTATTTCTAGCATCATTAAATATTGTAACTTTTGATTTGTGGTTAGATTACTTAGATGGCAGTAGTAAGAGTTTGAAGCTCTGCCATGCTGTTCCTTTTGCAGAGCTACAACTGAAGAATTATGGGGGATTAGGTTTAAAAACTGTTCAGTAGGCAGAAAACTACACAAAAGACTTCAGTTCTTTAAATTCTTTCTTACGGTTTTCCTTCCTAGAGGGGAGATGGGTAGAATATTTAGAATGAAATAGAGGTGCACTTGAACTTTCAACATAAATTACACATACATTATATTGTAAATGTATAGACAAACCCTTTTTTGTAACCCAATATTTTCAGAAGTCCTTTATCATGCAATGGGGAGGTGCATATTAGAGCTGCATACTGTTTTAAAAAGAAAGTTTCAAGGACAAATGTGTTTTCAAAAATACAAAAAATATATAATGGGTTTAGGATTTAGTGGGTTTAGGATTATTGTACACATTTATTAGTATGCAGAAATGCTCTTTCTAGCATTAGCTACTTTACTTGCTCACGTAGCATAAGATCAGCTTGAGTACTTTTGTCCACATAAACTAGGTGTGCAGAGATTGGTCGCTGTAGGAGACATGCTAAATGGTTTTGGGGCCTGAGACCATATTTTCAGGACGCTGGAAAATTCCCTTTTCTCCCTGCTGTGGTCAAAAGAGAAATTTGGTATTTCTGGTGTCTTCCCTAGCCTCCATCACATGACCAAATATTTTTATTATCTTTTCTTTGTACTACACAGTCTATACAGTTTTTATGTGTACCTAATAGGCATTATGAGTAAGTTAAAGGGTTTGGTTGCCAGGTGATCACTTCTCAAACTGAGATAATGTGAAGGCATCTCCTTAAATTCTTCCTCATAAAGCTGAATGAGTGGAAGGATCAGTATGACAAGTTGTTTAAGTTTTGATGTAAAACAAAGTCCTATAGTCTAAAACTGTCAATAGTGTATTAGTTGGTGGGTGTGTTGTCTTAACAATAGAATTGCTCTAGGATTACTTAAAAATACTAACCTGATACCTAGGGCAAATAGTGAAGTTCTTTTGGTGTAATCTCTGAGAAGATCAAGTATAGATGAGTACGTGTTGCTTAACTCTGCTAAGTCAGATCATGGAATGAAGACTGACAATCACTTCTAAATTGCTTTATATTGCATGCGTCCCAGAAAAATCACTTCAACAGTTGCTGCACAGTCCTCTCATTTTTGTTTCCGGTGTACTTGGAATTTGGGTGGGAAGAAGGTTCCATGTCCCTGTAAACTTAGTCTTTAAGCTGGAAAGTTCTTGATGGAACCACCGCTGAGAATGAATTAGTATTAATTTATTATGTTGCTTTCTCTGAGCTGACACCTTTCGATGACGTGTGCTGTAGGCTTCTCTCCTTTTTTCCCTGGTATCATTTGGGGGATAGGTGTCTATGCTGACTTTAACACCGTGTCTCTCTGTGCAGAACTGAAGACCAGCTGCATGTTCAGCCTCAGTTCCAAGGGATAGGGCCAGAGCTCCCAAGTGCTGGGTTCTCTTCAGTAGTTATTTAAGTGTTGTGTGAAGAACAAAGAATTGTTCTAAAGGTTTGAGATTTTTTCTAAATGGTGATTCTTTAATTAGCTATCCAGAGACAGTGTGAAAGGAAGAAAATTACAGATCCAAAACAGAAACTGGAGTTCATTATTGAATTATTATTCTAGCAGCTGTTTGTAGCTTTATGCAGATGCTTTCAATTAAATGTGACTTAGGAAAGCTGTAAAAATGTCCCAGTACGTTGTTCAGAATTGCAGTGGAAATAAATTTCAAGTGGGGGAATGTGGGATTAACTAATGCAGTAAGAGATTTATGCCCCTGTATAAACAAAAGTTGCAACATGGTTCTGACATCTTATGGAACTCTGTCAGGTGATGCCATTGTTATTTGTCTGCTGGTAGGTTGTGACTTTTACTTCTGTTTGCCTTCAGAGATTGTAGGCTTTTAGAGAATGTGCTCGTGATGGTTGATACAAGGATTTATGCTTGAGAAAATCAAGAGGCTGCCCAGAGATTACTGAACCTCCATCCTTGTCAGCGTTCAGGACTGTGATATTGATTTGCTGTGTTTCTCTGTTGTCTGACTTGACATCAATTTGTGTTTTTACACTGAATTTATCTCCTTTTATGGTGTGTCTAGAGAAGATTCAGCAGAGGTGTTCTGGGGAAAAGCCATTCATCTTAAGGTTTCCAGGCGTATAGGTTTGTATGGAGAATACCTTTTCCCTCAGCTGATGACTTCAGTATTCCATTATATTTTCATTCTACCTTTCCCCTCCAAGCAGTGCAGATCCTCTAGAGGATGCTGGTCAGCAGACCATGAAGATGCTCAGCAGGCTGGAGCATTTCTCCTTTGAAGACAGGATGAGAGAGTTGGGCTTGTTGTACCTGCAGAGGAGAAGGCTCCGGGGAGCATGTGTAGGACCTTCTGGTAGCTGAAAGGGCCTACGGGAAGGGCTTTGTACAAGTATGTGTAGTGACAGGACAAGGGGTAGGGACTTTGAATTGAAAGGGTTTAAGAGCAGGTTCAACTGAAATGGTTAGAGTAAGGTTTAGATTAGATACTAGGAAGAAATTCTTTACTGTGAGGCTGGTGAAGAACTGGAATAGGTTGCCCAGTGAAGCTGGGGATGTCCCATCCCTGTGAGTTTTCAAGATCAGGTTGAGTGCGACTTTTGGCAAGGTGGTTTAGTGAAACACACACCCCCCCCGCCCCGGTGGCAGGGGATTGGAACTAGATGATCTTTAAGGTCCCTACCAACCCAAACCATTCTGTGTTTCTGCAAATTCACATGAGTAGGGCAGATGTCTTAGTGAAAGTCTTGATTTTTCCTAGAAAGCAGTGCTGGAGTAATGACTGTACTGCACAATTAACTATGGTTATGGACAGGGGCATCCTTTCTCCCTGGAAACAGAAGTCTTAAATTGTAGAAAAATACTCTTATGATGTCCTTCCTCCTGAAGAAGATAAAATGAAAAAGAAGTAAAACATACTTCCTTGTGTACCTGTGGGAAGGAGAATATTGTCAGTGCATGAAAGATCTCATAAGTAAAGTTGATGTTTTGGGGATGTTACAGTGCTACTTCTTTCTCCTGAGCTTCTGGGAAAGAGCTGATGTTAGGAGACATTCACAGAATCACAATATTAACAGCAGCTTTTGCTTACAGCTGCTGTTCTCTCTTCTGGTGGTTTATGTTACAGAGGTGTTCTTCACCTTGTTTTTAGTGTGGCAAGGGGCATGAAATGTAACCAAGTTATTAGTTCTCATCAGTCTTTTCCAGCACTCTTTGAGCAATGAACTTTACTTCAGTAAGTAACTGTCAAACTTACAATTTTTTTCATATGAATACTCAATCATTGAATTGCAATGATACAATTAAAAGGAATATAAATCTGCAGATTGTGTGGGCTGTCACTGATACAGGATTTGGAGGGGCCTTTTGAGAGCCTTTTTCGTAACAGTAGGAATTCCTGACTTCCTAAATCAACACTTCTGTCTGCCTGTATAGTCTTACTGTATCAGTTAGAGTGCCTTGGCTGTTTGGGGTTTGAATTTGTTATGAGAGGGGCCTACAAGGGGGATTAAAAGTACATTCTCAAGAAAAATTGATTTTTACCTTTCTTTATATATGATTTTCTTCAACATGTAGTTTGAGTCAATCAAGTATTAATTTATTGGCAGGTTGAAAATGTAGGTCTGAGACTGTTTTGAAATATAAAAGTGATCTGTACTTGGTCTGAGTGCTTGTAGATGTCTCCCAAACAAGAAATGAACCCAAACTACAATGGGGTTCCTGATCCCAGATGAGTGCCACAGAGTAAGTTGTGTGATTTAGGTTTGTTTCTCAAGTTCTATAAAACATAATTTCCAGAAATAGTCTGCAATTTTAAAGAAGTAAGAAAGATTAGAGTGAGAAGTTAGTTTCAGTTGCTTGATTCATGTATTTTGGCTTTTAAGCTTTGCTATGTTTTGAGTAATAAAGTTATACAGGGGGCTTGTGCGATATTAATACTTTCCCCTTCCTTTCCCCCCTCTTTTTCCTACTGTCGTCATGTTTTGTCACTGTCAAGTGTAGATTTATTCAAGTGTAGATTTATTTCTCATTCAAACTGTTGTTTTTGTTGGCAGGAGCTACAAGCAAGTCTGTGAAATTATGTAATGTCTGAAAAGTTATGTTCATGATTAATTAGCCTATCACAAAACTATTTTAGTGTGTGTGGAATAACTAGATCATATTTTTTATTTATTTGGCAGGGGTAGAAGGCACTCTGGTCAGATCGAGGAACTTCAGAGTGTTTTGTATTAACTATTCTATACATTACCTGTTTACATTTGGAACATGAAATGTATGCCTTTTTTATTGGTCACTTAATGTGAACCTTTTTTTTATTTTTATTTTTTTTTAAGGAAACTGAGTTTGAGCTGCAGGTATTCCTTTTTTCCAAAATGGTAAAATTTATAGTTGTTTGCTTAAAACTGAACACCCTTTAAATGGCATACTCAAAGAAAATTTGCTGGAAGTTAAAACATGGGGTAAGGATATGTTAGTTCTGAACTGTGTGGACATGAATGGTGCAGCTCTCATGGCACTGGAGTCGAGATCTCGAGCAGAATTTGAAGTGTGGAGGGAACTTTCTCTATTCTTTATGCTGCAGGGCTTTCTCTTTGCTTCTCCTCCACCAAAAAAAAAAAAAAAAAAAAAGTATCCCAGTGGAGTTAGGTTATAATCTGAAAATTCAAAACTATGGATATTGAACCTTTCAGATGTTGATTTATTTATTAGGATTTCTTGCTAGTAATGAAGACATCTAGGTTTTATTGTAAGCATCAAAACAGAGAGAAAAGGCGTCTTCTGTGGGTTCGGCTACAAAGAGGTCTTACTACCTGTTGCTGAAGTGATCATATTTTAGACAAGTAATTTTCAAAACTTTTTCCATCTTCTTTGAAACTTCTGATTTGCATCACTCAAGTACAATTTCACAAATCCTTGCTTTTTGTAAATTTGAAGGAGATACTGTGCCCATACTAAATGTAATTACTCGTTTAAACCAGCTTTGCAGTTAAAAAATACCATGTATGACTTCTTGGTTTCACTAAGTTGACAATATTTTCTTACAGTGTGAGTGTAAATGCTTAGTTGTAAATACTGGACACTTAAGGCATGAACAGACAGGAGCTGTAAATAAGAATTTTATTTAGACTATTAAGAAACAGTGGTATAGTCAATCCTCTGATTGTGTCTCAGTATCTGCTGTCTACTTGGTGCTTCAGAGTGGTTAAGGGAGGTACTTTGCTCATACGATCCTATGTGGGAGCCTGAAATATGTACTCTGTAGGGACAGGGATTGCAGGCTTCATTGCAATGATCAGATTTTTGTTGTATTTATCTGTTGGTGCTAAAACAGCTGAATAGTACATGCACAAACTGACAAAGTGAAATATAAAACTGTATAGTTTACTTGTTTCTTGGTTTTACAGGCTAATCCAGTCCTAAAGACTTTTGAGTGAGTTGTACAGGGTAGCTCTTGTCATGCTGCTTGTCCATTTCCTGTGTGTGAAGGAAGAGGCAAGGGAAACATCTTTGCACAGAAAATTTTGTCACGAAGTGGATTCCTGCAGTGTGTTTTAATGAGTATATCATTGTGTCTTTTCCCAACCATGCTCTGCACTCATTTGGAATTAGATGAAAAGTGGTTTTGCAGTTCCACTGCACAAGAAAATTTGCAGTAGAAGTAGTTTGAGTATTGCTAGTGAGGCCAGGGCCCTTAACTGTGAATGATGCTGTAGGTAGAAGTTATTTCATTGGTTAGTTCTTCTACTGGATGGAAGCGAACAGGAGCTGATTCCTGTCAGAGATGAAAGGAGGTTGATTCTAGAAGACTTCAAATTCAAACTTGGGTATGGTCCAAGAGTGCTCTTAGATGGATTTCCTAAGTCATAATTTCTTAATTCATTCTTTCCTTTGGTTTTGCCTTTTTGTTGAAGTTAGTTATCACCTTCTGTAGGCTATTGCTGGATTTGAAGCATATTGTATCTACCTTTGAAGCGCTGTTTAAAAATCCCTCATGAAATTACAGTCAACAAGCTGCTGACTTAATGAACTTTATGACCTTGCTCCTGTCCTTTTCTGTGTCCTTTTGCAGAAATGCTGATGCTAGAATTCATATGTTTTCCTTGAGTAACATGGCAATTTAATATTATTGGTAGGGCTGAAAATGGCCTCATGGGCTTCACAGACTTTAATACTTGGAAATAGTGTAGGAGATAAATTCGAACCAGTGCTTGAGAGCCTCACTGGATTTGTTTCTAAAAGCCACCTAATACAAGTTGCTGCAATAATTTTTTTGAATTTCCCTACCTCCCCTCTAGTTCCCTAGCTTAAATATAATACTTGAGGCAAATTTTAAGCCTCTTTCCTTCAAGAGACTTTCATTTAATTTTATATAAAAGGCCTACTTGAAAGCCTTTCTAAGAAAAACTGGTCTTCTGTGAAATGTTTACTGGCTTTGTTCTGAGCTGTTCAAGCTCTGGTTTACATCATATGGCTAGTTAGTGCTTTATTATTTTACTCTATTTGTAAAATTATCTACAGTGATCTGAGTTTTTAATTATGAAATTAAAACTATACTTTTTGATTTGGTGGGTTGTGATTTCTTGATAGTATGTTACTGTTGATCATGATCTATGCATAGGAAGAAGCAGAGACTGACAAAGCAATCTGTGTCATTTATTGGAAGTGCCAGCCTCTTAGGTAACTCCTTGGGGTACAGGGCTACCGTGCCTATGCACTTTATTATCCTCTGCCATGGATTTCAGCACACAATCAAGAAAAAACTGCTGCTCTCCCAAGTCTTGTGTAAAATGCACTGTGTATGTACTTTACAGAGCTGGCAGATTTTCAATGGATTTGTGTCTTGGGCAATGGCTTGTAAAGGTAAATTCCTGCAAGTGATTTCAGTGTCTTGACTGTTGAATAAACTGCTTTTCTTCTCTCAAGAATAAAGTTCAGTTCCTGTCAGGGGAAAAAAAAAATGAAGCTGTTAGCATTTAATCAGCTGTTTGTCCACATCCTCTTCCTTCAGAAAGGAGACCAGGAATGACTTCATTTTTGAAAGAATAAATAGATAAATGAGTAGATTTCCATAACTTGTATTACTCCACAGCTCAGCTGGTAGGGAAGTATCCTAGTGCCGGTGTTTTTTACTAGATAGAAACCAGTGACTAAAAACGAAATGCTGCCGCTTGTTCCCTGTAAGAATATGAAGTCAGCTGTGTCGTTTTTCTACTACTTGGGCCTTGGTAAGAGAAGTGGCTGTGTTATTTAGAGTGATACAATTTATACTGCATTTGCTCTTAAAATAATTGTGCAGAAAGGATGTCAAGTTATATGCATGAGTTAAAATGAAATACTTTTTTGTTTAAAAACCCAAAATGTATACAACAAAAACAAAATATATGTGTTCTCTATTTAAAGCTTCTATTTCCTAATTATATCAGTGGAAGAAATCTAAAAAATATTTCTCTTGTAATCACATATCAGGTTCTGGAATTTATGGTCATAATAATTTTGCTTTGGTCCTAATATTTTTCCCTTATATGAGGCAACTAGGCAGGATAAGTCTTGACTTTGTGCAGAAATTCACCTACTTCATCTTGGAGTAGAACAGAGCTTTGCTTGTTTTATTTAGAATTGCATTTCAAACACTAGCCCAGTTTCAAAAAGCCCTGCTTCTGTATTTAGTATACTGCTATTCAAATCTAGATTGTGCTGACAGTAAATTTGCCCCAAAGAGTAAACTAGATAAAATATGCATATGATCAATTTAATATGCAATTAAACATTTTCCCTGAGCAATTAGCATCAAGACAACTAATAATTATCCTGCGCCACGCTGCAAACATTATACGCATTTATGTAAGATGACTTTGGTAATAAGTTAGGGATAAAAATATGCATATATACAAACATCTGAGTAAACATAATATCATAGCAGTGAAGCATGTGCTTTTCATACTGGAGTTGATGTAACGTGTGTAAAAACAATACGTTTTCCCAAAGAATATAAAAGTTGACATGGCCATGGGATCGTGGTCTGTGAATTGCACAGCTTACCTTGTGGTTACGTGCATCACCTGCTTCATTCTAGTTGCAGTGCAGTAAAAGATAAAATTTGGAGTTGGAAAATGCAATCCCATTTGAACAACTGTATATACATGTGACAAAAAACATGGATACCATGTTTGGAAGTCTCCTAAGCATATGAAGAAACTGAGATAAAGAAGACATTGTGGAAATTAGCACGTGATGAGCAGGATTGTTGAAAGTTGAAACATATAATGCACTTTACCTCTGAGTTAGACTTTAAATAAAGGTAACTCAGTTGCATTTTCTTGACATCTAAGACATAGGTAAACTCAACAACCCTGGAGGTTAGCTAGGCAGGGCAGCTGATCCCAGCTGACCAAAGAGATGTTCCATACTGTAAAATGTTATGCTCAGTGTATAAAGTGGGAGCAAGAAGAAGGCAGTGGGGTACACCAACACGGGGTGATGGTGTTTGTCTTCCCAAGTAACCATTACATGTGAAGGGGCTCTGCTCTCCTGGCAATGGCTGAACACCTGCCTGCCCATGGGCACTGGTGCATCAATTCCTTGGTGTGCTTTGCTTGTGTATGTGGCTTTTGCTTTGGCTATTAAACTGTCTTTATCTCAACCCATGAGTTTTCCACTTTTACTCTTCTGATTCTCTCCCTATCCCCATGTGGGGGTAATGAGTGAGCAGCTGTGTGGATCTTAGTTGCCAGCTGGGGTTAAACCGTGGCACACAGAAATTAATGCAAGATCACAGAAGGGATGGAGTTTAAATAAGTACAGTATCAGAGATTGTTGACAGAAACAGTAGCAGAGCCTACACATATCCAAGGGTTGTTTTTAGATTGGCTTCAGTAATTCTGTGTGTCTGTTGAATCTGGACTGTAGTTGAAAAGCCTCCCTTCTGTAAGTGCAGAGGCTTTACATTCATTCTGTAGAAAATGAAAGCTGAGCCTCCAGAGGATCAGGACACTTAGCTGTATTTTTGAGCTGCTGCTTTGCACCTTTCTCTTGATGTTTTCTGTGCTTGCTTAGGGTGGTGATTTTTCAACAGAAAGTGAAATTTTAACATTTTCTGTGGATATAAACTACAAATGAAACATGAATGCAGGTTGGCTTATGTGCAGCTAATTAAGTTAAGCTAATCTAGTATTACTCTTGCAGTTAGATGGCTTTGGGGCATGTGAATGCAGGAGGATAGGAAGGGTTTTAAATTTACTCTTTTTGCATAGTTTTAGGTATTTCTGATGGTTACCTTGTATATCACAATGCTTTTAGAGAGATATCCTTTCAAAGTACAGGAGGGAGGTGTGAGCAGAGAAAGCCACAAAGCCACTGTGTAGTAAGAAAGTGAATTTTATACAAAAACAAGGCACACAAACCTGCATTCTAGCAGTGATGGTAATCTTTGGAGAGAAGAGTAGTAGTTTCAGTCTGTAGCTTTTCCTCAATACACACCATTTATGCAGTTAGTTGATTTAAAAGTGTAATAAAGAAAGGTCACAGCCTGGTCAGTCCTCTCTTTTTGGAACTGCCGTTGTACTGGCCTTTGCTTTGTGCTCTTTGAATGTGTAACTGCTACATTAAGGTTTGTAGCAGGTGTAATTTTCCACACTTCTACCTGTCAAGATATGTTTACCATGATTTGAGGTAGTGTGTATTGTTTACCATGCTTTGCAGGCCTGTAGGTCTAACATGGGAACTACTGGATAGTTAGCAAGTTGTTTTAAAAATTTGGAATTTAGTTTAAGTTATAGCTCCTGAAACATGATTTTCAGATGTGGGAAGTGAACTGTTTTGTACACAAACAGAATGGATGCAAGAAAGGTATTGCAGCTTAAAGTGCTCACAGAACCTTGTCTTGTCTGGGACCAAGAGCAGCTGCTTCAGTAGATGAGACAGAAATCAGTACCTGTTGCTGATAAAGCTTTTGCTTTTCAATATTAATATTTTAAGAAACGGTATTTAGAGATGCTTCTGGCAGTATTTCGTGTTCAGAGACTTCTTTTTTCCAAACCATGGTGAAAAAAAAATAGTGCAGATAGCCCTCAAAGGTACTTTGTGAAAATGTAGGTATTCTGAGAAAGCCAGCTTGCTGCTTCTGTCCTTCCTAAGGCTGGAAATGGACTGGGACCAGGACAGTGGATCCGTACTGAAGGTCGTGGCAGCTTCACTTCTCAGTAAAATTTGCCCCTCTCTCCTGGTAACCCTGTAATTACTTACATGTTGTTTCTGTTAACAGGATAACAGATCTAATTTTTGGGTATCATGTATAAGGATGTGTTTTCTGGCAGGTGTTAAGATGATGTTGAGGTGGTTCTGAAAAGGCATGGTGAGGCAGTTGCAAATGGGAGCAGTTGAGGTTTTTGGTTTGCTAGTAAAATTTCCTGGGAGAGTGTGTGAAACTTTTAATTTCTTTTAATGTGTGCATAACACTTAATGAGATAGCACTTAAGACTGTAATTGTGTGTACACAGCTAATGCCTAACAGTTTTCAGACAATCTGTTTAAAACCTCAGAGTACTATAGCAATGCAAATAGGAATCTGCTTGCTTTGAGTGGGATTTATAGTTTTGGGTAACTTTGCATACTCAAAAATAAAGTAAAATAAAACTTTTCAGGACTTAATGTGACTTCTTTGGAGGTGGGATATTAGAACATACTAAATGCTTTAAGAATTGCATGGTAACTATAAATATATTCAAAAAAGCGTATAAATTCCACAAGTGCAGAAACTACATAAGAAGAAAAATTGGTTTGAGCCTTAGTTCTGGACAAGTTCTGGTATAAGGTAACAGAAATCCAGCTGAATTTTTACCAGGGATTGATTTTGTGCAGGGACAAAGCCTATTAGTTTCTCAGAATGGATAGGTGTGAGTCATTAAAATAAACAAAATAATTTACTGGTTGCATAAATGACTTCTAAGTCTTTGCTTAAACATGGACACTGCACTAGTTTAACTAACTGCTAGCACGATGTTGTTACTTCCGAATTCGTGATGATATGAAAGGTGTCCTTGCCCATGGCAGGGCACTTGGAGTTAGATTTTTGTTCTTTCTAACCTAAACCATTCATTCTAATTCTTTATTTTTTTTGTGGAGCAGTCAGAATGCTGAATATGTAAAGACTGAGCAGTAAGGATAGTGGGTCCTTAATATTTCACAATGTGTAAACTATGTCAAATAGTTAAAATGCTTTGGGGTTTTCTCGGGGCTCTGGGGTGGTTTTTTTCAGTTGGATAAATTACAGAACACTTATTGAAGGCACTAAACAAATATTTTTTTATGCTTAGTTTTTATCTGTAGCACAAACTTTTATTAAACATGGTTTTTATTCTTGTGTTCTTTAGTGACTGAAATAATGAAGCTATAAACAAACTTTAGTGTACACACATTCATGTATTTTTAGTGAAAACTGTTTCAAGTGTTAGAATAATCACAATCAATTACTGTTTGGAATAATTTTGAAATTATAAATGCTGTAAAATTAGATTTTGGTGGTGTTTTTTGGTGATACAACATTGTCTTACAGTACATGGTTTTAACACTGTTTAGAGGATTGATGGACTGCAGTTGTATGAGTGATGTTTTGAGGGATTGATTGACTATGGCAGTGAATGTGTGATGTTTAAATACGTACAGTTCAATTTCTACTTGGAAAGTAAAATAAAAACCCCACTTGTTCATAGGCGCTGAGTTGATGGTCTGTTATTGCTCCATGGTGTGTCTATCTTAATTTTTTTAAAATCCAGTTTCCTGACTGCTCTTTGTGAAACTTAAATTTCTGAGTGCATGTTGGCATAAGGGATGAATTTTCTCTAAATTTGCTCTTACTGCAGTTGGGAATACAGTTATTAGAACAAGGCAGTCTGTTGAATTTGAATGTTCTGAATTGTTTTGCAAGTTGTCATTTACCTTATTCACAGAATTAAAGGGATGAAAAATTCTTCTCAGCTTATTAGTTCTGTTGAAGCAATAGTATGTTACTGGGTAAGAGATATTTAGACATGCCTTGTGAGACAGAGCAGACATCATACGCCTAAAGCTTTTGTAACACAAATATTAATATTAAATATTAACACCAAAAGTATTACTGGCTCATCTGGTACAAAATACTGCAGTGTTGAATAACTGACTTGAATAGAACTCATTCTGTAAGAGATGAAATGGTATTAACCTTCCTGAAGACTGATCATTGTTTTTCCAAATATATGTGGTGGCTATATTTTAGAAGATAAACTACTGATTAGAAAAATAGATTAATTTCTCTTAGAGCTCCCTTTGTTTAAAGTAGGAGATGCATTGCTGTTTGGATGACATTCTGCTGCTGTTAATCAACAGCTAAAAAATTGCACCAGCCCCTCTCGCCCCCCAAAATTAACCCCAAACGCCCTTAGTTTATGCTAATTGAGACAGTTGTGAGCCAGAACTAATACTACCAGTATGAATTCAGGCTTGCTCGGACTGTGCAAGCTAAAGCAAATTGCAATGATGTCTTGTTTACTGCGCTGACAGGAGTGTGTGTGTGTGTGCGTAACTTTCAGCAGTGGAGAGAACAGACCCTGTAATACAGTTATGAATGTAAATGGCTTCAAAGAATATACTGGAGCCTGTAAGCTTCTTGGAAACTTGAATATGAGGTGATAGGATTTGCAAGCTCGTTGTGATTAGTTTTGGTATGGGAACATCAGTCTTTGTAGCCCTGAACTGCCAACAACCTTTGTCCTTTATTTTACCTTCAGGAAAAAAAAGGGGGGGATGGGGTGGGGTCATGTTTGAAATAGGGAAGTAAATGAATGTTGGCTAATGGCCATGTCTTTTCCTAGAGCAAAAAAATATCTTGGAAAGATAGATGAGATTCTGGGCCTGGATTTGAATGATATGTGAAGCTTTGTAAATTATTTATCAGCACAAGCCTTTTTGAAATGGCTAAAGCACTGTTACATTGAAGGGAAAGAGCATGGTATGGTTGCCAAGAGGAGATTTTTACTGGATTCCGCTAAAAGAATAATCTGTCTTTTAAAATTATCTGTATTAAACTTTAAGTAGCAGTTAAGAAATGTCCACACACTGGTGCAAAATCTGTTTTAATAGCTCTGGACCCTTTTTCTACTGCTGATTATTAACATAGTTTGTGTATTTTGGGCTTTTTGTTAGTATCATTTTGCTCCAGTGACATATCTGATGAAAGCAAAATTCTGGGAAAGATCTGTTGAATTATATCTGACCGACAAGAATAGTAACTAATTAATTCTTTCTTATTTTATTTATATATATGTTCTTTTTATCAAGTGAAAAGTTCTGCAAGTAGTTGGTATAACCCTTTCCACCTATAGAAATATGGATGATGTTCAATGACATCCTTCTAAAACTGACAGCACCAATAATGCAGATGCACAACCATTTTTGGAAGCTGCTTTATAACTTAAATGGTTGTTTTTATCCAAGTAGCAAGTTCATATTTCAGCTAACCATATAACCCATAATGGAGACCTCAGTAAGACAAAAGACTGCAGATGATGTTTGTTCCTATTGGTTATAAGGTGGTTACAGCACTTCCCTTTTGTAGGTGATGGAAGAGAACACACATCTCCTTACTTATGAAAAGTTCAGCTCTGTTTATATTTTATGTATATTCTTTGGGGTATACAAGTATGTCAATATTTCAGTAATTGGATTGTGAAGAGTTGAACAGTGAGCAGACCTGCTGAGGTCTAAATTTTCAGAGAAAGTACGGTGCCCTGGGGTATGTTTATATGGAAGTATGTTTATGTGTGCTCCTCTTCTATGGCTAGGACAAACTTACTTTCCTGGTGTCAGCATTCTTCATGCTGCTTGACTTAAAATGATCATAAAGCTTAATAACATAAAAGTAGTTTCAATATTTCTGTGTTATATTGTGTTGAGATATAAGGGCATATCACCATGGAACGAATTCTTTCACAAGAATACCCTTAAAAACAAGCATTCCCCTCTTCCCAGATCTGTAATGGAATACAGATTTATAGGTCAAGTGAAGATAGCCTGCCAGCTTTCAAAGTATTGTAGCATAAAGTGGAAATGGAAAATGAAGGTAAAGCCAATAAATGATTGCTTTGATATGTTAAACTAGCAGCATTGCCTACCTGAGTCTGGAAGCTGTGAATTCACAAAAGAAACCATTTTAATCTGGGTTATTGTGATACTCTCTGCTAGAAGGTACTCTGTTATTTGACTATCCCATTTGGGAGAAATGGTTGTATATAATTTTATTTGTTAGAGACCTGTTTGAAATTACTTCAGTGTAGTCATTAATACATTAATATTTTGGATGTTGCAGGTTAGTGTTTTCTTAAAAGCTCTAAAATGTAATGCAGAAACTATATAATAAATCTTCTCTGATCATTTGTTATGTAATTGATAAGGAAGATGGGAAGTAAAATTTGTATCAATTCTGAAGTAATTCTCTAAAGAGTTCTGTGTATTGCTTCTAGACATTGAAAGATTTGCATGTTTTTTATTATGAATGTCTATCAAAGCTGATGGGACTCCTCAGACTGTCATGGATAACTCTTGATCTGTTAAATCCAGTGCTTTTACCCTAAAATGGTAGTTTCAGGGAAGGGTATGAGTTGTACTGAATTTCCAAGTAATAAAGTATGTCTTGAATTTGAGTTTTTGTCTTGTGTAAAGGAACTCTATTTGTCTGTAATAAAGACTAGTTTACATCTTGATCTTTGAGCACTGTTGCATTTGAAGAACAAGCAATTGTGTTCTGGAGTTGCAATTGTGTGCAAGAATAGTGTCTCAAGTTCTAATTTTTCCTTGTTTTTGTTAACACTACTCTTGTATTGGAGGCATTTACATGGGTTAATATACAGGGTTGCTTATTATGGGCCAGCTTGAAGTTTATGAAGCATGTTAAGATGAAAACTTTGTAACAAAGTTAGTAAAGTGGAGATTTGCCTTGCCAATTAGTGTGTACTACAGCAAAATACAAAGTAAAAGCCTTGGAGGCTGGTGGGTTTTGGTTTAGGGTTTTTTTTGTTAGCTAACTGTCTGTTTATTTTTAAATCTAGCCACGAGCTGATCCCATCCCAATATGTAGCTTTTGCTTGGGAACGAAAGAATCAAATCGTGAAAAAAAACCAGAAGAGCTCTTGTCTTGTGCTGATTGTGGCAGCAGTGGTAAGTTGGCTGAATTTACAAATACTAGAAATGTTTATGTTTTAGTATGTCTTCTAAAAAATATTTTAAACTTGTAAACCTTATCCTCTCTTTGATCAAACATAGATCAAGAACTGAATCCAGAGGGACAGAAGAATTTGTTGTTGTTTTTCTTGGTTGGTTTGTCAGTTTTGTTTTTGTTTGGTTTTTTTAAACTAGAATTTTGTCATCTTTATAATTAGGATAATTACAAGTGAGAGATGTGAATTCATCTTTATGTCAAAGTACAGATCTGATGAGTAAATTAAGAGGGGGAAACCACACTTTTACAATACAAGAATTTGGTTATTGTTTGGGATCTGTGTTGGCTCTGAAGACTCAGTTTTGCATTGTGACATCAAATGATCAAGAATTTTGCTTGCACAGATTTTCAACATTTCAGAAGCTGAGGAATAATCACAGTAATAAAGACTATGTAGCAGTCTTTGCTGCTGTACATCTTGTGTATCCAGTTCATTTTTTTATAAAATTATTGTGTTACTCAAGAGGGAATTTCAATGATATTTAAGGTAACATACCACCTGAGTTGGGCAGCTGGTTACTTGTCAGGCACAAGATAATGACACCACTGATTGCAGGTACCTTACTCCTGCATGTTGCAGCAGCTCTTGCAGACTGTGGCTGTTCCTAACGCTGGTGCTTCTCTTCTCTGTGGTGACCAGTGCTGGGGCCCGAGGCAACAGCCTGAGCTTGTGTCAGGGGAGGTTTGGGAAAAAGCTTCTTCACCCAGAAGGTGGTTGTGCACTAGAACAGGCTCCCCAGGGCACCAAGGTTGGCAAAGCTCAAGAAGCATTTGGACAATGCTCTCAGGGCACGTGGTGTGACTCTTGGGGATGCCTTGTGAAAGGTCAGGAGTTGGACTGGATGGTCCTTGTGGGTCCCTTCTAGCTCTGGATATTCTGTGATCCTGTGCACCTGGAGTCCATGAGTATCATCGTTTTGTAGGTATGCTGCTGGTAGCTATGGCAGTTCTCAGGTCAGGTTACATCATTACTTGAGTAAAAATAAAACACTATGGATAAAAACATGTTTTCAGTTAATCAGGATATGTTATTGATTGTCTGCTTCTCAATTGGCATCCTGATAGTTGCTTTGTATTTTAGCCAGTGTATTTTTTAATATATGTTAGTCAGTTATTATCCTCTGAAATAAGAAGATTACTTTTTTAACCCAGTATGCCAACAGCAAACCTCATAAATATAAATTGTCTTGCTTTAGTGGTTTATAGGTTATAGGTCTCCTCTGTTTTCAAATCTGTTTTGTGATATTTGTAATATTAATACTTGGTTAGACTTTGGTGCAGAGTTTACATTTATCAGGTGAGCTGAGCTATCAGCTACTCTTCTATTGTGTAACAATTCCCTGGTGGGTCTTAAGACACTTTAGAACTGGAAGTCTTGACTTTCATGGATCAGCTTCTATTTGAATTAACACCGATACATTCTCTGGCTCATTAAGACTAAATTGTCTTTAATTAGTTCCTCAGATGTATTAGATGTAAGGAATGAAATGGTGAGACTGCCAATCAGTTTGCTGGATGGTTAAACTTCAGCTACTGATGCCTAACTAAAATAAAAACTGATTTCACTGCAATTTATAAATAACAAAACTTCACTCAAGTGGAGTTTTATTGTAATTGGATTTGCAATTTTGCACATTGCAGTGTATCTCAAAGCTGGTCTTGCTGTCTAACAAATAGAAAAGAAATTGCATGTTGTGCACAGCAAGCAAATTGTTCAGTTGATCAGAGATTAAATTGCAGTGCCCACTACTGGCATGCCTGTTTTCCCTTTTTGTTTTTGTGTCAAGTCTCTTTTGTCTTTTCAGGTAGTGCTTCTGGATTCTGAAAGCAGAAACTAGCTGGATAACTAGCTGCACATTTTTGTGGTATTTGGGAGGAAAAATATTTGGGTAGTAGAAATGAAGTGCACACTATGTCAGTTGGCACAGAGGGTTTTCTCAAGAAGTAAGATGAGGGATGTCAGATGTGAGAAAACAAATCCCATTACAGAAGCAGACATAGTTCCTCTTGGTTTTGATTGGGTTTTGTAATTTGGGGTTTTTTTTCTCTCCTGCTTTTTCCCTATCTCTTGATTTTGAAAAATCAATATACTTGAGAACTGGAATTGAACTCTGCTTCTGTTTTTCCAAGCAAGATGTGCAGAAGCAATTAAAGATTAATGCTGCTGACAGATTTTTATAAGGGTTTGAAGTTGTAGAATGAGGAGGGAAAAAAATTGAGTGACTGGAGAATTATAATAAATGTTTTTTTTAGAGGGGCAAAATAGCAAAAAGTAGAATACTTATGGGTATTCTCCTTCCAAATTGTATGTTATCTTGAGGAGGCAAGAAGGTTACTGGTCAAAGACAGGTAGAAAAGGCTGGAGAGCAGAGCAACAGAGAGACACTGGACTCAGGTCAGAAGGAATAGGGACAGAAAACATTTGGAAAGAACTGGGCAGAGATGGCTTTCTAAATGACATTTAGGGTATGCTTTAGTAATAATGGAGTATAGAAATTGTCTTAATTATTGCTGTCTGTGTAAGGATATTGGGTTAGTTGAATAAAATGAACTGCATAGAAACCTGTAGGTGGAAGAAACTGGTACATCCCCAAGGCAGGTGCACTGACCATCTCTGCTCATAGCTAGTCTCCCTAAACAATAATAACAACACTTTCTACCTAAAAGATTAGCAGACACAAGTTGAGGGGTTTTTTTTGATGAATTATCTTACACAGTAGTTCCCAGCATTTGTGTTTAAGTTAAAAATAACTGGAGATATTAGCATAACTAATTTAGCACTGTGTTTAGTCACTGATCTAATGCTTGTTCTTTTGAAATACTAGCTTTTTCATCAAATCCTTTAATGAATAAAAGAGGCTGAGCTTTGTGAAGAAGACACAAAAGTGGGCAGGTTTAAGAAATTACCTTCAATCACAAAGGAATGAGACTCGCTTTTGACTTCCTGATCTTGCCTATTTCTGCCACGTCAGTGTATCACAAATCTGAACTGTTTCTAACATGGATGAACAAATTTTGAAGTGTTTCATTTTAAAGTAGGCCTGTATATATTCCTGGTGAAATCTTTCAGCTTGCAAAGGTCTAAATTTGCAGTAATTTGGTAAACTTGTTTGATACATTAAAATATTGATGCTACTGAGTTTTAAAAGAAACTCACCTGGTAGAACCAGGAGAAATTGCCAGTTTAATCAGTTCAAACTAGTGTTGGAAATCTCTTGGAATTTTGTCAGCTTCTAGATACGGAAAAGATAGTATGTTTGTAATTCCAGTTTAGATTAGTTAGAGCTGAAACGCTGCAAATTTGGAAGCCCAAAACATGCTTTCCTTCAGCTTTCAAATTATAAAAAAAAAGCTAGCTGTAAAATCAGTGAAGGGCACTGTAACTTCAACTGACTATTGAAATCTGTTAAACTACAAATCTGTATAACTGCTATGAATGTAGTTAAACAGAGTTCCTTTTAAAACTAAAACTTGTTGGTTACCACTTAATGTCTGGTAGGCATTACCCCATACATGTTACTGCTATATTTGCACTTTTTTTTTATACTTTTTTTATACTTTTTTTTTTGCACTTTTTTTTTATATTTGTCAGTTTGTGTCTAAAATGAATAGTTTAAGTATTATCAGCTATTAAAGAACCATACCATATGGTATTTTGAAGTCTCAAAGTTCCTGTGCTGTCTCTGCTGGTGCATACCTAGAAAAGATGGTGAAACAAGTATAGCAAATCCATGGCGATGGTTCCCATTTGCACCCTTCCAGTTCTAGTTACTTCTGGCTCAAGGATTTGGAATTGTAGGCATGTTTAATACCAGTGGAATATTTTTCTTGAATTTTTGTCTGATAATAAAGTCTAGGGATTAAAGAAATGTATTAAGCTGTGTAATTGCTTCAATGAGACATGTTTCATTGGTAGATAAGAGATACAAAGTAACACAGTTATGCTTAGTTTGTTCAAGCAGTGGGTACCTACCAGTGAGAATGGATGTTCCATATGTTTATACATCACAGTTATTTACATGAAACACCATTAAAATCAACAGTTTGAACTGCAACTTACCTGCTCCTTGAAATAAATAACTTCTGTGCAGGGTAGGTAACTGGAATTAAATACACTTACATGGAGTGATTGATTTATGACTAGGCTTTAATGTGTTAATAGGGCTGTTAAGTCATAAGTTGATAAAATAAGTCTTTATGTGATATTGATTAGTAATATCAGCCTCTCTAGGGGATTTCATTGAAGGGAACAGTATCTCATTGAACTCACCTCTGCTGTTACAGTATATTTGTCACATTCTTGAAAGAGCATACTCAATTTTAACCCCAAAAAATGTTCATATATCTTAAACTGTATGCAAAGAATAAAATGGTGATGCTTTTTCAATATTTTTCTGAAACTACTCTTTGAATTTATTATTGATTGCTCCTTCCTAATAGATTATATGTCTGCATTTTATTTTGAGAAAATGCACAATTCAAGTTGTATTTCGAAGCTTAACAATAAAGTGGTTTAAGCCTTGGATGAGGAGAATAAAAGGAAATAAAATCTGAAATTGTCACTTATTCAGGTGACTTTTGTATTTCTCCACTTTGCCATTAATGCCTCAGTCCATTAGACAAAAATAGCAAATGCTCATAGATTAGATTGTATTTTTATTTGTGGTGTTTTAGCTCAGTCCTGGACTGAGAGACAGTTGATGGAGAAAGTCTGAATCACTGTAACTACAGCATTACCTAGAAGAAAGCACTCATTCCAACTCTGACAGTGAGAAGAAAGCACCTTTGATGCAAGCCGCATCGCTGCAGCCATCTAGAAGTCCAGCATGGCATCAGGGATTCTTCTGACAACTTCTGTGTTTATGTTCATGACAGATAATCTCTGAGTATAATACTATCATAAAGTGTTTCCCTGGGAATGCTTATCCCTTCCTATATAGCAGCGCTTTTATCTTTTCTGGATTAGGGCTGTGCTCCGAGGTTGTTGAAGACATGAAAAAAATCACTGCCAGTGTTGCCTCAGGTGTTGGATGTGTTCAGTTGCCTGGTATCTTCTGTTAATTGGAGAAGTCGTGTAGGCCTTCAAGACTACTGTGAAAAGAGGATGGTCCTGCTGAGGAATTTTTGTGTTTTGTGGGAGGTGGTAGTTCAATACTTCACACCCACCCTCTCAATTTTAAACCTTGTATTGTAATATATTTTCCTTATGCCAATTGCCAGATTCTTTTTTTTCCCCATTTTATTACTCTGAAATTGTTCTCTGTTTATAATTAAGTAATAAGTTGAAATAAAAAAACACATGTAGTTTGGCTCTTCATTTTCTCTGGTAGATACTTAGTATAGTTAGAAAAATAACTAATGCAGTTTTATCTGAAGATTTTCTCTGCTATGAAAGGAGAATGTGGTCAAGTTTATGAATATGTTTTTTTTGAGAACCAATGACAGTTTAATATGCCATGGAAATAACCTAGTGAAAATAAAAAGTTCAGTTTTAGGTGCTTATGTAGACCATTCACTGGTGTCAGTTAAAGTCAATTTTCTGCCTGTCTTCATGAATGGGTTTCATGACAATTATTCTGTGTATTTGTATGAAGTAGAGGAGTTAAATAATGTGTTGCAAAATTCTGAAAGCAGCTGGTACTTGCAGGGTTCTGGTGGTGCTGGCTACATCCTCCTGAACTTTAAAATCAGTCTAAACAATCTTAAATCTCAATCTCTCCATAATATTTTGGTGTTTTTTAGGACATCCATCATGTTTGAAATTCTGTCCTGAGTTAACAACAAATGTGAAGGCATTGAGGTGGCAGTGTATTGAATGCAAGACATGCAGTGCATGTAGGATCCAAGGCAAAAATGCAGTAAGTTAGACTTGTTCAGTGTTACTTGACTTCTCTTTGTTCATAGTAGCTTTATAATTAGCACATGTCCAAATGCAAATAATTGGTGTACAACTTCAAGCAATGCTGTATTAAGTCTCTTTTTTCCTTTTCCCTTTTCTCCACCCCCTCATCCCTGCCCCCCCAGGATAACATGCTTTTTTGCGACTCCTGTGATAGAGGGTTCCACATGGAGTGCTGTGACCCGCCACTATCCCGAATGCCAAAAGGTGATCTAAAAAATCCTTTCCATGAAAGTACCTTCATTTGCAGTCATGTATTAAGTGACCAAAACCTGTTGAGCATGCTGTTTTCATTTTTCTTTTCAATGATAAATAGTATGATTTCATTCATATCAAAGGAAATTTTACTTGTCATTATATGAGGGGTTTTTTCCTCAGGAAAATAATAAAGGTCTACATATAGTTCCCCAGATGTATTCACTGTGTAATGAATTGTTGCTCTGTTTATTGAAGGTAAAATTTTAGAAAGGCTGTTCAAATGCTTGGAGTATATACACTGACAAAGAAGTTCTTGGAACATGTAGAAGAGCCTCTTCTTCCTGCCTTTTGTAGGAGTAATTGGAAAAACAGGCAAACAAAGCAAAATGCATGTGTTTTCAGGTTCTCTGATCTCTAGATTTCTTAGCTATGGCACCTCTCACTTTTGCTCTTACATCTTTATGGTTTTCCCTATTTAATCTTAAAGTTACATTAAAAACTTTCTTCAGTTCCTCCCCTGCCAGTCCCCAGCCTTATGTACAATAGATGTTTGGCTATCTAATGTTAAAAATATGCTAAATTCAAGTTGCATATTAAAACAAATATACCATAGATGTGAAGAAGTGTATTTAGCATGCTCTACCCTAGTGGCCTTGTAACACACACTTAAATTTTTTACCCTGTCTTAATTCTGTCTGGAGAAAAATCTAGGTAGTATAAGGAGGGACAAGCTAGAACAGAAATTCTTCTAGGAACCTAATTGCTCATAATCTTTTCTGTGATTCTTGTTGCCTCTTGTATCCTCCTTTCCATGAGCACTTTGCTTTTAAAAATTAGATAGAGGTGGATCACTTTTTTGCCCACTTTCCCTTGCCTGTGTCCTGTTCAAGAGATAATTTGCTGACTCTATATACTTGGTATGTGTCTTGGTACACACCTGCAGTACAGATGAGATAAACTGTGTGCAACTAAACTCTTTTTCCTTTATATAGGGATGTGGATTTGCCAGGTCTGTAGACCAAAGAAGAAAGGAAGAAAGCTGCTTCATGAGAAGGCTGCACAAATAAGGAGACGATATGCAAAACCTATTGGACGACCGAAAAATAAATTAAAGCAACGAATGTTGTAAGTTTCTCTTGGTTTTTATTTCTTTAGATGTTTCTGAGAATGTAGTCAGATAAGAGTTTGGTATAGGTTTAAGCACCGTTTGTAACTCTGTTTCAAATAGGGGAAAATAGATAATGAGTGATTTTGTATGTGCCTTTCAGCCCAATGTTCAATAACTTCTAAATTATAGGAGGTGCTTTTGGTGTCATGTTAGGTGGTGATAAAAAATTACTGTAACTTAATTTTTCAGGTCCTGTAAGTTTTTATCAAAAATTGTACCTATAGCAGATGCAAATAAACTTCTGTATAATAACATATGCCACGGCTGTCTTTTAAGTGTAGCTTCAAATACTTGTAGTACCTACAGAAGACAAAGTGGATAATATCAAGCTGGTTATATACAACTTCAGGAGATGGTTCTGGTCAAAGAGCTGTTTGAAAACTGTATAAAAATTGTTTTTTGTTTTATTAGTTAATATCAGTTCACAAAACCTGTTCCAAAAAGCAAATTATAGAAGTAACAAAGAAGTTCTGGTTTCTGTGGTACTCTAGAAAAGATCATTACTTGAATTCTGCTGTTCACCTGCTACCAGTTACTAGGAAAAGAGATTGCAATTCCTCTTGCTTCTCAGGACTGTGTTTATCTAAAACAAGAGTGTGCTGTAATTTTTTTTTAGCATCTGTCTCCCCAGAAAACACTGTAGTTGGACATTGTGAGTCTTGGTTAGAGGAGTATTTAAGTAGCGTTCAAATACTGAGTTGACATTACACTGAGTGTTAAATAGGAACGGATTCTGTGTCAGCTACAGTAGTATGTTGCCCTCCATCACATGTTCCTATCCAAGTACACCTTTTTCCCCCCTATTTAAGCATTATTTGACTGTTTGGCTATGTCAGCTGAGCAGCTGAAAAGCTTTTTGACTCTACCAACTACTCAGTCTTTACATTGTTACATTCTTCTCTACAGTGTAAAAACCTGTCTTGTATTATTCAGAGTTGCATGGGAGCTGCTGTAAAACTTTGCATTTTGCAAAAAAAGGATTTTTGAAGCCACATGTGAAAAATTAAGGAAAAGTACTTGCAGTATAGTGCACTAGTCAAGTTGATTACTTGATGCTGTGCATCTTGCTATATTCTCTTTTGCCTTTCTCTCTGCCAGGATCTTTAATCTTGCCTTTTTGGTTCTTGTCCTAAAGTTCAGTGTATGTTGCTCTAGGAAAGTAGTTCAGGACAGGACTAAAGTATGACACTACATGAAAGTAAAACATGTAGTTGTACTGGCTGGTGAGACCATGCTGTTAGACTGGGTGAAACATTGTACTTCTCTGTTCTCCTCCTGAATAAATAGCTTAGGAATTTGAAGGTCATTGAAATTTCTA
Organism: Pyrgilauda ruficollis; assembly: GCF_017590135.1. Taxonomy (NCBI): domain Eukaryota; kingdom Metazoa; phylum Chordata; class Aves; order Passeriformes; family Passeridae; genus Pyrgilauda; species Pyrgilauda ruficollis. The sequence continues at coordinate 11,128,637 of NW_024509210.1, read as the reverse complement.
TATATCATTGTGTGTGCATAATAAAAATATTCCCTATATCTCTAGCTATGCCTTGGGCTTTAGTTGTACCCCTGGTTGTATTTATCCTTTGAAAACACATAAACCTTCAGCTGGAGGTTAGGGCTCTCTTGTGGTTCAGGAGTGATACTCCCCAGCTTAATGCTACTGCTGAGACTCTCTGCTTTCTTGCTTCCCCCCCGCCAGTGGCTGGAGAGGAGAATTGAAGGTACAAAAAGTAAAGATCCAGGCCAAGATAAGAACAATTTACTGGAAACAGGAGTGAGAAAAGAAAGCAAACAGTCACAGCTACAGTACCAATAACAAAGTGTACAAGACAGGCAAAACAATTCACATGTGATTATTTGAAATGGTATTACCCAGCTGCTCCCCACTTACCTGACTGCAATGAGCCCCTTCTCCCTGGAAGAGAGTCCCTTTCCCTGCCCGTGAGGTGGTACACAATAACCACTGGGTCCTGGACATGTTCCCCTTGGCTACTGCAAAAATTAACCCTGCCCTGACCAGAACCAGGACTGGTTCTAATACAGTCCTGCCATCTTTCTTCTCTGCAGACATGCATGTTTGGCTTCCCAGTGGGTGGATTTAGCAGCAATGTACCCCCGGACACTAATTCTGCTTCTCCTCCTTCCTCATACATGTAATAGAAAGGTTGGAAATGTTATGAGGGTTTTCCTGTTGTGTTTTGCTGTTGAGATGTTGAGCTGCAACTTGTATAGCGAACGTTATGCTAAAGGATGCAGAAGTTCTTTTAGTATTATATGAAGATTATTAACATTTTCAGAAGGGTTTTCTTTGTAGCATGTGAGCTGCATGAGCATGTTACAGGGAAGCACTTCATAAAATAAATATTTGCAGTACTGCCAGCACATTTCTATTACTTCAGTGTCTTATATATAAAAACAAAGTCATCTTGTTTTGGAAAAATAGTGATTAGAGATTGTTGTATCGTTAGAATCAAAGAAGAGATTCTTTGGCATGAAATCCTATTTAAAAGTGATTGTGGGGTATGGAAGACAATAGTGTCAAACATAAAAAGTGTGTAGTCACATGAAATACAGGAAGGTTAGCCAATGCCATTTAGTCCTTGTATGGTACAAAGAAAATCTTTCCAGTGGTACTGGAATAATTTTTTGCCTGTTGACCATCTGTAGGAAGCCCTTCACAGGCAAATTACTGTGTAAGATTAACTTAAACCAGGTGTGTGCTGGCCTCTGGCACTGCTGGTGGTTACCACATCTGGCACTGAGAATAGGTCTTGGGATAGACTTATGCGTATGATGCCAAAGGATTCAAAAGATTTAGAAGTCCTTGGTTTTGTTGCCTCTTAGGAACTAAGCAAATTTAAGGATGTGTGGGTGGAAGAGGGGCTGGTTCTTAGGCTGGTGGGCCCTTGGAGGTCAGGAACCAGATGGTAGCCCTCGGTTGCTGAATCCCTAATTAGAAGTAACCTGTTGCAATTAATTACTTCAGCATCTCAATTAAGAGGGTAGAAATCTGTGGAAGAAAACTTTCTGCTGCAAAGTAAATAAGCTAACTTCAAAGAGCAGGATGGAAAAGGGAATGAAAGAAAGCATGTGATACAACTGTGTAGCTTTGTTTGGCTTTGTAATTTAATTGTCTGTCCTGATAACTCTTTCTTTTACTGCAGATATTTTCAAAAGTTCTGTTTCTTTATGCTAGAATATACTACTCTGCAGTGTAGTTCCTCTCTTCAGTTATTAGCAACTAGTTAAAACTGTAATTTTGTTCTCACAGATGTTGGCTTTCAGTATGCCCTTTTTCTTCCTTATTTAAATAAGATTCACCACTCTGTTTTTTCCTAACACCTTCTGTGTTAGGCCTGATTCGTTCGTGGCTTGTCTGCAAATGCACCTTGGTTAGTCTTGCTCTTTCCTTTCCTTTGCTATTTTTGTTTTTTGCTCTTTTTAGAATTTCTAAAGAGACCTTCTTTAGTTTTGTTGTAATGCTCTTAATAAACTACCTTATTTGGCTTTTAGGTCTTTGATGGTAACTTTTGCTGTCACGTTTTACATAATCCAACAAGAGTGTGGGGAAAAAAAAGCAGTTTCTTGAAGACTGACTGTTTGCTTTGAAGGATTAATAGACTTTCTCTACAGTTTAAGCAAATGTAGTCTGAAGTTTAACTGTTTTGATATCATATTAACGCTTAAAACATTCATCTTCTCTGTGTGTACAATAAACTCTATGGTGATGGAGCAGTTGTTTGTACAAACATGATGTAATGATATTTTTTCCAGAGAGGCACACTTTGGCTATGCCTAAAAGTATATGAGAAGGCTGTATACAGGGAGATCTTGCTATGCCAGCACTTTATGTATATCTGTGGACTGTCTTTTAAAGATGGGATGGGGAACAAAAAGGACAAGGGGAAAAAAAGATTGATGTTATGTCATAGTGTGAAATGTATTTCCAAAATGTATGTGTATTTAAATTTCTTGAAATATTTTTAAGTACAGTGGCCCAGGTAACTTGTAAAACTCTAGTGCTATTTGACAGTAAAGATTTTGAATGCTAATTTTTATTTTTCGAATTTTTGCATAGGTCTGTAACCAGTGATGAAGGATCCGTGAATGCATTCACAGGAAGGGGGTCACCTGGTAGGGGTCAAAAGACTAAAGTCTGTACCACACCTTCATCTGGTCATGCTGCATCTGTGAAGGATTCAAGCAGCAGATTGCCTGTTACAGACCCCACTCGGCCTGGTGCCACCACCAAAATCACCACCACCTCCACCTACATATCTGCCTCTACACTTAAAGTTAACAAGAAAACCAAAGGTCTCATTGATGGCCTTACTAAGTTCTTTACACCATCACCTGATGGTCGCAGATCACGAGGTGAAATAATAGACTTTTCAAAGCACTATCGTCCAAGGAAAAAGGTCTCTCAGAAACAGTCATGCACTTCTCTTGTGTTGGCTACAGGTACCACACAAAAGCTAAAACCTCCACCTTCTTCACTTCTACCCCCAATCCCCATCTCTGGTCAGAGCCCCAGTTCTCAAAAATCCAGCACTTTGATTTCTTCTAACTCTCCCCCAAGTTCTTCCAGTCAGTCAAGCATACCCTCCTTTAGTAGCCTTCCTAGTAGCAGTCAGCTAAAGGGACTCTTTGATGGACTCTCTCATATCTATATCACTCATGAACAGTCTCGAAAAAAGAGTCACCCAAGCTATGCACCCTGCAAGCACTCGTGTAGTAAACCAGAGTTATCTTCCACATCAACATCTAATAGTCATTTCTGTGGAAGGAAAGATGTTAGGAGTAGGTTTGTGTCTCATGCCTGTGCCTCTGGATGGGGTGTGTCTAGAGGACGTGCTTTTAAAGCAATTGCTCACCTCAAGAGAACAGCTTTCTTTAAAAAGCACAGGATTCTAGGCAGATTAAAGTATAAAATGACCCCTCAGATGGGGACCCCCTCACCAGGGAAGGGGAGCTTGACAGACGGAAGGATTAAACCTGATCAGGATGATGGTAAGCAAAGGTCGAAGCGCCAAACAAACCTGCGTCCCGTCCAAAACCAAAATTCTTATCACATAGGTCTTAGCTATTTCTCTTGTTCTTATTTCACTTTCATACAAAAACAACAAAACTTTGACCTTTTATCTAATGCTGACTAAATCTCCAAAACATTTTTGGTTGTTGTTTTTTTTTTTTCCCCTGACTAATACCACACCACTTTTTTATTATTTTTGCATCTGTAGTGACACTAGGAGCCCCAAATGCCTTCATAATGTTGCTTATGGCTGTGTAGTACCGCATGAGTAGCCACTTGTCATGCCACTTCCTTGTTCCTCCCTGCCGTTCCTGTGGCAGTGGTGCTGTCATCATGATTGTGTGCTGTCAGTGCTTATAACGGTGGGCATTTCAATTCATTTCCCTCTGCTCCATTGCTTTTTCATGAACAGTTCCATCATACTACAGTCTCCACAACACTTGATCTCTACTGCTGTGAACTACCTTTTTATTACTTTTAGTTAAGAAAGAAATACTTTTAATTTATAATGTTTGAATGCAGACTTAGCTTAGCATTAATCTTCAGGTTTTAAGGGCAACTTTTTTTCTCTTGTGTTTATTTTTCGCCTTCCAGAGTATACTAGAATTTATCAGGTGGCATAGTTCTAACAATCAAATATGCTCCATTTCATGAGGTTCAAAACTAGTTTAGTAGAACTGGACTATAAAGGCTTGTACAGACAGACAAGCAAGTACCAAAAAAGAGCTTGTGCAGCAGCAAGCTACAAAAGAAGAAGGGGGGGGCGGGGGGTGAAGGGTTCACTTCTGTTGCTTAGTAATCCCAGATTTGGTTAAAATGGGGAGTTCTTAACAGCCATAGTTGCAATCCTGTTTAGTAGTATCACTTGGCTAATGTGCATGTAACCTTCATGTCTGAATAAACTTTTTGCTGGTTTTAAATAACAGATACTGAAATCAAACTAAGCATCAAACAAGAAAATACGGATGTATTTCTCTTGGGAAGCAAGGACACCGTTACACAGGAGGATTTGGAAGTGTTTAAGCAGGCCCGAGAACTTTCCATGGAGGTAAGAATCATGTTGCCAAAATACAGTTATTTCTGTAAATAAAAGCTGAGTTAATTTTCAGTCTCTTCATCTTCATTTCTAATATATTCCTTTTAATCTAATGCATCATGCTTGCTGTGAATTCTGTTTGGGAGACACTGTATATACAGAGAGGAGACAAGGCATCATGCTGGAATGGATCAGATGATAAGTGACACTTAAGATAGATTTTGGAAGATATACTTGAGCATTTTGGAAACAGGACTGCAGGATCAAACATAGCGTTTAAAAGTAGCTGATGTCCTGGTCAGGAGTAAGAGGATATTGGTCAGTAATGATTTTGCTCTGCAAATAAAGCAGATATTCTGAAAAGCTAATTTGGTCCCACAAAACACTGCTTTGTAGAAAACCAGATTTAGTGAGTCCATAAATTCATTTTACTTGATTAGTCACCACACTTTGAGTTTAAATACTGTAGACTTTATCTAGCAGTGATAATATTTGAGCTGAATCAGAGTGGTGAACCAGACTTTTACTTTTCTGTGTCTGTGAGAACCCGGGTCAGAAGGTGGGTGAATGTAATGTTTCAATTGCTGCTTTCTTAAAATGACATCATAAATTGTTGTACTTTTTTCAGTAATGGAAGTCAGTTTTTTTTCAGGTTTAGTCTACAAGAGCTCACATTACACAATGACTTTTTCACAGTCTTCTTTCACAGCATATTAACCAACAAATTCAAATTGAGTTTAAAAATTCAGTTTTATTATTAGCTTGTGTTTCAGCTTCCTCATGGAAATAGTTCGCACTACTTGCTTTATCTTTCATATATAGTTCCTAAAAATATTGGGTGGTAAGGTTTCTAAAAGTTGACATAGAAATTGCTTGTTTTTCCCCACCTTTCTTACTATTTTATGTTTTGCCATCCCTTTAGAGCCTAGCAGTCATTTTCTGATCAGCTTAAATGCAGTATTATAGCTGAAATCAAAGTGTTAGCATATTCTTGTCTCTTTGAGATAAATTCCAGTTACTCTTGAAGGGTTGTGCTGATAGCTTTTCTCTCATTATTTTGACAGAAGGACAGCTTTGAGGTTTGCACCAGAATTATAGGGATGTTGTCACGCTAGGTGCTGTGGAAGAATAGAATTTGAGGCTGTTGTGCCTCTTTGGCTGGGCTTTAGCTGTTTGTATTTTCTGTTTGCAAACTCCGTCCTCTGTCAGGGTTTAAAGAGCTTAAGCAACTGATTTGGATATTTCAGGTTTCTCGTGCTTTCAGTGGGTGAAATTGGTTATATGAAGCTAAAGTTTCTTCTACTTTTCTGTAACTAATACTTTCATTTTTTTTTAATTGCACCTGACAGAAAATTGGGTGTAAAAACACTGGTGAAACAGGTGGGCGATACCCTTCAGTGATTGAGTTTGGAAAATACGAGATCCAGACCTGGTACTCTTCACCTTACCCACAGGAATATGCAAGGTAGCAAGTTGTCAAGATTGCCATATGTAGTTGGCATTTTTTCTGATGTGAACATTACAACTTATTTTTACTCTTTTGTAACTGTTTATAATTTAAAGCTTTAAAAAGTAAATATGCTTTTGTAATTACAACTGAGAACAAGAATCTGTCATTCTTTTTAGCTAGTTCTAAATCAAAGATGCAATAAAAAGTAGTTTTCCTAGTCCTGTACAAATGTCAATGTGTAGCATGTATTGGTGTGGTTTCATTCAAGGTTTATTTTTGTGGTTGTTTTGTTGGTTTTGTTTTCACTTATTTGTTTGGTTTTGTCTGGGGTTTTTTTGTTTTTTTGTTTGTTTGTTTGTTTTTTCTTACACCATTGCAATGAGGTATGTCTGACTTCTGGCCCTTTAGACAAATTGCTTTTGGTTGTGGTCCAATGTTTGTTAACCTCCTTTTTTCTAAGGACCAGGGGAGATGTCATGCTAAATAAATGAAGTAAAAGTGGGCAAATTGTGGCAACAGCATCTCATTTCTGACCATCTTTGCAAGGGTGTACCTTGGAGTCCAGCAGAGAGCCTGGGCTAGTACATGTGCTCAGCAGATCTCTGCAGAGTTTTGTGTGTGCTGAAAATCAATGTTTTATTAATCCATTGTCTCTGTGGCACACAGGAAGATATTCAGAACTGTATGTTTATCAAGCTCTACTACAGCATGCAACATGATCTGTTCCAAAATGCTGTTGCATAGTGTTACTCTGAACTGCCTTTTGTTTGTGTGGTGGGAATGAGGGATGTGTCATGTGTCCATCATATACAAATCAAAGGCTAAAAAAGTGTGGAGAGCATTTCCATTCCCTATTATAACCACTGTTTTTGTAGTGTTAATTTTTTATTTCAGTTTTGCTTTTTATTCCCTCAATTTATTGTGAAAGGGTGAATTACCTATTCCATCAAGTAAATTAATCCCAGATAGAAGCATAATGATGGCTAATTATTAGTATGAGGCTAGAGTGGGATGACATTGTAGGAGGTACTGTGGCTCTCAGTTGAGGGCAGTGGGATTACATCATTGAACAAATAGTTCAAACTACTTTTTATGTTGTTGATGAAACTTCCTTAGGATACTGGAATAGTGCAAACCATGGCTGTAATCCCAGGATGTGCTAGTAACTTCAGAGCAGATAAACATTGTCCTCTGCTCTAAAATTTTGCAGACTAATTAATTTCTAGAGCAGTCTTCCACTGATTCATTAATTTAAAAATGAAGGTAAGTAGCTATAAAAATTACCAAAGGGAGTGGTTTATGATGGTATGTAGAACACAGGGCATGTGGGTTACTTGTATGTAGTCTGAACTGGATTCTCCCCTGAGAAGTGCACTTGTTTGTGTTGCCTGTGCTGTGGAGATTGTGGAGGGGAGATGTTTTGCCTTTATGTGAACTCTTTGGATTGGCTTCTGTAGTAAAGTGATAATTTAGGTGGAGGTGAGAGGGTAAAATCCTACCAGAGTTTGCCATCTTGCCCAAGTGTTTGGAAGACAGTGGAAAGAAAAGTAATCTCTGAGCCCTCCCCTGAAGCAAAATAAGGAAAATTAAAGGGAAGGAGATCCCCTGTATCCTGCTTTGTGCTTCCTTTATATTTATTAGGAACAGGAAAGATGAAATTTGAAGTATTACTCCAGTGTGCTTACTTTGATGGAGACTGCAGGAAAGGCAAGGGTGGGAAGGGGGGAAGTAACTGAGATCTGCCAGAGGCTGAACCACAAACTGACCACAGCACAACTCTATTGAATTAGGTTTACTGTGGTTGATTGATTGAAGCTGATTGTTTCTTATTTTCCTTTTCTGATGAGTAGTGTGTGAATGTATAATCATTCACTCTAATGTTCTATTTACTTATTTAGTTGTGCTTTAGCAGCATTTATGTATTCCTAATATTTGAATGGGAAGGGTTTTTTATTTGTGGTAACTTTTTTTATGGAATGTAATGAACTTTTTGTATAAAATATCATCTTCATTTTCCTACAGATTACCAAAACTTTACCTGTGTGAATTCTGTCTTAAATACATGAAAAGTAAAAACATTTTGTTAAGGCACTCAGAGAAATGTGGGTGGTTTCATCCTCCAGCCAATGAAATCTACAGAAGAAATGACCTTTCAGTATTTGAGGTAGGTGTTTCAAAACTATAAGCTTTTGGAAAATAACCAGTTTGTAGATTTTACAGACTAGCTGTAGAACTGGTGAAAACTTTAACATCCTTAAATACTTCCTTGGAGATTCTTCTTATACTGCAAAGCCAAGTTGAGATTCTGGCTATACTGCAAAAACAAATCCATCTTCCCAAGCTGTTCTACCCTGTTCTGCCGTGTTCTAGCCTGTTCTGCCATGTTCTTTCATTATTTGTTCTTTACTTGTACTTCGTGCCTTAGCCAGGCTCTTTAAGATACTTGACTAGCATGAGTCTTAGGGCTTCCTTTGCAGTTTTCATCTTGGATCGGTTTGCCTTTCCCTTCTCAGCAAGAGTACCCCTTGACACCCATTCGTTTCTGGCTGCTTGAGTGTCTTGGGTGTAGGGAGAAGTCTAATCATATTGTAGGTGCTCCCAAAGTATAAAAGCAAGTAAAGCAGCTTCTTGTGTGTTCTAAAATCACAAATGTAGCTCCTAAGTGCTTCTGCCTTCATTTTGGATGTTTGAGAAACTTGCCCTGAAATATAAAAAATCCCACAACCTCAAATTTAGATTTATTAATCGATGTTATTTTTTTGGGAGATGACTTATTTTGAGTGTGAGGTTTAATGTATATCCTGGACAAGAGAATTCTGTGTTTCTAATAGCATACCTGCAGTTAAAACTCTGCCTTAACTTTCACATTCCAGTTGCTCAAGCATTATTACAGGTAGCAATAACGGAAAAGACTGCTGGGGTTACTAGGACTTCTTTTCTCAACAGTGTTATTGAGATGCATGTATTGATAATTTCACTTTAATTGCAGATGTCATATTCTTCTTCAAATGTGTATTTTCAAATTGTATAAGTGTCCTTTGTTCTTTGTCATTGCCATTATCTGTTCAAATAATGGTAGATGCAGTGAAAGGTTTTTTTAAGTTAGAACAAGATCTTTGTATTTTGGTTTATTTGCTTATGCTTGTGCTATTAAAAAAATAACTATTTGCCTCAAGATTGTGTCCTTCCTGACTTGAGCAGTTTTTATAAATATTGAAGAACTGCCAGCAAAAGACTTGTGTTGTAAATAGACTTACCTCTTTTCCTATCAAGAATGAAATTGCCCTAGACTGTTTAAAATAACTTGATATTCACTGTTAGCAGGTGTTAAGAACTGTGGAGCATACAATAGGCAAATTGTGCTTTCTCATTTATTTTTATTAACTACTGCTAACATGTAAATGAAAAATTCTTAAGAAAATAGAGTACAGAGAAATACTGGGAAAGGGGATGGGGAGGTGGGGGATTGCTGCATGGAAAACAAAGTATTGTGAAAGCAATGTCCCAACTCTTTCTCCACTGCTTTTGTTCCCTTTGTCTGTTTTGGGTGCTTCAGTAAGCACTTGTGCTAAGCACTTATGTAGTTGGTTTGGGTATTTTTATTTCAAAGGTTAACGTCAGTTGTTACTGACTACTGTAGAAACTTAGTCATTAGTTGATGTCCTTCTTCATAGATCTTTTCAAGAATTCTGTGCAACCATTTTCTTTTAGACAGAATGAAGAGTTTGTGGTTTCCTTCATGCTTTGTGTTTTTGAGAGAAATGGAAATAAGTTTGGCATTTTGTGATTTATGTACCTCTGCCCAGAGGATGACTTTGACAGATTTGAGAGCAGACTTTGACATAGCTTACTATTATGCTGTAGCCAAGCAACTTTTGACAGATGCTTCCTTTTGAGCTTGCTGTCCCTCTTTTTTCCCTGCTTCTCACATTTAAAACTGACGAACAAGCTGTGTTTGCCTGAAATTTAAGAAGTTTTTTTACATTTCTGTACAAATGTTCTTACTAAAAAAGACAGCTCACATAATTTGCATTTTCAGGCTTACAGCTTAACCAGTGGTGATTTCTGCTTACTTAGTGTTCACATTTAATTGGCACGCTTGCTAATAATTGTGAAAAGTAACAAAAAGCACCTGGACAATGGAGTGTGCTCTAAGAAAGTTTGATGTATTCGATAGGCTCTTAAGAACTGTATACAAGTTTATCCTGATGTCTTAAGGAGCAGTAGCTATTCATTGAATGTTTTTTCTTCAATCCACTTAATGCAGCTATGCTACTGATGTTCCCTTAAAATCCCTAATATTATCCAAAAGGATGGGTTTTGCTTAGATTTGTAACTAGGATTCTAACTCAAAACAAATTAGAAGAGAAGATGGGTTCTTTTTCTGCACAGTTCCTGTCATTTGTCTCTCTGAATGAAATACAGCTACTGTCATTATCAAAAACATCAGTACAAGCAAACCATTCTATTAAGATTATTTCAAAAATGTGTTGCCTTTGACTGAGCCTTTCAGGAAGTACCTAATTGATCTAGGAAATCTGCATTTGTGTCTGGCTTTTCTGTAGCTGTCTGAGTCACAGCTTGACTCTTTTCACTCATAATATACCTAGACTAATTGTAGTATTTAGCCAGGAAATTTACCTCTCTCACTCAATAGCATTTTAGCCTGGTATGGAAATTTTGTCTTGTCTAATTTATCCAAAACATTGATGTGATTGATATGTAATTTGCTACTCATTTATTGGCCTTACTTCTTAAGGATTCAGCATAATACACGTCTTTGTTTGGGGTTTTTTAAAAGTTGCTGTACTCCACTGCCTTCTAGCAAACCACAATTTAAGGCAGTTTTAAGTAGTGCATTTTTGTTATCTGCCAGTCATACTCATTTCCATTCCAGGCATGAAATGAAAGAGTTAAGTCTGTCTTCAGCAACTAAAAGGTGAAGTTACTTTGTTTAATAAATCCAGATACTCAGAGGTTACTTAAAAATGCAAAGTAATTAGCACCTACTGTAGGATTCTTATTTGAGAAGAAACTGGGGCATTTCTCTTTTGAACCTTGATGTGTTTAGTTTGTTTGTTTCTTGTAACACCATACTGTTCACGTTCCCTTCTAGGATATGATTGATTCAATAAGTTATTTTGTCCTAACTTGTTGGTGCCATGGAAATAACTAAATCTGTCTTGCTTTTCTAGGTTGATGGAAATGTGAGCAAAATTTATTGTCAGAATCTTTGTTTGTTAGCTAAGCTCTTTCTGGACCACAAAACCTTGTATTATGATGTTGAACCATTCCTCTTCTATGTCCTTACAAAAAATGATGAGAAAGGCTGCCATTTAGTTGGATATTTCTCTAAGGTAAAAATTTTAAAATTGGGTTTATTTAATATTTGTAATGTCCTGCTCTCCTTAATGCTTCTCCCAAAAGCAAAGAAAAATCAGAAGTCGGAAAAAACTCCGTAAGCTTGAAAGCCTCTCTGTAAATCTTGAATATTATGTGCATTGTCTCAAATACATTGTACTTTCTTGCCTCTGACTGATGCAAATTCAGAATTTGTTCAGCCACATGGATGGGGGTAGATTTTTTTCTTGTTTGTGGATTTTGTTTCCAGAATTTGTTGTGGTTTCAGTTGAATATTTCAATCTCTTTCCTTCCCCAACATTTTTGCATTAGTATGCCAAATCTAACTTGTAAAAGTTGCAGGTATTTGGAATGTTGATGTGTTTTCATGGCTTGACTGCTGGCAGTTCCAGCTGGCTATTTAGATGTAAATGGGCAGTGCTGTTGCTCTCTTGTGTGCAGTCTGATCTAATGCAGTTACTTGCTACTCCCATGTAAGAATGCATTGCCTGACTTCATGGTGCCTGCCTTGTTTAGAGTAGATGTCTCAGTGGTAGCTGATTTTCAAGTAATAGATGGCTGCTATTGACAAAAATAATACTTAAGTGAACAATCTTGACAAAGATGACCAAGAAAATGGTGAACTATAGTTAGATGTGCCTGCATTGGGAAAAGCTTCCATTATTGTCCATAATTTGCCCCTAAGGGATGTGTTGAATAGGTACAGTTACTCAGAAATTCACTACTTCCTGGTCCTAGTATTGCTACCTCCTACTGACTATATATTTTCTTTTTTTAAATAAGTGATTTGTAGGAAATAGTAGTCAGGAGAAGCCCAAAAGTCTTGTCAGAGTATCTGAATATTATATAGTAATCTCTTGGATGTTTAGCCACATCCTTCTGAGAGGTGAGCCTTGCTGGAATTAAAGTGAGACATGTAGGCACAATTTACACTGTCTTTAATGTCAGTCAGAACTTCTTGTGACAGACATGTCGACTTTTATTTAGCCCAGTATTTTCTCCATGTGCTTAAGGTGTTGCAGCTTAAAGTGAGTCTCTTGATTTTTGTTCCTTATAGAATGGTTCATGTTGGAAAAGACCTTTGAGATCATTGAGTCCAGCTGTTACCCCAGCACTGCCATGGTTGCTACTAAACAGTGTTCCCAGGTGCCACATTTCAAAATACATTTGCAAGTATTTTGAACATTTCCAGAGATGGTAATTCTACCGCTCCCATGAGCAGCCTGTTCCAATGCTTTGTTACCCTCTCAGTGAAGAAAGTTTTCCTAACATGCAATCTGAACCTCCCTTGATGCAACTCAAGGCCATTTCCTCTCAACATGGCACTTCTTCCTGGGGATGAGAGAAAAGCCCAGGTAGAAGCCACATAGCCACAGCCTTTCCCTCCTCCTCCAAGTGGATCACCCTGTCATAGAAGGAGATCAGGTTAGTCAGGCAGCACCTGCCTTTCACAAACCCAAGCTGGCTGGACCAGATTCCCTGGTTGTCCTGCATGAGCCATGTGATGGCAGTGAAAATGATCTGCTCTGTGACCTTCCCCTGGCACAAGAGGTCAGGCTGACAGACCTGTAGTTCCCAAATCCTCTTTCTGCGACATTTTGTTTTACACTTGCTAACCTCCATTCAACTGGGACCTTTATGATTAACCAGTACTGCTGGTAAATGGTGGAGAGTGGCTCAGTGAGCTCTTCCAACAGTTCCCTTGGCCTCTGTGGACTGGTAGATGTTTTAAGTGACATGATGGGTCACTAAGCATTTTCTTGTGGCTCACAGGGGCTTCATCCTGCTCCCTGTTTGTCTTCCTGCTCAGGGGGCTGAGTACCCTGAGTACAGGTGGTCTTGCTGTTAAGGACTGAGGCAAAGAAGGCATGAAGTACCTCAGCCTTTTCCTCATTGTTGTGGTTTAAGCCCAGCTGGAAATTAAACCCCATACAGCCACTCTCCACTCCCTCCAGTGATAAAGAGAGACCAAATGTAGAGGTTATGGGTTGGGATAACAATTTACTGGAAATAGCAATGAGATAAGAAATTGAACAGTGACAGCAACAATACTAATAAAACAGTGTATAAAAGAGGTGATTACATGCAAAATGCTCAGTGCATCCCCCCACCTTTTTTTACCCCCCCAAGCAAGACAAAGTGAAAAAAAAAAGGTGGACAACCCTCCGGTCAGTACCAGCACCATTGAACTGCACTGCTTGCCACCCACTGCTCTGGAAAAGGACAAAAATGTCTGTGGACCCTCCAAACACTCTTTTAGCTCCACCTGAAACCGTGCCCCTTTCTTGGAAGTGGAAAATTCCTTACTTCCACCCCCAGTGATTATATCAGTGGTATAAAATAACAACAATTTTTTCTCGTCTTGTGTGCCAGTGGCCAGTTTGCATTCTAGGTCTGCTTTGGCCCTTCTAATACTGTCCCTGCAAAAACTCGCAACACCCTTGAAAGTCCTCCTGTTGTCTGCTCTCTTCTTCCAAAGGTGACCGACTCTCATTTTCCCTGAGCTTCAGACAAAGCTCTCTGCTCAGCCAGTCAGTTGTCTCTGCGTGCTCATCTGGAAGCACATGGGGATGGCCTGCTCCTGTATCTTTAAAAATTTCCTTCTTTCAGTACGTCTAGCCTTTGCGGACTCCTTTGCTTTTGCATTCTAAGGGACTTTCTCAACCAGCATCCTAAACAGGCCAAGGTCTGCCCTGTGGGAGTCCAAGGTAGCAGTTTTGCTTAACCCCCTCATTATTTCTTCAAGAAACAGAAGCTATCATTTCATGGTCACTGTGTGCAAGATGGCCTCCAGTCATCACATCCTCCCCAGTCCTCTGTTCACAAGCAGCAGGTCCAGCTGTGTACTTCCCCTTTTTGTTCACTCACCAGCTGTATCAGGAAGTTATATTCCACGTATTCCAGGAACCTCCTAGTCTGTTTCCTTTCTGCTGTGCTGTATTTCCAGGGTTTATAGCCATGCATTTCAGCACTCCAGCGTGTGTGATCCCACCATGGCTCCGTGATGGCAGCTATGTCACAGTTTTCCTGCTGCACCATGGCTGCTATTTACTCCTCTTTGTTGGCCATGCTGTGTGCATTGGTGTAGGTGCTCTCGAGGTGGGTGATTCAGTCCTGCTGCCTTTTGGGGGGAGCAACTCTAATTCCTGTGTGACCATTCTCAGGCACTTCCATGGTTTCTGACACATCAATAACCCTTGTATCCTTGCTGGCACATGGATCTCCATGTCCTACCTTTACTGAGGTGGCTGAGGTAGTGAAGGATGTCCTTAGCACACCTTCCCTCAAACAACAGATACATGTTCTACTTCCACTTCACCCCTGTTGCTTTTGGCCAGTCTGTGTTGATCACAATGTGATCTGATGATCACAAATATTATCACCACCAAAACTCAGGGAAAAATCTTCATTTCAAATTATTGCATGTCATCCATATATGTCTCCCCCCCACCACCACTTTTTTTTTAAAGAAGGTGTGTGTTTTTGCTGGGAGAAATTATGTGGCTTTTCTTACCTGGTTATAAATGTTTTGCCAGGATGTGGTCTGCTTACTAGCAGTAGTCTTGAGAGTTTGGGAGGCATGTACAAAGAAAATATTTAACTGTTATAGAATCTAAGCAACCTTGTGAAATCTGGCTTGGGTATCTGATGGAGTATTTGGGAATGAGTGTACTGGCATGTGATCCTGTCATGTCATCACTGGTCTGGTGTCATCTTGTGTGGAGGCTGAAATGATAGCTGGTGTCTTAAACTATACATGTGCTTACCACAGCTCCTTGTCAGTTATTCTGACCTGGATATTTCTGGTTGCTTTGGTCTCCCTCAAAACAGCCTATTGCTGATTTTTGGGGTGTAATCTTTTAAAGGTAACAAAACTCTTCCTTCTTATCAATAAACTGGAAAGAACCTATAAACTTCTGTAGTTAGAACAGCTTCCTAATCTTAGCTTCTTGTGTCTTAAACAATCAGTGTAGTATTTGTCTCCATTGCCTGTATATGACTTCATTCTGTCTGAAAGCTTTTGTTTCTGAGCATTCTGCCTTGATTTGTGCTCTGGTGATAAGCATCTAGCTTTTAAAAACTTAGTATGCTTCAAATGTAACTTCTTAGTTCTGCACATAGGGGGTTCCTCCCCTGCACCCTGACCACATATTCAGAGAGAAGACAAAAAAAAAAGGTGAAAACCTGCAGGGACTTAGTGTAGCAATTACAGAAAATACAGCTTCACCATGTGCAGGGATATTGTAGTCCACTTCCTCCATATCCTTGAGAGAATAGTCAGTGAAGCATGAAAATATTTCCCTCTTCTTACTGTCTTTCTTCTTTACAGCATTTAAACTTTATTATGCTGTTCAGACAATGTGTTTAATTTTTAAGATGCCAAGTGGTTAACTAATTAAAAAAATATTCTGAAGGGTATGTTTGATACTTCTTCCTTAAAATTAGACATTCACATGGAATTATTTGACTTTGGTACTGAACCCATGCATCTGTTCACCTTATTGGGATATTTTACAAGGACAGTAGCAGGTGCAAGCAATTGCCCACTTCAGCAGTGCTTTGACGTACTTGATCTGTTTCTCCTTCCCACAGGAAAAGCTTTGCCAGCAGAAGTACAATGTCTCCTGCATAATGATCATGCCCCAATACCAAAGGCAAGGATTTGGAAGGTTTCTCATTGATTTCAGTAAGTGAAGTGTTTTATTTACACTTGTGATCCAAGGAGCTGATGGCTGTTATATGAAAGTGTAACATATGAAACTTTATTTAACTCACTCTGTTGTTTTTATCAATAGATAATGGGATTTCTGTTTATATTTACATAGGATAGAAAAGCTCCCTGAAGTGAAAAACTTAGTGCTGCTCTGTTATTGTACTCGAGGAAATTGAGAATGGATCTCTCGGCAGTAATGTTAGCTCACAAAGCTATTACCCTGAATGAATTGTCTAAATTACTTTCCATTTTGCTTTGCTCATTAGTATAAGAAGAGGCAATTATTTGTGATTATAGCTAAGAAGGTGTTAGTCTGAGGCATTCTCTCCATTCTAATATTTCTAGCTTCTATCTTTTTGTAGGGGGAAAAAAAAAAAGCTTGAATTGAAGAATTGCACCATGGAAGAGAAGTATTTTGGTTTTTGTGTTCATCACTTTCTTAGTGAAAATTGTTACCAGAAAGGGTGTAGGTGTTAGTGGCTGTACACGTACTTGCTGCTTTATTTTGCTGAGCTGCCTGACCTGTTAGAAAGCTTCAGGCTCACTTGTTTAAATATAGATTTGTTATTCCCCAAATCTTGTTGTATAAGGGAACTCCAAACAAAATTATCTAAGGAAACTTCTCAGTTGAGTGTCCTCATTACTCCTGAATCCACTGTAATTTAGAGGTAGGATGATAAGGAGTAGTTAGTGTATATTGTATGTGGTTGCTTTTCACTATTATGTTTTATAAGGCCCTGTAGAATTACATGAGGATAGAGATAGTTCAGATAATAGGATTCCTGCCCTGAAGGTGTATGCAAGAACAATAAAATGCAAATAATAATACATTGCAGTGTAACAGCAGGACAAAGACAATAATTTGTAACTGTAGAGTTTTCAAGTTCTGTTCTTGCAGTGTTGTACCCAGCATGACTGTGCTAGAGTGTATAAAGATACTTAGTATGTCCCATCATTGCATGGCTTTATAAATAGCCTTCACCATACCCCTGCGAGTTAGGTAAAAATGGTTCTGGACCACTTAATCCACCACTGAAATGTGGCTGTCACTGGAGTGGAACACAGCAGCTGTTCCATTGTGCGCCTTCTGCAACCTTTTAGCAAAGGCTGTGAGAAGTACCACGTATTTCTGGGTCTGTGGAGAGAACTTTAAGCTTGCTTAGGTAGAAATCAGCCCTGTTTTAGGATTAGAATACTTTTTTTTTTTTTTTTTTTTTTTTGCAAAGGAGATGAGCTCTTAAGTGGGCACTGGTAAGTGTTTCCAAGCTTTTTCTTTGTTTGTGGTGTCTCTCTCCCTCTCAAAAAAAGAAAGTACTCTCAACAAATGTTATTTTGGTTGAGTTTGCAATGGTTATAAATACAAAACTGATGGCACAGCCATGAAACGCGTGGATTCCGCAGAAGGTCAGGGTATCAGTATGCTGTGTCTCTCTGGATGTGTGCTCTACTACTGTGCTTTGTGCTGCTCCATCTGCGAAAATCAATAGGGTGTTCTGGCCTTCTTGTCCTTTGGAAAAATCTGGAAGCACGTGGGGTTTTTTGAATCATTAGGGTTTATGTATAACTTGCTTGGAGCTTATCTGGTGCTATTCCTAGACCTTCCTCTTTGCAGATACGTTCAGGTCACAGGTGTGGGCTGCAGCTGTACAAACTTGGCACAGGACAGAGACACCTTTAGCTTCTGCTGTGGCTACCAGACCATCCACTTCAGTAGCACACAGGCAGTCCTTCAGTACTTCCCCTTTGTTTTCTGGACAGAGGTTCCCTTAACTAACTGGGAATCAGACTGTTTCATTTGCCAGCAGAATGAGGAACCAAGAGATGACTGAGAAAGTCTGGCTCTGTACTGAGAGTAAGGTGCAAACTACCTAAAAGGTAGTGAGGGAACTGCTTGTGGCTGTTTTTCCCTGTATGTAGAAGGGAAGGGAAGACTTTCAAGGCTAGTTTTTCAATAATGCATTTGTATCTTTTTTCAGGAGGGAGGCTGAGTCCTATGAAATGGGGCATAGCTTCATTTGAATTAGTGACCCCAAAACCTTTTTTACAGGAAAACACTTAAGAATGAATTATTTACTCTTTTTTGGTGTAATTTGATGTGTTTCTGCCTTTGGACTAACTCCCATCTTCTTTGTGCTTTACTTTTCTGTTCACTTGTGATCTCCTGAGTATAAATTGCTCTAACTGGTCTGAGAAGATGCAATATAAACCCCCCCCCCAGTTATTATTCTAAACTTGAACAGACCAAGTTTATCATAGTTTAAAGCATTCTTTACCAGTGACATTATCTAGACTGTCATGTTCTCATAAAGTCATTGCAAGATAAATTTTATGCTCTGAATGTTAAGTCTTCATTTGTTATGTGGGTAATGCTTGTAAACTGCTTTATTTTGAAATCTGTGAAGCAGTCACTGGTACTTGTCTCTTTTTATAACAGTAACCAGAACAGTGTTTAGACTATAATAATAAAAACATAACTGAGCAAGTAATTTTCAGAAAATGATAGTTACAAACCACAGAAAGGAATATTTTAAAAACTGTGTGCAAGCAGTTGACTGCTCACATTATTTTGTATGTATCTAGACACTTGATAGGCTGGAAAGAATACAGCCTTTAAGCCACTACACAACTTCTGCTTTGTCAGCAGTCTGCTGAAAATGTAGTTTGTGGTAAAAATTTGCCTCTTTTTTTGGTAAGTAAAATGCATTTGTTTGTTCAGATTGTGATGCATTCTTTTGTCTTGAACTAATTTAATTTTCACAGATGAGTCTTATATGGTCATGCTGTAACTAGCAAGGGAAAATAAATTCTTTCATTTTGCTAAGGGAAAAATAGGTATTTGTCTTCTGACCACTGATTTTTAGTTTTTTCACTTTAACATTTCGCTAACTACATTTAAACTTACCTGTGTTTCATACCCAAACTGGTAATAGCAGTATTTCTTACTCTGTAGACACCAATATAAAGGTCTATTGGTCTGTCTCTTCAGGAATCTATAATCTCACCTATGGGAAGGAGGAGCTTTTAAAAGAGGAAATTTACTCTCGTGAGAAGCAGGCATGCTGTAAAATGCCTGAATTTGCTACTCTGATTGCCTTCAGCAATAACTTAATTTCTCGTTTTCTGTATGTCATTCATCATTTAAATAGAAATGTTGTTAAAATTAAAAAATATGCTCTGTAACTATGTTTTTAAAACCTGGTAAGATTTTTTTTTATTATTAATTGTGGGGAAATTAGAGATTTTGACTGTGATAGAAACTTGTTGGGCTGTTTAGAAATTGAGAAGAGTTTAGTTACAAATATTTTATTAAATGGTTAAACTATTGATTTGTAAAATTGAAGACTTGATACTGCTTCATTTTGTTTAATCCACTCTAAGACAATCAGTTTAACCTGTTCTATTTCTTGAAGACAGAATGGTTTACATGAAGTCTGCACTTGGTTTACACCAAGTATGCTTTATTAAATACTCTTTTGTAACAGTTGGTTCATTTTTCACATAGGGATAGGGATCCTGATTTTCACTTGGAGTGTAGCTAACATAAAAAGCATTTCCTGAAAATGAATAAGGGTCTTAATTTGCTCGTTACATTTATACCTTCCTGCCTTTTACAGGACTGAAAGCTCCTGCCAAACTTTTTGGGTGTGGGCTGTTCGTTTTGTTTTCATTTCTTTGTTGTTCTTGTATTCTGTGGGATTTACAGGATTGTGATTACAGGGTTTTGTCTGAGGGAGAGTAATTGACTTCTGCATCCATCTTTTATATTTGCTGCAAATAAAGTTTTTGGGCAAGTAGTCTCCAGCTGAAGTTGCTCCAGCAATGAAGCAGAAAGCTCTTAGGCTGTATTGCCTAAGAGCCCGTAGTGGGTTTGTTTGGTTTCGAGTTCCTCTGCAGGGATGCACAGCTGTGGTTCCTGTCCCAAGGACTGATGGCGTGTGCTTTGGGTGAGCCTTTGGCTGGCCCCTGTCAGCTCAGCCTGTATTGCTGCTGTGGTGGGACAGTGCAAGCCCTGAAGCCACAGTGTTGTAGCTTCTCTCTGTGCAGACCCATTTCTTTTATAAACTTTAGCAGCTCCTCTATGCAAGACCTTTTTCTTTGCTTTCCTGATTTGAGCTCTTGCAAAGCCTGGGATCTTCATATGCTTTCTATTTCTATTCATTAGACTGCAGTGCCAGAGCATACTAGTATTTCTTTATTTGGCATATCTAACGGAGTTCGTTATTACTAGAATGAAATACAGCAGTATTTCATATTTGTTTTCTGTAAGTTTAAAGTTGTCTTTTGATTCATACTTCTTCGCAAAGCTCATCTTGTCACAGTCTCACATTTCTGCGTACTGGATTGCAAATTCCATGCTGGAGGCCTAGCCAGCAGCTGGAAGAAAAGAAATGCATGTGACTGTTAGGATAAACCTTTCCAACTGTGCTGGCTAGGATGTTGACAGTTCATTTGCATTACAGTAACAACTGGGCTTAATGCTGAGGAGTAAAGTCCTTGGTAGCCTTTTGTTACTTATCTTGGGGCTGTTTCTGGTCCAACTGATTGTAGCAGTTTCTGCCTCCCCTTCAGAATTCCTTTGGGTTTTTTTGGTTTATCTGTTCATTGTGAAATTATTATTCTTGCTCAAGAGATGAAACATTTAAGGATGCTGGGATTCTGTTTGGGCTAAATGCATTCTTTGTTTTGTGGGTTTTTGGGTATTTTTTGGTTCATTTGTCTGTGTGGGAAAGTCAGTGCTAACTTTTTAAACTTTCCTATCACTTATTGCATGCAACTTGAAAAGGCTGGAAATTTTTTTTTCCCTTAGCTTGACTTAACCCCTGATTCATCTTTAGGATTGAGGATGTGTAGCTCAGACTTTTTTTTGCTGAGAAAACCATAATAAGGAAAGACATTTCAAGTCTGACAGTGGAAGAAACCAATAGAATTTATATTACCTGAGAACTTTTATTTTGATGTTGGAAAATCGGCTCTGTTAAGTGTCCTTGTTTGCTCACTTCCCCAAATCTGGTATGTTTCTTGGTCAAGTGTTAGTTTTTGTTTATTGTTCTGTTCAAACAGGTGAGTAAATCTTCAAGTCCTGATCTGCAGAAGCAGCAGGGCAGCAGCAGTAATAGCACTGCAACAAGCTATGGTACAGCACCAGGGAAGGCAAGTTTCTAAAGGATGAGAGGATCAAAAAAATTTACAAGTAAGGGAAAACTATTAATGAAAAGTTATTTCTTTCCTCCTAAATGTTTTTCATGAGTAAGTATCAGAGCCAGTGGTAGAGGAGGTTAGTACCATTAGTGATGTTTTATAATTGGTAACCACTCTTTTGCTGGTTAGTGACAACATTCATTAGCCTACATTGCTTCTTAATGGTGTTTATTTGTGGTTCACAGCTTTGAAGAACTTGACTGAAGATCTGGTACTAAAGCTTGTTTCTTTGCTCTCAGTCCTGTCCTCTTGACTGGAAATATCTACAATCTCATGTTCACATTAACCATTTAGGGACTTTTGAGCACAAAAGTATTCTGGGCTGAAAGTGTGTGGGGAGTTAGTACAGATGTCCTCAAAGTGTTTGCTATACATGATCCTGTATGCACTTTCCTTGAGAAGTGAGGGATGGTGATGAGGCACTGAATAGGCAAAAAAAAAAAAAAAAAAAGCATAGCTTTGTAAAGTGCATTCTTGAATTGCTTCCAGTTTGCACTTGTTTCAGAAGATCTGCATCTCTCTATGGAAATGTGGAAGATGTTCACTGCTTAGTGCCCAGTCATGCAGAAGTGGTAAGCATTGTGTGTTGAGCCCAGAGAATGGCTGTAGGCAGAGAAGCTTTCTGTCCCGCAGGTGTCTACAGGTAGCATAAACCTCTAGTGATGAGAATGGGAGCAGTGTGTTTATTTCTTACAGCCAGCAATTTTGAGATACTTTTGAAACAAGCTGAAAATACTGCATTCCATGAAACCTAGGTTAGTATTCAGGCACAGTTTAAGGAGACTGAAAAAGATAAGATTTTCTTCTGGTGGTTAGTGCAGTTTTGTTCTTCCATCAAGTTTGTTAAAGAGCTGGTCTAGCCTGTAAAATCAATGTTTCTGTCAAAGGAAAAGATTTGGGTTTCTGCCAAGCCTGAAGGTGAGCATACAGCTCAAAAATAAAACCCTTATTTTTTAATATGCTCAATTCAAACAGCATTTACACTTCCAGGATCAGCTAGTTATTTCCAACTTCCTTGTGGCTCCTGTAATTGAAAAGCTCTGTTTTCTGATATGGATAAAAGGTTATTTTTGATCAAAAGCAACAATTCCTTTTAGACAATTTTGGGGTTAGTTTTCTTACTTGTGAGCATTACTGTGTCTTGGGTTTTTGCCGTATCTTCAGAAGGAGTCAGTCTAGATTTCCATGGCTAGTTGGACGACAATCTCTTCTTCTAGTTTCATCTTCCAAAGTGGCTTTGTGGTGTTTTAATGTATCAAGAAGGTTTGAAAATGTTGCTGTGCCAAAATATCTATTTTATAACTCTCTTAGCTGTGGTTCTCACTGTAGTGTTTCCAGGCTTTCTGCTTTAACAGCAAATTAGGCTGTTCCACTCCTTTGTGGAAACCGGAAAAGCAGTGATTTTTTTGTGAAGTACCACGTTTGTGCAGCCATCCAAAAAAATCTAATTGAGCAAAACTTAAAACTAGTAATGGACTAATATGTAGCCTCTCATTTAGGGCAACATATTGCTGGTAGGATACTAGCATTTGGGAAAATGTCAACGCTGTTTGGAAGATGAATAACTTTTTTAATACAATAAACATGATAATAAGTGGTGGAATAGAGTAAAAATGCTGCCTCAGGTTTTTACAGGGCCTCTGAAAATCTAGTATATCAGTAAAGAAGAACCTCAGAAAAGGTGAAAGGCTTCCTTGATTGAAGTGTTTTCATTTTTTGGGAGGAAGCTGGAATGAGGTAAATGAGCAAAAGCCATTACAGTATAGAAATGGTGTGATTTCGTCTTTAAAGCATACTTGAAAATGGTAACAATGGCAAACTATTAACAGAAAAGTGCTGTGAGGGCAAAAGAGAGGAGAAGTAATGAAAATGTTTTTGTTCTTTGTTATGATGAATTCACACAGTTGATTTGCATTGCAAAGTCGTACCTGTAGACTTCTCTTAAAGTAACATGCTAAAGAGGATTTTAAACTATTCAGGTGGAAAGAAGACATAGATCCTGAACCGAGAAAACTTAAGTTCTTTTAATAATTAGTGAATTGACTTCTGGAAAACAAAACAATTTTTTAAAAAAGTAAAGGTGGATGATAGAATGAAACAAATGTGTTAGGAGAGATGAGAGGAAGTGTGTTCACATGTGTGGCATTTCGGTTGTGGTGTGCTTGTGGGAGTGCTGAGAACCACTGTGTGATGCCTGCCTGCAGTTTAGAGCTAGGCCTGAGCTGCAGGAGGCTGGAAGTGGCTGGATCCACTTGTGTGCTATGTGTTTATATAACAGTGATAGTCTTAATCTCTTCGTGAAAAATAATTTGTTGGCCAGAAAGTGATGTTTTGGTGAACCTGCTTTAAGGCAATCATATGGATTTTTTTTTTAATGTGTAAGTACTTTAATGAAAAATCTGTATGAAGTAGAAATAGCATTTGAAAAGTTAGATTGTCTGTGAAATTATGAACACATTCAGTAAACATCTCTTGCACTGTCATTTTCCAAAATCTGATGTTAAAATGTTCTATAGTTTGCCCTAACAAATACTGAAATATAACAGAAATACAGTCTAGGAATAACACACTTTTTAAAAGAGTTGTTCACAGCCATGCTTTGCTGTGGTCTGTAAACAGAATTGAGGTGGGGATGAAGTGGGACCATGGGGTTTTTTTAAGACAAAATTTACTTTAAGTAAAAGCATTTCCTTTCTCACATTACAATCCTGAAAGTACTGTTTTGTTACTGCTGGGGCTGTGGCAAACAGTGGATGGTGAAAATGCGAGACCAAATGTGGAGAGAAACAGTTTGTTTTTTTTAATAGGCTTTATTGCCAAGGTGTATTCTCAAGCTACATTTATGAAGATTTAGGGATCAGTGTAAAACAGCCTTCTTTTGTTTGTTAAACGTGGTAGCCCAGTTGAATCATTGTGTGCTGTGGAGTTTTCTGTGCCTGACTGACTGACTTGTGTACCCCAGTACAGAACACTGTGTCAGTCTCCTCATTGTTTTGTGGTGATGTTTACAGGTACACTGTGTCCAGATGAAAGGTTGAATTACCTTTTTTTTTTTTTTTTTTTTTTTTTTTTCCCCTCTCCCTCTTTAGGAATGAATTTAAAGTGTCTGTACTAGCTGTAAATCTGTGAGGGAGCCTGACTGCTGCTGCTTATTTTCTGTTCTTTTCTTGATGATTGATTATGTTGCTGACCCCAAGGCTTGAGTTTGGCCTCTCCTAAATAACTAATAAGGAGCATTCTGTCAAGCTGAGATTTAGATGAGGGGGGAATGAAGATGGATTTTGAATCAAGCTTAGTTGACTTAAGATTATTCCAAGAAAATCAGCCTCTTGGGATTTCTTGGCATCACTTCTATATAGCTTTAAGACACTGTACATTTATCAGGATTGCAAAAGAAAGCAGACATGTCACTTCAGATACAGAAGCTAGGGTTGTTTTAACTGAAGAGCATCTTTATTCCAGATAACATTGAAAACAGTGAAAAGGCAGGGCTAAACATGGTAAGAATGCTAATAAGTATTTTTTGGACAAAGGTGTATTTATAGGGCATTAGTGAACATGGAAAGCCATCTCCTGAAGACTGGTGACTGAAAACAGATTTTAAGTAATGCATCTTTAATTATTAAAATTTTTACAGAGGGTAAGGTAGCCTGGGAGGAAGACATATATTGTCTGAATTTGTAGGGTTCAGGTTAGGAAAACAAAGCCCTGATAAAGTTAAATCTGCCTGGGGACATTGAGGGAAACAAGAAAAATCTATAGATACATTGGTGATAGGAGGAAGAATAGGAAAAAGTGAGCCCTGTCTAGAAGGAAATGGGGGACCTGGTTACTCATTATATGAAGAAGGCTGAGGTACTCCATGACTTTCTTGCTTTGGTCTTCAGCAGTGAGAGCTCCAGGCCCATGGCCCAGGCAGTAGAAGGCAAAGGCCTGTCATGCTGTTGTTAAGGCACAGAGAGAGCCTTGTTGCTTCCTTAACAGATGTCTTGTTTCCAGTACCAGCATTTTTATCAGTCAGTTCTACTTACTTTTAAAGAAATTTTATTTTTCCCTTGTTTACTGCTATTTTGAGTCACAGTAGATATTTAGTAGATTGCTGTATTTTGGGCTTAACTTTTTGAAGTGTGCTGTAATAGGTACATTTGTGTTTGATGCCTGGTAGGTAGTGTGCCCTTTCTTATGCAATTTCTGTATATGTTGACTAACCAGGTATTACCATGAAATTTAATAATAACCTTCTTCACCTGTTGAGGTTTTTTTTTTGTCTAAATCTTATTTGGTTAATTCCCTGTTACAAAGCATGCTTTAGCAGAGCAAATGATGAAAAGCAGTGACATTTTGCTGCTCCCATCAGACAAATACAGCTTGCGTCTTTTGTATCTTATGTGTCATGACCACTGATCTGAGCAAACTCAGTACTTGCAGTGGTTTCTTAGATGTGTCTTTTTGCTTCTCAGTATTAAACTCCGTTTCACTGTTGTTCATGTTGTTTAGTACTGCTAGGCTGTCCTTTATAGGTATGAATAAAATAATAATAGGAAAAGCTCTTGGGTCTGGAACTTTATCTACTCTAAAACCATCCCTGATACATTTTTGGTCCAGGGCATCTGTCACTTTCCAAGTGTGATAACAATCTTCCTGAGCCATGAGTCTGGGAGGATTATGTTAACAGCCAGGTTAACACCCCAGCTGAGAGTCAGAGCTTAATGGCACGGATGCCATCTGTCTGTTCTGGTTGGCCTCAGTGCCATATAAAGATTCTGAGAATATTCAGTGTACGTGTTATATTAGGCAAAACCTCCTGGTCCATCTTCCTGTCTTGTCAGTTGGGTCTTGTAGAGGTACATAGGGCCTGTAAGAAGGCAAGCAGGTAATGTCTAATGTGCACAGGAGATATATTTACAACCCAGTATTCATGTGCTGTCAGCATTAAACACCAGAAGGTAAAGGCAGTTCCTGAAGGGAGTTCATTCAACAGTTACACTTGTATAAACAATTTACTTCTCGGTGTCATTTATTGAATAGTTTTTAAAATGTAAATTTAAATAACTTAAGGTATTGCTTATAAAGCCAAGAACAATACAGAGTTGTTAATGATCTTCTAAGCCACTTAACCTACTGACAAATTTATTCATTCAATTGGTATTCAAGACTGATGCCCTCTGCACATACAAGTCTTGCTTTTAAGGGTACTTCAGTTCTCTTTCTCTTGCTTATGCTTTCACTCTGCTTATAAGTAGTCCACTTCATACACAGAACCTCCACTCAAGGGGGTTACTGGCAACTGGCACAGGTAAAATAAGTGTTAGGAAATTAATTCACTCAAAGGGTGCCTTTTGTAGGTCTGACTGTAATGCAGTCATCTTTACCTATCCTTTTATTCATGAAGGGCATTTGTTTAGCCCTAACCTCTTCTATAAAGATTTCTATAAAGGAGCTAAAGGTTTTTGGGCCTCCTGTGTTGGGTTTACTTGAGAATGTGGAGAGGAATGAGAGCTGGCATTATTTCTTGTAACAATAATGAGAGAATCTTTGGCTTACTCTGTTCATCATGAAGAAAGCTTTCCTTTACTCTGACAAAGAAAAGAGAATGTAGCAGGTTGTTCAGTGATCTGAGCATCTCAAGTTACAGCTAGTCTTTTTTTTTTTTTTTTTAATAGTGTTTGTGTGGATCTTGGGATTGGGGTCGTTTGAAGCTGTTTCAAAAGTGCTTTCAAAGAGGGTACTAACACCTATTTAAGGTCCTCTATCTTTGACCTTCTTCCCACTGACATAGATAAGAACAGTTCAGAGGCGCACAGAATAGTTATGGAAAAAATGGTAACATGAATTACAGTTTTAGGAATTGTAAGTCTTAATAAGCTCACACTTTCACCTCACCTATTTCTGCCTTCCACTCATGGTCATACCTCTGAACTTGCAGCATTGAGCTGACCTATCTGTATTGAACTGTCCTGTCTGAATACTCAACTGTTTTGATATTTCTGACTACCCTTTTGAACCTGTGTCTTCTCAACTTGTTCATATAATATCAAAACAAAGGATGTGATGTTTTGTATGACAAAAAACATTAGCTCTTGGGATAGCTTGAAATGTCAGTTTTAGGTAAATCTTCACTTTAGATACTGGTGTATTATTAAAACAATTGCTAGTACTTGCTGTTCTTTCAGACCTTTGGCTTGATACCGAACATGACATGAAAACTCACAAATTCTTCCCTATCATACTAAAGGATTTATTTTACTTGGTTCTGTTTCAAACAAAACAAACTTTAATGGAAAAGTGCTTGATTCCATCTGTCTGAGTCTGGTAATTAATTGGTGGGGGATGGCCTTTAAAGAGATGGAGGAGAACTCCGAACATACAAGGGTAACAGCTCACAGGTTGCTTCTTTTGTTCTGGATGGAGTCTCATGAGTGTTTTCTTCTGACACAAATATTAACAAAATATAAATAGGACTTGAATAGTGCTACTTATGTAAGGGTTAGATTCTGAGCACAAGCTATTGCATAGGACCTTCCACAAAGTGTTGATCTGGGAGTAGGGGTCTCTAAGAAGCAGATTTTTAAGCTGTTTCCAGCTCCCAGCAGTAGTTGAATTTTGCTGTGACCTTCCTGTCTGCTCATGGTTTTCAGCTGTGTGTTGGCATCTTTCAAGTGTGTGTCTGGAAGCTTTTCATAAGTACCTTGATTATGTTTTCTGTAGAAGAGTTACTTCAGTGGTGTTGAGTTCCTTGGCTGTGTGTGGAATTGTATGTAAAGGTTGGTATGTGTCATCCTGATGTGCATACATAAATATGAACCCAAGATTGACAGGTTTAAGTTAGGCTGTGCATGGTAAAAAGTTGTTATCTTTATAAATCAGACTGAAGTCCAGAATGTTAGTGTTACTTAGTTACATGGCGTTACTTTATTTTGCAGATTTAGTGTGGATGTAGTTCTTAAAAGATTTCTGCTGTGAAGGCTACATTGAGTCTAAAATTGTGGAAAGATCAGTAGACTAAAATCTGTTCTTGTGATCCAAAAACCTTGCTCTTATTTGACTCCATTTGTATGACCTTCGTACACAGCTCCTAGCCCTTTGCCCTCCAGCAGCTCTTGCCAAGTGTGATGTTTTTGGTCTGACTTCACTGGCAGACCACATCAGTGGGCTTGATTGCTGACTGCTTAGCAACGATGACATCAATAACCCAAATGATCCAAATTCTTAACTACACGTATTGTTGCTCTAATTTGTTTATAGGGCATATTCATGCTAGATATAATACTATTTGATAGAAAAGTGGTGTTTAAAATGGGCAGAAATGCATCTAGAATATTAATATTAAAGCACAGATGTCTTAAACCCTTCTCAGCCTTTGTCTGGATAGAAGTACATAGGAAGTGCTCTCCAAGATGAATTCTTCCTAACAGGAGTATATGCTGACTTCTTGGTGAAGTTTCTTATAATTGTCTATCTTAACACTTCATAGAGAGATCCATACTTGTTTTAAGTGCTTTTTTCACTTTTTTGTAACAATAGAAAAAGATGCAAATGCAATGAGCCTTGCTGTAATCTCAGTACACTCTAAAATACAATAGAATATTGGTATTAGTTCCTTGTACTGAGCAATATTTAGGCTAAATAGCAGAAAATAGAACAAGATACTATACTTTAGGGCTGTGTGATAGTGGTTAAGGAGAAATAAAACAAATATCTTTCCTAGTACATTTTGAGCATTTTGGAGCACAGCATAGAAGGAAGGGAGCATATTGATGGATCCTGAGTTCAGAAGGTGATTGAACTTTGTAACAAACAGGTGTATGGCACCAATGACAAACACATGCAAACCTTACAATTAATGGAACAGTTGGCCCAGAATCAGTTGTCCTGAAGGTCAGAGAGCTGTTAGGAGTTGACACAAGTAAAGAGGGTGATGTGTCACAGGCATCAGTTGGGATGACCACACTAGCACATCAGAAATCCATTTGGACAGCTCTTCTAGAGGAATAAATAGCCATCCTGGTCTTGGGCCTGTTGGAGAATGGGATTTTAAGACAATGTGATTGGAGTGGGCAGGAGAAGGGGGCCCTCTTGTGTTGCATTTGCGATCCCATTATTCCAGTTTCTCATGTCCTGTAGACAAAAAGGTGGAATTAGAAAACTGTACTTTGTCTTTGAGCTATAACTCACCGGGGTTAGAGATGCAGTGAGTAGCTCATAAGACTGGAGTGCTGCAATAGATGTGTCCCAGTCTCTTCAGGGACAGGCAGGGAAGCCAAGGAGAGGAGTTGTGCTTTACACAAAGGAATTACTTGGAAGCATGGTTCTCTGCTGTGGAATGGGTCATATGCCTGTCAAGCCTTCAGTATGCTTCAGAATCAGAGGACAAGGCAGCAGCCATTAATGCTGCGCTGGGCATTTGTTATACATAGCCTCATCAAAAAAAGGGAGGAGGATGAACCTTTCAAGCAGTTGGGTGATACCTGCTAGTGAAAGGCCTTTTTTCCCAAGGACTATTTGAAACTATTCTGCAAGGACAGCAAGATACTTGGGACACTATTTAGACACAGATTTTGGAAGGACCTGCTAGGGCAAATGCTTTGTATTTGGCAGATAGTAGAGAGATCTGGGAGATAGAGTTTCAGATCCTGAGAGAAATTAGGAGGGTAACTATCAGACTAAGGTCCAGAATTTTATCTTGTTTAAAGAACTGCTAAGTGGTGTCCTCCAAGAGGCTTGCTGTGAAGAGCAAAGGAGTACAGGACGTGTTGATCTCTAGAGACAGTTTCCTTAGACTGCAAAAATGACTTATTCTAATGTTCATGACAATAGCAGGCATGACAGTAAGCCTGCTGGGCTGCAGGGAAAGTTCCTGACTTTAGCAAAGCCAAATTCTCCAAAAGGCACTGGTATTGCTTACATGTTCAGCAGTTTTAAGCCAAAGCTTGGTTGGAGTTGAAACTGAGGGAGGTGGAAAGTAACAAAATGTGGAGAGCTCTTAGATGTATTTGGACAGCCAAAGGAAGAGTAAGGAGGACGTGGCCCTGCTGATGAATGGAATAAGCATGGTGTGACAGCAGACGGGCTTGGTGTGGATCTCAGAAAGGATCTGAGGTACTCTGTACTTTCTTGGCAGGACGTGTTCTCAGGTGTGACAGAATTTAAGCAGCAGAGTGAGATGCCCTCTTTGCTAGAGGAAGATGGAGTTACAGAGGACTTAAGTAAAGTGGTGAGATTGGCCCTGGAAAAGTGGCTGACATGACTCCAACACCTCTCCCCCCTGTCTTTGAGAAGGCAGGGCAATTGGGAACATGCGCAGTGACTGAAGGATGACAAATGTTACATGCATCTTTGAGAAACTCAAGGAAGATGAATGAGTGAAAGAAATGGTTGTCCATCACAAAGGTTATAGAGCATATGACTTGGTGTAAGTCACATAACATAGGTCTGTATAAATTCTGTCTATGGGTATTCCCCTATGTTGGTTGTTAGCGTTACATTGCCTCATGATAGGAGAGCTTTGAGGTAAGCTTCAGGAAGTTTGGAAGTAAAGTGCTGTCAGCAGGCTGTCATTTAGGCCCTGTCTTGCATAGGTGCATTTTGAAGTGGACTTGATAATGTGGTACTTAACAGTGTCAGCTTTCCTGCAGCCTATTTATAGGATCAGTGGTGTTTTCCTATTGTTAGTATAGCTGAACAGGTGGAGAAAGATGAAATGGAGTTATGCATTGACTGCAATTCTGTGTAGCTGTTCAAATGAATTTGATTGCAGTGGCCTTAGTGCATGGCTGGAGAGCAAGGTTGTCCTTTAGAATGGCACACTGTGTCTCTGCTGTCTGTGTTGTCCTTGGTTCAGTTCAGCCATTGGCAGCTTGCTGCTGTATCCCAGCACACACCCATGACAGGCAAAGGGAAGCTGCTGCCACTTCACCTTATTATAGCTTGCTGTGTGTTGTAGCAGCTCAGTAGCTGTTTCATGACTGAAAACCTGACACTTGTTCTAAGCTATGTCATTCCTGCTTGTGAGTTGAAACCTGATTTTAAAATGGCCTTTCTGTGCAGGCTATGCTTGAGGAAGTTTGGAATCATTTGTTTGCTTTTTCTGTTTTGCTGTGAGGCAAATTACAGTGGCAAAAGAGACTCCTTGTTGGAAGCCAGATTAACAGATTTGAATTTGCTTCTTCATATGATCTATTCCTCACTCTGATTCTCTGTCATTACATATTACAAGTACACAGTCTGATTTTCTGGGTTTAAAAATGATTGGAAGATTATTCAGAAATGATAATACAGTCTTTGTTTTATGTGTATTTTAATACATAAACAATAAAGGGTTTTGCAATGATACTTCTCTTAAATTTTGATCCTTTGCACTTTAAGAGATGGAGCCTCAATTGCCTTCATATAAATGAAGAAAAGATTCCCAATAAAGAAAAGTAGAAATTTTTCTCTTTGAAGGTGCCATGACGATGCTCATGTAGTTTTACCAGGACACGTGGAAGATGATAGGAAAAAGAAAATCTTTATTATGTTCAGCATGTTTTCATCAAGACAGTTTCTTGTGCTTTTAAGACAGAGTCCTCTCTTGTTCAAAGGCTAGTAGTGGGTTA
Organism: Pyrgilauda ruficollis; assembly: GCF_017590135.1. Taxonomy (NCBI): domain Eukaryota; kingdom Metazoa; phylum Chordata; class Aves; order Passeriformes; family Passeridae; genus Pyrgilauda; species Pyrgilauda ruficollis. Next base: position 11,096,745 of record NW_024509210.1, on the reverse strand, counting down.
GTAACCACTGGCAGGGTTAGTCCTGTAAGACTCAGGAGTTATTCTCGTCCAGGGACCTTTGCTATATTGCATTTTCTGTATGGTTCTTCTCCTGTAAGAGATGCTCCTATTGAAGAGCTACATGTGTAAAGTTTATTGATAATTCTATGAATGTGGAGGTACAAAACAAGATGTAAACATTTCTCGGTAATGATTTTTTTTGCACTGAAGCAAGGCTCTCCTTTTCTGCATTAAACTACCATTGGTGTAGTTCTGTTTTTGAAAGAAAGACTATTTGGTTGCAGCTTTTCTTTAAGGTAAAAGCCTATCTAATCTGTAGATGTTTTGAGGAAAGTGAAGATACAAGTTTGAATTACAAAATTTGAGTAGAAAATTCTGTTCTTTAGAACAATTAGGCTAATCCAAGATAAGGGCTGGAATACTCTAGTAGGACACAGTTACAAGATATCTGTCTTATTGCTGTTTCTTTTGTAAAGTGAGCTCTGTCTCAGTTACAAGAATATAACAGACTTCTTTTACTAGTGTTTGTAACTTTCTTGTTCATAGAGATTGATATGATTGATTTCCTAGAAAGTGATATTGAACATGACTTTTTAAATAAGATCAGAACTATGTTTGTCTCCAGTGCATGATGTGATTGATACATAAGACACACAAAACTGTTTCTTTGATGACAAGTTCTCAGATAAAATACTTTTCATATTTTCAGTGTAAACTGTTATTTCCAGAGTTTTTGTAGCAGACAAAAAAAAAACTGTTCTAGCTAAAAAGTAGGACTCATTAATCCTTACCCTTGGGGTCCACTTTGAAGACTGTTAGTTTTGGTTTTTAGCTCCCCTAAGTGAAAAGCAAATACGTGGATTTGTTGCTAGTAGCATAGGAGAAAGGAACTGCAATTTCTAAGTGCTTGTGCAGGCACAGAATGAGATTCAGTACTCTGTTTTCCATTCAGGGACGTTTTTGCTGATTCTGTTTCTGCTGAAGACAATGCAGTGCACTGATGTTTCAAAACAATCGTTGAACATCATACGTGGTGCCCTCAAGAGTGAAGTGCCTCTCTTTGAGGCACTGTTCTCAAAGAGCCTGTCTGTCTGTAAGCAGTGAAGTTGAAGGAATGGAGGAATTGTGTTAGATCAGCACAGTGTCCATGGCATATGTCACTGTTATTTGTGGAGAGGTTGCAGTGTCAGATACTCCCTTAAGAGAGCACATCATTAATAGAACACAGGAAATTGTACTGAAGTTTCAACTAGTGGCATCTTCTGGAGAATATTGCCTTGAAGCTGCCTCAGGATGCCCTGGATGGATTTTATTCTGGCTGTGTGGAATTTTCAGTAAAATGTGCAACTGTATTGGATGATGAAATGTACAGCTGCCCATTGGAGAAGGCAAGAAATATTGTGATCCTTTCATAAAAGGATGAGTGATACACTTACAAGCCAACTGTAACCCTCCGTTTCACCTTCTTAGAAGACAGTCAGCTACGATTATTTATTTTCCAGTGTGGATGCTAACTGACTGACTATTGTTTGCTCTTAAGCTAAGCAAAGTAATCTTTGTATTTAATAATAAAATACAGCATTTCTAGAACTGTTCTGGGTGGTTTTAAAGTAGAAATACTAAATATAATTACATCAAAAATGCGTGTTCAAACTTGCATATTAGCTGAGTTCCCTTGCTTCTCAGGTGAATAGGAAACCACAAAGTCTTCATTCAATCCTGTGCAATATGCTTTCCATGGTTTGGCTGTTGCTGTGTGTAACTGAACAACAGTGTGACCATGCAGTCTTGTGTGAACACAAACAAGTGTAATTCAAACACCTACAACCAGTTCATAAATTGGGTTTTTTTTTTTTTGTTTGCTTGCATCAGGATTAATTCCTTAGCTTACTGCAAGCCTAATGGCTTTATAATTATTATGGTCAATATTAATTGCACTCAAGGAAACTGAACATTTCAGTCTAGATGTCTGTTCTTTGACTATTTAACAGATACTATGGATATGAGGGGAGCTGAGCACTGGAACAGGTTGCCTGGAGAGTTTGTGGAGTCTGCTGTCCTGGAGATGTTCAGAAGCTGTCAGGACACAATCCTGAGCAATGTGCTTTAGGAGGACCCTGCTTGAGCAGGGAGGTTGGTCAAGATGACCTCCAGTGGTCCCTTTCACCCTTAGCTTTCTGCAAAATGAAATGACAAATTGATTTATTCATTGCTATAGAACATAAAATTGTATTGAGAGCACTCAGATTTCAAGAGTGTGTTTAAAAAAAATCTTCAAACTTCATTTGGCTTTGTTCTGTCAGATTTAGTTTGTTCATTTGGTCTTTCCCTGTGTACCAGTTGTTTAATGTCTTTGTTTGCTGCTGCTTTGTATTTCACCAGCCTCTGTGCAGTCTGCATCTCTATTGTCTTACACCTTTGAAGGCTAGCCTGCATTTGCTACCATGTTTAAAGTAAAAGAACAAGTGTGTTCCTTCAGTAGATAAAAAAATCAATTCTGCTATCTCAAGCTAAATTTAAAACTGTGTTGTGATTTTTGCTTAATATTATGAAACTGAGGTGGTGATGTTTGGGAGTGTGTGTGGTAGGGAAAGAAGGATGTGTCATGGGCATTTGGAGATATGGACTTAATGAAATAGCTGCCCTTGGCAGTTTGTAATTTGAAGTATGCATGAAACTGCTTTCATGCCATAGGAGTGAAAAGGGACTGATCTGATTCTGATTTTTGGAAGATTTTTAGGAGAAAGCTGGTGAGATATAAGTCTGTTCACCTCACAGCAGGCATAACAATAAATTTCTTCTAGTAAGCACACAAGTAAATGCAGAACGGAGGAGGAAGATGGACACTGCACTGCTTGCAAAAGGGAGTGATACTTAACAAATATTACCAAGCTCTTAAAAAATACCAGAAAGTGTGAACATTAAACTCGTCTGGATAGTTCCAATTGTCTGGATGAAGCCAGACTAATTCTGTTTGCCTGTGTTTCAGGTAGTGGTTGCCAGTTTCAGACAGTCCCTTGGTTTTCTCTGTTGGCCACTGTCCTGCTATGAAGCCTGGACCTCTGAGCTCATGCTATTTAACTTGTTTGAAGATACAGAACCAAGTATCAAAAAAATTAGTAGTTAAATAACTGAAAGTTTTTGGAGACTGGCACAGATGTATTAAAGTTACTGTTTTCACATAAGTGTGTTGTGGATTCTGTAGCTATTTCAGGGCCGTTACTAGGAATCCTGTAGATTGAAATTACTAGATAATTACAAGTCAGTTTGTTTAAATCTATGTTTTAATGCCTAATTATCTCCTTAATTTGTGTTGAAGGCATAAAATGTATGTATGTGTATGAACTTTCCCTTCCTCAGATTGCATTTCTTCTAATTGTTTCAAATCTTGGATAAGATGAAACCTCAGTGATTCTGAGGATGTTTATGTGACAGAAATTAAAGACTGTAAATCACATTTGGTGCATTGCTTTGCTGTGGAGGATAGAGATAAAGCAAGAAATGAAAATCATTAATGATATTCTGGCAGTTGAATTTTGTGATACTATCACTCATATGCCCAGAAGATAAGATAGACAACTCTTTGTTCTTGATTAGGTCTTAGATTTTGTTGTGGTTTTAGTTTTTTGTGTAGTATACAGTCTGGCTTGTTTACTCTTGGAGGTGGGTGATGAAGAGCTCTGTTTTGTCCTGTGAGTGTTGCTACTGTTCATAATCTGATATCAAGGATTCTACCTGAAGAAGGTTCTTTCAGATTGCCACTTGGACACTATCCATTATTAAGATTAGGTAGACACAGTGAGGCTGCAGGTATCTGTTTAACAGGGGCGTATTGTGCTCATTTCAGATGCTTCAGGATAGATTCATGAGCTACCAAGATCAGTGTTTTTATTACCTACAATTTAGATCAATGACTTGGCATCTCTTTGGTAAGTTTCATTTAATAGGTGTTATTCGAATCACAGAATCTCTTGAGAGAGACTTTCCATTCAGTGCTTGCTACATGTATCCAAGATTGTTTCCTCTAATTTATATTTTTGATCCTCTAGAATGTATCTTGGAAAAGCATAGGTTATATTTTAGAAAGGTAGGGGAAGACTACTGACAGATGTTACTGCCATGGAGGTAACATTTCACTGCCTTAATGTAGAGTGAAAATGGCCACTAAGAACCAGTCTCTAAATCCCCAAACACAGGAAAGATGCAGTAAGCCAGTTTAGTAAAACTCTAAAGGTGCTTGTGGTTGTCCAAGTAATGATTCCAAGCTCTTGTTTGGATCGTGGTTTTTTATTCAGCTTCATAATATGTTTACCAAGAAATTATTGGTGCAACCCCCTTATCTATGAAGAAAATGAGAGTAGAGGAAGAATTTTTGTCCAAGTAACTTTAGAGGTTAGTGAAATGAAAGAATGAAACCTAGGTCTTACAAAAACTCTACAAACGTTTTGTATTAGTGCCCAAGACTTCTTACATGTGAGGTTGGAGGGTAAAGTTACTTGAAGCAGTAAGTTCTCATGGATTCATTTTTAAAATCTAGGTTATTCTTCCTCTCTTTCCTATGTTGAGGCTTCTGTCACTACTTTTGTTGCCTACCTCAGTTTTGCCTGTTTTTTTATGAGTAGTGACATCTTAGCATAAAACTTGGGTTTGTATGTTGCACACAAGGTGATCCAGAAGTCTTTCTTGATAAAAGTGAAGCTTTGTTTAGAATTAGGCAAAATAGACTATACACTATAGGTCTGCTTTTGTGCAATTGGAATTAAAGCAACAATTCTTTACCTTCAAACTATTCAGGATGCACTGTGGTGTTGAATGTGGGGTTTGATGTTTCCTGTCAACAGTAGTTGCATGTAGTGCCAAGACATACTAAAATGTATAATCTAGTTTAAAAAAGGTTAATATGCTGCAACTTTAAATGCTAAAATACCTTAATTTCCTTAATTTTTATGGTAGTGTTTCTTCTGTAAAAGAAAATAAATTTTCTTGTGAGTTTGCAGTGGTACCATGCAGATGTAGGCAGGCTTCATGTAGCTCTGTAGGAGTAGGCAGATGTGGGATGGTATTCCTGAAGCTCTGGCATTTTATCACAAATCATGCTAATAGATATGAAAGGCACACTACTTATTTCAGTATCTGTGTTGTGATCACTTGAGATATAGTATGATGCCTGCTTTTCTATGTAAATTTCTTTAGGCAAACTGGAGATTAGACTACGATGCATATCTGAGTACGTTTTTTCTAAATTCTGTTGTGGACCTTTGGTATTGTGTCCAAGAAAGGGAAGACCAATGTTTCAGGCAGAGTAAATAGACAAATATTTGTATGTGTATTTTGTGGTTTTATCTAAGAAAAATACCTCTGTATGTGGTTTGTGTATGGTAGACCATACAGCAAAATAAGGAAACAGCCACTGCTTCTCTTAAACCTGGTTGTCATATGCAACCTGTTAATAATATACTTTTAATGTATAGCTGATTGGATTGGGAGAAACTTTGTGAAGAGGTTAGTAGGATTTGTTTAATAAACATGACATGACTGTACTAGATTTGTTTTACATCTGTCTTTGAAAAATAAAAGTGAAAAATTTGAGGGGAAAAAAGTGTTTTAAAAATATTGGAAGGCACAAGAACTGTATATTTTGGTGGATTCCAAATGACTTTAAGTAGTGTAATTCCATAAACTTAATGTCTGTGCTTATGGTGGAGGAAGCATTTTGTAAACCTGGTTGTTTAAGGCCTGTTGGCAGTTTTTGGAAAGGCACAATGCAGAATACGTATAATGGAGGGATGAATTACGATGAAAGGATACCTGTTATTCATGGTGTTATTTTTTTCTCTGTACTGAATTGGTTTTACAGGTGGCATCTTCTTGTATCTCCAAGCAGGTGTGTTCTACTCTAAATTGTAAAATGCTTTTAGAGCTGAACAGTTAAAAGGGACTTACAACATACACAGACTATAAAATGAAGGTGGTATATTGTGTAATAATGGATCAGTTACTGTCTTGAAGACTGCAAGCAGGAATTATGGATGTTCTTAAATGTGAATTAAAGGAGATTATTTTTTAATAATTTCTCTTAACTAATTATCTGAGTAATTCATCTTGTGAATTATGTTACCTCCAAAATACAACTTCTCGCTGTTTAATCAAAAACTTCTGTCACTTGGGGCTTCTTGAAGAAAAATGACTTAACAGATATTACCCATGATACTTCCTCTTGAGATTCTTCTGCAAGTTCTTGGCTTCAGTGGTGTAACTCATTTGACAGTAACACTGGTACTGCTACAGTGATGTAAATGTTTCTCAAAAGACCAGAGAGTTGTAGCTCTGAAGGAGAACGTGTATGATGGGACCTGTTCCAAAACATGTTGGCTTTTTCTTCTCATCCTTGCCTTACTATTAGAAAATGGTTTTTGGCTCGTGTTTGATTCTCATAACATATGATCTGAGTCACTCACAAGAATTTGGTCTTTCCTAGGGCACTTTAATGATGAAAACTCATCTCTTTTATAGAGAGGATTTATTTAATTGCAAGACATTGTAGTAGTTCAATCAGTCATGTTGATGATCTTTTGTATTAATTCCAACTTTCTTATGGGCTAATTAAAACTCCTTGCTTTTGTTATCTCCATAAGGTATCCTGTTTATTTTTATTCTAGGTTATTTGCTTTCTAGAAGAGAGGGTCAAGCAGGATCCCCTGAAAAACCGTTGTCTGATCTGGGTCGTCTCTCCTACTTGGCTTATTGGAAAAGTGTCATATTGGAATACCTGAACTGCCACCATGAAAAACAAATCAGCATCAAAGGAATGAGCCGAGCTACTGGAATGTGTCCACACGATATTGCCACAACCCTACAGCAACATAGCATGATAGATAAAAGAGAAGACAGGTGAGTGAATCTTGTAAAAAAATTTAAAAACGGAGACGAAACATTCTCTACTTACAAAACAGTTGATGTGGAAAATGTCTGTGTAAAAGTTTGACTTTAAAATGAGTGATAACCATCTTATTGTAGAAGTCAGTGTGGGGGGGTCGTACATACAGAGCTTTTCTTCCTGGGGATATTTTGGATGCTCTTTCATGTTAATGGTTATTAGAAATATGTGGCCAGCTCAAAACATTTTCAGTTAAGAGTTTTGTTTCATTCAGTATAACCTTCCCTAAGTGTTCCCAGCTCTTGCTGTGCAAATATTTCGCTTTGAATACCAGTAAGAGAAAAAAAACGGTGTTTGTGGGTGGCAGTCGCTCTTTCCACACCTCCTCTTTCAATCATTGCTGAATTCATGTAAACCATGGGATCAGATCAGCTCTACACAAAGTGCTCCTGCTCAAGGTACTGGTAGTACAAGTTTCTATTTAATGTCATTATCAATGTTCAAAGTCAGTGCACCGAGAAGGTGAGTTCCTGTATTGTGAATATCTTCTTTCTTCATGCTCTTGATGGGTATTTAGAACTTCTCTGGGTTGTTGTTCTTGCTTGGTCTGTTTCTTTCCATAAAATGTCTTAAATGGCTTTCAATGGTATTTGTGTTTCTGAAGATGATCTTCATTCTTTCTGGATATTCCAATCATAGAAACTTAATAATTAAGCAAAGCTGCCTTACAAACACTGGCCTGCCAAAACAGTAAAATTAAAATCAGAAAAAGTTCAGCCTCAGTAATTTTTATGTGACCCAGCACTAGTATTCAGAAGTAGTAATTTTTGAACCAGTAAGAATGCAAGTCTTCAAAAAGGAGATTGGTTTACAAGGTGGTGTATGAGAGTAGTAAGAGGAGTGCTGGCATTGCCTTAAACCTCTTCTGGAGTACTTAGTTATGGACAGCCTGAGGACAAATGTACTTTAAGGGAAATTTTTTGCATATGTAGTGAAGTAGAAGTTTGTCACAATTCTGGAAAAGGGTTCTCGATCTGATTTCTTATTTTAAATCTTGTTTTTCACTGACAGAATGTTGTTACTTCACCAACCTGATTTTTAAAGTGCTTGAACTGCTAGCTAATCCTTGTTGTTCAGATAGCTCTTTGTAACAGGGGAGTTTGATGGGATATGTGCTAATATATTAGCATACCGTGCTATTTTATTATTCTTTACCTACTTTTGAAATGCCACTTCATAGTAATTGGAAAGTCATATTTCATTAGCGCAGGACTAAAGTGTATTTTTTTGCTTCGTTAGAAAACCTGTGGTTTTGTCTTCAGCTGTAACATTATGACTTTCTCACTCTTGACTTGATGATCCACAGAGTTTTCTATCTATGTTTGTATGTAATATTAAAATTAGAAATTGTTCTGACAGTGATTGAAGTGCCAACACTAAACCTCTTGAATTAGGTTTAGGGTAGTCAACTATAAAACCTTGACTTTGTTCTCTGTTGCCCTAGTGATGGTTAGTATTGAGCTTTCACTTCATAAACTGTTGTTCCTTCACTTCCTCTCAGTAAACAGTCAGTGGTGTAGGGATGTTAGCACTGTGTGTAAGCTGGTATTTTTAGTTTGATGGATCCTTTCATTTGCCCATATTTTTTCACAGGTTGTTTTGCAAAAGGATGTCAACTATAGAAAGGCTGTTCCATGTGATCCCTTTCTAAATTACATTACTGTTTATTTGATTGTAGATTTGTAATTATTAGAAGGGAAAAGCTGATTTCAAGTCATATGGAGAAACTGAAAGCAAATCCACGTATCAATGAAGTAGATCCTGAAAGCTTGAGATGGACTCCTTTGTTAGTTTCTAATGCTGCGGTTTCTGAAGAAGAGAGGGAAGCAGAAAAGGAGGTAATATCAGAGATATCTTCCGAATTTCTCTTCCTTTGGCTTTCATAACTCTGAATATTCAACATTAGATTGTCTTAAATAGAGCAGATTTAGCTTTGACCACTACATATTGCTATTGTGATGCAGAATTTTTGGAAGATTTGCAGCAACACATGGTAACTTTGGGGGGATGCATATGAAAACTTAAAATGTGAATCGCTTGTCATGGAGCTGTATTTATCACTCTTGAGGTAGTCAAAGAGCATGTAATCAGATCAAATTTGGTGCAGAGCTCAGGGGCTGCACTTTCAATCGATTCTTTGTGTTCTCAACTTGCTCAAAGTGATCCAGTCAGTGGGCATGTAATGTAGTGCTAAAGGACTTAAATCAATTCGCTGCATCATTAACAGTGCTAAATATCCCATGAAATGCAATCTTCTTTGGTTTGTTATCTGTTAACTGTTGTAAAGGAACAACTAGATGATTCAGCTGAAATGTTGTTGCTAGGTTAGCTAGCAGTGCTAATCAGGGTTGACTTATTTTAACTATTTAGCTGAATGTAAAGGATATGGCAAAGTAAATGCTGTTTCAGTGACCTGTTATTTTAACCTCAACCCTTCAGGCTGAGCGTCTTATGGAACAAGCTAGCTGCTGGGAAAAGGAAGAGCAAGAAATATTCTCCACAAGAACTAATAGTAGGCAATCACCTGCAAAAGTACAATCTAAAAATAAATATTTGCGATCTCCAGAAAGTGTGGCCGTGGTGGGGGAGCGAGGGCAATGCACAGAACAATCTAAGGAAAGCAGTGAGGAGGATGGCGGGGATGAGAATCAACAGAGCTCGCCTCCCCGGCTGACGAAGCCCCAGTCGCTGGCCATGAAGAGAAAGGTGTGTTCCTTCAGTGCTTCGGTTCAAAGTCATTTGTCTCTGATTTCAGTCAAATAGTTACCATCAAAATAACAACCTAGTTTTTTGCAAACATTTATTAGACTATTTTAATCCTTTAAGTGTTATTTGGACACTTAACTACTTCTCTCTTTTCTGCACTCCATCCAGTTTTTGTCTTTCGGATTTTTCACAGATCTATAAAATACTAGTGACATAAAAGAAAAAAAATCAGAATTTTCTGTTAATTTTTAAACTAGAGATTGCCCTCTGGTGTTTGGCATTGGTATTTGTTCAATATCTTAATGGTTCTTTCTTTTTTTGTATTAAGATGGAGTCCAGCTTGTGGGGTTTGTCTTTTTATGGTTTTTTTTTTAATATAGGAGCACCTAAAAGGGGAATACTGTTTTTGAAAAGAAATGTTGTTAAAACAAACGGGTTTTTTAAAATTCATATTTTTCTACTTTAAACATTAAATTCTGGTTGCTGCTATGTTCTGCCATGCACTAATTTCTTAATTTCCTTAAAAAATCAACTCTTTGAGTTGCTTAAATTAGTAATCTTAAGAATCCCAAAGTTTTAAAGCACTCACCTTAGCCTTTGTATTTAGGTGTCTCTGGTGAGAATTAGGAAATTGGATTGTCTCTTTGGTTATACTTTGTGAGCTTAGTTTCAAGTAACCATAAATCTCTGAGAATGTATAATAATAGAAAAACAAAATTTTGAATAGTTTTTTTTATAGCAGCCAACTGTAGGATGCTTGAGGTGCACTTCTTCGATGTTATCTCTTTTTCTGTGTACATACTTATTTCTAAAAATAGCAGAAACCTGAAATGTTGAAGAGTAAGCTTTGGTACTTGTGAAGGTTGTTGTGGAATTATAAATCTACAGAGGAGAAATGTGTAAGTACAATTTATGTAACAGTGCTATGAATGCTATTTGACGGAAGAAGGTAAAAGACACTACAATATGAAGAAAATTCTAGTCTTCGTTTTCACTTACAGAAAGGTTTGTATACATAACTATTTTAACTGTTTAGACATTTTACTTTTGGATTCTGTCTACATTTGAATTTGATGCCACATAAGGTGTTTTTTGAATGAGTAAATCGATTATTGTAAACTCACTCTACAAAAATTTATGTCCAGAATCAGTTAATGAACAGGAATGTAGGAAGAGTTTGATTTGTGGAATTATTTTTCAGAGACCTTTCATACTGAAAAAGAAAAGGGGCCGTAAACGCAGAAGGATAAATAGCAGTGTTACAACAGAGACAATTTCTGAAACTACCGAGGTGCTGAATGAGCCATTTGATAACTCTGATGAAGAGCGTCCCATGCCACAGCTGGAGCCCACCTGTGAGATGGATGGAGAAGACGATGACTTGAAGCCTGTGATTAGAAAAGCTTTTGAGTATCAGCCTGGGCAGCAGAAACAGGAGGAAGAAGAGCAGAACAAGGAGGAGAAAGATACTCATTGTTACAGGCGTGATGAAAATTGTACAGGTAAACTTAAAATGTTCTCATATCTTCACAAAAATAATTTTGTTGGGTTGCCTTCAAAAGAAATATTTTTGTCATGCATCTGGAAATTTTAAATGAGATGTATTTAGCTGTTGTTATTATTAAAATAATTTGCTTTTTGTGTTCAGGAAACAAATCTTACCCAGCCTGAGGCATTGAAGTTCTTGTCATATTGTCAAAAACAACTTCTATGTCCCTACAGCAGGGCATTTCATACTCAACAGTGCAAAGGGTATCACTGGAATATTGTCCAATATAGTTTTTGTGTCAGTGGTAAAGGATACAAGCAAAAAGTAACATTTGATTTATACAAATATCTTTCTATTCAGTATTGTTGGTAATTCAGTGAAATGTTTTGTGCTTCTGTAGCATAATATATCCTCAGCACCAGTATCCTGTTTTATTTCCCCACAAAAGAGACAGTTTTAACTGTGTCCTTTCAAAGCTGCTTTTCTAGTTTGATTTCAAGGATATTTCCTGTCAGAAAAGTTAATGGATGGATAGTTAAACTACTCATGAGCTGTTCTGAATGTACACTCTTCCCTTGACCTCCTGGCCCTCAAATTATGCTTATGAGTTTTAATTCCAAAATTAATAACTAGACTCTCAGGTCTATGTATTTTCTCTAAGAAGCCAGTAGCTACTACTTCAGTGTTTTTGTAATTGCATGGGAAGTTCCATCCTTGCAATCCTCAGTTGAGGGATCGTGGGCTGATTTCTATTTCAAACAGCTCTTGTGTGATGTGGTACATTATAATATTACCACTTTTTCCAGCTTCTCAAGAGAAACTATTTAAACTAGTAGTAGCAAGTTCCAGCTCTGTCCCAGTGGTCAGGTTTGCACTGTTTTAATTAGAATGATGTTTTTTATTTGCCCATGGACCATGTCATCACAATGCAGAAGTATCACAGAAGCCATTACACTCTCAAGTGCAACATGTTATGTCTTGATAATTTTCCTTTTTTCTGGAGTAATGTGTAAGTGGTATCTGGGGAGAAAGGAAAGATGTGAATGTGTTTAGGTCCTTTTTTTTAGTCACTGGATTAGTTTAGTGTTCTGATGCACTCTGTGTGTAATTTTAATTATCTTTTGCCTTCTATCATCTCTTGTGAACCATGTCATGAGATGTTGCCCGTGAGAAAGTACTAGAATGAACCACCTTTGTTCAGTATTGGTATTAAAGCATGATTATATATTTTTATGGCTTGTCCTCCAGAATGGTCAAAGAGGAAACTCAAGACTTTCATGTCATTACTGTCAAAAAAGATGAATGTGTGTTAGATCAATGTCTATATAAAGTGAAGGAATACTTGTATTCTAAAACCGAAGGTGGAAAGTCAAATATTTGGACAGTATTTGCTTTAGTTTACATGTCCTGTCATTTAAATCTCTGGGATTTTTCTAATGTATAAATGGTGGTTCCGATAGTGTCTGTTAAAAGACCACCAAACCATAACATATCTGTGTAGTGTGTTTGAGCTGTAGATACTGCATTGTTCTACTGTGTTTTGAGACCTGTTTATAACTCTTGTTTCATGCTTTCTTAATACATTTTGAGTTTATAAATTATTTTCAAGTTTATATTGGAAAATATTGATTAGTCTGCAAGCTAAGACTTTTTTTTTTTTTTTTGTCTCTATTACCTCCCAAAGATAATACAGAGGATGTAGCTGTGTTGGAAGAAAGCACTAAAGACAATCTTGAACCTTTAAAGAGTAAGCAGGGTTGGCCCAAAGGAGTTAAACGTGGTCCATCTAAATGGAGACAAAGCAAAGAAAGAAAACCTGGCTTTAAGCTTAATTTGTACACTCCACCTGAGACTCCCATGGAGCCTGACTATCAGGTGCTGGTGGAAGAACAGAAGGAAGTAGCTGAAGACAAGCCCTGTTCAGTTCCTGCCGTTACAGAGGAAGCTGTTAAAGAACCAGCTGAAGCACTGCCACCACCAGATAATGAGGTGAAAGAAGTAGAACCTGAACCTCTGCATCCACCCAGTGAACCCTTTGAAAAACAAGAAAATGATACTATGAAAGCTGGGGAGGAAGAAAGGAGCATTGAGGAAGATGGAATCAATTCAAAAGATCAAGAAAAAGACAAAGCAGAAGAAGCTTTTGTGCAGAAGGAGGAGTCTGTGCATTTGGATGATCAGGAGGAAGAGGAGGAGGAGGATGAAGAACCGTCTCACAATGAGGATCATGATGCAGATGATGAAGATGATAGTCACATGGGTTCAACAGAAGTGGAGAAAGAGGAATTGCCTGGTGAAGCTTTCAAAGAAATGCTGGAAACTCAGCAATCTTTTTTAGACGTAAATGTTCAAACTGGTAATTCAAATCAAGAGGAGTTAATGGATTGTGGTGTTGACCTTGCAGCTGATGAGTGTGCAAGTGACCAGAAAGAACTTGCTACAGATTCAGACCCAGTGCCTGAATCTGATGATGATCATGCAGACAACAACCAGGACCAAAAAGCTGGTGAAGAATTACATTCCGATTTCAAGGGAGAAAGTACTGAGACCATGGAGATTGACTCAGAGACCGTTCAGGCAGTACAGTCTCTAACCCAAGAAACAAGTGAACATGAAGATACATTTCAGGACTGTGCAGAGACTCAAGAGGCTTGTAGAAGTTTGCAGAACTATGCCCACAACGACCAAAGTCCCCAGATGACCACACTGGATGACTGTCAGCAGTCTGACCACAGCAGCCCAGTTTCATCTGTGCACTCTCATCCCAGCCAGTCAGTTCGTTCTGTTAATAGTCCAAATGTTGCTCCTTTAGAGAACAGCTATGCTCAGATCAGCCCAGATCAAAGTGCCATTTCTGTGCCATCTCTGCAGAACATGGAGACCAGCCCAATGATGGATGTTCCCTCAGTTTCTGATCATTCACAGCAAGTTGTAGATAGTGGGTTTAGTGACTTAGGAAGTATCGAGAGCACAACAGAAAACTATGAAAACCCAAGCAGTTACGATTCTACGATGGGCAGTAGTATCTGTGGAAACAACTCTTCTCAAAACAGTTGCTCATACAGCAGCCTTACGTCTAGTAACCTAACACAGAGTAGCTGTGCAGTGACCCAGCAGATATCTAACATTAATGGAAGCTGCAGTATGATGCAACAAGCAAACATCAATTCTCCTCCCACTTGTAATGTAAAATCTCCCCAAGGTTGTGTTGTTGAAAGGCCTCCGAGCGGTAACCAACAGTTATCCCAGTGCAGCATGGCTGCTAATTTCACTCCACCTATGCAGTTGACTGAAATCCCCGAGACTAGCAATGCCAACATTGGATTATATGAAAGAATGGGGCAGAGTGAATTCGGAGCAGGGCATTACTCACAGCCATCTGCCACCTTCAGCCTTGCTAAACTGCAACAGTTAACTAATACGCTTATGGATCATTCTTTGCCTTACAGCCATTCAGCTGCTGTAACTTCCTATGCAAACAGTGCCTCTTTGTCTGCCCCCTTAAGTAACACAGGGCTTGTTCAGCTTTCCCAGTCTCCACATGCTGTTCCCGGAGGACCCCAAGCACAGGCTACCATGACCCCTCCCCCCAACCTTACTCCTCCTCCCATGAATTTGCCACCTCCCCTTTTGCAGCGTAATATGACTTCATCGAATATTGGAATATCCCACACCCAAAGACTGCAGACTCAGATGGCCAGCAAAGGTCATGTCTCTGTAAGAACCAAATCCACACCTCTGCCACCTGCTGCTGCAGCCCATCAGCCCCAAATTTATGGGCGAGCTTCACAGACTGTGGCCATGCAAGGGCCCGCACGGACCTTAACGATGCAGCGTGGCATGAACATGAGTGTAAATTTGATGCCAGCCCCTGCTTATAATGTCAATTCAGTGAACATGAATATGAATACCCTTAATGCTATGAATGGTTACAGTATGTCCCAGCCAATGATGAATAGTGGGTATCACAGTAATCATGGGTATATGAATCAAACCCCTCAGTACCCGATGCAGATGCAGATGGGAATGATGGGAACTCAGCCATATGCACAGCAGCCAATGCAGACAGCACCCCACAGTAACATGATGTACACTCCTCCGGGCCACCACGGCTACATGAACACAGGCATGTCCAAACAGTCTCTCAATGGATCCTACATGAGAAGGTAGGCCCGTGGGAGAGACGCTACCAAACTGGCGTATGGGATTGATCTGCACAAATACCTTTGGAGAGTACGATTTCAAAACCAGCAATTGGTGTGAATGCAAAAACATTTGTTGGCACCATTTAAAAGCTGTATGCAGCAGAAAGCCTTATACAAGTTTTTCTTTATTTCATGCTTTGTTGGGTTTTTTTCTTTTTTTTTTTCCTTTGGTTTTGTTTTGTTCCATTTTGGGTTTTTTTGTTTATTTTTTGAACATTGTGAGATTTAACTTCTCTTTGGAGGGAATTAGGTGGTTTTACATTTTTTGTTTATTTCATTGAGCTTGAAGTTCTCTGGAAAGGAAGAACTCTTTCTATGAACTGCAATTACACAGCAGCTGATGGTTCAGAGCCATTTTATGTGCCTGCTCCCATTAAAAATGTGGATAAATAGACTCCAAAACTATCAGACAGTACTGGATCATGAGCTTTTTCTCTCTCCTTTCCCCACATGTAAATGCCTTTTAGCAGTTCTTTTATTGTATTATTTTGTTTCTGAAGGTGACACTTCTGCATGCCGCTAATGTCTTTGTTAGTGACAGTGCATTTTGTAGTACTGTACAAGTGTTGTGCTTAACAGTAAGCCATTTCTTAATTTTTTTGCCTTGATTAGGTTACCCTAGTTTGAGGGGTAAAAAAACCAGAACTATATTTTTGTTAATTATAAATCTTGTAAAAATAATAAAAAAAAGCTGCAAAAGCTATTCACATTTTGGTTAGTTCAAAGGGTTTTATTGCTGTATGTTTAGTGTAAAGTTGAGACTCTTTTCCATTTTTGTGACCAGTTTCTTTGGGGCTGGGTAGGAAAAAAGGCAGCTTTCTGTTTTATAAAAACTTATGTTTTTTTGTTGATTGAAACATCTCAGTGTTTATTTGTCAAGTTTTGAAACATTTTCGTATATGTCCAAATACTTGGCAGGATTTAAAAAAAAAAGTAGTGAATTTGGTGTAAAGTTGCTATTTTATGGAAATGCCTCTAACTTTACATTTTCATTCCATCTGTAGATTTTTCTATCTTTATAAAATATTGGAGTTATTTTTTAAGGGAAAAAATAGAGCAGTAGCGTGTGAATAGCGCAAACTAAGCTTACAGATCGCATGTAAAAAGGCAAAAGTTATTTGTGTCTGTTTATATTGCTTCCTTTTTTGTAGCCTTTGTACCTGTACAGAGTGACTGTAAGGGCCGAACAGAAGAGGCTTGATACATGTAAAAATAGGACCCAGTGACACTCTTGTATTTATCTGTTATCTTTTTAGTCAGTCACTTAAAAAAATACCCACAAAAGACCCGCCCAAGCAACAAAAATAAAAACTGCAAAAAACTACACCCCCCTCCCCCAAGCTGTACATTTTAACATAAAATAAATTATGATGAGCCATTTTTAGCCTCTTGTGTCTTGTCATAGTTTGATGTTGCATGGGAATTACCTCCTGAAACAGTGTTTGTTACAGTGCTCTCATGTGCTTGATCTAAAGCCCATTACAGTTGGTGGGGTTTGGATTAGGCTGTTTAGAGCTTAAGTGTAGGTTATTCATCACAATTGCATACACCTTGTGAAAATAAAGAATACCTAAGATTATTATTTTTAATAATCTTAATAAAATATTTAATAAATATGTATTTAATACCTTATGAGGTTGTCAATATTTAATGTATGAAACTTCTTTCCTACAGAAGATGTGAATATATATATATAAAAGGATATATGATAGTAACAGACATGGTGTTTGAACTGTATTTTAATGATAGAATTGTAATAGCTTCCTTTGTCAATGTCGCTGGGTGACAAGATGATGCAAATTCTGCATTAAGTCTATGGGTTCTGTGTATATGTGTGTATGTGGGCACACACAAACATACTTAGAGATGAGCGCTTCTCATGTAGCAATAGAAGGTCTGTTAAAGACAAGAAGGCTGTCTATATGTGGATCTCATGAGTGGACAAATTCAAATTTGGGATGTGTGAACCTGCACCAGAAAAAGTCCCTGTAATAATTTTTCAGAATGCTTCTGATGTGAATGTTGCCACTGTCACTGCAGTAAGGTTACTAGCTAAGGTGAAAGGAGTGGCCATCTTGACTGAAAACTGTCCCCATTCCAGTATATTAAACAGCTTCAAAGGTAATACTTCAAATATCTTAAAGTCAAAGAAATGTGTATTTCTTTAAATAAAACCATTACTGTGTGATGGTACCAAGTCAAGAAATTGATACTACAGATTCACGTGCATGACCTGTTGAGTTTTAATACAATGGAGCAGCAGTCTAAAATAGTGAATCAGAATGAGAGCTTAAGTTGCTGATCAAATGGTAATCTGGAGTAATTTGTGTTTTAGGAGTTCAGAACATCTGATAAGGAGAGCACCATACAACAAATATTTGGGTTCATGCCCTTAAATTGTCACATTTGTTGATTGAAAGCAGAGAGTATTCATAGTACTTAAACTTTGATTTCATCTTTACAAAGTAACTTGCCATTTTATGCTTACAAAAAGGAAAGTGGAACTCGATGCAGTTATGTGCAGCCTTCAGGTGTGTTTAGCTTTATGTCTTGTGATTTTTCATTTGTGTAACTTCACAGTGAGTGAAAAAGGCACCTGGGTCTTTATCTGCTGCTGTTCAGTTTCAAGTTTTGAAGCCTGTAACATACAAGCAAATCAAACCTTCTTAGCATTTCAGATATTTGCTAAGCTGAAACAGCATCCTGACTCCAGCATATTGCTAAAATTCTGTATTTACAATATATGGGTTAAGAGTTGGTTGGGAAATGATGAATAGTGTATGCACAGCAGGCAAGTTTCCAATATAATCTTGTTATTTCAGAATTTAATTCCTTTCGGGAGGACAAGGGACTATTTTACATCTTTTCCCATAACAACTGTTTAGCTGTGAATTGCATTATGGCACTAAAATTTCTGATAAATAAGAAGGTTGTTTTTTCCTTGACAGATGTTCTTGTTCTCTGTCTTGTATGCACCTTGCAGTGTCGTGTCAGTTCTGACTGTGTGCTCTAGCACTATCCCAGAGGGGAATGAGCTCTTGCTTTTACTGTGTTCAAAAACTTCTTCACAGAATTGCAGTAGATGATTCTTGTAAAAGGCAGGAGGCATGCACTCTTACAGAATGCTCTGTGCCACTGGTGGTGGGCAAGAAGGAAATCAACTTGCCTTGTTCAGTGTGTGTGTTTCCTGCAGACCTGGCTTGTAGCTGGAGTCGGTGCTGACACTTGTGAAGCAGCTGATTAGCAGCTTGCAAGAGTTGCCTCACTTTGTGGAAGTCACATGTTCCAGAAGCTCTGCTTTTCTGATTTAGTCTCATTAGTTCTAGGAGAACAGTAGGCAAAAAAAGCTGGGAAGTAAATGAAAAATATGTTTACTTCAGAACTGTTTAATTGGCACAGCTGTGCCAGCAGAGTCCTTCAGGCAAGACCTGGTTCTAGGAAAGATACTTGTCTTTGGAACAGACATCTGGAAGCTGCCAAATGCCACTTCTCCTGGAAGCTGCACTCAGCCCCTTAGCAAAGACAGCAATGGTAAGTGTTGTTACACTCAGGCTGCCTGATCCCCTAGCAGTGGGCAAAATGCAACCAGTTTTTTACTAACAGTGTAAGAATCTCTGATATAAGCAGAAATGAAGGACTGCTAAAGGTACTTATCTTCCATGTTAGATCACGGTCTGAGTCTCTCAGTTTTGTAAGCTGTTTAGTTTGTCCATCTGGCAGGGTGGTTGATGGAAACAAACTCCATTTCTTTATCAGCATGGTAAATAGAAAGAATGGGCCTGGCAATTTTCTGTAGTGCTGAGGGTGATCAATTATGCATGTGAATCGATGACAAATCCTCTTTCAGTTACAGCAGTCATCAAGATTTCATGCAGGATACAAGAAAGAAGACAACTGTATCTTGACAAAGGGCAAACATTACAGATATTTGTTAGTTTTTAGTTTATCGTTTGATACAGAATTCCTGCCTGTAAAGCAAATGCTCATGGTGTAGCTGATTCTCATGTAGAGGCTCTCTAACTGCTGTGCTGCCCTGGATTATCACTGTGAAAAAAGAAATAAAATTGCCAGGAAACAGCACAAAAAGACAAACTCCTGTGAAACCCTTCAGGACTCTGGACTAAACAATTCAGTGTTTTTCCTGCAAGATTTCTTCAGGAGTGCTATCTGCACTCCATTAAAGGCTGTGGGCTTGAGTTAGGATCATGATTTGGGGATACTTAGCTAGAAGAGAGTTTTAAGTTATGCTTGCTTTTGTGTTGTAAATGTTTGGGGATTTTTTGCAGAGAGAAAAACTTACTTGTTGATGTAACAAAGAATTCTGCTAAGGCTGGAACTTTCTAAGATGAGGAGTTTTAAATTTGGTTTCCCTTCTTTCTCATCTTGACATTGTATTTGAAATTACTTTGGGGTTTTTTTCTAGCAAATAAAAAATGATCCTTGTGACTCTGTAATTAACTACACCTTCCCCTCCCCTCCTTTTATGGAGTTTTCTTTTCCAGTAGCACAGCCGTGCCAGGACAATGCTAGATGGTGGTGCTGTTCTGCTGCTCAGCAGGTGCTAGGCTGTTCTTGCTGTTCCTCCTCTGCAGTGCCAGCGCTATGTCCAGTTCTCTCAGCTGTTTCAAGAAGCCGCGGTTTGGCAAGATGCAGCGGTGCCTTGACACTTGCTCAATGGCATCCACCACTGTCATGTTCTTGTAAATCATCAGGTAAGCCAAGACCAGTGTGGCAGAGCGGCTGCGGCCCATGGCACAGTGAACCAGCACCTTGCCTGTGGAAACAGAGGGACACCATCAGAGCTGACACTGGGTGATCCTTTCCTCTTGACAGTGAAGGTTTCTGTAGTGCCCCTGCTCTGCTTGGTGTTTGACTACCCTTACCAGCATTCGATAAGCCTCTCTTGCAGCCTCAGTTTTCTCTCGTGTGAAAAATCTTACAGCTGAACACCATCTACAATAGGGCTGATCCATTTAATCCTGCACCAAATATAATTTTATTTGTGGACAAAGCTTGCAGAGAAGGCCTGGGGGCTGCATTGAGTACCATAGGAAACCCTGCTGCAGCTTTGACTTACATGCCTCACAAACAGTGTGTATGTAATTCTGTGTTTGGGAATAATAGCCAAAGCGCAAGGGTGTGGGAGGGTTTGGTGTGTTCTCAGATCATCCTTCCATGACAATAAATGGAATGTATGGGGGGTGCCTTTCTCAGTTCTAACTAGACACAAAAAGTAACCGAATCTGATTTTGTTTTTTTGTTCTGGCAATAATGTCCTTTGAGATCTAGATCACATCACTTGATGCCAGTTTTGGAGGGCAGAGGATAAAAAAGGCCATAGGGATATAACCAGGGGGTGGAAAGAAACCACCCCTTACACTATAGAAAAGCTTCTGTAGAAGTTTCTGGCTGGCACCCTGTTGTGTTGAATGCAAATAATGTTTTACCACCACCATCATCTGAGTGTTCTAATATGATCATCTCCTTGCAGTAGGAGGCTGTCTCATAGCCTGTGAGTGCAGAGTCTTTGCCAAGAGTTTTCACCTCTGAATAAACATGCTACAGTTTAACTCTTGTGACACTGCCTGGCTTAACTTAGGACTTCCAGAGGCAGAAAGTCATTGGCTTTGGATAGTAACAAGGTTGGAAGTCAAAGTGGAGCCTTCCCTGTTAGCAGTATCTGAGGGAGGTGGAGGAAGAGAGCAGTAAGTGGGCTCAGGTCTGATTGACAGGTTTTGAAACACTTCAAAAGATTTCCAGAAATGATTCAAAGCCCTCAAGGGGGTCTCAGAAAAGGCTGAACTGCTGAAGGAAGTAGATTTGAAGCACACTCTCTAACACCCTGCTAAGCAGAATTGCCACAGGAGAAAAAAATAAAAACTGTGCTATCAGGGCCAATAATAGTTTATCTCTGTCAGCTATGCCTAGTGAGAAGTGCTGGGTGCAAAGCCATGACTCCTGCCTGTTAACTCCTTTGCTTCCAGGCACAAGAGGGTGCCTTGGCACAAGTAGCATTGCTGTGTAATGGATGCATCAAGAACTGCCAACACTAAAGGATTAATGGTTACAGTCTGCATCCTAATCCCAGCAGATAGTCTTTGAGGCATCTTGGCAAAATTCCAGTCCTTCTGATAACTAAAAGTGCCTCTTCCTCTCCTGGAAAATGATAATCCATTCTATTATTACTGCAAATATTTGAAGTGGATGAAAAGACGCATTTGTTTAGCCCTTCAGTGCTTCTCTTTAGAGCTTCCCACCTTGTAAATCTGTTGCTGTTGAGGTGATAAAATACATGATGGGACAAGGAACGCTTTGCTTTGTGTGGGTGGCAAATGGAGGAGACCTAGGAGAAAATACCGTTTCTTATTGTGTTAACAAAGGCAAAAAATGACTGTACAATCTTCTGAAATGTCCACTGGTTTGCAGAAAAGGAAGTCTGTCCTTGGCTGTGTATGAATAGTCAAGAGCCAACTGCCTGTTACAGCAGAACACTGACACTCTTCTGCAGAGCCACGTCCCTTCTGTACTATTTTGTAGTCTCTTCCATTCTAATATAAGGACACTCTGAACCCTCATTCCCCAAAAGGGAGTCTGCTCTTGCAGTCTTGGGTTCTGACCACTTTTATCTTCAAGGTGTGCCAGAATATGCAGTATCAGTGCACAGAGACAGAGGTCTGCTGAGTGGTGAGATCTCTGAAATACTTTGTTCACTTGACTTGGGGTTTGTGTTTCTTGAAAATTTGTGTAGATGCAAATTCTACTTTTCCAGAATCATTTGGACCAAGAATGTTGAGGTCTTTGGTCAAAAGCCTCAGGTCTTTGTAATTTTCTCATATGTTTCTTCCCACTTAGCTTTCTTTAAAATCTCTGTCTGTCTTTAGTGTATTTTCCCCAGACATTTTAATGTGAAGCGAAAATGCCATTCCCCTCTATACTACATTTTGAAAAAACTAAAATTTCAAGGGAATGAGTATTAAATCTGTAGCTTAGTAGGAAACCTAAAAAAATTCTTAAAAGAATGTCTTCCTTTCATGTTATACAGGCCTCACTGGTAAAAAATTTTAGCTGTTCTATGGTCTGAATTGCATGTTTTGGGAAAGCTTTATGCCCAGCTGAATGACAGCATGCATAATTGTGACTCATTAGAGTTTGTCTCTAAATCTTACTCTTATAACTGTTCTTATGTCCATCAGCCCATGCTTAAACCCTACAAATATTATTCTGATCAGGGAGTTTCTTCATCATCATGAACATTTTAAATGTTAAGTCAGAATTAGGACTGTTTTGACAGCATCCAAATTGCCAAGCTTTCTGGTCTGTTTCAGAGGGCCTTCTTCATTAGAATGACAACTTGTTTCAACAGCACTGACTATTGAGCATCTTCCCAGCAAAAATCATTATCTGAAGACATCTATTCAATGAATCTGATCATTTGGCTGAAGGTCATATCCCAGATACAGCCAGAACATGATACAGCCAGAGTAAATTCATTAACACATGGTCACACAAGCTGAGGATTTTTCCTTTCTCCCCCTTTCCCCTCTCTGCATTTGCTCAGTTCTAATACAAAGCAGCAAAGCAATGCAAAGGTGTTACTGATCAGAAATATTTTAGCACCACACACTGAAATCCCATGTCATTACCACTGGAGACAGGTACTTGGTTACTGTTCAGGAATCTGGATGCTCTTTGTCAGTCAGGAAGGTGCACAAAATATAGCCTGTTCATTTGGCACTTGAAATGCAGAACACCTTTCTGCACTAGATGTGCATTCACAAATAACACATTTATGTTGCTGGAGGAGAGCACTAGGTACCTCTAGTCTTTTCTTCCATTGGAGGCATCAGTCCACACTTTAGTCTAGCTTCTGGAGTCATTCTATTCTGTGAATGTGTATTGGAAAGTTCTTGTCATGCTTTAAACTTCAGTGTCTTCCTGGGCCATGCATAGTGTCTTCACACATGTCTCTGGCTGGGATAAGAGGTGTACATAATACATTTTACTTTTCCCTCTGAGAAAGCTAAGAGCTTGCTCTTTTTCTTCATGAGTGTTACAGTAGGTCTTAATCAGAAAAGATCCTAGCTAACTTGTTTAAAAGCCATTTGAATGTGGCAGAAATTACTACAGCTACAGAAATCACTGCCATTTATAGCATCTACTTGAGTGCAGATACTTTTGTTTGATTTGTTTTGTTTGTTCACCCTGTTGGTCTTCAATTTGGCTTTGTGTTCCGGCTGGTGTGGGCTGGTGCTTGCTACTGTCTCAGGACTTCCTGGACTTTGATGTGGTTTTGAAACAAAAAGGTTAATATCCCTCCCATCTCATCCTTTCCCCCTACAATATTTATTGGGAAGCAAGGCTTTTTTTCTTGCCCTTGCTGCTTCCCTTGTGCTTGTTTCTTTACCTCAGTGCAGCAGACTGAAGTCTTACGGGAACAGGAGGGTGGTGGGAATGAGGAATTCTGCATTTCTTATTCCAGCTACTCCAGTCTGACACTGACCTCTGGCCTCCAGCCACAGCTAGACATGGGTGTGTGCTAGTTATCCTCTCCTTTCCAAAGACAGTGCTTCAGACACATTTTTTAAAATGCTGGGTATCTTTCTTCAGAAGCAAGTAAGCTCCTGCAACAGTTTCTCCTGCTATTAGGACTTTGATTTTTAAAACTGATCTGCTTTCAAAGTTTTCTCCTGAGCAAGGGAAGGGACTGTTGTGTGGACTGTACTTGTTGAAAGGGTAAAATTGTAAAGACCTGGCTGGCTATTGGAAGCAAGTCAGGTCGTAACTGCCTGCAGCTGATCTAGACAGCCAAGAACAGAAACTTGATATGTGACCCTCTGATATTAAGGTCTCTGTAGGTCAGCAGGAAAGTTTTAAGTTTCTCAACTGGTTTCTGGTAAAATATCCTGCTGAGATTTTTTTTTAAAAGTATGTGAGGGGAAGGAGTAGGAGTAATATTGAAAGTCAGTGTGAGGCCTAGGCTGTAGCACTTCACATCAGTGTAAAGCTTTCTGATAGAACACTGCTGGAGATCAGCAAATAATGAATTGTAGTAATCAAGCTGAGAAATTACAAACACTTTAATGAAACGTTTCTAGTTTACTGCTCTCAGAGCTATATCAGTTCCCTGCTGCTTTGAAGATAGCAGAGAAATACATGTTACAGGTTGGGGTAGATCTGATGGTCAGGTAGGAGGGGTGGTCTCTCTAGAGAGAATCTAATGGTGCAAAGCATGAAGCTGTGGAATGATGGCATGGAATGTCTGAGACCACTTGTGTTCTACTCCCACCACTATGCAACTAATATTCATTAAACCTGTCTTGATAGGGACTAATTAGGAAAAGGTGGGAAAGACAGCATGTTCATGGCACCTAGGCAATTTCCAGTTGTCTGATGTGTTTTTGAAGGAATCAAAACCACAAAAAAATCTGTCAGGCGGGACCCCTTGATACAAGCTGTGATGAGAACTTTCACAAAAGTGCTTGGGGTGGTATTAGTGAGAAGGTCCCTAAATACATCACTGCCTTCTCTTAAACCAGTTCCCTACTACTAGTTTTATTGTCTCTGTTAAATGTATTGGACTTGTTTCATTCCTGCAAGGTTGAATGCCATGGAACTATGCTTTTAATTAGTTGTGGTAAATATTGTACCGGTTTGAACCATTTTCAGCACCCTCCTTACTTCTTTCATCCTGAAGTGCATTATCAATGAATTTGGAAGCCGAATAAAAGAACTGGCTGAGGTTGAAAGTGGGGAGATCATCTGCTTCCACGCCATGGTACTCCACGGTCATGCTGTTGTAATACTGCGGTCCCGTGTCCACGTTGCGCTGCCCGTGGGCCGCGTTGAGGATGTGGGTGAATCCCGCCTTCTCCAGGCTGTAGCGATCCAGTGCGGTTTTTCTGGCAAAACAAGAGCTGTCATGTAACTCAAGAAGCTTCTTCAAGACTACAAAAAAAACCCTTAAGAAAACCTCTGATTTGGTATGTTCTAAATGTTATTGAAACTGATAATGCTTTAACAATGCATAATTTACCATTTTAAGGATCTTAAGATATTGTCATTCTGTTTGAAGCTGTCATGCTTTTTGGAGTTCCTAATTATCTCCCCCAGGTCCTTAGAGCATGTTGAACATGGATTTACTTTCTCCTTACCTTTGCACATAGGCAATACTGGCTTCAATCCATCTTGTACAAGAAGAAACTTGAGATACAGAAAGAAATAGAAGGAATTAGCTAAAGTCAGAAAAGGAAATCAGTGGCAGAACTTGAAATAGGACCCATGAATGCTGTTCTCCTCTTCTGTCCTATCAAATGATATTGCAGAAGTTACTGAGTTTTTCTCCATTTCTATAAAAAATAAATAAAATTTTAAAATCCCATCCCTGTGTGAATATAACTTCCTATCACAACTCCATTTTACTGTCTTGTTTGGTCAAACCAGTGGTCTAAAGCAAAAAGAACTATATAAGGAAATTGGATATTAGCATTCAGAGGAAGCTGGTATTCATATATTTAGCCAAAGGTTCTCATTTGTTCTTGTCCTCTCTTCCCTTGGACAAAGGAAGTCAGAGAAGAGAGGAAAGCTTAGATTTGTACATTCAATACCCACTGTAGGTGCTTGCTTTAGGATAAAATTCCTAAAAAATGTAGAGTTCACGGCCAGGCATGTAAAAACCTTTTTTCTTCCATTCCAGAAAGCTTTTATTTTAGGAAAATTTTGTTCTGAAAAAGCTGTCAAGTTGCATTAGTGCCTAGGAAAACTACAAAGCTTTTTACCAAAAAAAAAAAAAAAGGCATAACCTTAATTCTGTTAATATATTTTCACATAACTACTGCATGATGTAAAAAAGCTTTTTCCAAACAAAAGCACCTCTCTCCATGAATGTTTCCTGAACACTTCCACATGTAAATGTAGCTGCTGTCACAGAGGACATGGTGGTGGGCTACCTGCTGTGTTTCATAATTCTAGTGGTGACAGCCCACAATAGCTTGAAGTTGACTGCCTTTCCAAGCTCTAAGTCAAAACCCCCCTCTGAGCAGTCAAGGATCTAATGATTAGAGCACTTAACTGGGATATGGATACTGAAGGTTTTACCTATGCTTGCTCTTACTTAAATTAAGCCCATGATCATTGGCTGTTCTGAGTAAATATTGCCCTGCAGAAATTCCTGTCTGGTCAGGAATGATAACGTCTTGACAGTACTGGTTTTTTTTGCCATGAAATAATGCCACACATCTCTTGTACAATCATGTAAAAGTTAAATAAAAGCTTCTCTTAGTGTGGTGATGCCTACCTAATAAGTTTAGTAGACCCTGGAGCACAGAGAAGCAGCAGTATCCTCCTGCTAATGTTGTAAGTTGCCACTTTCACCTCATGTTAAATAATGCTTACTCCTTCCTTTTGTGTTCCTATAGCAGTGATTGACTGAGGAAGACTTTCTTTCTTCTCCCTCCTTTTAGGAGGTTTTGTGCCTTAGGATTCCCTGTATGTACACATTGCCAGCAAAGACACTTCAGCTCTATACTGAAAGGATGGAGAGTACTTAAAATAAAACAGGTTAAATGTCCTGGCTGAAGTGGTGCAGTGAATAACTACTGCTCTTCATTTTGATGTCCTTGAGGTGAGCTACAGTTCCTGCTTTCAAATTAAGCTTGTCTTGGTTTTACCTCCCTGATGCTGGAATAGAGAAAAGGTGGTTTTCATTCATCAGACTTGGCCCGAAGCATGTATCCTACAATCCATGCAAGACTGAGGGCTTCAGGTCAGAGACCCAGGCACAAGGAGAACCCTTGCAAGTGGAGAACTACATGCTGAGGAGGAAGTAGGACTGCAGAGTAGCTGGGGTCAGTAGAAAACCCAAGTTTTTGATGGACTGTACATACTGTCACATTTTGGCTTCTGGAAGCACTGCTCAGGTTAATAAATAGCATTAGAATTAAATTATGAAGTTGTTCTGAGCAAGGACAATGTCAAACAATAGGTTACAGCCATTAACATTTGACACTTGTTTTTATATGAAATCAAATTTTCCTGTTTCCTTGATTGGAAATTGCCTTTTGACACAGTAGATGCAACTAATGCATTTTTCTGACAGTCACACAGTCTTGTTCTGTTTCCTACGACCTGATTTTGCAATGTTGGGTGGCCTCAGTTTTCAAGCAGGTATTCAGAAAGAAGGTATACTGTCTTTGAGTAACTTGCATAAGCAGTCAGCTCAGCCTGGCCAAGGTCCTCTGAACTTCCCCTTCCATCTCCCAGTCTTGCCTGTAGCTGAATTCTGTGAATTTGAGGCCCAGGATGGAATTAATCCTCCTCCTTTTTATTTAATCGGTTTAATCACTTTGCATCACAAATGCATTAGCAGTTGTTTTGCCCTTGACCTGTGGGAAGTTGGGAATATGCACATTGTTACTCTGTTTGCTCCGTTTGTTTCCCAACTCCAACTTGGGCTGGAAATAGACTCAGAAGCAGCAATGTATCAACCTTGAATGGTGTTGCAAAAATTAATTATAAATGCTCAGATGTAACT
Source organism: Pyrgilauda ruficollis (assembly GCF_017590135.1). Classification (NCBI taxonomy): domain Eukaryota; kingdom Metazoa; phylum Chordata; class Aves; order Passeriformes; family Passeridae; genus Pyrgilauda; species Pyrgilauda ruficollis. The sequence goes on along the minus strand of NW_024509210.1, from coordinate 11,068,879 downwards.
ATATCATCTTCTGAGAAATAACTTTTTTTTTTTTTTTTTTTTTTTTTTTAAAGCAAATTACACGTGTACCAAGGAATTTATGCTCTGTTTTCCTCAATGCTTGGGCTAGGCTGACTTTAAAATGTTATCTGCTTTTTAATTATGCTTGATAGGCAGACTGATTTGGCAATATCCTTTGGACTGAATAGAACCTTACCCAATGGAATTGTTTTCTTTATTATACGGATGTATATTTTCTTTTTTCTACTGACATTGCTAATCTGAAAAACTACCAGAAAATGAATGCTCAGTGCTGAGCACTCAAATCTGTTAAGTTCTCCACATTTTCAGTGCAATAGCTATCATTCAAAATGTGTGTAGGTGTTGTAGAACCTGTTCGTGGAAGCAAGACCTAAAATACTTGCCCTAAGTGGAGCAGGGTCAGTGCAGGTCCTGTGGCCACGTGGCTTTTGCATCTGCAGGCAAGGTAGTGCACACAGTCTGTAAAGGTCAGGCACCTTTCTTACAGCAGATACCCTGGACACTTTCATCTATGGAAAGCTTTTTCTAAAGTTTCTAATATTGTTGTGTGGAGACATGAAGAAACAGTTGTTGTGTAATAGAAAATAGGGTTCACTGGACTGCAAGAGGTGCTTGCCTTGGGCTTCAGAATCTGTATCTTGTGAAGAAAGCTGAAGTGACACTTAGTCTTTTTCAAGGGCAAGAATGCTTGGTTTCAAACCTAATATGGAGATTAGAAAGTACTTTAGCTCCTTCATCTTTCTCTCTGTCCCCCCTGTCTTGTACTTGATAATTATATTTTCATAAGAGATTTCGCTACTGTTCTTTGAAAATTTTTCCTTTTTTTTTTCCTTGTAAAATCTTTCCCCAAAATCTAGGCCAAGAGCCCAGCTGGACCACCACTTGTCATACTGGCTCAGGTTTACTTGCTTTTTACTTCCTGTCAGCCAGTACTTTGTATTTTGATCATAAACATGACCTGGCAGAGCGAGCCTGTGCTGAGACTGACACTGCTGTAGTGTAGCAGTTAAACCTAGGGTCAGGCTGGCTTTGCAGCAGCTTGCTGGCCAGTTAGCAGAGCAAGAAACAGCCTGGTAGGGCCCCAGGTTTGGGACCTGTGTGCCTGTAAATGGAAATGTTACTGTGCCCCTCAACATGTTTGCTTGGACTGCCCGTAGCCAGCAGTGAGCTCTGGCTTTGTGGGAAGGACTGATTGCTTTCCATCCTCAGCTGAGTCTGCAGTGTCAATGCTGTTGTGAAAGCACCCCTCTGTACACTGTAACCAGAGCCTGTGGGGTTTGCTGTGTTTCATCATGCATGATCCTTCTGATTACACCCCAAGGACAGGGGAATGCTCTTGGCCTTCCTTGCAGTTTTTACCATGCCTGAGGTATCAATACTGTAGAGGAAAGAGAGAAATAAATCAGGCATAAATATCTGTGAATATCTGATTGGTTGAGGTTACTAATAGCATAGGATTGTTCAGGACTATATGAATCATTACCTTATTGGAGGATTTATGACTCCATTTCTAATTCAATTTTGACTAGAAAAGGCATCAGGTTTTTTTTTTCCTTGCAGTTTGCTCACTATCAGAGTGTAATAGTCAAGCTAAGAATGTTCTTCTTTTCCCCTCTTTGGGTGCTGCTGTTTCCTATTAAATTGTGATTAATTCTTCCATTTTTGTGATTATGGTTGAATTGTAAAGAGGAGTTTGCTACAAATGCCAGTGTAGGTGAAGCTGTAAGCACTTGGCTACTCTTGCAATTGTTTTCATTTTGTATATCTCCACCATCTGTGCTATTAGCACTTGATTTCCTTTTACATGGTGCAGCTGTGGTCTCCAGTGTCTGCCTGGAATGTGTTCCCATGCAAGGAAGGTGAAGTGTGGCAGTGGGAGATAACAATGAAAATTTCAGTGTAATTCAGTTTAGTAAGAGATGCCTGTGCCGATTAGTCCTATGTAAAAGCTCATCAGCTCTTCAGTTCAGAGCACATAAACTTATGCTAAAAGTTAAGCATACCTAGAAGTCCTTTTCTCTATGTTAAGCAAAAGCTCAGTGCTTTGCTGGATGTGACCCTGCATTTACTGTAGGGCAGATGGACTCATAAACATGTTTTTAAAGTTCTGAGGCAAGGGGGAGTACTTTGATGTGGGAATCCCACCTCAGTGGTGAAAACTGGACATAAAATCACTTTCACATATGGATATATTGATACTGACAGACTCACCAAAAGGGGAAACTGACCCAGACAAAAGTGTCATCCATTTTCAGATGGTTCCCAAAAGACTGTTTACTTATCTTGGGTTCTGCAAGGGCAAGTAGAGGGCCTGTCTGAGACTTTATCTGTGCCTGCTGTCAGTTTTAGGGCTAAGTTTCATAGGATTGATAGAAAGTGCTGCAGCAAACTCTGTGTTCTTCGGGAAGAAACAATGTGTAAGTAGTTACAGCATGAAAAAGAATGCTTTCTTTCAGGTTGCTGTCTCCACTGTACCAAATCCCCTCTCTCTTTTCAAAAATACTGTCATAACAAGCTTTAGTCCCAGCTGCTTTTGTTAGAATGTTGCCCAAATCAATGGAATTGGAAGAGAGGGGAAAAGAACTTGCAGGCACGGCAGCCTGCACCTTCACACACAGTATTAAGTATACTGAAAGCAGCTAACAAAGGGAAGATAAGTGGCTCATGAGAAAAACATAAGTACACCTAAAGGAAGGGAAGTAATCCTCCAAAATACCTCAGGACGTGTGGGCAGAACAACTCCCTCTCCAGGTAAGTTAGCACTTTACAGCTGGTACTGCTCAACCAGATGACTGGTGTGCTTATCAACTTTAAGTAGAGCCAAGTCTCTTAAACTTCATGCAAAGGTTGTGCAATGCAAACATGTTTCAGTATAGACTGTTAAAGCCACAGATTGACATGACCCAGATTGACAAAACACCAGGAAATCTGAGGCAACATGTTACTAGGAGAGGAATCGCCTCTCTCGAACTTTTCCATTTTCTTAGCGCTAAAGGCAAGCTTGATGCAGGATGATAATTTACCAGATGGTCAGTGTCAGAAAGAAGCTTGCTGAATATAGGCAATATTGACACTTTCTTAAGAAAATCTGGCAGTTCTCCCTCCTGAGGAGAGATGTTGAGAATTTCCAATAATACTGACCCAATTTTCCTTGGTAACTCTAGCACTGAGGGAGTCTGGAGATAGTGTAGCATTGTATCCCCTTTTCCTTCTGAGGTGTTGCTCCATTTCTCTGGGTACCTCCTGCTCAGTGCGCATTAAAAGAATTTTTAGGTACTACTGAAAACACTGAGCGGGGTCATCAGAATATGGGGTAGAAAAGATTCGTATTTCATTTTCCTCTAGCCCGAAATGGTGGATGTAGTTTTTGTAAGTGATACAACCTAGACAGAGGAAATAGCTCTCTGCTTTCTGTACAGCAAAGGCATCAAGCACTCATGCTGTCGTCAGTCAGTTCTTGGTCTTGGCTTCAGTCACTCATCAAATGTTAGAAATCACTGATAAACAGAGATGTTATATGGAGAAGTGTTACTTGTCTTGGAAACCATTGGAGCATTGAGGTTTACTGTCCAGTGTTAAAGATCTGATTTTCTGGATTGTTAAACTGCTGTGACAATTGGCAGGTTCTCATTCTACTCAAGTTAAAACTCTGTCCTCAAGAGTGTTGTTATAATCTAAATCTGTATTTGCTTCTATTTTTATATGATTAATACTGATGTAGATGCTACGAGTTGGTAATGCTAAACGGTGGGAGGTAGCTGTCTTCTAGCCTGAGTCCCATCTGTTTTATTCTAGGTTAGTGTAAATTGTCTTTTTACTTAGTCACTTGGAAAAAGCCATGCTGTATTGCTTCTCTGCAGAAAGGTAAGAGGAGAGAATGAGTTTTAGTTATGCATATATTTCATGTTTAGTTATTTATCTTAATTATCATGCACTCCAAATTGTGGGTTTGGGTTACTCATCTTCCTTACCTGCATCAGTTCTGAAGACCATGAGTCATGGCAAGGCACAGGCACAGACCATAGCTTTTGTGAATTGCAAGCTCGGTTCAGCTGCATACCCAGAAATTTTTTCATACTTAACTTGTAAAGAATTACATTTCAGAAGACTTCTTTTTTTGTGGGAGTAGTTTGAGAACATGGCAAGACCTGAAATTGTGATCAGGTCTTAAATCCTAAGGAGATCTAGTGCATGTTTAAGAGGAAAACAAATTGGGAGGCCTCTGTTTTCAGCTGAAATATTCTTTGAACTTCAGAAATGTGGAAGCCTAAACATCATCTCAGGTAATAAGGCCATAACTGAAGAGCTTCAAGAAGAAACTGCAAGATGAGTAACTGGCAGAGACTTTCCATGTGATCCCAGTGAACCAAGGTTTGGAATTTGCCAGTAAAACTGCCTGTGCAAGCAGCCAGGTGGCCAGTGAAACAAAGGAGAAAGACAAGGCTGCTTTCTACCCCTTTAGAGGACTTCTAAATATGAGGAGGATACATGCAAACACTAATCCTAGTAGCAACTGAATCAAAACCTTGGCCAAGAGTGTTTTATTCCTGTTGCTGGGCTGTGTCATACAAATTCCAGTATCTGGTCTTTAAAAGCCCTTGGAACTTGCTGGGGGAAAATTTCAATTGGAGCTGAACACAGCATGTTATATTTTGAGGCTTTGATTATTCTGGGTCTGACAGGCTCATAGAGATTTCATTGCCTCTGGGCAACATCTGCAGTGAAGCCTCGTAACAAAGGGATGGAGTGGCCTCACAGGGCTCCTTGATAGCCTGGGTTGCATTAGAAGGAAGATGTGGTTACGTAGTCAGGGTAATTAATTAGCATTTCCATAAGCAGTCACAAGTCCTGTTAACCTTGTAAATGCAGGAGGCAGGAATGAAGCACAGATGTGGAGACTCTGAAGAAAAACTGCATTTGTGTGTTCATTTGATTTTGTTGATGAGTTCCACCAAATTCTTTCAACATCAACCTTAATTTAGCACGGATAAAGATGCAAATGCACCCAACATCTGTTCATGGCTTGTGGCATCTCTTTGGCCACCAGTTCTAAAGCAAGATCTTAAAACAATACAAAATCCCTGCCACACTGAGGGGGTAAGCTGTTGGTCAGGAGTAAGATATGGAGCTGGCTCCAGGAAAGATATCAGAGTCCGTGGACTTTGCTTATTTCAAAGCAAATTTTAGTCAGGGTAGTGAAAGCCTGCATCTTGCATGCAGACCAGTTCTCCTCTCAGATTTTCTGCCATGTCAAATTTGCCCTTGCCTGGATAACAATAGTTGTGCTCTTTTGGGGAGTCCCATTTTCTGGTGAAGTTTCATTTCTGTTCCCCCCAACCTGCTCCTCATTTGTTTTTCCTTCTCCATTGGTTTTCTCATTCTTTTGTCTTGTCATGGTGGCAACTTGTTTTCCCTTGAAGCACCACTGGTTTCCTCTTGACTTAAGACCAGTCCTCAGCAGAAACACACTGCCCAGCCTGACAGGTTATAGCTCTAGGTACCTCTCAAGAAGTTGGTAATTTTGTTCCTCTGGTTAGTTTGTATGAAGTGCTAGGTGTGTGGTGTATTCAGAGTCATGCCTTCTAGCTTTTACTAAATTACAAGGTGTAAGAAGCCACTGCTGCAGGAAGATTACAGGAAAGAGTCAGTGACTGCCGTCCTGGGCTGAGAGACTGACGTCTTGTCTGGTTACATCCCTTTGCTCAGCAGGCACAGCTATAGCTTCATCACAGAGATTGGAGGAAAATTATTCTAACAGCTTCATTCAGAATAATTCTGATGGCGATTCTAAACAAGGAAGTATGAAATAAATGCCAGAAGAGGCTGTTCTTTATGATAAATCTTGAGTTAGAGATATCTAACAGGAGGGGCAGGGCAGGATGTGGAGAGAAAAACTCAACCCCCTTTTCTTCCTGAATCATTTGGATAGGCTGTTCCCATGGTTTAATTTTTTATCCCACAGAACACACACACACACATACTCTCTCCCCCATCCCTGTCTCTAAAAGTGGGAGCCTTGGCTTGGTACAAGACCACAATTCTTGTGTCTTTCTGTTGCCTCTGGCGCCACAGAAGTAATTGGTGGATGATATTAGGAGTCTTGTAACTTTCAAAGCTGTATATCTTTCCTCTTTATAAGCTGGCAACAAATGAATTTTAGGACCTTTTAAAAAGTTATTGAGAACTTTGGAGCCACTGGGGCTCCTACTTGTGTCTTTCTTTGACAGTGATGTCATGTTAGTGCAGGGTGTAGAGGAAAATGGGAATTGGACCAATAATGCCAAAGGGGTAAGAAAAGCTCTCTTGCTCTGCTCAGGGCTTGGGCTGGGGGATTTTCTGATGGCATGTCTCTTGCTGCAGCAGTCTTCTCTGCTTCTTGGAATAGACTGCTTCTAGTTTAGTCCTGTGCTCAGCAGGATTAAGTCTGTTTTGTGGGTTTGTTTTTTTCCAGATCACACTTGGTGTGATCAGTGAGACACATCTCTGCAGCTTTGCCTTCCTCAGGGTTCTGTTTGCTTTAATCTCTTGAGCAATTTGGAAATGCAGAGTGTTCTGTGTCCACAAGCACAGGCTTGGAAATGCAGAAATACTACTGCAGGGTGAGCTGTCCCTTCAGTCACTTTTCAAGAATACGTTTTAGGCCTAAACCAACCTAAGGTGAGGCAAACACATCCAGGCCATGCTCTGTAACAGTGGAACAATTTTCACTCAGAGATAAATAACAAATTGCTCCTTGAAACTAACCATTTAAAAATAGATCATGACGAGCTTCAACCTCTGCAGGTTGAACTGGTGCCACAACCAGCTACTCTGCACTTCCTCTGTGCTTTCCTGAAGCAGCAGTAAGAGTCAGGGCCATGCCAGGCTCTGACATCTGTCAGTGGTTTCAAACACTTTGCTCTGTCAGTGAGCTGTGTTTAGAAGAGCTGGGTCATCCCCTGTGTAGAGGAGATATACCAGGTACACTTATCTGTTACACAGGGGATACTGTGTACACTTACTCATCTCCTATGTAGAGGTTGGGCCAGACTTCATTGACGTGAGTGTACTTTGGGCAGCCCTTCCACAAGAGCCTCTCCAGTTCAAATGCCCCTGGGGTACAATTGTCCTCATCAGGATCTACTTTGACTGCTGTATATGCATTTTTCTTCCCAGCATTCCAGCTTCCTGACGACATCTTGTCCATGAAGTAGCGCTCTCAGGATGTGCAAGAAACTGGAATGCAACCAAAACAGAATGTTAACCCAAGGAAGCACAAAGTAAGTGACTCCTGCTCCAGCTGTGGGATCCTGGGAGCAGCACTGACCAGGTGTGATTGAGCATTGTTCAAGACAGATGTACCAGTTCTGTGGCAAACACAGACTTGCACCTGCATTTTTGCCTTCCCAGAGTGAGGTGAGGAATATGTTGTTGGATGAGCTCACCAGCAAAGGAAACAAAAACTCAAAGGTTTGTGATTATTGAAGTTCAGTCTCTGGATTTTGTTTTCTGAAAAATCCACTGGCAAGAATTTAGTAGGTCTAACAGCCTAGGGATCTAAAGCACCTAGGGGAACTGAGTGCAAATTTAAGTTGCTGGGGCTTTTATCATTAATGAAGACCCACCTAAAGGCTCATCCTTCATGAGTTTCAGCAACACAGGGAGAGGAAACACGTCTACGTGTCTGTTCAGGTGAATGTTGCATGTACTGTTGTACTCTCTTCTACTCTTCTTTTTCCAATGTTGCCAGCTGCAGATTCCCTGTTTGCTGCATCTCCCTGTGGGCTCTGTTTTTATTTTTTCTTCTGGACTCTCTGGTGTCTCAGAGTAGCAGTTGGTCATGTCTCATTCCCTTGAAGGGAGAAATTGAACCTTGTGGTTCTGTAAGAGACTTGTTACAAGATGTGGAGTTGGGCTTGATCTTATGAAGTGTCCAAGTAGAGCCTGCCAAAAAAATCCACCTTTCTTGCAGGCAATGAATCCTGTAGTTGCTCCCAAATTTTTTTTTTTTTTTTGTGTTGGCTGCAGAACGTTTGTGTCCTTTTAATTCCAAAAATCTGGCTAATGCTTTCATGTGGCTATTGTAGAGCTGAAAGCAGGATGTCCATTTTTCACTGACATCCCATGTGCCCATGGGGTTTGTTTGCTCAGTTTGGGCTCTTTTGTGCCTGTCATGTTCTGTTTCTCTATAAAGCTTGAAAAAGCCAAATGATTGCTGTTTTCCTACTCCAAAGCTGTGTAAGATTGTGGAGTCTGTTTTTGATTGGCAAGTGTACACCTTTGTTCAAAAATTGGCTTGCTTTCACTGGCAAGGGGATCTATCTTTCAGCCAAGCTTCTTAAAACATCATGATGATGTTTAGCTAAGTGGTCCTCTCTTGAGATTTTTAAAGGGCTCTGAGAATTCCAGCTTGTAGTAAATTTACCTTGCGCTTGTCTTGCATGTTTATGTGTAGTACCAAATCCCATCTATCTGCCCCAGTAGCCATGCCCTAAGAGAGCCTTTTTCCTTACTGTGCCAGAATTATGCTAATTCTACATGCAGACTCAGCAGCGTAGATAATGTTTGTCAGAGATACAAATCTAAGTCAGTCTGACTTTGGGAGTGATTAGGCTGTTATCTAGAAATTGATGAGAACTGCTATTTGTCTAGTAAGGAATTATAACTGAGAGCCTGTTGCCTTGATGCTGAAGGACTGACTACTTTTATTCATGGCTCCATAACATTGGATGGAAGAAAGGAAGAAGAGAAAGCAATGTAATCAGTAATCACAGTTGGTGGCCACAGTGCATTGATTTGTTACACCTCAGAACAGGGCAATTACATCTGCAAATGATCGTTCGTGGTACTGGAACACCAGCTCAGTTTGAAGCTTGGTTAACACTCTGAAAGCTCGACCACTGCTGAGAAATCCTTGTTTCTGTCTGTCCTGGGAAGCCACACGCTCCCTGAACTTTCAAGTACGCTATGTTCTTTTATGCCTTGCCAATGTTATCTGCTGCAGGGATTTTTAAATTGAATTAGAGCACAGGAAAGCATCAGTTGAAATTCCTCTAATAAATCGTGTATTTCAGTTTTGACTCTAGACTATGTAAGAAGTAACAGAGTTTAACTAGGAGGAGGGAAAAGGGGGCAAAAGGGCTGCTTTGCTATTTCAACTCTGGAAATAATTGCCATGAAGCATTTGGTTGGGGGCAGAAGGGCTTGCATCTTCCCAGGAATCAAAGATGCCTAACCCCATCTCGTATTAGTTGTTCTACATACACCAAACAGAGCTCCAGGAAGACTATTCCCTACGCCAGCCCTCTTGGAATAAAAAGTGAAAAGGAGATAGGTTTTTTTTGTGTGGTTGTTCTTAATACTGTTGTGGGTATAAGGGATGAATGTTTAGCACAAACCCAGGCAGGGAAAGCTCAGATCTCTCTGGCAGACTTGTCTGGAGAGGAGACCATCTCTTGCACAGCGTTCACCCAGTGCAGTCAGATGGCAGCCAGATTACAGGGTTACCTCTGCACAGGCTTGTTGGAGCAGGCTCCCACCCCTTGTGGTGCTCCATGTGGGCTATAGATGAGTTAGTGCAGGCTGAATGATGTACCAGTGCTGTGCTAGCTTGGCAGTCACTTCATGGCACTGCACTGTGTTGGGGACACACACCTTAGATCACAGAGTAGCCTGAGTTGGAAGGGACCCACAAGAGTCATTGTAAGTGAATGGCCCACATGCAGATTGTGAACCTGGCATTATTAGCACCTTGCTCTGACCAGCTGAGTTAATCCCAGGGTCATGTGGAAGCTCTCTGGTGTAGGGACTGTCCTTATGTCCTTTGCATAAAGAACTCTACACCCTGCTTGCTCCTGGAAATGCTGCTTCAGGACAGCCTTTTTATTTCATGGGGGAAGGATGAAAAGTTAGCTGGCTTGGAACTGCCCTTGTCCCAGAGGGTTCTCCCCAGCAGGAAGGTCTGAGCCTAGCTTCAGGGCATACTGAGGCACAGAGCCCGGTATCTGGGGCCAGGAGTTCCCTCCCAGTGAGGCAGGGCAGTTTGTAGCTCATCCCACCCTTTCCCTGTGCCCAGAACACAGCTTCCCTCTCATTCTGCTGGCCTGTGCCAAGGGCAGGCTGTGTGAGCTGGTGAGACCTTCCTGTTCCCTCTCTGTGGCACCTGTGGTGGCTGGTCAGAGCTGGGTGTGGGGCACCTCGGTGGGGCCCCAGAGGTGCTGAAGCCTGTGGGATTGTGCCTGCTGAGCCTGGCATCCCACAGGTTCTGCCCTCATTCCAGCCTGTGCACACCACACTGAACTGCCAGGGCTCCCCACTTCTGCTGTCATGGACTTAAGGGTATTATCAGAACAAGGATGATAAAAATCCAGCCATCTGCATTTTTATACCCTAATCTTTCTCTTCATAAATAAGACCAAAGTGCATGTTATCTAATAAATTTTATTTGTTAATCACTTGGATGGCTGGAATATTTGTCCCCCATGGGTTATATGTATATAAATGAAAATATTGTTAGTGATTTCACAAAATGGTAATTCAGAATAATGGAGAGTTAATCCTCTTTTCATTAGTGAGCCACTTCAGGACATACACTGTGGCAAATTACACTGCATTTTAAGTCATTCTCAAGTGCTGTGCACTAGAAAAAAAAACATTAAACTAGTTTTGCATTGATAGAAGTAATTGTGTGGCTAATTTGGATAAGCAGCATGCATTAGGCATAGCAAAGGAATCTCTTCTTTATGTTCACTATCTACTCTACAGCTGCCAGATGGAATTTCTTATACAGCTCTTTAGCTTTTTAATTTTGTTTTTAACAAAACAGGGAGGAAGGAAATAAAGTGCAAGGAAAAAAAAGAAAAATCTGCCAGTCTATCTGTTTAATTCAGACCATGACAGAGCATACAGTCTAGTGGCTGGAGCACTAATATGGCAGTGAAAGATTTGCCTTCTGCACCATGTTTGGAGTCCCTTGAACCACTCAAATTAACCCAAAATTTCCAGTAAGGCCCTGTGAAATCACAAAATATAGCGGCCCATTTTCAAATCTGTTCAATTGAAGGAAGGTCCTGTCCCACCACAAAATTTGTAGGAATGAGTTAGTGCTTTTGGAAATGTCAGTAATGAGCTCTAGAGTTTGGTATTCCCATAGACGGGGGAGGAAAACTGAGCTTTTTATCTAGAGGTGAACACCAGAGCCTTGGTGGTGCTGTGTACATTCCTAATGCTGGTTTTCCATGTGTAGTAGAAGTTTCTGAGTACTTTGAGAGTGAAAGCTGTAAGTCATTAGCTACATAACAAAATACTATGTTTCTTAATATTTTCTGCTCAACGTGCTGTGCAAGCCCTAGTGCCGTGTATAAAGATGCCAAACAATTTGGCAAGATTTATGCCTGGGAGTTAAGATCCAAGTCAGCTGTAGAGACTTAAAAGGAAAAAAATCAGGTATGCACAGCCAAAGACTGCATTTGCCTTGTTCCTGTGCAAGGGCCTATATATCCTTTCCTTTTCTGCACCCCTCCCTGGCACAGGGGGTTCCTCCATCACTGCTGTGGTCCCCACCATAGGTACTCTGGCTGCCAACTTGTAGCTGTATTTGTGTGCCTGAAGCTTCAGTAAACTCAGAGCCCAGTAGCACTGGCATAAATATGCAATGAGAGAGACTAAACAAGTAAAAACTGGGAAGAAAAATGAAGAGAAGACAATTTTCCTTACTCTTTCCTTTAGAAGTATTAGCTGTTCTGTCATGCAGGGCACAGGGTTTCCTTGCCTTAATGCCCACTTCAGCCCATATTTGTACAGCAGAATAGTTTAATTCTTTGCCATCCATGTGTCCTGCTCTTGGAAGTTCTCCCAGCTCTTATGACATTGATCACTTGTGCCAGTGGTGATTTTGATGCTGGCTTTATTAAATTGGTGTGCACATGTGAACAAGCCTTGGTTTTGTACTCAGAGTTGTCTAAAAGCAACTTCTCCCTGAAAATACCAGGTGATCACAAATTCACCTGGTTTAGCTGGGAACGGAAAGTTTTTAGCATTTAGCAAACACCTAAATATACAACTTGTTTGTAAATGTGGAGGCAGATTTTAATCATACTCCTGTTCTGATGCTTTTAGATTTTGCTTCCTACCTGTTGTCAGCTCTGAAAAAGGAGTGGAACTGTGATATCATCAGAAGTTTTTTCCCAAGATGCCAAAGGAAGAAAACTACCTATCAGCGCTGAGCCTTTCACGAGGATTCTACAAAAGTAACAACATATCTACTGGTCTTTATACCCACCTCCGTGCAATAGGAGATAAACACAGTGCCCTTGAAATTAATTGGTAGTTTGACCCTCAAAACTGGGGACTAAAGTAGTTAATCTACTGCCATGAACACTAAATCCAGCAGAAGACCAAAAAAGAGGAAAAAAAACCCCAAAACTGTAATTTTGATTGAGAAATCATTTCTGTGTATAAAGAGCTTGTTACTAAGAAATTACTCCATTTTCTTTTCTGATCTTGGATACAGGGCAGACTTATTTGAATGTTTTTATTTATCAGGCAGAATTTAACACCATTGAAGCTGTTGGATTTCTATTCTCCTGGGAGTAAAAACTGAGACTTTGCTTTACAGACAACTGCAAAACTAATGGTTTTATTTTTATTTACTTTCTTCTTTCAGTTTAATAACCACCTTAGGTAAGAACTCATGGAGGAACAAGGTTTGTAACAAGTGTGTACAAGAGGGAAGGACCCAAGAGAAGGATGGAGAATACCACTTCTATACTTCCAAAAAATGTGCAGAAGACTTGAATCTAGTTTAGTAACCAGTCTTCACATAAGCACTTGCTCAGTGCTAAAGGCAGGAAAAAAAAATCAGATCTAATGACTGAGAATCTACAGAAACAGTGAGGGAGGATCTACTCATCAAGTTCTTGAATTTTTAAGAAATGTTCTGTTCTTCCATTTCCAGCCCACATGCCAGACGCATACCTCCCTTCAGGGTGAAAAAGTGCTTGCCCTTTTTGAGTATGACTAAGCAGAGGGCTGTTTTATAAACTGGAAAGTTCTTGCAGAAGCCAATGCACATGTCTGGAGCACAGTGTTTGCACTTGGGAGGAGGATAAACAGTGCTTTGGTTTCTAAGCTTTTTGTAACTCAAAGTATATCAGTTGAGCTGAGAGCTGGTCAGCTGCAGTGACAAAAGCTTGCTCTGTCAGATGATTTAATGAAATGCATTGAGAATGGTGCTCCCTGATATGCCACTCCATGCTGTTTTGCTCAGACTTGGAAGGCTGCAGCAGCCATGAAGAGCTGTGTGCTTCCCCTGTAAGTTCACACTTGTTGCACCCCAGGGTACTGCAATGAACTGTGGCACTGCAAAGGCTCCTTGGGTGGGGTTATGTCTTGTTTTGTTTTGTTGGGGCTTTTTTCCCTAACACTAGGACAAAAAGGTTACTTTTTTACAAATACTTCTTGTGATGGAGAATTCTTTCAAAAATTTTTTTTCTAAAAGACTCCAAAAAGAATGTACCAAATTCCAAAAGTGGATTTGCAGGATACTTAAGCAAAAAGTATAATCCTGTATTCCCTAGTCCTGTTCAAGTCTTCACCAAAATTCATGTACTTCAGTTGCTTTATTTTAGCCCTGCATTCTCATGCTTAAAGCATTCAAGGACTATAAAATAGTTCATCTATTGCAGTCATCTTTAAACAGCTTAAAACCAGAATAATTGTAGCCTCTGTGCAATTATTTCCCAGAACCTCCTGCTGTGAATATTCAAAACTAACCAGTTATTTCAATGATTTTCTAAGCCACATATGACTTTTTAAAAACTTATTTTTGCTCTCATTCTTTATTGTTGACTGGACTGGTTAATTGAAAACAGATTAAGCTGAGATTTTATTAAATATTATTAGAGTGTCCAAAGAAACTTAAAACACAGCATCATCTGAGAGATTTTTAATTCAATTAGAAAAGCTAGATTTGGCTGGAGGGTGGAGCAATTATTGAAGAATAAGCAAAATATTCTGGGACAGATGTTAAAGTCTTTAAAAATTGCATTTTAATTCCCTAACTTTTACATTGAAATTATCTCTAAGATAATTACACTTTCTGCACCTAATTTCCTAATTTATAAAGTGATTTCTGTAACACAAGTTTGGGTTTCTAAAATTTCTAAAATTATATATTATACTTTCAAAACCTTTTAAAGACTGTAATAATTTATTTTTTTTTCTCTGCAACAAGCTAATGAAATTAATAGTTACCTTGGCAAGTTTTCCAGTTCTCAGTCCTCTCCCTGCTTTACTAAACCAAGGTACAAAAGGAAGGAAAAAGGAGCAGAAGTACAGCAGGAAAAGCATATTGCTTAGCCTTACCTGTAAGCTTAGGTGGGTGCTGTAAGTAACTGGGTCCTGTGAAGTGCAGCAGAATGACAAAAGAAGCCTTACTAACTGTGCAAGTACAGTCTATTTTTAGAGGAGGATTTGCTGACTCTGACCTTGAGTGCTACCCACTCCAAATGACGATCTTTGCATCTGCTGGTAAAACTATTCCCTGATGTGACCTGAAACACTAAACCTGGCAGTTTAGTTACCTAGTCTTGGTATGACTAAGATAACATGATGCCTGCATGTTGACCATAATAAAACAAGTATCATCTTTGATGTTGTCCCCTTGTCAAGGCCGATGCTATGTTTACTGCTGCATATGGGTAAGGAGCATTGCACTGCTGTTTCCTGTCATGCTGTGCACAAGTGACTTGGCACTGGCACAACAATGGGCAATGGGAGAGGTGGCATCCTGACAAGGTCCGTTTCTCTTGCATGTGCTCCACCAGAAAACCATCTTCCCCTAGTTCTTGTTTTGGTTTTCTTCAGTGCCAACACTTTCAGTACCCATCTAACTTATGAAATGCCTTTCTTTGCCCAGCATGGCTCAGTTCTGGTGACATGAGCACAGCTTGCCAAAAAAAAAGGCAGAGGTGCACCCTCCAGCCTTTGAAAAATTCTCTACTTCTGTAAAGAGCTCAATGACTTCCTGCTGAAGAAAGCCTGAAACTTTCTCTGGTAAGTCACAGCCAGGTTCATCAAAGATCAAAGCTGGGTCCCCTGGTGTCAGAGCCACACCTCTTCCACTCCAGTACTTCACTGCTGCTGTGACCTTCATGGCCACAGGGCTGAAGGGCTTGGGGATCACACATGAGCAACTGGTACATGACATCCTCTGCCTGGGCATTTGTTCTAGAGCAAACCCTGCCTCAGAGCTGCAACTTGCACCACAGTGTTAGGAGCAGATTTTGGTGTCGTTGGAGCTAGGCTTGTATCTAAGATCCAGCTGTCATGTGAGTATTAATATTTCTTTAAATAAATTCTTCAGATCTTTGCCTTCTGCCTGAGAGTGGGAAAACGAGGCAAAGAGATGAGTCAGGGCAAGTGTGTGATACTGGAAGTAGCCCTTTGGTCTCTGGACCTTTTTCCTTCTGTTGAGTTGACCATCCTGGGAATGACATCTCTGAGCAGACCTGCATGCACTGCTTGCCTATCTTTCTGCCTCACAGTGCTCTCTACTGTCACACCAGTGCCTGCAAAAAGCAGCCAGCTACTGATAGAAACCTTTTGTGGAACTTTTTTCATTCCTTGCAAGAACAGAAACAGTCTTCTGTGACTGCAAATGCCTGTGCCCTAGCAAAGGTTCAGGTTGCCTGACTGTTTTTTCCCAAAGTATCCAAGTCCTATGGTAGTTGCCATTAAATTTCAGTGGAACACAAATTCCTGACTCTGTCAGTTATTTTTCATGTTGCACTAAATCCTTTCAATCACCTTTGTCATCCCCTGTCTGTTTAAAAGATAGAAGTTCATCCCAGAAGGATTAGGGCCAGACTTGGTCATGGCCTGTGGCTGATGCTGCAGTACAGATGTGAAGTAATAACAAACAGTTTCAGTTCAAGTTCTGGGCATTGGATCTGCTGCTGTTTCATGCTAACAGCATCACTCTAGCCAAGTTTCTGCATTACAGAGCAGCCAAGCTCCTCCCTGCCAATTATTCAGATAGAGCTTGGATGCTAGAAACCTGCTGTGCCTTCTAAGATAACTTGTAAGGTTGTTGTGCAAATTATTTCTATACTGATAACAGAGAAACTTTGTAGAAGAGGAGATACAGACCCCATATAACAGAAACTAGCAGCAGTTGCTTTATCTTTATCCTTGCAGGTAACCCGGTATGGGTAACATGGGTGAGATGATCCAGCAGACTGGCAGTGCTGGTGAGAGGAGTCTGCTCTGTGAGGTCTGTGTGCCCCAAAGATGGGCAGTGGTCTGTTGCTTGTCTCTGACCAAGGATATCTTTCTAATGAGATCAATAGCATTACAGCATTTTGTGGTATTTATTTTCAGGCAGGCATCTGAAAAAGAAGTATTTTTCTGTCTGAATGGCTGTTCAAAACAATATGAGCACTTGTTCCCTTCACTCTGTAGGGTCCTGAGAACATGTACAGAAGGTCACTCACCTCCTGGAAAAATCACGGAATGGGTAAGACTGGAAGAACCAAAATGGGTCATCTGGTCCAACCTCCCTGCTCAGGCAGGGTCATCCCAGAGCACATTGCACAGAATTGTGTCCAATTTTTGGGACTAGTTGTTTGTGTTTCCATTAGTTTTGTTTTCGTTCGCTAAAAAATCCTAGCTCTGAGATGTTCTGAGAGTGGCCAATGACTTGGAGTGCTTTGAGCCTGGACACATTGAAAACACAGCACGAAGGCTCTTATTTTGGAAGAGGCAAGCACCTGCCTTCTGGAAAGTTGAATTGTTACCTCGGACTCCTAAAAACTGATGTGTGCTGTGTTATTGGTAATTTCTGAAAATCTTGGCCAAACTGATGGTGGTGCTTTGAACACACAGATCACCTCCCATTCCTGGAGCCTTGCCTGCATCCAGCCAGCTCATGTTCTGTGTGCAGATCCTTGCTGTCGGGGATCAGCTCCCAAGGGCAGTCACCCAGTGGCACCAGGTGTCACTGACACTTTCTGTTGAACAAGAGTATGGAACTGTGGGCAGGATGAGAACTGAAGTCACATTCAGAGGGGGGGGGTGGGGGGTGGGGGGAGTGGTTTTTTTTCTCCTTTAGAAAAAGAAAAATCTTAGAAGGAATGAGCTTCTTCCACAAAGGAAAGGAAAAGGGAAAGAAATTGTAGATTTCTGGCTGGAGCACACTCTCCAGGTACAGTTGGAAAAATGTGACACAATAAGACTTGTAATTTTTCTGTTAAAGAAAAAGCTTTGACTAAAGTTCTGCTTTAGAAGACTTCCCTCCCCCATTCCAACCTGGTGAACTGGAAGATTTCCTCTTTGCTACAAAATATGCTCTTATTTGGAAAAGCTGGGTTTTTAACAATTTCATGGGAAGAATAAGTATATAATTATATAAGATTGTCCTAATGGACATTTGCAGCTGTAGTGAGATGCTAACAGCATGCAGAAACCATTATGTTTCCAGTTGTTTGGCAAAAGTTAAGAAATCCGATATATATATTTTAAAGTTAACTGTAAAATAAATCCAGATGGTTCTGTCTCACACAGACAAGCAGTCTTCAAACTAGACATATAGTTGTAGCCCAGCTATAACTTGTTTTGATTACTGCAGATAGAGAGAAATGCTTTAAATGACTGCACCCTCCTCACAAAATGCTGCATGCCCTTGATTCTTGCTGAAGTCAACTGGCATTTATAAAGCACTACATAAAACTTGTCTGACAATACCTTGTGTGCAGGAGTATCTCGCTGGGTGTTACTCATTTAATTTCTCTTTTTACTGAAGTATTGCTTAATGGCCCCCGTCAGAGTTGGGGCTCTGCTGAGACAGGCATTGCAGACCCATAAAACAAAAATGACAATTGCTGCCCTAAGTAACCTACTGTTTGAGCCTGGGTTTGTGCTTCCCTCTTCATCTCCCAGCTTTGAATTGCCAGAAAATATTGGTTGTATGCTTATTTTTGATTGATGTATTCAGAGTTTTATTTGATTCTTTAATAAGCACTGTCTGTTGTGTTCATTACTTCATTTCAGCCAGACGTCGGCTGTGTTGCTGCTATCAGCAGGGGAATCAGAATTATGTTGACTTGTGAGGCCATTCTGCAAATCAAATCAAAGGGGCAGCTTTGCTTCACAGAGTAAGGATTTCAGTGGCTGAATATTTTAAGTTGACACATTGAGGAGCATTTCTAAAAGTCTGAAAATAGGAGGAACTTAAAGGTCCATCAGAAATTATAGACTTGTGGTATGTTACTTTTTTATGTTTTGTGGTTTTCTTTTTTTCCTCAGTAAGCAAACGTTCTTGTAGATAAAGGTTGATGCTGTTTGTCCAAGTCATATAACAAGCAGGCACATTGTTTTATGAGCTTCTTAGGCAGTATTGTCAAGAAGGTAATTTGGACTTGACCTGATAGGAGTCAAATTTACTGACTGGTGTTTCTCTTGCTGTGTCTGTGACGGGGCTCATACCCAGAATAGTGGCTGTGTTTGTAAGAGACTATGTGAGACAGGGACAAAGAAAGTTCCCTGGGTGTTAGGAAGGAAGGACCCCAATCCTGAACAAGGCTCCCTGAGTTTCTGGGGTGAGGCTGAGGCCAGAGCTCAGAAAGGCATTTTGTTCACTGTTCTGTTTTTTCTCCCACTCTCAGCAGAAAAAATGTTCTGGGAGATTTGTGTTGAAATGGACTACAGATCCCAAGGCAGAGTAATGTGAAAAATAGGGATGAGGTCTTCCTTGTAACCTCCCCTTACCGAAGAATGCTGGGAACAGGGAGAGCATGGGGCCCAAACTGCTGACTCCTCTGTTGCTCAGTCAGTGCTGAGAGGAAGCCCTGCAAGAAGAGCACCTACCAGAGAAATCCTATGCAGAGAGAGCACCTAGTGAGTACCTCATTCTGTGCTGTGCAAGGCATTCTGATGTGCTCCTCAGGCTCAAAAACAGGGCATCTGCAATTGGTCAGTGTTTAAACTGACCTCTAAAGAAAATAGTGCTGCCAAAAATGAAGCGGGTTTTGTCCCTAATTTACCACAGTAACACACAGAGAATTGTACCTAATTCTCTTGACAAGAGAATTGGGAAACTGCCACAGTCTGTTTCTACTCTTGCTATTCATGGGGATAAGAAGCTCTTTTTCTTCTACTTCTCTGTATCATTAATAACATACTGCTGCAGAGGTTCCAGGAATGTGTGGTCCAACCTATTTCCTAAGCATAGCACACTTTAAAAAATAAACAAAAATAGTAGATACTTGGTATGTGACTCTGATCGGAAAAATTGTCCAGACATGCTGAGAGCAAGTTTCAGGTCAGAGTAATCTCATGGTATATGGAGTGCCAAATCTAGACTTAAATAGAGCCGGGAGACAGAAACTGGACTGATGTTTGCAGTCCACTTGGTACAGGTTTCTGGCTTGCTGGCAGGGCATATGGGAAAACACCAGAGTTCTGTGCTGGTGCCATTGGTCTGGTGTTTGTTCCACTGACTGTGGTCAGTAACAAACCCGTTAAAGGAAACTGTATGAAATCTGTGCTCCCCACTTATGGGATAAGTTTTCTGCCCTAGAGAAAAACTGTTTACTCTTCCTACTCCACCTCCTTAGATAAAGCTTGGCTGAAAGCCTGAAGTTTTACATCTTTTCCAAAACTATTTATTTTCTTCCAATGTAAATTGTCTCTGAAGGTGGTTTTTCTTATGTGACTACATTATATTCTCTTTAACTCTTCTATGGTCTTTGCCTCCAAGTGTTCTGATAATGAGTTGGACAAACTAAATAATGATGACAACTATAACACTAACTGGCTTGAAATATGTCCCCTTTCCATTCTTCCTTATCAAGCTTGGTGGAGTTTACCCAGCCACTGCTCAGGTGCAGCTGTTCTGCTGTATTTGGAACATCTGGTCGTGTGGTACCATGTGGCTATGACCCACCGTCCTTCTAGAAGTTATCAGCTGCACTTCATGTTATAAAACCCCACAACAGCAAAGCAATGCCTCATAATCCACCAGGAATGCTCCAAACCACCTCAGGGCAAGTGCCTTTTAATGACTTTTTGCTCTGAGTTTGATCAGGTTCCAGACTATTTTAAGCTGAGAACACCATAAATGCTGGAAATTAGGTACTTCATTTCAGGAAAAATGCAAAATCCAGACTGAGTAAATCTGCAAAGCAGAAATAGGGTTGTTACATTATGAGAGAGATAGCAAGGCTGCCTTAATAGATGGCATTCAAGTACAGCTGCATATGGTTCTTAACTGGTGTTGGCCCACGAAATGCATACTTATAAAGGAAATTGGGGAGAGCTAACACATGCCTGGGGGCTTTGAAGTTGTTATTATCATCCACATGCATAAGAACAGGAGATCCTCTCTAGTCCAGCAAGTACTGAGAAATGAATGAGTTTGGCGCACACATCAAAGGTCTTCACTTGTAATTTGCTTAAGAGATTAAAAATGAAATATGAAGGAATTATTGAGGAAGAGCAAGCTGCTGTTTTTTCCCCCCTTGCAGCAGGAAAGAACAATTGAGCATCTATTCTGACTGAAAGTGATTACTGAGAAGCTTTCTGACAACCTGGAGCAAAACAGCAGTTGCATCTTAGTTTCACTGACATCAAATAAGCTTTTGATTTACTGAGACCCAACTGGACCTGTCCAGTGCCAAGGATTGTCTTTGAGAAGCAAACAAACTTCATAAAGCTCTTTTTTTTTTACAGAGACACAATCTCTAAAGCAATGCGTTGCCAGACCATGAAATGTGCTCTGCATTTCAGCTACCAGAAATATTCTATTTCAGAAATAAACTAGCAAAGTGTGGTGACAAACACCTGAAGCTTGCTACTTTTCCCATGCCTGTCAAATGTGATTTTTACTGAGGTTCTTGAGTCTAAGTAACCATTAGGAAGCATTGACAAGTTATTAAGTCATGGCCAGATTAGGAGATACAGAAGCTTGATAACAAACATGGTCTTCTGGGAAAAAAACTATGAAGCTTTGGAGGTGAAAGGAGGAGGCAAGTGGCTTCCTGGAATAGCTTCCAGTAGGACAGCAGAGCGTGGGAAAACCTTATTTTTGGGATTTGAGGAAAGACTGTGATGAATTTTTGAAAAGAATCCAGAGATATTGGCAGAGGTCTAGATCATGTAAGGCTTCCCATTGCACATCCTTTCATGTGACGAGTCAGAGATGTTGTGGAATGACTTGTTGCCTCTGAATTAAGATCACATACCTTTCAATAGAGACTGGCCTTCCTTGGAACTGATACAGAAAGTGATGGGTATTAGTCTATAACATGACCCAAAATGCAAGATGCTGACTACAGATCATTTCCATGCTTACTTTGATACTTTCTTTAACAGCATAAAATTTATGTCTATATCTATCATAGATCTATGATATCATTATATCTATCATGCTTTAACACCTTTTCTCCCCTTCACCACACAAATTGTTATTGAGTGTTCTTGGTCCACATCATCTTCTTTAGCTTGGACTTTTACCTGCTCTTCTATGTTCTGAAGTGGGTGGTCCTTAAAAAAAATCTTGTCTGTTACTTTGTTGTTCCTTGAGCAGAATACCACTAGTCCAACTCATTTATTGTTTTTATATCATGGAGGCACAAGGCAGTAGTAATAAAAATGAGAGTAGTTTTTCCAGACAGAATTAATCAACTACATTTATGAGCAGTACTGCTCTTAATTTTTCTGCAGTGTTAAAATAGTCTCTTGTTAAAACAGCCACTCTCCCACATTTTTCGACCCATAGACACAAACACATGCTGAAAATTTTGAGACAAGCTATTAGCTTGACCCGCTGCTTTTCCAGTAAGACACCAAAGCACCTGCACTTGTGCAATTATCCATTCAACACACCTTATTCCATCTGTTACACATGCTGATTTCACTGTAAATTATGGATTCGGTCCTCTATACTTCTCTGACTTACAGACAGTAAAGTTATTATGTTAAAATTTTAAATTATTATAAAAGAACATTAATGTAGAGGATTTTCACTTGAATGAAAATGACCTCCAAGCTACCACAGACCTGAGAACACAAGCCAGTGGCAAAAAGGAGCATGGAAATGGGTGTCAGAAGATGCTTTGCTGCCAGAAAGGGGGTGCCAGGGGACAGGACTGGCCATCAGGAACACATAAGGATTAAAACTATGGGAAAACTGGCTGGATAGTCAGTGAGATGATTTCAAAAAATCTTTGCAGGAAAAGAGGACTTGGGGCTGAGATGCAGACCCTAAGTTTTTGAAAAATTTGAACTATCAACAGGAGTTGCTGCCTAATGCAATTCTAGCTCTTTTGCTATCAGAAAAGTAGTATGTATAAACAGTGCATAAAATTATTGCTAAGCATATTTTTAAAATGTCTTGAATTGTTTAGTGTTATGAATAAGTCTGGTTTTAGAGAAAGAGAACTACATGGCATGCCAGAGATAAATACAGGTTTTACCTATTGACTTGTCTCTTTAAAGAGAGAGGAAGAGAGCAGGTGGAGGGGGGAAAACCTAAAGGAAGAAAAACTTCAAAGTAGAATACATGAAATATTGTTTCCTTGGAAACAAAAAGGAAGATTACATCACAGGGTTCAAGCCTATAAATAGAAACCTAACAGTGCAGATACAGAAGAAGCTCTTGTTCCTAGAGAGAAAATGTAGAAATGAAGATGACCTCCCTTTAGACACTGCTGTCACAATGCAGTCAGCACAACCCGATCGTGAGGACCAGCAGTAAATTTAGCTGATGGTACATGACAGTCTTCTTTCAATTAGCTGCAGCAGTCAGCTCAGGGAACTGGTTCAGCTGGTGAGAAGAGGTACAATTTCTAGGCTGCTATAAATACCATCAGTGTCTCCAGAGCCCTGCTGTGCTGCTGTGGCAGAAATTACTAAAAGTCTTCAGCCTGAACTCTAAATCCTTTGGGCAGCCATGACAGGACAGTGAAAACATCAAGTCTGAATTAATGTTTGTAAGAAACAACCTGGGCAAAGCATCTCCGTGCTCTGGTGCGAGTTCAGGCCTTTGGAGAAGATGAGCTACGACTCACAGGAGTGACTCCGGGGTTCTGTCCTCCGGTGGTCCCCGCTATGCTGTGCCCCCTTCTCCTGTCTCTCTTTTGCTCCTGCTGCATTTGTGTCTGTCATTTCTGTGCTGAGTGAGGGCCGTGGGGGTGAGCAGGAGCACCGGAGGAGGCTCTCGGGCAGGCACAGAGGGGTGGCTCAGCACACACTGGGTGCCTGCCCATGCTGCGAGCTCGTAGTCTCAGCAGTGTTGGGGGACAAGCTCTTGCATCCTGCTAGAGTGGAGTGTGATTGCAAGTACTTTCTGTTTCTGAGTTATGTTTCCTGATGCTATGGAATATTTATCCCATTAGTTACTAAACCAAATTACAATGTTTCCATTGTTACTGATGAGTTCCTTTGAACTATGCAGTGGTTCATCTTACAATCTTTACTTTTTAGTGACATGGAACTTTCTCTCTGCTTTTGCAGCTGAACACTCCTGCAAGTGTGTACAAACAACACTGCTAAAAGGATAGCTCCAAAACTGGGCAATTCATGCATCTTATGGGCTAATGTAGCTAAATCTGCCTTTGGAAGACTAAAGCCTTGAATAAATCACCTTATCCTACAATCTTTCCATAAGTTTAAAAAAAAAAAATTGATTGGCTATGGCTCTGTTAGGAAACAATCCCCTTCAAACTGAAACACGGATTTGTTCCATCAGTTTGTATGTGATAACACAGGGCTTGGTCAAATTTCCACTTTCTGGTGGGAATCATCTTGGTTTCAGTAGGGAACTTAGTGTGACCAACAGCTCAGAGAGGACTGCTCCTTCCCAGAGCCGACAAGGCAGGGACTGGAGGCACTGGTAAATGAAAAGATTTCTTAAGCGTCCCAATGTCATGGATGTTGATGATGCTGTAATATATATGTGTGTATACATCCTTCCCTGGCACTGCTCATTATAAGGCATAGCCAAATCAATGAAACAGCATATGCTTCCAGCTGCTTTAGCCCTAGGACATGGTGTACCAGGTGGCAGGACTCTACTCTTGTAGCCTTTTTTCCATGTCTTGTAACATGGTACATACTCCTTAATCTACCAGAGAATCTCAGCTTTCCTTGACAGGGAAATGGAGGTGGAATCTAAGTTTATTGCTCTTGTCAAGAAAATAATGAAAACAATGAACTTTAAGACAAATAATAAAATCTCATGCTTTATAAAGACATTCTCACAATGGGAAGGGGTGTGTATGTGTGTGATACAAGAATTCTAAACATCTGGGGCTGGCAGAAATACAGTTCTTGCTTAGGTAGATACAGGGGTCATTTGCATGTGTCTGAGTCTAGCTATGATTCTGGATCCAAGACTGCTATTACCATAATAAATTTTTAAGAACCCAGAGCTGTAAATGTCTAGTGCTAAGGGAAATCTGGATATAATTTGAACCTTGTAGTTTGTGTCAATCTTCAGTTTAAACTTGTTTTTTTAATTTGAAAGAATTGTAAAGGTTTTGGCATACTTCTTTTCATGAGAAAAGTGGTTTGAGTGGGGAGGGGATGCTGATATGATGGTGCTTTCTTTGACATGCTTGGATTTGCTGTTGTAATCTCTCATCTCTGAATCATTGTGCCTCCACACTTTGCCTTTTTCTTTTCAAAATACAAGTTCTACACTGTAAGTTGATATTCTGTGGTGCAATGTTCTGCCAGTATAATCACAGAGTTCTTGAAGTGCTCT
Organism: Pyrgilauda ruficollis; assembly: GCF_017590135.1. NCBI lineage: Eukaryota > Metazoa > Chordata > Aves > Passeriformes > Passeridae > Pyrgilauda > Pyrgilauda ruficollis. Next base: position 11,044,116 of record NW_024509210.1, on the reverse strand, counting down.
TCCAATACATTGCATGGGAAAACTACTGGAATATGTAGATTTTTTTAGGATTTTTTTCCAAGTAGTCCAAAATTCTTTTCTTTATTTTTTAGCAGACGAGTACCTTTATTGGCAGGCAAACATTTCTGAGCATTGGGATGACTGGGTGACCAGCCTGAGAAAGATAAATTAGTATTTGTCTGTTAAAATGCTTTTGGATGGCTCTCCAGTAATTCTGCCATGGCACTGGTACGTGACATCTGACCAAAAGGAAGTGGCATAGCAGAGATGTTGTGAAGTTGACATATGTCTGGTGTGAAGCAGGCTGGATTAGAAACTGGAGGACTTTGCTGGAGGTTAATAGTGATGGTTAAACCAGCATGTAACCACATGGAGGTATAACAGAGTATAAACTAATGTTTTTTTCTTCCAAAAAATTGATAGTAGGAAAGGACAGCAGGCAAAATGAAGAATGGTGTGAATTGACAGAAAACAATTTTGGTTGTAAACACCTAAATACTCCTTTGTGTTACTGACTTCTCCCAAGCACTCCCTACCTCCCTGAAGAGCCACATCCTGCTATTCTGCCTGATCAGATGAGCTGTTTAAATTAAAAGCACTCTGAGACTAACATGCGTGCCAGAACTGTTTTCCTTGATACAGTTTTCATTTCTTGTTATATTATGTCTCCTTTGATTAATTCAAATATGTAGGAAATGAAAAAGATGGTCACTGATTTTTTTTAAATCAGTTGTGTATTCTAGTCAGGTATCAGCTAATTACATGGGGACAATTAGCAGTTGCATCTGAAAAATGTGTTCCTTAGCTTTCACCTGTGCAGGGAGTGTAAAGCTGGGACTTCCCTAGGACAACTGAGGAGGAGGAGAGCAGTCTCCCCTGGCCTGTGACAGGATTTGGTCCCAGGGTCCAGGAGCTGGGATGCATCCTCTCCCTGCAGCCAAGTGCTGCCTGGCAGAAGGGAGGGGGTCTTCACCAGTGTAGATTTTCCCTCTGCAAAACCCTTGGCTAGGGAACATCTTCTGGTTATTATTTCTTTAAATCATCTTGTTGTTGGCCATTATAGAAATGTTCTTTGCATGGGTGACCTAGCCAAGTCACGTGCACTGGTACCTCCAAACATGGCCATAGCTACAAAAATTGTGCAGCTTTTTGATAGTTACACATACACAGAGAATTGGAAATGCAAGTCAATGAACAGAAGAAAAAGTAAATTTAATTCTCCAAATATTCTTAGTTTGACTAGTCTCTGATAAAATGTTTTTCCCTCTAGTGAGAATAGCAAAAAAATTGTCTTTGAGTCCAGCCCTGGGATCCTGCTGTGTCTCTCTTGTGAATGAGCAATGAAAAGTGGCTATTCATTGCTGAATGATTATTTTTCCCCTTCAGTGGAGTGTGGGGGGAGAAACCCTCCAAAATCCAAGTCTTCTATGAGTCCAGCAGACTAAAAGCATCAGGAAACCTCTGGAGGGAAGTAAAAAGTTATGAATGGAGAATAAAATACTGATGCAGAGCAAAAGGGCTGTTGTGTATAAAGAGCAGATGGGAAAATGTTGAGTTTCAAGTTTAAAAGACAAGGATCTGAATCTCATTCAGCTGAGCAGGGGAAGTGGTTTGGGTTTCCTTTCCTTGGAGGTTGGCTCCATTTGATGAATTGTCGAGATGTGCTATAAATGTTTAAGATTTATAGGAGAGGCTCCAAGTAATACTAATGAATAGCTAAAAATAGATATGATAGGAAAATATAAACTGACAAACAGATCACCCAGCACAACAATAACTTCATAATCATGCAACTGTTGCCAACCAAAGATGGGAGACATGGCTTGAAAATGAGCTTTTGTTCTTCACATCTGAAAGTTAAAGGAGTCAGAGTAGAAACAGATGTTATTGAAAACAATGTGTCAGAATAACTCCAGTAACAGCCAATTGTCGCCAGAGCTGAGCAAATAATTCCTTGCTTACTCTTAACTGGCTGATGGTTTTCCCATGGTGGGTGGGGTTTTTGTAAAGAACTGATTTATTTATTTATTCATTGTAAGCAACCTAAATGATGTTGATGCAAAAATTTTCAGTGTCTCACTTCTTACAGTTCTGTGCTTCTTGGGAATTTTTGTTGAAGAGCTGTTGATCTTCCAAAAGCAATCTCAAGGGCTTTGATGGATCATTTTGGCTGTAAATGTTTGTGAACATTTACAGTATTTCATTTTTGATATTTAATATTAGATTAATTGATGAGTTATAATCGTTATTGAATTAGGAGGAATTAGATGCTTTGTTTTCATAGAAAATGGTTTGCAAAACAGCATCTGTCAGAAGTGTTTTACACTAGAAATAACTACACTAGATCTTACCCACTACAACAGCAGAATTATTGAGCTTTCATTTTCAGTGTCTGCCTGCTGAACACCTACAGAAGCGAAACATTCAACTCAACAGCCGATGTGGGGATAGACAGAAGCATCAAAGATCCTTTGTGCTGCTACGAACTTGGTCTGTGCTGGATGTCTGCATAATGTGCTGGGACATCTTTGGAGTCATGAGGATGACTAGCAACAAGCAGGACCAGTCTGCAGCAGTTGGGGGACCCTATTCCTTGACAAGTAACATTTTGTGTGAGGGGAGGCTCTGCCCACATCTTAAGCAACAGACAGATCAGAAGTGTGAGCTGAATCAAAGTCTTGCTTTTGAATTTAATGTTTAAGAACTGATGTTTTTATCAGCTGGCTGGACTTGTTTGTGCAGATTTTCTATTTGTACTATTGTGAAAATATTTTTATTTGCAATGGTATTTCCATTGGGAGATGCCTTTGTCTTCAGAGTAACTTCCCTGAGAGCAGTTTCAAAAGTTAATCTGTGGAGAATACTGCATCTTGTTTTGCAGTATTCAGGTACCCCTTTAGAAAGTAAAGTAGAAGATGTTATTCTTTTTTGGGTACTATTATCACCCTCAGTTGCCACCACCTTACTTGTCTGAAATGTGGGCAGAGCTCAAAGGTTTGGGAAAGTTGTCATGGACTTCACTTTAATTTAGTAATCAAACAAGAAAACTCTAGATAAGACATGATATGGCAACATCACAGAAGCTGCTCTGTGGCAGGGTGGAGAATAGCTACTGGCAGAGGAAGAAGAAAAAGGACAATTTTTTTAGAGAATGAGGCAGGGAAAAGTTTGCTTGAACAGCTGGGGTTGTTGAGCATCAAGATGACGGGAGGATGTTATGGAGGCAGAAGCAGGCGGAGGAGAGACAAAGCCAAATCCTCAGCTAACATTGCTGGGTATTTTTAGGAGTGCTTCCTGAGAGTGCTTTCTGTATATAAACAGTCGAGGTTCCAGGAGGCAGTGGTGAGGGGGAGCAGTGTAACTCAATGATACTTGTACTGCAAATAGTACATTGCAAAGAGCAAACTGTTTGACTTTATTAAACTGCAGCCTTCTGCAACAGATCAAGGGTCTAGTTTCTAAGCAAAATAATTGTAGCCTAAAGAAAACTTAAATGTTGAAAGTCCCATAGGTCCTAGATTCCTGTTTGACTTGGCTTCAAGAGCTGCACATACTGTTTGAACCTTAGACTACGAAGTACATTTGCAAAGCACTAGCTCTTTTGAAGCCCCTTTCCACAGTAACACATAGCCTTGTTATCAGAAAAATACAGGAAAAAGACAATGGGAGAAGGATCAAGTCTGACAAGTGGACTTGACAGTGCTTTGCAATTCTGGTGGGGCTAGCAGAAGCTGGGTAGATCTGGTCTAGGCATCAGGGCAATGCAGGAGAATGTCGCCTGGGCTTGCTGGACAGTGCCAAGGTTAAAGCGGAATCGGAGCCATGGACTAACTTGGAACAGCAGCGTAATGCAGAACTGGGGTCTGCCCGACACTGCTTCCCTCCACCCTTGTTTACAGCTGTGGGGGATTATTTAGGGTGCTGTACCCGAAGAGTGGTCCTGTGTGTGCTGGAAGCAAAAGCTATGGATGAAGATGTTCCCACAGGAGAGCAATCCTTGCTACAGCAACTTCAAAGCTACCTGTGCAAGGAGGAATGAATCAATGCACCTGCGAGAAAAAGGCTGACACTCTTAGCTGTTGCCAATACACATGGTGAGTACCTGGACAATATCTTGGCTGGCATTTCTTTCAGTGGGAAACCTGTCCTTGGCAGCATCTCTTTGCATGAAACTTGTTGAAAATTTCTGTCTTCTCTTCCCTTGGCTCCTTGTACAGCAGATTTACGGTCTCATTTTCCTTTTACAAATAAAACCCTAAGCACGAATCTAAAGGATAAATAACACAGTGCAGACATGCCCATGGCAATATTCTCTGTATCACTGCAGAAAGTCTGAGAGGAAAAGCTAGTGAAGGCAAGAATACCTCATGTGAGAAAACTCCTCTCATGCTTTTGTGCCAGTTCTGGAGGTTGGAGAGCTCTTGTACTTTTCCCCAAACATCCTGCTGCAGCTCAGGCAAACTTCAGGCGTCTTGTCTGCAAAAGGGGGCTATGGCACCCATCCTTCCTGGCAGAGTTTTTGTGAGGGAGGCATACCAGCTCCACCACAGTGCTCAAGGATTCTCCTTCATAAGGACAGAATGGACAGGTGTTCATAAATAAACCTGAGCATTTGCTCTGCACCAGGTAAGGGTGTTCATGGAAATGGTAGCAGCGTCACTGCCACTCCTCCTATGAACATCTCTGCTGTTCTGATTGCTTCCACCCTGGCTGTGGCCTCAACTGATGTGGCTTGGGCAGGAAATGTTTAACCAGGGCACTGAGTAAGTGCCACAGAGGCACCAAACCTGCAGGGCTGAGTGGGGCTCCTTTCAGCTGACTTGGCAGCACTGAAATGGACAGCTGCAGCCAGGACTAAGCACCTTGTGTTAGCAAGGGTGGCTTTCGGGGAGGGAAGTTATTCCTCATTTCTCAGACTGAGCTGGTGGTTTACAATTCTGCATCTTGAAATTATACCACAAGATGTATCTGGAACCACCCTCAATATTGTTTTCATTCTGCCTTGATTTCAGCTGCAATTTTAAGAGGCTTTTGTTTAACTAAGCACAGGGGCAATAAACCTCAGTGTGCAAGCCATGTGGGTCAGAGGTTAGGACTCAACTGTCATCAATACAGACCCTGCCCCTGTGCCCCTGCCAGGCCACTCCATGGTGCTGCAGCCCTCACAGTGAGGGGAGCTAATGGTGGGCTCAGGAACCTTGTCTTCTGAAGGGTGGAGAACCTGGAAGGAGATGGGGGACCTGCCTCTCACTGTCTATACTTCACAGCAATGCAAAGCACTCAGAATAGCTCAGGCATGTCTAAAAAAGGATTTTTTTTGTCCTGGGATTGGATTATTCTCTTTAGGTCTTTTTGAGTTTTTTGGACCTCTTGTTTTTATTGTTTAGTTGGGCTTTTTCCCATGTTGAAGAGGAAGCTTCTACTATACACCTGTAATGGTGACAAGAGCCAGAAGCCCTGCTCTGCCAGTGTCCTAGCTTACCTGACATGCAGCAGCTCCAGACAGATGTACTGATCCCAGCTGCAGGGAGACCTATGGCCTGCCCTGGCTGGCTAAAATAGTTACACAATGGCCAACAGGCCTCAGCTGGGGTGACTTTAGGCTCAGTCATTCTCACAAGTTGTTCACTTTAAGTTCTGCCCTGCAACCACATATGTTTCCAGATGTGCAATGCACTGGAAATTATGACCTGTCCTGATGGGCTCAATTCATGGAGATTTTGGACTGTTGTGTTTCATACACCCCTTGTGCTTTAACACGGGGACTGGCATGGGTCGAGTTACAGAGGCTTGAAGGGAGTGGCTAGTAAGGCAACTGAAAATATCACTCACAAAACAGCTTCAGCATGGTGTGCAATAATAAAGAATCCCCAGACAGACTAAGGTGGAAGAGACCCAAGTGCCAGGAGTGGTTCAGTCACCATGCTTACTGAAATCTAATCTCCTTGCTGTGGCAGGCAATAAGAAGCCTGTGAAAACTATAACCTGATTTTTTCCATCATTAGCTATGACCTCGCTTCTGACTGCTTACTCCAGTCTCAAAGGATGGGACCCTTTCTGGAGGGGAGACCTGTGCCTCTGTTCCCTGAGAGGAAATTAGTCTGTAGCATTGCTATGCTTTGCTTAATATGTTTATGAAAGTGGAAACACCACCTGAATTCCTCTATAGATTCTGCAGGGAAATCATGTTTCCATATTACTTTATGAGAAATGCAGCGAAGGTGTGCTATGCTCAGTTAATATTTTTAATGTATGGAGGTAAAAGAAACTTCAGTCCAGAAGAAGTATATGCTTCCCTCTTTCTATTCAACATCCGTGGTGCTATAAATACAAACTGCAGGGTACTTTCAGAACTGAGAGCCTTTAAGACTTCTCGAGGGAAAACATCACACCAAATTAATCTGCCGCCAAGTGGAAATTCTATATTGTTTGCATTTGCCAATGTTCTGTATGTGGCTGTAATTGCACTGAAGCAAATATCTGCTTCGAGTTCTTCACAAGATTAAATGTGGCCAATTGGGCGTAAAAGAGTAATTGAAATGCAGAGCTGCTGCTTTGGATTTGTTAGAGGCATTGCTCATTTTTGCTCTGACATGACGACACTAGGTTCTGACTTTCCATTAAAATCAGGGAAATCTGAGGAATGTGATTTCAAGCATGGGGTTGCAAGCAAAGAGGAGGATATTTGTCTGGCACTGCACTGCCCTGCAGTGTGCCAGTGGGCAGTGTGCCCTGGGCGTGCTCCTAGCTCCATGCGTGCAAGGGGACACCTTCCTCTCTCTGACCAGCAGAGAGGCTGTCAACAGCTGGGCCCCAGGGTGCAGTGTCTGCTTCAGAGCTTGAGTTGGCTCCTGAGGATTTCGTGGTCCTTAAGTTCTGAGTATTTGCCATAGATTTGAAGCAAAATGGGCTTGCAAAGGTCCAGCAAGAGCCTCCGTGGCTTGTAGCAGAGGGAGCCTGTGGTCTGAATTGGATCCTGACTGGTGTCACCACGTCAGACCAAAGGACCATGTCAGCTTGCAAAACCTGCAGTCTCACCTTAAGCCAGCTGGATGTGAAATGTTAAAGATTTGCTTAAAAGCCTTATGCTTTCCTTTTATTTTACTAGTTTAGTCATTTTCCCTCTTGCCAAATAAATGCAATTATAAGCAAGTAAAAAGTATTTTTTCAAGTTGACTGTGCTGACTTTTAATTCTACATGAAAACCCAACTGCTCCCTGTGCCCTGCCCAACAGGTAGTTAAATAAACAGGCCCAGGTGAGCAAAACTGCCAGTTTGAATCCTCGTTTATTCCATTTTCTTCCCAATTAGTGTGCTTATGCAAAAAATACATGCCTGACAGTCCCTAACAGTTTGCTCATGCTCAGCCTTTCCCCAGAGTTTCTCTGTGCAGCTACAGAGCAGTCCTGACAGCATCCTTGCACTCTTCAGTGAGGGCAGCATCTCTTGGGCTGGTGCCAGGAGACAAAGCTTCTTCTTGGCACTAGCAGGCCTCTGCTCCTCTGCCTGTGCCCCTTCCTAACCGGAGGTCCAAGTCCCGAAGCTGCTGGAGGAAGCCGGAGTTGGGGCAGACCCCCCTGTGGGAGCGCACAGTCTGAATGGCGGTGGCGAGGGACATACCTTCACAGATCATTAAGAAAGCCAGGACAAGAGCTGCAGACCGACTGATTCCCATTGCACAGTGAACCAGTACTTTGCCTAGAAAAAGGAGAGAGATTTGCAATTATGCCAGCAGGCCTCATGGTGGGGGTTATTGTGCTGGAGCAGAGATGGAAGCTGGTATTGGGGATGGGCAAGCAAGTGTGTACAGCCCTGCAGAGCAGCCCTGGTGCAGTTCCCCTGGTTGGGGAACATGGGGTTTTTACTGGCTGGGGACAGAAAATTTGTAATTGTGTTCCAGGATCCATGGTCGCTTGTTTAAGCTTAGCTGTCAGCCTGACAGCACACCCTTATCCTTCCTGTCCAGGCTGCCATCCGTTGTGTCCCTGCTTGCTCATGTGGAGTTCTGGGAGTGATGCATTTGCTGCCAAAGTTTCAAGAGTTCACGCTTGATGGCCGTGCTGTGGGAAGCAGCCTTGGCAGGTTACTTACTACTAGAGGGCTTGGAAACTTGGGATTTCGGAAGTGCAATGCTCAGGATTGCTCACTGCTGTTACAGCAACACTCCTGGTTTTCCACAAACTCTTCTTTCTTCTTACTTAGGACAGTAATGCTTTCTGAGGGTGCTGACTGCTGCCCAGGCTTTTTTGCAAGTGTGTGAAGAAAATGGGCATTATCATTAAGAACAGCTGTTTGTATATGGCATTTGCATCAGCTCACTTATGCATTTTTATTTCTATAGCCTGCCCCATACTAATCACTGTCCTTCCCTAATGCCTCTATTTTTCCCTGTTTATTAAGTGACCAGTAGGAAGACAATTTATGAAATGTTTTTAGTTTTCCAGAGATTTCAGTGCAAGGTGTACATCTTCATTAGGAGTTCATAAAGAGTAACATCATGAGTCCTTCCCCTGTTGCCGTAAGTGAGTCTCAGGGAACACCTCCCAGGGATCCAGTGGAGTAACTCTCTTCTTCCCTCTCTTTTGCTCTGCTTTTGGTTTTCCTGCTGTGATCATGAATGGAAACAGCCTAAGAAGCTCAATTCTATATTGCAAGTGCCTCCTAGGTTTCTAATGTGTGATTTTGACCCATTGGATGGAGATGAATATTTTTAAATGGTCTTATTTGAAATTAAAGAAAGTTTTTTAATTAAAGGAAAATTTTGTTCTCAGAAGAATTCAGATGTGTGGTCCTTTCCCTCTAGATATAAACAAAAAGCTCATTCCAAAACCTGAAAATTTGCATCCTGTAAATATCGTAAAATGCTTCAACTTTCACAAACATGGTAAGATAAATGAGAACTTTTTAATTGAGAGTGAAACTCAATTGTTGTATAACTTTTCTACTCAATTATAACCATGCCTGAACATTTTCAAGCTCCCTTGTCTTTTGCTGCAATCAGATCTATTTTTTTCACAGAGACTGTGGTCCAGTAACTCAGCATTAGTAGAGTAACAAGTGATTAGAAGCAGATATGAACTTCTGACTACCAAATGGACAGCCTCCCATTAAGGCAGCTGAAGAAAATGTCTTTTTAGCATGGAAATTTCTGAACAGTTCTTCACTGGAAATCTTCACAAGTTTGAAACAAAGTATTTTCTACTTTTATAATTTTTTTTTTTTTTTAGACCACATATGTGGTCTCTTGTTGATTCATTGTATAGCTCTACAAAATGCAATTTAGTGGCAACACAATTTATATCCAGAAAAGATGAAAAATCAGCAATGACAATCCCATGTTACTCTGGATATGGACTAGGCTATCTCAGATGATGCTTCTCTGCAAAATGTAAGGAGGGGTAGAAAGAACAGACAGCTTTTCAGGGCGAGTTCCTTGTTTTGTTTGCACTTACAGCATCTTAATCTCTCTATTACTAGGGAGCAAGACAAAAATATCCTTGTTAAGGATGAGCTTTATGATGAGCCTAGATCCAGACAAAACGTTCAGACTGATTGCCCCCATCCCCCTAGGTGTTAATTCTCGGTACTTTGTACACAGCTTTTAATCTTAAATCCCATTTTGTTTATGACAGAGTATTTATTTAGCAACCATTCTAGTTCTGACTAATGATGATGGCATAGCCACATGCTCAGAGAGGGTGAGCATGTGTTGTGAAAACCTGCTCTGGCCAGCAGGTTGAGAAAGTGTTGAATTCCACAATGTTATGTGACACAGCCACCTCTCATTATCCTGGCATGAGAAATCCGAGCGCAGCCCTAAAGATAGACATGTCTTCAGTAGAAATAAAGGGACAAATATAGTCTCCAAGGAAGTGGCAAAAACAGCTCTGGTGACAGCAGACTTGGACCAGGCATCAAAACCTTTGGGGGAAGGATGAGATTTTCCAATGTAAGGCCAGTTTTGCAGAATTTCTATTTCTGTTTTCTCATCCAGATACAGTTTCAAAGAATTTACTGAGATATTGATGCCCTTATTCAAGTTAAATTGCATCTATCTGTCAATTCCATTAACTTCATGTAAGTTCTTAGAAGTAAAGTCCTGCTTTTTATGGGCATATGGAGAAATGTTTTGCACCCCTGCTAAAAGATAATGCTAATTTCAGTTTCCATCAGACTTCTCATTCAATGTGCTGCACTTCCATTAGCCTTCTCACCAATCTTGTAGGGTATGTATGCTGTGTTATCTTCCCCAGAGGAGGCACTTGGGATCCTGATCTGAGATTTTCAGAGGAGCAGGAAGGAATCAGGAGCAATTTCACTTTGAAAAATACTGCAAATAGGGCTAGGCCAAAAGATTTTTGAAAAATCTTTGCTTCAGTACTCTGCAGGAGGCCTAACTGCAATGTATTGGCAGGAATGGGAAATCCAGACATTCACCCAAAATGTGCACCCCAAATAACAGAAGCCAAGAAACAAAATGTTCTGAAATTTTTTCTTGGAATCAGAACCACTCTTTTTCACTTTTTTTTTGTCTTTGTCTGAAAACTTTTGAGCTACCAGCACTCTCCAACTAAAAGAATAAGAATTTATGGTTTGAACTGCATCATAAGGGAGAAAAACAAACAAGAAAAAACCAAAGAACTGGCTTTGGTGTTAGATTTGATTTTGCATCACTATATATTTTGAAATTAAATCTAAATTTGTGCATAAACTGGATGGGAGACAGGAGACTTGATGTTCTAAATCTAATTTTTGTAAAATTGTTTGAGTCCTTCCCCCACACCTGTATGAAGACTTCTGCCTTTGAAAATGCTCTGCCCCACTAGCAGTCTTAAACTGAATACCAAACTAAGCACAGGTATAAACACTGCAGTTAATATTACCTGTTGTGTTTTTGTTGGAGGCACAGAAAGCAGAACAAATGCCAGGCTCCTGCCTGTACAGGTTGGCTCTCTATTGTCTTGTGTCTGTCTGAGAGAAGACTGTGTCCAAAAAGAGTACACTTCTTCCCTTTTTCTGTGGTGTATCTGCACTTCAGAAGAGTCCTCTTCTATCAGCAAAGAGCTTTAGAAGGTGTCTCAGCAAAAATCTGGACAAGCCCCAAGTATTGACCTTGGTCCTAATCTGCATGGTTCTCTAATCACTTGTTCCCATGAGGATGTAGGTATATCATCTCTTTTACAAGTGCAATATGTATTCCAACATTGTTAATCTCTGTGCATAGTGAAACAAGGGCTATGCTAAATGCTGGTACACTGACAATAAAATGACTTGTTTGTTGCAGATAAATCAGTCATGTGAAATTATTTAATTAATGTAAAATTGCTCTAATGAAAGCAGATTTGAATTTACTATGTGATTATTTTTAGCAAACAAATTGAATGTTAAACTTGAGTAAGGAAACAAAAGCTGTGTTGCTATTTGGTTCTGTTTACAGGGTCAGACCCTCGTCTCTTAGCAGTGGCTGCAAATGGGTGAAGTGACACTCTGAGCCCCTGGCGACATCCTGCATGTGACCAGCGCCTGAAGCACGTCTGCTCTGTGGGCTGACTGTGGTGTGCGATTCCAGCCATTCCATAGCCCCTGGCAGGACGCTGAGATGTCCCAGCACTCAGGCTCGGATTCCTGGGTGGCTGCTGGAGCACGGCCACAGAGAGCAGCGTTCACAGAGCTCCCCTGTCGTGTGGTAGGCAAGGAGGTTATAACCACATCTCCTGCGCCACAGAATCCGTGCCATGAGCTGTCATCTTCCAACTCTGTCTTCTCCACCCCCATTTGATTTAACATACAGTGCAAAAAGAAGCTGGACTGGTCCCACATTAGGGGACCGTGTTGCAACCTTCTCTCTGAGCATGAAACAGGATCCCTTAGGAATAATGGGATTAACTGAGGAGAAGTAGGGGCACTTAGCTTCTGGCATTATTAAATCTTGCAATCCTTATTTGAAATTTTGCACCACACATCTCAAGCTACTTTTTGCAGAGGCAGACAATAACTATCATCTGTCTGGGATTTGTGCAGAACAATAATACTTGGTTTTAACAGCGGATTATGGATATTCTATCCAGCTCATGCCTGCTGTAACTCTACTAACATCAAAGGGTTTGCACTAGGGATAAAGTTTGCACATTCAACTTTGTTGACCAAATTCAAGTTAGGAAATTCAATGTTGTTGAACAAGATCAGTCATTAAAACACATAATAACTTATTGTCCTTTTGCTAATCATCATTAAATGAGCTAAATGTCCTAAACTAGCCCTTGCTTTCTTGCAGGATGGATTCAATTTGGCTTAAGATGAGGCTCCAGATCTGTCACCCATAGTCAGCATCCCAGCTGCCCTCACTCCATTGGATCCAGCTGAAGTATTCTGCTCAGCAGGAGAGCTCAGCTGGGCTAATGGGCCCTAGGGGCTTGTTCCACTATTTTCTCATCTCCTGTTAGGTTTTAGCCAGGTGCAGAATTCACTGCCTATTTCCTGATTAATCCAGTATCTGTTTTGTCACAGCTGAAAATAGCAAGAAGCCTACGGAGAGCTTTAAATAGCGGCAAGTCAGAGCAGGTAAGAACTGTCATCTGCTGCAGAATGGGAGGTCAGACTGATGTATGTAATGCACCTACAGTGAAGTCAAGGAAGAAGACCCTTTTCTCCAAAGTTAAGCAGCTTTCATAACTCCCACCAACAAGAAGGTGACAGGAGAGGTAGCCTAGCTTTTCATTTGCTCTACTGAAGTGGAGGAAGGGAAATGGCTTTGAGAGAGTCTGCCATTTCAAGCTTTTTATGGGTGGTTTTAACCTGCCTGTTTTAAACATGTTCAGAGGTCAATAAAAGGCAAAGCTCTCTACTTGGGAATCTTTCTCTCAGCACAGTCTTAGTTTAATAGTTTTCATGACATGCTTTCATCCAGTTCTCTTTCCCTCCTCCTTCTGTTAGACTTCACGAAACCCTGCTGATTTACTTTAGGTTTAGCTGCACTCCAGAGAAATGCAAATTGCACAGGTGGCCATGAAAAGGGTCAAGATTGATATTCAAGGTGTTGTCCTTTGAGCTTGAGCATGAGGGAGAAGGCTAGTACTTTCCCAACTCCCATGTTTTTCCTTGCAGGAAAGGGGACAGATTGTGCATCTGTTCTCTCTTGTCTGAGCCTTCCCAAACAGCTCTGTTACATGGGCAAAGAAACTGCCAGGCTGTGCTGAAGGAAAGGCAGCCAAGGAAGCAGGGATCACAAAACAATGCTGATGTGGTATGGCTGCAATAGAAGTGCATGTACTGTCTAATTTCTGCAACAAAGACTATGAAGGAAGTCAGGGTGTGATGCAGCCATGACCACTGTGAGAGGAACAGCTCCCAAGTAGGAGCAAGTCTCTTCCTTTTGCTCACACTCTGGCACCTGAGTTTTAAGAAACTGCCTTAAAAACAAACTCTTTACATCACCAAAGATAATATTCTGTTCACCTAAGGTAGAAATCTGGAATAAATCTGTCTATGCTGTTTTCTGGACTTGTGGTATAAAGAATCAGATTTCTTTTTCAAGCATGATGGAAATAACAGTTCTTATCTAATTCTAATGAGTACTTGATTCTTAGTTTTAAATATGTTTGTGCCTCATACAGTCTTAACTTTGACGTGTCCTGTTGGGTAAAAAGGATAATATATTTCTATTAAAGAAAAAAACTGATGTTGAATTTGCTTGTAACAGTTAAGCAGCAGTCTTAAATGACTTCTCAACCAAGCAGTAGTACCTTGTTACATCCTGTATTTAATATGGACAGGACTCTTGTCACCTGGTATATTTTTTTTGTTATTCAATTTCACTGCTTATAATAAACACTACTTTTTTTTTCTTCTTCTAAATGATGTGAGTAACAATCCCCTCCCTGTCTCATCCCTGCACAGGTCATGGGTATTTAGCTGCTAAATTTCTGTACCTCAGGAAATTATGCTTCCAGAACATCTTGTTTATATATTTTTTAAACTGTTGCGCTTTCCTCAAAATGATGAATGTCAGCAACAGCTGGACAGTGTATGATTAAATTTCACCTTGTCTCCATTCCCAGAACTCTACTTCCATATGGAGTTCAGTAAAGCAGTGCTAAAAGCATGGGAGCAGGGATAAATATGCCTTGAGCTGTAACTTGTTCTGCATTCATAGCTTAGTATTTCGGCATGCATTTTGCAAAGCACTAGTTTTCTTTGCTATTGTGGCTTCTACAATTCATCTGCTGTTTTCTGTCTTTTGTCAATTGATTTGGAACTTTGCTTTTACACACACAGATTTTGGATCTTACCTTTCTCTGGAGCACTGCCAACAATGACTTCAATTGCAAATAGCGTATGCTGTAATAAAAATGGGTGAAAATCCAAATTCCCCAAATGCAGCCCTAAGTTGCACAAGGGCAAATATTTTCTAACAGAACAGAAAAAGCCCTCCAAAGAGCAGGAAACACACAGGTACCTAACACGAAGGTACACTGTTTGCAGTTACTGTGCCTCCCCTTTCTGGCTCGTAGGGTGTGGATCAGATCTACCAATGCATACGATTAAGCTGGGTAGTTAGTACTTTAGGGCCCTGATTGCAATTAAAGCTCACCATGATGCAAGCAAAATGGTTTGCTGAGTATACAATTGTTCTCTTATTAATCACTTACTTTTGAGTAGTTCTGTACAGTTTTGTGGCACAGTCATGACTTGCTTTTGTGAAGGCTTGCCCTTAGTAATGATCTCCCATTGGCCCCAAGCCTCTGGTGTTGCACCTGGCATGCATTAAGTGAATCTGAGGATTTTGTGGGTTGTCTTCCTATTTAAAAATTATACTTTTTTCTAGCAACAACACAACATTATTCCAGACTGGTGATGTTGCTTGATCTTCCTTCTATAGAATTGCTTTCTAGCAAGTTCTTCCCTCTTCTGTGTTTGTAGGACTTGCACAGATTTGTAGCATTATAGTTGAATCTTCTTATTCAAATATGACACTTGTCCTTGTCTTTTATTTTAAATCCCATCACTAATTTGAAAAGATCAAATAATGTTCCTCTTCCTAGGTCAGTATGTCCCTGTAGGTAATGAAGGACACTTGCTATTTTGTCTTTTGGTGATGAATAACACTAGGCATAGGGAGAACCCCTTTAAAAGCCTGTTCAGTGCATCTTTCCCTATTTCAGGGAAACACGAGAACTACCACTAGGAGTTCAGGAGGCAGGTAGGATGCTACTTTTTTTGAGTATATGCATTCTTACCCACATGCAGGTGGGTTGGTCTATGTCAAATAATATTTAATAACTTTCCCTGCTTGTCTACTATGCAGAAAATAAGCAACATGCACAGATGGTCTAGTTACCTCTTGGGGAATTCAGTGCTTCTCTGATGTACTGAGCAACTGGATAGAAGTGAATGCTGAGATCAAAGTTTGGGTTGTCCTCTGCTTCTACTCCATAGTAATCCACAGGCAAGTCACTGTAGAACTTGGGCCCAGTGTTGATGCGAAATCTCCCGGCAGCGGCATTCACAATGTGGGAGATGCCCATGCGGCTCAGCTGGGCCTTGTCGCGAGCGACGTACCTGGAACAAAGACGGGGAATTATACTTGCCTGCTGCACTGCAACGCAGGGAAGAACATGCTGCTGATGGTGAGTTTGTTACAACTGCAGAAGTGGTAGTGGCTATTTTTTTTGACAGGTTGATCAGGTTCAAAGTATTCATCAGAATGCTTTGAGACAGAAGTGACTTGTTAAGAAACTAACTCTTAGATTTCCCTCCATTTTTTCCCAAACATACGTTTAGACGGTTCTCACCTCATGAAAGGTGGTGGTGGAGATATTTCTGCACAAGCTAGGGGTTTTCTGATTTCAAGGACTTCCTCACCAAGTCACCTCTGCTGAGTATTTATCCGTTCAGAGGGCTGATGCCATCTGGCAAAGTGAGGAGAAAATGAGCTTGATCCTCTTTTACCCAGCTTTGGCATGACTGCCTGAAGTACCAATGTCACAGCTCCAGTGGGCTGTTGCAGTGTGTCACTCCTGCACTAATGCAGGAGGAGAAACCAGAATGCGGCAGATATTCTTTTTAGTCAAGATACATTTCTCTATGCTACAGCATCCTGTGCACAGTTCAATCTTGTTCAACACTTAGACCGTTGTGAGAGGTCCCCAGATTATTGCCTAGCTCTCTGTTTTTAAATAAAGAGTGGAAGATTTGGGGGAAGAGTTGCAATAACCTTCAGCCCTTCCTGTCTCTTACAGGTCTCCCACATAAAGGTTTGGCCAGACTTCATCCACATGCCCCGTGGGGTGTGTGCGTGTGCAGAGCAGGCGCCGCAGCTCCTCCAGGGATGGTGTCCCAGTGCTGCTCCCACTGTCGGGCATCCAGCTTGAGGCACTTCTTATCCTAGGCCGCCGTAAGTCGCGGCTGCACAAGGAGTCCCAGGCCATCCTGAAAGGGGACAGAAGACATTCACCACCAGCCAGAGATATTTCTGACAGGCTCCTTTCTTCCTCTCACCTTCTCAAAAAGTTGATTAAAACTTCATTATATTTTTAAAGATTATTTTCTTCGTAGGAAATGGAGAAGTTTCTACTACTGTGTGGAATTCTAAATCCTATAAATAGCACAGTGAAAAAGCCCAGCCCTTGATATGCCAGCACGAGGCTTCTGCTTTCACTTGGAAGAAAGGTAATACTATGGAAAATGTCTTGTGTAAATATATCAAAGAGTGTAGAAACAAAGAATTAACATGGTATGCTGAGGTTTTCCTTTAACCAGGTAACTAGGGCTTCCTTATATATTTGTAATCTGATTTGTTTTCTAATTTGCTCAACAAACTGATCTGAACTGAGTAGAATCAGTAATGCAAAATCTTATTCACTGGTCAGCTATTCATTGTTAACTTCAATGGGGAAAACTCTGTAAGGAGCAGTTTGGTTTTTTCCAGTGGTATTTACTGGTTGCCAAACTGGCCATACTGCTTGCCCTCATGAGAAATGTTCATGTTAGAAAAATCTGCATGAGTTACAGTGATTCCAGCTGAGCAGTTATACGAACACTGACTAATTTTTTTCACTAAGTTGTTTTAATTTGCATTCCACTCCTCTCTGTTCCCTCCAAGAACTATCCCATTTCTAGTCTTGAAGCAAGTACTTCAGTTACAAGGAGAAACACTTTTTTTAGGCATCACTTTGTCTTTGGAATTACTCTGTTTCCATATGGTACATTTCTTTTGAAATAGCAGTTCCTCTACAGTGTTAGCTGTAGATTTGAACTGTTGAAAGGATTTTTTGAGAGAGTAGCAGAAATTACATTTTTCCCAGAGTTCTGTTCTAAGAAAATACTATACTTCTTTTCTTGTATGTTCTAAAAATGACCCAAACATCTGCATTACAGAGATAGGAAGTCTGTCAACTCATGAGCCTTAAAACAGAAGCACCTGTCTAGGACATGGGTAAAGTTGTAGTCAGTGAGTCAAAGTCTTGCTCTGGCACTGCCTGAAGCATGTCTTCTACATAAATGATTTGAAGGGTGGTTTGGGGTAGAACAGTTCAGGACAGCAAACCTGAGATCTTGCATCTTTCTGCTGAACATCTCTATTGTTAACAACTAGGTTGCATTTAAGTTCAAGCACCTTCATTGACCATTTCTTTTCAAACACTAACTGTGGTGAAATGTTCTCCTAGTTTCCTACCCTGGTATTTTCTCTAGCCCTAAGTTCACATTTTGGTGTAATTTTATTTTGCATGCACAAAGACTGAGCAAGAGGATCTGAAGGCTAGCCTGCTGTGGGAGCTCATTGCACCTTCATATTAATGCAGTGTCTTCCTGAAGGGCAAATGGAGCAACTAATTCCCTGAAATATCCACAGAAAAGGAAGGAAGTGTCAGGCCACAGAATGGTCCCTACAAGTCACCCTTCGGCCATGCATGTGGCGCGATCTGCCTTGCCACCCAGTTGCCAAGAGGAGCCCTCTGTCACTTCAGTACGTCTTCTCCTGCCACCTTCATGGCAGTTCTGGCCTTTTGGATACAGTAAGCTTTCACCAAGTGATGTTCCCAGAACAGTCTTGTATTGTTACAAGAGCATTACAAAGAGCTGCACTGTGGAATGTGCTCCCCTCCCAAATGTGCGTATCTCCTCCAGTGTCAGCTTTTACTGGGAAAACAAAAGCAGATGTTCTTGCCCATTTTGGATGGCTTTATGCAAGAAGAGGCATAGAGGAATTCCCTATTGGAACAGGCATTTCCCATTGATTTTGATCGCTGCTTTGACACTGGCCACCCCAGTGTCCCCTGTGCCAGCTCTGCCTGGCTCCTGCTGGTGATCTTGGACAGTTCTCTGATCCCACACAGGAGATCTGCAGCAGAAATGGGATTTGGACTTCCTGTGCCCTGATCACAGGGCCATCTGCCAGTTCATTAAGTATTTTCAAGAATAACAACCTCCTCCAATCCTTCCCACCTCATAATATCTGCAGCAAATGTTCCCCTTTTTTGATGTGCCTAATTCCTTGCAGTGTGTCTAATGGCCACTCCAGGGCACTCCTCACTCCCTGTAAAGTTGCTTTAAACTGTTTTGTTTTTTTCTTATTCAATACTGCCTGTTATCCTTTTCTCTTGCCCTCTCCACTTTATAAATACTTTGATTTTCCTATTACCTTAGAGGACTGAAGGCTGCTGTCAGCCTTGCTTTCCTAAGCCTCACAGGAGCTGGGCAGATACCTGTGACATACAGTGCACCTAAGGAAAAGGGCTCCTTCAAAGACTGTTTTGTTAGAATTGTCTCTAAAAGGAAACATAACTGCATAGGCTGGGCAAAAGGAGGTACTGTGTGCTACATGGATATTTAAAGCTGTGGAATAACAGCCTTTATAAGATGGGACTGCTTCCTCAGAATTATCCTAAGATGACTTTCAGCTTTTGCTCGTAATACATGAACATTGTATTATAGGTAAGGAATTTACTCCTGTTCAAACACAGATGTGAACTGCTGCTGGTGTGTA
Source organism: Pyrgilauda ruficollis (assembly GCF_017590135.1). NCBI lineage: Eukaryota > Metazoa > Chordata > Aves > Passeriformes > Passeridae > Pyrgilauda > Pyrgilauda ruficollis. The sequence continues at coordinate 11,025,131 of NW_024509210.1, read as the reverse complement.
CAAAACTTAGCTCATTTTCATTCCAGTCACATTTTTTTTAACTGGAGAACAGCATCAGTTTGTGTAAACTCTATATCCAATAAAAAGAAAGGACTAGAGTTCAAATTTCAAATGTGAAATAACTGTAACTAACAGGCTGTGAATGATTCAAAATCAGAGAAGCCTCAGTAGGACTATCCAACTAATACGGTGAATATTGAATGCCCTGAAAAAAAGAATAGCTTTCCACAGAAAATTTACAGAGAGAAAAACAAGACAATTTTTTTTCTGAATAAATGACTACTCAGTTCTGGCATCAGTCTAACATCTTAACTCGCTAAATTTATACATGCAAGTGTCATTACTGAAATGCACATGATTAAGAAAAACAATTCTATGTAATATGTAATGTTTTATAAGGAACATGGACATGTAATGTTTTATAAGGCTAAAAAAAAACTAGTGTGAAAGGAAAATGATTATTTGTAATAATGTGATGGCCGTTCATCTAAAAAATATGTTTTTAATGATTCTCAACTCACTTCCTCTATACTGACTTTTTGTAATGGATCTGTTTCTAAGATGTGTGTTGTATGAACAAGCAATACGGTTTTAAAATGCTGGTTTCTGGATGATGATGCTGAATGATGATGACATGAAACATCCCTGATCTTTGCTCTACTGGAGTTGTATTATGGTAATTATTCAATTACATAGGAGAAATTTTGCCATTATATTTTATTAATTTTGAATTAGCAGGTACTGCAACTGTAATTGTATCTGTACTATGCAACAGAATTTCCTTAATTACAACTAGCAGGAGGGTTGCAATCAGAGGCCTATTGCAAGCAGGTCATTCTGATGACGCAGAGTGACCCAGCGTATGACACAGGCTGTTCATGCTGCCATCCCTGCCTGCCCCTGTAGCCACCTCCCTGGACTGATGTGTGTTAGTGGCTTTGCTGCAGTTGGGTGATGAGAGCCACTAGGTCAATGGTTCCTTATTATATTGACTATCCAAGGAAGGAAAGGAAAGTGGTCCTGTGAGAGGTCCCAGATAACACCTCCTTCTGACTAGGATTCCTGTCTGCCCAGTAGGGAATACCCCTATGGACTGCATACACTATGGATGCTTTGGCTGGGTTTCAGTTAATTCAGTGACTACAGCTTTATCTGTAACAGAATTGGTGCTATTCAGTGCCATGCTGGGGAGAGGGCCTTTAGAGACTTAAGGTTCCTTTACAGGTGTCTCAGTCCTTGGAAACATATGCCACCTTTTATCCAATTTCACTATATTTAATTAAACAACAAAATGAAAAGTCAGTGTAATTTTACAATTTAACATTACCTTGATACAAGAGTAAGTTGAGAGGATGGTATGAAGGCCGAGATGAAGCAGCAGAAAATCCTGCAGCACAATGCTGTGGTAAGTCAGGAGGAAATAGAACTCTTGTGTCTAGGATATTTAATAGAAAGCCTTTACAACCTCTGCTTTAACTTGCATTTTCCAATGCCAAGATAAAGAAGGGATGTGCATATACTATAAGGATGTTAATGAGCTCGTTTCAATCAAGTGCCAAATATTTTAATCATCCCAGGGCCTATGTTGGCTTTTCTGTATAGGTAGAACTTACTGGTTTTCTTATGACATTAGTAAAAGTATTTCCAAGTCTTTAAAACCCGAGAACAAAGTAGCCTCCTTCCTGTGTTTTCTCAAGCTGCTATGTGCTATAACCTTGCCATCCCAGTGAAGATATCAGTCTGGCTATACTTCCAATAGACTGATTTGTGGTGGTAAAAGACCAGGCTGAAGCTCAGGGCTTGGCCAAGTAGGTCATGTCAAGTTCATGCCTATCATGTATTCAAAAGCCATAAACATTTCTCAGAAAGCCTATCCCCTGGAAAGGTTCCTCCAAGATAATGTATGTTTGAGAGAGGTTTTGTGTTGCTACATTGCCACACAAATGACAAGTATTACTGTCATCATTCTTCCTTCCTTAGCATTTAACCCAATAGTCTCACTGGAGTCATAATTTATCAATTGCTAGGAGCGCTACGAGATATAGATGGTATGAATCAAACACAGCAATGACTGAGGTAGGGCTGGCTGGACTTGAAAGCTGAGACAGAGGCAGTGCCTAGGGAGGCACAAGGTATTTGAGTAGCCAACTGTTTGTAAGAAAATCTCTTCAGCAGCTGGAGGATGTAATCTGAACAGCACTTCCAAATTTAGTGGAGGCTTCCAGACCCGTAAGTGTAACCCAGCTATGCATTTAGGGCAATGCACCCACTTGGTAGGACATGGCAAAATCCATTAGGTGGACTTGCTCTCCACAGCTCACACAAGGCCTATGTTGAGGAGCAGACTAAATCTCTGTACTGGACAGCTTGGAGCAGTGCAAGGCAAAAACATTTGATTTTTTTTCCTCTTGGTATTGCATTGGTGAACATTTTCTGTCCTAACTTTAGAGGAATTATGATGCTTCCCCACTGTCAAAGTAAAATTTTCTCTGTGTGCCCATCCAGGGAAATCAGCAGCTACATTTTTGATACAAAGCCCAACTCAAATGTAAGGAAGAAGTTAATCAACCCATCCTGGTACTCAAATATGCTGAATTTACCACCATTGCCACTGATGTTATGGATTGCCAGGCCTCAGAAACCTCAAAAATGTCTAATTTTTTCATAGCACGTCTGTAGGCCAGGCTGTAGTTCTCAAACTTAATGGTCTTGACTGTTTCAGGATGTACATTAGTATGCAGTTGGCCCCAAGGCAGGGTGGCCTTGGAGGTTTTTTTGTGACTGTAGTATAAAATATTCTCTTGTCATCAGCTAGTTAGTACATTTCTATTTACCAACTATGTGTGCAGATCCTGACAGTGGCTAGACAGATTCAGCCATCCTTAGATGTGCAGCAATGTTGTACCAAGTGTACAAAACCTGGCCACCTGCTGATTTTGCTAACTCTTCTGGGTCTTGAATGTATGTTTACTTTATTCTTTAGCCACCACTTGGGAAACCAACTCTGTAGAGTTATAGCCCACACGGCAGCTTTGAGTGGGTAAGAGAAGTGAAAAATATGAGCAGCAAAATTATTTTTCCCTGATACATCCTTCCCTCACAAAATGCAAAACCATGGGTTGCTGTACCTAGTCACATAATTGTAATGTGAGCGGGATCCTAACCACGTTTATGAGTCAGGACAGAGGCATGGACAGAATCTGTGCCAGGCAATGTACATGGAATATGCCATACAGAAACTAAGGCTGATAGGTACCACCACCACAAGGATTGCAGAGATAAGAGGTAGTTTATCCACCCCAAGCTCTTCTGTGGCTTCTTCCCCACTGAAGCTTGGGTATATTTTGTTTCTGAATTGGACTCTTTATTTACTAGTTACAAATTTTACATGCTCTTTAATAGTGTGCATTGTAACTATTTAAGGCTGAGCATTAAACAGGCCCAGACACTGTTAACAATCTGCATGTTACGATATATTCTTTTGTGTAACTGCTTGTTATAGCATCAGCTATTAGGAATTTATTACTGGTGCATTTTAGGTAGTGCTTTACAGTCATTTAATTACAGCCATCCAGCAATCATTACATAAATATGCATTGAGAGCAAGAAACCCAATGTAAGGTGACCCAAAAGGCTTTTACCTGCCAAGACCAGAGTTTGGGCCCTCAGGTGGCAATGATGTCATTGCATGTGCAGGGTAATAGAGTTTAGGGCTGTACAGGGAGCTGTGTTCCTCCCAGCACTAGGTGTTCATGAAGTCATCAGCTGGAGCAAGAGCACTCTAGAGCTCTAAGGACCTGAACTTGGCTATTGGCAAGCAAGAGCACATAAAGCAAAGTCGGTTCCCTTCCAGCCTTAGGCCCAGCAAAGATGTGAGTTTTGGCTGTGAGCACAGTTCAGCTGCAAAACTAGGCCCTCTGGAGCCCATTGGTACCTCTACTCTCAGCTGCCAACTGCATCGCTACACCCATTAACCCAACCTGATCTGGTAGACCAGCAGACACACTTCATATGACCCAAAGACAAAGTAGCTGGTCCAAAATGCATCTCCCACATCTCCATGCTATTTATGACTGCAGCACCATGCCCACATTTGAGAGTCTCTCTAGCTCCAAGCCAGGCTACTGCTCCTACTCAAATATTATTGCTGGTGTACTCTCCTGCAATGGACTTCAGCCATCAGACTTCACTGTCAGTTCTGACTAACTCCTTCCTCCAGTCAATACCGACACTTTTCACTACTTTTTAAGAAAACAAAAATCCCAATCTATCAAATAATAGCACTAAACAGTTCTTAGACATGCTAAGAAACACTCCTGATATCACTACGCTTGCACTTCAAGACAAGCTTACCTAAAATGGAGTTGTTCTCTGTTAAGGCTGGCTCTTGTGGGCTCAAGAATTGCTACATCACTTTATCTCTCTTCCCTCCAGCAATAACACGTTGCGGGTGAAAACTGGTATTCTCTGAATTGGTAAACTATGTTTTTCCTCCTAAAAGCACCCTCAGAAGCTTACTGAAAAGTTGAAGGATGAAACATTTCTGAAAGACAGGCTGGCACATTGATGCAGGTTGCTCTAAATTAGGAGCAACATGTGCCACTTTGATTTTCTCTTGGAGCTGCCAGTCGGAACCAGCTGGGTTGTCTGGCTGACACTGGTTTTTTGGTGCAACTACTCCAAAGTCCTCACCCTCCCTGAGCAACATAAATCCTAACTGCTTTTTCATGGCTTGTAGCAATGCTTTACCAATATTTGCTGCCTGCACTTGCAGGGAGCGCGTGTTGATCTCGTTACTGGATGATGTCAGTACAGCATGACCCTGGGGAGAGGTATAAGCTTGGATTTATTCACAGATGGCCTGAAATGTGCTGAATCTGTTCTCTGATGCAGACCTGGTGGCCTGGAGGCTCACCTTTGTGATGCTCTTCAGCCTCACACTGTCACTGTGTGGGAGACAGAGCGTGCTCCTGCTGCAGCACAAGCACATTCCCTGCTACATCTCTACGGCTGTTTGGGCTGAAATTGCAACTACCACAGAGCCCAAGTCCTACACTCTTTCGTATACACTCTGCTACGTAAGGGGTGTTGGTCTGGGCAGCATGCGTCCAAGTGAACACAACGTGAGAAAGCCAGGTGGGCTGCTGGGTGTGCTGCAGCGACCTTGCTCAAAGAAGGACAAAGTGTCACTTGGGTGTTGTTTCCAGTCTCTCAGCTATGGTTTCATTCTTCAGATTTACTCCATGTTGCATATTCTTAATCTAGCATCATCTAATTTTCCCAGGCCACCTTCTAAATTACCTGAAGTCATGTTTCTTTCCTGCTTTGGCAAGGTTTAGAGGCCAAGGATTTCCTGTGCTGTGCTTTGCACAAAACCCCAGTTGGAATGCAGTCCCTTAGGTCATCATCCTGTGGCCCAAGAGAGTTTAGCAACCCACATCTGAAGGTGAATGAGGCTGCTGTTAACAATAACTAATACAGCAGTGTCCTCCAGCCCAGAACTGAAAACATCAGGCTTCAGAATTCAAAGAATCTCATTACAAATGAATGGTTTCTGCCCCAAGGATTTAACCAAAAGGATGGCACAATGCAAAGCCTTTCTCCCCTGTGACTAGCTCTGGTATGTTCTTCTATCTTACAAACAATATATTGCTGCTTTTTCTTTTTCTTTTTTTTTCCTTGTGTCTCTTCTGTTTGAGGGCATTAGAAGTTTCACTGCTCTTTGTTCTTGTCCTGTGGTCTCTACCAGCACTACAAAGACGGCTCTATGCTACCCAACTTAGAGGAGAGAGCAGACACTTATCCCCTACACTGGCATAGCAGGAGGGTTGAGTAACCTGCTAGGAAGTAAGTTGTGAAACAGCAGGAGGTAGACAGCCAAGATTCCCTGGTGTTTCTCGGGCACTGGAATGCCTTTCATACATGTTATTACAGTGATCCTGTGAGGAACAGAGCTGTTCCCACTGCACAGGTGTAGATGGTGAAGTTGAGCTTGATGATTTTTCTGCATCTCTCCCCAGGTCTGAGCTGGAGGCAGCTGAAGGGCAGAGTGCTGCCAAACACTGGTAGCGATAGCTGGACCTGAGTGGAGAGTTGTCCTCAGGTTTAATGCGAGTCAAAAGTCTTTACTCACCACTAGCAAGCAAAAGGCAGCTTACAACAGGAGGTGAGTAACCATCAAGGTTGGACTTCCATGCTCTTGGGAACAAGGATTTTAGGAATGCTTTGGCAGACATTGACTTCAATACTCAAAAGAAAATTCAGAACACATAAAATCAAACCAAGGACAAGAAACCTTTTTATCACTGTGCTCCTGATACCCTTCTTTCTGTGCTTGCAAAGTCTTTTTTTTTTACGGTTATTAAAAAAAAAAAAAAAAGTGTAATCTCTTATTAAATGCAGGGACATTATGTCTGTCCCTGCATTTTTAAAGCAACTGTGCTGTCTAATTGATTTTTGATCTTTCTCACACCCCAGCCTCTCAGATCTGAGACTTGGTAGCAATTTGATAGCCATGGCAAGACGTGGAGAGGTCTGTAAGGTTAGTTCCAGTAGCCTGTATTTCACACCAGTGTCTTCTGGCAGAAGGATAAACCACAGACAGAGCTGACTGCAAGTTCCTGTGGCCCAGGTTTCTGGCTACAAAACTGGGAAGGATAAACACCTTCTTAAGCACTGCAAGACAGAACAACAGAAAGGAATGGAAATCTGCTCATAATGCAAAGGCTAGAAGCAATCCAGCTGGTTTGTTTTATTCCCACCATGAGAACTATGGTCAGTCCCAGTGCAAGCTTGGCCACCTGTCAGATCAAGTTAGTGAACTCAGGCTGATAGGAATTTGACACGCTCTTGTCTTGGAGCATGCTGGTATGATCAATGCAAATTCCTCCTACAGCAGTGACACAATGTGTACGCTACCCATGCAGTCGCAGATGCCCCTCATAAATCATTAAAATACCAGCCAGTTCTAATCAGATCCTTTGAGTTATAACGTAATACACTATTTGAGAACTAAAACCAGTAAATCAAGTTAGTACAGAGGTCAGAGTGAGACTGAACACAGCTGAAACTTCCTTGCTTATGTGTGTATAGTCTAAGAGACGCAAGGGAAAGAGATGAAATCCCAAGTCAGCTAAGCAAATTGCTTTCTTCTTATTGTAAAATCTTGCTACTAAGTCTGTGGAGGGGAAAAAATAGAAATTCATCATATTCTGTAGCAGAGCTGATTTGAGGTCTAGAATTTCCCAGCAATTGTGTTAGCTCTTGGGATTATAGGTATTTCTGATAATTTGTCCTCCAGGTTAACTCTTACCATTTTTCTAAAGCAAACTAGCACTTAAAAATATGTTCCCCAAATGTCATAGATCACCCACTACAAAAACAGAACATATTTTCTTCCATAGTATAGCAAACAGGTAACTTCTAATACCAAAAAAAACCCCAAAAAATCCTATTAGAAGGCAGCTGTTGTGGTTGCACTCTTCAGTGGGACACAACAGGAACATTTGTGAAGGGGAGGCTGCAGTGCCCAAGTGCTGGAAACCCATAAGTTTGTGTGCTGGGGTGCTACTGCATAGATCCAAATAATTGATGCTTTCTTTTCTGCATGGAAAAAGCTGAGGGCCATCTAAATTTTTTGAGTGTTATCTGACTCGGACGACAACATGGTATGTTGTATGGCCAAGCCCTACGGCCAACAAGCAGTCTGGCCACCATAAATGGTACCTGTCAAAGAATAACACTGAAGGCTAACTTCTCCATTTATGCTATATTTGCATGTACATTTTGTTTCCTATTTTATACTTAAAAGAGTAAATTGTTAAAAGTAACTGTTTCTTCCCTCATGGCAAAGACAGTCTGGAGCAGGGGATCCTGCTCTACTTAGGTTGTCTCATTCTCAGTACTGCTGAGTATTTCCTCATGTTTACTTTGTACTTTTCCCTTAAACCTCTCTGTCCTAAACTGGACAGAGTGTTTTTAAAGCCCATACAGCAGAGTAACTTGGCATCTGAGTTATACCTATGGAGCCATATTTCTCTAATGGTCTGCAGGGAAGGCTCTCAGAGGCCCAGTTGTGGTAGCCCCCCTTCAGTCACAAACATCATCAGAACAGGACTTTGTTCTAATCCTCTGAAAGCTTGTTATTCTGGGCAAAGGCTTACTTTTGGGAGGTGCAAGTCATATGAACTCTTGGGGTTCATGCTGGCAACTCCTGAGGTGAAACATCTGGTGATGCAAACCACTAACGGTGATGCAAAGCAGTGATCCAGAAAGTCCCCATAAACCAGTGAACAAAGTCTTCATGAGTCACTGGCTGTAAATAAAAGAGCTAGCAAAAACCAAGGCAGTAAGTAACAGGTGGGGAACAGAGTGAAACTTGGCCTGTTTGAAAGATGCACCAACAGCTTCAAGCTGGGTGCATGTATGGAGCAAGATGGATTAATGTTGTGTTTTATTTCTAATTAAACCTCAAGCAAGTCTGAATTTCTCTCAAACCTGGTGATGAAATAGTTGAAACATAGAAGGAGAAACAATGATCAGTTTCATTAGAATTGCAGCACAGCTTGGTGTGGGAACTTAATGAAGATTTGTTGGTCAACAACAATCTCCCAACTCACTTAACATGCTCTCCATTTAATTTGTTCTGCTATTGCAAATGTGAATCCCCAAAGTCAGACTCAGTTTACATGGCTCTTGTAGTCTCTGCAGTGTCAGCAGGAAGCACAAACCAAAGACTGAGAGGACTTGAGCAATGTATATTTCTCTTAACGAAACCCAAACCCAGGTGACATTTTTGGGAGAGAGGAAACAGGAAATGGAGTCCCTTTGGGGGGCAGGGGCTTTTCACAACACTCAGAAACTTGGCCCACATTTCTGGTCTCCTCCCTTTCTTCTCCACAAAGGGCTTGTAGCATTTTTAGACAAACTTGGATCCACTGTATGTTGTTGAGAGAACCTGCTGGGAAATTAGGTGACTCCTGCACTCCAGGGCAGAGGAAATGTGTGTTTCTGCTTTGTGTTTTTAGGAAAGTAGGAAGATGAAATTCAAAATAAAACACAACAGATGGGAAATCTCACAGAGACAGACACTGGGAAATGTTTAGACAAGCTTTGTTCCCAGTTCTTGAGCTCAGAATTTAGCCACTAAGCTGCAGAGAGACTTCAGAAAGACAATGAAATGCATTTTGGCTTCAAATACAGTTCCTCCAGATTCCAGCGAGAGTTGTGCACGTGAATCTGAAGGCAGAGTGTAGCCAGCAGTATGGGGAATAGATGTAATATGAGAAACTCTTATGCTATATTATTATAGTCTGAATTGTTTCCATCATTTTGGGTTAAGTAATTCCCCACTATCCACCTCTGAAGTGCAAACAGTACAGCCTTGATGTGCCCCAGGGAAAGGAAGCAAACCAGCCTTTGAATCTTTACCCAACCTTACTGCTCATATTTTGCTTTCAGTGAGTAAGTGTTCAAATCCTTTAATACTTCATTCCCATAAAAATATATTTACCAGGGGTTTTTGTGGCAGCAGTGAGGCTGTGTTTATTATTTTAGAAACACCACACGACTGGCTTTAGAGAAAAGACAAGGCAGGAGCATGGAGTGCTGCAAATCTATCAGAGAACAGCATGTTTTCCACCTGTTGAGGCAGCAACCACAGTAACAGATGCACATAATAATTACCTGTACCTCAAAGGCAGCACCAAGTCCTGCACCTTCTGCTCCCCACCTAGCAGACAGCTTGGTAACAGAATTACAAAAAAGGAGCATTGAGACAGAGTACGTAGTGCTTTGTGAAGAATGAAAAAGCAGCTCTTATTAAAAAGAAACTGGAAGGTGGAAGATGAGAAGGAAAGATCTGAGGCACCATGATGCTAAAAGAAGAGTGGAGCTAAGGAACTCCAGGAGTGTATCTTCTTTTTAGCGTGACAGGCAGGTTTCTGCTAATACCCTTTCCAAAGCTGCTTTAATTTGTACTCTCAACATTAGAGCTAATTTCTACTGACAAATAGGTGTCCCACACCCCTACTGGAGCCCATTGCTTCCCAGAGATGGCTGGTTCTGCAGTGGCAAGAGGGGCACACAGGGTAAATGCCCTGAGATCTCAAGAGACACCATGAATGACCATGACTGTGTGCCAGTACTGTGTTCCTATTCCTCTGCTGCCTGGCACTGGGATTGTGCTGGAGCTACATTTGCCCTTTTGTTTGCAAGTCCCCCAGAGCACCTGGTGTAAGAAGGGCTGGGGACAGTACGGGGAGAAAGGACACACGGCAGGCAAAATGTTTTGGTCTTTCCTGCTTAAGTGCTGAAGTTTGTAAGGGTCTTTTTCTCCTCTTCCCCCGACTACCAAAAGGAAAGTGGTGGCATTTGGCTGGATGAGGAGGAATTGGCCTCTGGAGTGATTTGTACCATGGTAGTTCCTTATTGCACAAAGGAACAGATCTTTCCTAGAAAGGATTTGTAGGGGAAATTATCTCAGGCCCCATTTAATCTTGACAGAAGAAGATGATGAGAGGACTGTGTGCTGAGTTGGAGTTTTCCTTTGAATTCCTATGGTGTTGAAGGCAGCACTATAAATAGCCACACTATCCTTTTTACCCTGGTACAATTCTATCTCCAGCTCCCCACACAGACAGCAAGTCTTCTGGTAGGTATTTAGCAGGAATTAATTTAACCCAGTCTTCTCCTTCTGTACTCTTTTACTCCAATCATCACAATGGCTTCCACAGCCATACAAGCATGTTTCCTCAATAAAAATTTTCTGAGGAGGACTGCTGACATTAAAAATCCCATTTCTGTCTGAAAATTCGATCCTAGTTATAAATAATCCATAAATAGCCCAAACGATAAAGAGTTAGTAGTAAAAAAAAAAAAAAAAAGAAAGAAAAAAAGACACCCCCCCTCGCCCCCAAACTTCTTGCTCTTTCATTTTGTTTCTCCCAGGTTTTGTTTTTGAACTACACAGCATTTTATTCATAGTCTGTTTCACATTTTCTCCAGTGTAACTGGCTGGACAGTCTCTCCTTTCCCAGGATAGACTTGTGAACATCAGCTGAGAGGAAGGAAACCCACATCCAGTGTTTCATGGCTATCATCTTAAAGATAGATCCGTCAGAAATTTAAATACAAGCCAGATTGGTATTTAAATAAAATGGGTTTGGTTTTTTAGCATCCTTTTCAGCGAGAGATCCTCAGCCTGTAAGTCCAGCTGGAAAGCAAACTCGAATTTCACAAATATTGGAGTTGCTGAGTACAAGGGCGCAGCCCTGCTCTGGCCTGGCCCTGCCGGGGGCTCGCTGCTGGCGGAGCTGGCTCTGGGGGCTTACACTGCTCGGTGCAGGCGCTGACCTCACTGGGGTTGGTTTGTAAACAAGCTTAAAGGTACTTGCCTGGTAGTCGAGGCTCCCGCGCTGAGGTGTCTTGGATTACCTTTGTTTCAGTAATACCACTCACTTTCCTCCTAACGTGCCACCTGCACAACAACTTTCTAGCCTCTCCGGGTGTTCAGTTTATTCAAAGCCTATTTTTAATTCTGTTAATTGTAACCCGAATTCCGCTACCCAGTTTGGACCCGCAGCAGCAGCAGGGCTGAGGCAGCTGCCGGGGCTGAGCTGTGGAGGACGCCGGGGCCCAGGCGGTGCCAGCGGCTCTGACCGGCCGGGGGCGCGGCCGGTGCCGGGACACGGAGCCTGTGGGCTGCCCCGCCAGCGGGGGGTGCCACGGCTGCTCCTTGCAGGGCAGCTGCCGCTCAGCCCAGCTGACAGCCGTGAGGGGAGGGCTGGCCTTAGCCCGTGTGGGGGGCACCCGGGTCCGTCCCTGCTGTGCCCTAGCCTGCCAGGCGGCGCGGCGAGACAGGGCGAGCGCCTTCCCCAGCACAGGCCCCGTATCGTCTGCCCCGGCTGCCCCGGGGCTTGACTCGAATTCGGAACAGAGCGGCCGAGGCGGGTCCGGGGCTCGGGGCTCGCTGGCAGCGCCCGCCGCCCGGCGCGGCCCCGCCGGCACCCTCCCGGGACCCTCCCGAGCGGCCCGGGGCGCCGCCCGCGCCGGGCCGACCGCGCCACCTGGCGGCGGCAGCCGGAGCCGCGGATGGGATGCGGAATGGGATGGGATGTGAGATGGGATGCGGGGTGGGATGCGGGATGGGATGTGGGGTGGGATGCGGGATGGGATGAGATGTGAGGTGGGATGGGATGTGGGGTGGGATGCGGAGAGCACCTTTGGGAGGAAAACCGTGTGCGAGACATCGCAACCTGAGAAGTTGCATTCTGTGTGTTACTTTGCTTTATAAAATACTGTTTGCAGTATTTTTACCATCAGAGTAAGCTCCAGGTTTCCAGTTGTACCAATCAGTGTTTTAAAAGCGCGGTAAGTTTGTATCCTGTGAAATATGGTTGATGTGCCCCTGTTCTAGTACCCCCACTGGCTCCTCAGCTCTGCCCTTTGCTCCAGCCTGAAAATGGCTGGTTGGTGCCTGCTTCCAAGAGGGAGAAGGATAAGAAAATGTGGTTCTGCTTGAGACTGGGAGCATCTCTACAGACAGATCCACTGTGGGGTTTCCCTGACTCATTCTGTAAATTGGAATCACTTTGTTAGATTTAATTGGTAAAGGAAACATGCATATTAAATTTTGGGTTGGGTCTGAAGCATACTTTTATTGGCTATTCCTGCTTACTGAGGTTTTGTTACCTTTGCACAGCAGCCCTAGAGCTCATGAGGTTTCCTTATGCAAGGAACTAAAGCAAATAAGTGTTCCAGTACTGCTCTACTGCTGCTCAGTAATGTCCAATCTACAGGGTTAGTCCAAAGTAAAATCCCCTGAGACATCCTTGGTATGATGGTCAGATTCTCAGTGCCAAATACTCTGCTTTGTGCTCTGTCTCCTACAGTCTGGCCCACAGAGCAGATGTAGGTATCACCTAAGAGCATTATAAAAGGTGCTGAGTTGTCTGTCCTGAAGGCAGAAATTAACCTTGTAGACAATACTGGAAATGGCAAGGAATGTTTTCCCTCGCTGCTGTGCTGTTTTTGAGTAGCCAGCTCACATAGTGGGGAGTATTCATGCCTCTGCATTCCTGAGTTTGGTACTAAGAATACAGACTGCCATCCCCAGCTGGCTTTGGAGCTGGCTTTGTGCTGCAAATGCTTGTCCGCTGGGAACCAAAAGCCAGATGTGCTTCACATAGTTTCCAGGCAGCACTGATCCATCAGATGACAGTAGCTATTGAGTGCTCTTATGGTGGCCCAGAGACACAAAGATGAAAGCCTGATGCCTGTCAACACCTCCCTTGCCATTCCTGTGTGTCTTCAGTTTTCACTTCAGTCCACCTCACAAAAGCAAATGCCACAGAATATGATGTTGCAATGTTAATAACCTTTTATTTTTGAAAAAGAAAATCCCAAGTTTTTAATTTTGAACTGCCAGACAAATTTGAACTTTGTCAAATATTTTCCTGCACTAACCTTAGCTGGGAACCCACCTCCTTCTTTAGAAGCATTTTCTACAGCAATTCCTGGTTGATTTTTAATATGGAAGATGAACAATATTTGAATGCCCTCTCAAGGAAACGTACTTACATGGAGGAAAAAAAGCTCTGATGAACAGCCAAAAGGAAAAGCCTGTAGAGATACCTGGAATAATTTCTTAGAATGGCTTATGTTGTTTCCCAGCTGCTCTGCCTTTAAACAGCCTGTTACCCCAACTCAGGAGCTCCACCAATTGTAAAAGCAAGAACTAACCAGTGCCAGATTCAAGTCTCAAAATACAAACCCTCTGAGATACAGGGAGTGAAGGGGTGAGGGGCAGGTTCATAAGAAAACTTCTAAGCATTACTGTAGCATAAATAATATGGCATCTTTCACCTCAAATAGCCTAACACTTCATAAAGTGATATGAGCTCCACTAGTTGCTGAAACACAGCTATTTCTGAAGTGGAACCTGATCTCTTTCGCTTTTTTTCTTTCTTTTTCTTTTTCTTTTTTTTTCTTTTAAACTAGCAGACAGTAATGTTTTAAGGTGGAGAGTGAAGGATAGAGTATACAACCAATCGTAAATATAAATCTAGGAAGGCTTTGCAAAATGGAAAGATCAAGCAAAATCTACTTTTATTAATAACATGCGTCCTGGTGTCCCATAAACTTGTGTCCTGAATTTATAAATGCAGTTCATCTATAAGAGATACAGGCAACTCAAACAAGATTCTGTCCTCTTTCTTTCAGCAATACTCTCTTACAGGCCTCTGATAGCAGATGCTCTGCTTCCTTTCCTCTCTTCGTTCAGTTTAATGTCCAAGACCCGGAGCTGGCTGAGGAACCCCGAATTCGGGCAGATGTTTCTTTTAGCACTCACTGTCTTCAGAGCATCCACAAGTGTCATGTTTTCATGGATCATTAAAAAGGCAAGCACTAAAGTTGCTGAGCGGCTCACTCCCATGGCACAATGAACGAACACCTTACCTGCACAAACAAAAAAGCACAGCAAGGTGAGTGTGCTTTACCATTTCTAAAGTGGAAAAGACAAAGGGAGGAGAAAAAAAATTAGTAGAAACAAGTTAAGAAAGCAATGGTGACAATTATGGATCTTCATGCTTTCAAGAAAACTACCTCTCAGGCAAGGTAGTATTTCATACTAATCTCCTGCATCTAATTTAGGCCTAAGATTGAAATAGTTGAAATTTTCTGTGGAAGGAGAAGCTTTCTGGGACTAAACTTGTTAGTATAGTTTTCTATGGAAAAAAAAAAAAAATTGGCAGAAAAATTTGGCCCAGCCCTGACTGTGATCACTGGCAAGTCCCACAAACTCTGTGGGATAGTCTGCCTGTAAAAATGGAGTTGTAATTTACTGTATCTCAGCAGCCCAGTGTGAGCTATAACTGAGGATTTAATAAAGCACTCCAGTGAAAGCAGCAGATCCTGCAGCCAGTCAGAGTCAGAGCAAACTCTGGAACAAATGGAAATTATGATAACTAGGCCCTAATCCAAACTCTGCTGACAAAAATTCAGCAGGCTGCAGGTCAGGCTCATAGTTTTTGACTTAGTTCATTAACTTCTGCTGCTTCTCTAGCTTAATAGACAGGCTGAATAAAGCTGCAATTCTGTGAAGTACTTGAGCGTGTGAAGCATTCGAGCCAGCTCCGAAGTGCCTCTGCTCCCGCAGGGAGCAGGAGCAGCATGCAGGGCAGGATCCCCAGCTGGAGCCCCTGTCAGTGTGTGCCGGGTGGAAGGGATGTGTGGGAGCACACAGATCCTACTGATTCCTACAGGATGGACTCATGGGGCAGCATCTGCAGTGCCATAAACTTTGTCCTTCCCTCTACACTCTGGTCCCAGAGCTTGCCCTTCTTTCCACCATGCTGGGCTGGGGGCAGGCAGTCTTTTGCAACTGCTGGGGACCTGGCACAGCCACCTTCCCTGCAGCACATGGCATAGGCACCCTTCTCCAGCCTCTGCTCAGTGGTTCTGTATGTGCTCCCTTGAACCATATGCTGATTCTGAGCTCTGTTGGTGCCTGTTACTGCAATGAAAAGTCATTTGGCTTGCATTGTAATTTCCCCTCAAAGCTTCTTCCCCTTTGCTTCTCTCTTACCTCCTGAAGAGTTTAAGGCCTTGCCTATGAAATTGGCAGCATCATAGAAGAAGATACTTAAATCGAAGGAAGGATCATCAAATGCTTCTATTCCATAGTACTCTATTTGCAGATCTGCATAATAGTTGGCTCCCGTGTTGATGCTATATGGTCCATCTGCTGCATTAAGGATATGAGTAATGTTGAGGCTTCGAAGTGTAGCTTTGCTCCTAGCAGCCCACCTGTTGAAAGACATGAAGGGCACATTGGCAACGCTCCTAACATTCTGCAAAAATAGCATGGTTTAAAGTTAGTGCCTGCTCCTACTACGGAAGGATGCAGAAACTGCATCCTGCTTACAGAGGAGCAAATTTCAAGTACAGTGCTTTGCACATGAAAAATATGATATGGAGGTGCGGAGAACAGCAGGAGCACAGACTTGCCAGTGGGATACTGTCAGTTAAGCAAATGCCTCCCACCAGATAATCCCTGGGAACACAGCTTACTGTATGAAGTGGTCAAGATTTTCCTTAAATATTTGTTTAGGAAATATGAGAGCTAATCTGTCATTGATAGGGTGCCTCGTCTCAAGAGTGAGAGTTCACACAGATGCAGCAACACCTTGTTCCTGGTTTGGACATGAAGTGGATGCATTGTGTTCACCAGCTAGGTGAACCCCACTTCCCACCATAAACTAGGATTTATAGGCATTCTACACAATTCTGAACCTTAACTGATATATTCATGAGGAGGAGGAGCTGGGAAAAATGAGCTAATGATCTTGGTAATCTGCAATAATCCAATTGGAAGGAAACAGCAACAAATATTACAGGTCACAAGAATAAGGCATTTACATGAAAATTCATGTTTGATATTTTCAGCTTTATCATCTTTGAAAGAAAGCTTGGATTTGGAATGTCAGGGTCACTATTGTACAATTCATTTGGGTCTTCCTCCTGGATTTTAATCTTGCTACCCCTATTTGAGTGTTAGGGCTATTGGCCTCTTGTCTGCTGTCTTAGAGCAGAGTTTCCAGGCCACATAATGCATCTCAGAATTGACATCAATTTGGCTCATCAGTAGATTCTTTGAGGACTTTAGTCTAGAATACAAATAATTTTTGCCCTGCTAAATCTATGGTGGCTCAAAGAATACAAAAAACCAAGTCAGACATGCTATGAGTAAGTCACCATTTTGTATGTCATGTATTTCTTGACATCCAAGCTCTTTACATCATCAGTTTTGGAAGCCTGTATCGCAAAAACGTACCTGAAGACCCAAAAGCTGCTCCCCAGTAGTACCAGACCCTTTCCTCCTCCTCCTCCTCCTCCTCCTCCCAGGGACTGATAACAGCTTAACAATAGAACCATATGTTCTTACGCATCTCCCAGGTAGATATTTGGCCAGACTTGGTCCACGTGATTATCAGAGCCTCCTCTGAGCCACAGGAGCTGCTGGAGATCTGATAGTGCCGGTGTTTCGTAGGACGTGCTGCTAGTCAGGGATGAAGGGTCTCTGGTGTGAAGCATCTTGCTGCTCCTTTGCATGCACTCAGGCTGTATCAGAGACAGCTTTTCTGAAATGAATTGAAAGGAAATTTTCATACAGAAATACTATTCCCTGGAAAGTAGACCTGTTCATTACCCTCCAAATAGGATTACATTATTAGAACTAGTGTGTGCAGCAGGGCCTGCAGGTGTTGCTAAAAGCATCCAGAGAGCAGGACTGACTCAGGGGTAGGACTGTGCAGACATGTAATTTCTCCCCTGAGAAAGCAGCATAAGATAATGTGATTTAATTTCTTGTCAAGTAACACTATTGGTAAAGAACATCTGCACCACCTGAATGCAGACTGGATGAACCTTGTAGGCACAGCTAACATTTCTCTTTTTGTTGAAGTGCTACCAGAGTATTTGTGTACACTTGATTCTGATTAGTCAAAACTGGAAGTTTTTGAATGCATCAATTAATTGACTTACAAAGTTTCTAGGGCCAAGGTGAAAATCTTAGGATGTGAGCACTATTTGTATGGTGTATGTGTACACACATATAAACAGTGTGTACATACAATTTTATTTCATTTACAGTGATGTATTTAAACACACCTACACACATACATACATTTACACATAGGAAGGATTTTCAAATGCATCTATAAACATATATATATTGTATATGTCTGTATTTACAGAAAGAGAAATTGAAGAAATTGAGAGGATTTGAACTAGTTTTTTCTCTCTCAGTTGAATATCCCTGGACACTTAGCTATACTGGTATTCTTGTGCCTGTCTGTCTCAATCTCTCCTCTGGGAGCCGTTCCACTTTGTATAAATAATGTGATTCCCTCCAGAGAGGGGCCATTTCTCTTGTCTGAGGGGCAGGGTACTTACCCAGGATGTGAGAATAAAAGAGTATTTTTGAAATTCTAGAGCTAAAAGTTCTGACATTGTTGTCCTGTTGACAATCCCATCTAGGGCTCCCTCACAGGTCTCTTGAGATCACAGACCTGTGAACCCTCACAAATCATGCCGTGGAATATGGGCAACCCTTTTGCAATGCTGTTTGCTGGTTTAGACCCAGCAAGCGCAGGTCAGATGGTTCAGCTGGAAGCAAAGCTCAGTCAAGAGCAAGATATCCAAGCAGTCCCTTCTCTGAGACTTTAGGAACATTTCTCCTCCCTGGATCTCATTATTCTGAATTGCTGTTCTTGCCCCCTGAAACTATAAATGAGCTTTATTTTGTTGCTTATTCTTACTAGAGTCATAATCAATGAGGAAGGCACACTAGAACTCTTCCCAGAGTAGGGTAAATTGTATTTATTCTGATATGGCAACAGCTTTCACTCTAATGCCTGAATGCCTAAATCTAAATTTTGGGTTTATTTTCTCAGCAATTTTAGAAAACAAGCGCAAGCGGGACCTTCAGAAGTCATCTGGTCTGTCCCCTACCCCACAGCAGCAGGAGCCATATGGATGTTGCTCGTAAAACAACAACTTTGTCCATGTATGTTATTTTTAACAGTGGAAGCTGATTTGGGGAATAAGCAGAAAACAAGGGAGAATATATTTTTGCTTACAGAAAAAGAAGTGGAGTTGATGTGAGGCATATTACTGAACATACACATATATTTCTGAGTCCTCAGTCTAAATTTGCTTCCTTTGCCCCTTCCTCCCTCCTCCTCCCCACAAATGTTAAGTGCAGTTATAGCTTTTTGTATGTTCCAATAAGAAAGAGGTCTCCCTAGGGTAACTACTTAATAAGCAAGATATGAAAAGCACAATAAAAATGATGGGAGACATAGAAAAAAGAAGACTGGTTTTACTTTTAATGATGGAGGAAAAGAACTGCAGGGAAGTAGAGAGAAATATAGAGATAAAAGCTACGAATTTTTCAGGCAGATAATATAAGATCAAGAGCTTTGGTAAAGGAGTATGTTGTGCAATCCTAGCCCAGATTAGCATGAAGAATAGCACAGAAACACATAGTGTGCATTACCCTACAAGTTTTACTGCCTTGTGAAAGTCATGCACTGTGCTCAAGAGCTACTGCCAGCATCTTTATGATGACCTGTTTGTACTTTCACTGACACAGAACATTAAGCTGAAGAAGTTAAAGAAAATCAAGAATAAGATAATACAGCTTCTCCATCAGGAGATTCATAGGACCACAGGCTCATTTTCAAGGAGTGTAGGTGACTCTGAGTTACTTCAAATACTAAAGGGCTGAAGTTGTGGAGCAGATGGATACCAAACTTTCACTTCTTCTAGACCCTGCTGCTTTTAACTTCTATTGTAGCCTCTCAGAGATGATAAGCAAAGAGAATTAGATTGTGTGGCCACTTGTTCAAGACCTGACTTTGAGGAGGTTCTCCCAAAACTGAGTCATTTTTGTGCCAGTGACACTTCACAGGTGACTCTGGCCTTTGCAGCCAGGGAAATGCTTTGCAACAGAGCTCCCTTTCACAGAGCAATCCTCTTTCCAAAAGGTGTGCCAACATTGTTTTATTCACATGCCTAATGTCAGACGAGTGAGCTCCTTGTGTCAACACAAGCACAGCTCCTCCCAAGAACACAGCTCCCGTCTGCGCTGCACTGCCTTGAAATTGGATTGCTCTGCAGGGCCTTCAGGGTAAGCCTGGAAATAACTATAGCAGATGATTGGACTAATGAGGAAAGCAATATGAATTTTTTAATTGAAGGCCAGGGACTTTGGTGAAGGTTTCCCCCCCACCTTCTACTTTAAGATACTGCAGAGGTAGCAAAAGTGCTGCCACTGATTACATTTCTCTAAGCTTCTCCCTCCCTCTGGGTGGCTCCCAGAAGCTGCTCTAGTTGGAAACAGTCAGTGACAGCAGGAGCGCAGGAATCCCTGTACCTGAGGGGAAAATTTCTGTCTTACAAGGTCACTAACATTTTCTGCAGAGATCTAAACCATGCAAGTTGGATAGGATTACTTTTCTTTTAAACTGTCGCCACCTCATTAGCTCCTTTCCTTTCCTTTCCTTTCCTTTCCTTTCCTTTCCTTTCCTTTCCTTTCCTTTCCTTTCCTTTCCCTTTCCCTTTCCCTTTCCCTTTCCCTTTCCCTTTCCTTTCCTCATTCATTTCCACTTTCCTTCCCTTCTTTAATATTTCTTATCTTTCTTATCTCTCTTTCTTATAATTCTATCTTTCTTATCTTTCTATCTTTCTTTTTTTTTTTTCTGCTTAAAAACAAAACAATGGAAACAAAAAAATTCAACCTATGGGAGACTTTTGAGGTTAGACAAAGATTTTAATGGCAATCCACAAAACACAAGGTAGCACACAAGCTTTAAAATGGTCTTGTCATTTTGTATCATGTCCCACCCAGCTGGAGCACTGGGGTACAGCCCGAATGGCCAGGGCTGGGATCCAGCTTGGATCCCTGTCTGGCCTGTGGAGCCTGGGTTTCCCCAGTGGTCCAGGAGTTGCCCTGGAGGTCCAGGCTGGAGATGGCTGTGGGTGACACTGCCTGGCTGCAGGGAGCACCCAGGAAAGGCTGTGGGTCATCCATGCTGTTTGCATGCAGCTGGGGGCAGCTCCTGAGGGACTCAGTCATGCCAAAACCTTGTCTAAAACAACCTAGTGGAGCTTTGTATCTCCCCAGTATTGTCCAACCGCTTGAATACTACAGTCTGCAAAGTTTTTTGGTTTGTTGGTTTGGTTTATTTTTTTTTCCCTTCCTTTCTCTATGGTGAAAATGATTGTCATTTTCTATTGAACATCTCTGGCAAAAAAAAAAAAAAAAAAACCAACCCCCCCCCCAAAAAAAAAAACAACAAAAAAACCCCAAAACAAAACAACAACAACAAAACCACAAAAAACCAAAAAACAACAACAACAAAAAAGAAAATAAAAGTAAAAACCCATATAAACCCCCCAGTGACTTGAATTGGCTAAAGCATTTAATAGATTTGTATTGCATTTGCAGATTCTAGTGGAAAAAAACTCAGCAAAGTTTTGGGGGTAAAAACGCAAACACACCAATATTGTAGATATGAAATAGATAATTTTGTTATTTCAAAAAAAAATTACCATTTCCATTTTTCCATTCAGTTACTTTGTTTTGCAATTTGTTCTCCCGCATTGCATAAAATATTTTAAACATTAATACAAGATGAAATGGCTTGCTCCTGGTTGAGAAAAATATGTTTTATTTCACTAACAATGAACACAGACTGAATAGCCACCTATTTGCCTGTGACAGGGCCTCCTGCCATTTTGCCATGGCTGTTCCCTTGTCTCCTCAGATGGAACTGAGTTGTAAAGAGATTAAATGAACATCTGGAGTCCCAAGAGGAGTCTGACAGGACATTAGTTGGACCCAAATCATCTTTCCTCCTTCCCTTTTGCTAGCACCTTCCTGGCTGGCACAGCTCTGCCTGTGGTTATGCTGATAGCCCAGATGGGGACAGGTGTCTTTCAGTAACAAGTTCTTACATGAGATTATTGAGAGCCGCAGGCACAGCAGAGCCTGTGGATACTACAATAGCACAAACACTACCTAACAAAAACATGATACAGAAAGCTCCTGCAGCCAAATATCCTAAATTCCCTGTATCAAAAACCTGACAAACTAAATGGTTCAAAATTCCAAAGCATGGGGTCAGAATATAATTCATGTGGAAGGGAAAAAAATTTAAAAACAGCCTCTTGATGCATTTGAAAATGCTGACTACTCTGTTTTTTCTTCTCTTTTCTCTCAGCAAGCATATCTGCACTCATCTTTTACACTCCTTGCTCTTTTCTCTCAGGTAGTGTGTGACACTATGGCTCTTTGTCCTCCTGATGGAAAATTCCAGATGTAAAGAAGTGTGTTTCACAAGGAAATGATCATGTTAGTGGAATTAATCTTTTAGATACTGTAACGTGAAATATGATCTTCCTTTTTGTTAAGAAGACCCAGTCTGTGTCTCTACATTTTGGTCAGACTCTGACACTAAGAGAACCCAGGAGTCTCTTGAGGTAGAGCTGAAAGCTTTGCGTGCAGAAACAGGCACATTTAAAAGCAGTAGCAAAGTTAAAACAGCCAGATGGGAACCTAGCAGGCAAGCGAGAGGGGAACTCTCTGTTTTCCTTGCAAGCCCTACAGGGGCTTGTTTGCAGGAATTAGAATCTCTCACCAGCAGTTCACTGCAGCTCTAATACCAAGTGGTATTGAAAATGAGAAGCAGGTTATGGCTGATGGTTTAAATGAGGTACCTATGGGAATTTAGAAATGAGATCCTGGACTTGTCTTGGTGTAGACTGTGCACATGGCAGAGCAATATTGCTTTCTTGGCTGACTGCATCATATATTATGGCCTTTTATTTTGCTCACAGTCAAACAGCAGGGAATAGTGGAAGTTCATTGCTCCAGCTCAGTGTTCAAACTCTGATCTGCCTCACCAGAGGCAGTGCCCCTGAATAATGGAAAGCAGAATCGGTCCCTCAGCCTCAGTGCAGGTTCATATTCAATGCAGCACTGTATAAATGTTATTGACGTTATTTTGGAGTTAAGAGAAAAGCAGAATGTACAATTAAAGCTCTGTTTGGTTCAGGTTTTCAGAGAATTTACTACCTGGGAAAGATGCCAGATCGAGGGCTCTGAAAACACAGCCCGCCCTTTAACCGCAGCATCAGGAAAGAGCGGGAGCAGCTCTCCAAGCCTCCTCTGTGGCTTCCCCCTCAGCCCAGCCCAGCTCAGACTGCAGATGCCCCTCACCCTACACTGGCAACCATGTTTTACAGGGTGGGAGAAAATCTGAGTCTTCACACCTCTTCACACTTGGTCTCCCTCCTGACATCTCCATTCACATCCGGCCTTGTACATTTATGATGGGGCCCTCTCACTTCTCCAAACTGAGCTGGAAGGTACCAGCTTTTGCTTGCAAGGAGCCTGAGCTGTGCTGGAAAGCTAAAGGCTCCTTCCTCTGTGAGCCCTCCGGTTCCTGTGTAGGGCCGCCCATGGTGCTGGAGCAGCCTCCACCTGAGGACGGCAGCAACGCACAAGGCCATTTCAGTAGAGGGAGCGATCACAGGGCAGGGCAGGTGCGAGGAGTCAGCCTCAGAAAGGGTTTGGATAGCCACAAGAGCTCCTGGTGGTGAGGCAGGTCCCAGGTGAAGTGAGAAGAAAGGGGGTGCATGGCTAGACACAGCATGCAGGTGGAGGTGGAGCCCAAGGCAAGCCCCTGGGAGGGGCAGAGCTTGCTGAGCACAGTGGAGTGAGCTTCATCTGTGCCTTGCTAGTTTTTGGGAAGAGGGTGCTGTCTTACAGAAGAGCTCCTGGACAGCATTTCCTCTTCTTTGCAATGTAATAGACCTGCACATATTTTCCCAAAACTTGTCATTCAAGGGGGGAGCACCTTTGTGTTGCCCCCTTCCCACCTCCCACAACCCTCCCATCTGAGTCACGCAGCCTAGGAAGAAGCACTTGCCCATGCACGTGGCAAAGGCTGCAGGAAAGAATGGCTTAAAAATGGAGGCACTGGTTGGAAAAATGGGGAGTCCTGCTGGCAGTGACAGGTCATGGCTGTGGCATGATGCCAGCTTTTACATCTGCAGCTTTCAGATTCAAAGGAGATAAAAAAAGAAGTATTACCTTAGTAGCTGGCATCTCTAAGCTATGGAATGAACCATCCCCAGCAAGACAGCGCTGCCCTCCACAGGCTCCTAGCACAATTTCCGACTGTCTGTGGATGTCTTCGAGCCTAGGGTGATGCTTTCCCCTTTATTTCTCCTCTGGAGCATTCCTATCCAGGGTACAGCTAGGAATTCAAGCCCCCCAAAATCTGATTCTTTTGATGCATTTCAACTGTGCTAATGCTTCTCCCTGAATTAAAATTGTCTAGTCTTAGGTCCTGCTGCCAGCAGCCATAACTATGCTGGATGCTGTAATCAGGGGAGCACACAATCACCATGCAGCTAACTGCTTCTAATAGTAGAAACTTCGCTCTAATCTTACATAACACCAGTAATGGAGCAGAGAGGCTGTGGCTTCTGAGGAGCTTAGAAAGCTTTCTTGGGCAGCTCATGCCCTGAGGGCAGAGAAGCTGCAGCTGCAGTGAGAGCAAGAAAAACAAAATGACCTTGCTATTGATAACAGTTCAGTGAGCGCTGTCACAGCCAGTGCTGTGCCAAGACTACATTGGTGTCACAGGCTGTCGATAGGTGTAAGTTATGGTCAGTTCTGATAAAAACGGTGTCAAAGAGGCCAGACTGAGAGACGGATGTGGGGAAATAATGTCTTGCAAGCTTCAGGAAAGACAAACATGGATGTTAATATATTGCTATTAAAAGGGGCTCCAAAGCACTTTCATTTCTGCAGGCAGTATGGATTTGTGTGACTGTGGATTAAAGGGTTTTTTGCCTTCTCCTTGATTTACTCCTCAAATGATTTTTATCTGACAGCTGTTATCAATACTAAATTGACAACGCTGTCAAGTTTGCAAGATTTCAGAATATTTGAAGGCATGAGAAAAGGATTTTGATATTCCTCAGTCGTGGCAGGGGTAGCTTTGAGCTGTCTCTCCCTGCACTTTTAACATAAGCAGTGAAGTGCTCTCCTTGCTTTGCCTTTCTTGTAAGGGTACCTACAAAAAAAGGCAGCTTTTTCTAAAGTAGACAAAGCTGTACAAATTCTTTGCTATGAAATCAAGAGCAAACTTCAAAACTCTGCAGTAGAAGATCTATTTTGGCACTTGAGTTTTTCAGGCATATCATAGAGCTTTCCAGCGACATTCTGAGCTCTGTTGGGGCAGAGTGGAATGTTTTTTCTTTTAATTTTTTTTTTCAACTGCTGACTTTAAAATCATTATTTGATTTTGATTAAGTCATCTTTTAAGAAGAGTGATTGTATGTCACAAAGGAATTGACCACTGATGAGCACATGAGAATAACTAAAAGGAGATATTAAGGCATAGAACTCAGGTTTCCTGTCTCTTGCAACTTTTGATTATGTATCTAATGAGTATTTGCTCCTAATTTCTTACCTTAAATTTGAAGAAATACAAGTGAGTGCTTTTTCTATTGCAACTCCCTGGTACCAGGGTGCCAGGTAAATCAGAGTGAAGTAGGAACTGCCTCATCAGGGACTGTGGGCAAAGCAAGGTGTGCAGCTGCCTCTGCAGGCTGTGAGGGATGAGGGGTCAAGGGCAGCGGGGATGTGCTGCTGCTCCCTGGAACTCCCAGTCCCAGGGTCACTGGGAAGGAATTTGCCTGCCTGGCCCTGCTGCAATATCTCTGTGAGAAGCAGGCAACACGATGAGACTGAGGCTATGCAAGCCTTGTAGTTGGTCAGGCAGGGCAGAAGCAAGGGTTGTTTTGTCCCAGCACGTTTTTGGAGAGTGTTTTCACTGTATTGCCAGGTTTCACTATATCTAGCCAGGTTTTATGCTGTTGTTTTTCTGATTCTGTTTAATGCCCTTGGAGTGGACTGTAGGTGGACGGCAATGCTGGTAGGAGGGGAGAAGAGCCTCCAGCAAAGAAGCAGCCTCAGGGCTCCCCAAGAGAGAGAGTTGCGCAGAGCTAGAAGGAAGGAGCGTGTCCTTGTTGGAGGTTGTGCCTGCTGCAGGTGGTTTACACAGACAGCTTGGGAGCACACTGCAAACAGAATGGTCCATTTTCCCAAAGCAAACCTCCGTGCCTCCAGCACAGCCTTGGGAAGGCTGTCCTCTGCCTGAGAAAGTGGCTGCTAGCAGGAATGCATTAAGGACTGCGACATTCTCAGGTACAATGGCAATGGGAGTCACCTGTGAGCTATAAATAGCACTAACATCCTTTCTCTCCAGTGCCTGGAATCCAAGCAGTCATTTTTGCGGGTGCTAGTGAAAATGAACAAAGCTTTGAAGAGCTTTTATTTACACTCTCTTTGCAGGCTGGAAATTTTCTTAGTAAGTAGTGACTAGTTTTTCTTACTGACTCTGAATTTTGCATTTATTTTAAGGGAAAATACTGGCATTTTTTTCTTTTTGAATTTTTAAAAATTATCATAGATAATTTTCATATCTTTACCTCATCTGGGAAGAGCTATTGTGGCAGGACAGTTGGGATCACAAGTATTCATTTTCAAAAATGCTCTGTGCAATAGCAGGAAAAGGGGGAAACACCTAGGAACCTAGATTCTGTCTTATATAAATCTTACATGAATTTTTAACAAAATAATGAAAATGTTTGGTTCAGAATTAGGCAAATAATGCAGGATGTCTGGGCAGGTTTTGTGGCGTTTACATTGAGAGACCAGACAGCAACAGTGGTTGCAGTAAAAGGAAAAGCTTTACATGCCTATCAGACAAGATCTTCCTACAGTTTGATAGGAAACAAAGATGGCTTTGTTAAGGAGCTATGAAGACCTGAGAGCAACACTGGCATAAAGGAGCCTTTTCAAAATATTTAGGGTTCACTTGATGAAGTCTTGTCATAACATGATTAAGTCTCACCTGTTATGCAACTCTCCTTTGCTCTTTATAGACAGCAGAAAACACAAAGGTCTACAAAACAGACAATTTGCTCTGGGATAACCAAAGAACCCCTGCTACAAGATTAACTGGTGGAGCTGGAAAAATTACTCAAGCTTTTAAATATGCAAGAGGGGCTGTATTTTTTTGCAGTGATGCCAATTAATCTAATTCTAGATTAGACTCTTTTACTGACAACCCTTGTCTCAGGCCAGCGGGCAGCGCTGCGGCTAGTGAAACGCTGTGATTTTTCCTGCTGCCACAAGATGGCAGGAAAAAACAATGTTGGAGGATTTAAAAATACACAGCGATGAGCATCGCAGAACGGAATACACTCCTGACCGGCATTTAAAGGGAGAACCTACAAGAAACTGTGCACTGGATGAAAGAAAAATGTGAAGTGTACTTAATTAATTAGATTGGTATTGACCTGGGTGTATACCTCAAAAGATCTACACTGTATCCTTTCCTATGCAGGTTTTGTGTATAAGAAAAGCCTGTGACAGTGCTCATTTTTCCCTGTACATTGTGCAGTTTGGCCGGGTTTTGTTCTGCTTGCAAAATCTGTCATACAAACCAGTCCAAGACATAATGCACTCACCTAAAGTAAAAAGCATGATGACTATTTCAGTCTTTTATACTGTCTTCTTCTAAATACGGTTATCTTCCCATTTCCTGTTCCTCCAGCCATACTAGAAAAAGAGCCCAGCTAGAGGACACTGCTCTGGCTTTTGGGAACAGTGGAGACACGAGGGACAGCAGCTGGGCAGGAGGGCACTCCTGGGTGCTAACAGGATGTGGCCCTGGGTTGCTGGGCTGGGGAGTGGGTCAAACCGGTGGGGTCAAACCCCCTGCCTGTTCTCCTGGGAAAACTGGCCCCTCAATGCAAGGGGTGTCACAGGAGCTGCTGGGGCTTTGGAAGAGGGCTGGAAGGGAGGAGTCTGTGCTGTTCATGCTCTCTCCCCAGCTGTTTTAACTTCAAATACTTTTCTTAACGGAAATAAACCCTCTACAAGAACAGAAATTGGTTTGGAAAGTACAACCAGACTGGCTGGGGGTTTTGAGTTATAAAGAGGCACTCCTCCTCAGCAGCCAGTGTGGTGGCTCCCCTCCATTCTTCTAACAGATAAAAGAAAGCTGCGGAAAACTCACAAAGATTATTGTGCACCAGGAGCTCGTTAACTGGAAGAAGTTAATTGTGAATGGTAGCACTGTGAAGACCCGGAGGGTCCCGGCCCTGGCCCTGGCCCTGCCACACCACTGCTTGCAGCATGGCCTGGCCTGGCCTGGCTTGGCCTGCCTGGCCTGGCCTGGCCTGGCCTGACCTGGCCTGGCCTTCCCTCACTGAGGCATGGAGGACGTTCATCAGTGCCTTTGCAGTTTGTCTGGTGAGGGACAAAGCTCATGGTCATGGCAGCTGTGCTGCCCTGTGGCAGTGGCCTCCCCAGAGCCTCCTCCAGCACCAGCCTGCTCCTCACCCAGCCAGCCTTCCTCCTCACCACCCAGCCTTCCTCCTCACTCACCCAACATGTTCCTCACCCATCCAGCCTTCCTCCTCAGCCATCCAGCTTGCTCCTCAGCTATCCATTCACCTTCCTTTCTCACCCAGCCTTCACTGCTCCTTTTCTTTTTTTCCCCCACAGCCTTCACCCCTCCTTGGATCTGATGGAGGCAAGGTGCTTGTTGGGTTCGTGAGGGCAATTAAGGACTTTTGTGCTAGGACCAGCTCTTCTTTTCAGTCTATAGTAATTAAAAGTATCAAGAGGCTTAAGAAGTAGCCAATCTGTTGAAAGCCAAAAGCTGGAGGATACACAGCTGTCCTGTTTCTTATGCTGGCTTTCTCTAGACTCTGCTCTGGCCTGATGGAGAATGAATAACTAGCCAGCCCTTCAGGTCCAACCTGCATTGGCTCTTTTTCCACCTGTCTTATGAATGCTGTGTCCACACTACTCATTACTAAATACTGAATTCTATAACATGGGCACCAAACATCTGCCTCCCAGGCTGGCAATACATTTGTCACTATGAACCAAGATTCATTTCACAGTGACAACATGGAGGAGAATGAGAATGACAAGGCATCAAGAGTGAAGAAGCAAAAGCAAAATGCTTAAAGCAGCTTTCAACTGTTGAGATGATGAGGGAAAAAGAACTGGTAATACGGGTGCCCATCACCTGGGCAGGAACACCCTTGTCCCAAGACATGATGCTAAAACAGATCCTAATGCCTTCACACCTTTCCAGATTCTGATCCTACTTGGACTTTAAAGATATTCTTTCTTGTAATGCTTCTTTTTGTAAAATTACATTGGTCCCAGCTTGGTTCTGCAGTTAGCAGCTTCATTTTGTGAGGAAAACAAGGGATGGAAGGTCACCTCACGTAATCCTGCTCCATTTTCTTGTAGTCACTAAATTTCCCAATTTTTCTGGGGAGATGGAAGGTCTGCAGCTGCTGACAGCACCACAAGAACACTGCCAGCATCTAGGAGCCTTCTTTCGCCCTTTGGCTGCCCACCTCTGAGTTATGGGGTCCCACCTGCTATTTAAAGGTAGATTAAGCCTTCCTTGAAATAAATAAACTGGGCACAAAATTACTTTGAATTTTAGCACATGCAGGACATCCTACAACCAGGGTCCTTTTGCCAGGCTTTCATCAACTGATCATCTAGGTCAGAACAGCTCCAGGATATGCTTAATCCTGCTCTGGATGTGAGGTGAGCAAGACTTTACAGAATGAGGCGTTAGTAGATATGTGTGTAGGGGGAAAAAACCACTCTCTAGACACCTGCTCCCCTTCGGTGCTTGAAAGGAAAATTCTCCCCTTTCAGCACTAAAGCATTGACTGCAAGTGTCAGTTTGCTATCTTTTATAGAGAAAACAATATTGAGAAACAATTCACCACAGGTAGTTTATCCACAAAGCAGGGGCTGTCCAGGAATTTGAAACCACTGGGTAGAAGGGATTTTCTATTTCTATTCTGCTGGGTTAAGGGACTTTCTATTCTATTGTACCAGGTAAAAACTCTGTCTGAGTTTTTAATTTTTGTTCTGTTGATCAGGGTGTATATGCTTGAGAGGGAACAAACACATGTGCATGTCAGCTCCAAAGGGAGGAACCCCAAGCACAGGTGACATAATCTAATCTCACTCATGGTGCTGGATCAGGTCTTGAGAAGGCTACACTGACCTCTGCTTTTCTCCTGCAACTTTTCACAATTGCCACAAGCAAGGGCTGAGATTGGATGGGTCAGTCTTAACCCAAAAGATCTAATCTGATTCAAAATGGAAGGGCCCACAGCTATGTGAGCTTAATTGGGCCCTTCTCTCTGTTTCTGAGACATCCTGAGCACAGGAACGTGGCTACTGACTGTTGGAACAGAAAAATGTGTCACAGAGCTGAAGTGCTTTTCTTACCCTGACTTACTTAATTTCTGTCCCACCTCCTTCTTCCATAAAGATGTCTGTCATGACTGTCCCATTTTCTGCCTTTCTAGGGTCATAAATAATAGTGATTACCAAGTAACTTCATCTCATCCCTCTATTAGCTTAACCATTCCCTTGATGGATCACAGACTGGGTGACAACAGGCAAAATCTCTGTCATTAAAAACTCAAACTCCCTCTGCTCTCAGAGCTGCTGGTATGGTGACAGAGCTCCCTTGCACACAGGCAGCCTTGCCTTCTGCCGGGTTACATCTCCTCCAGGCAGGATGGTGCATCCTGACTTTACAGCTGCTGTGTGTGGCTACACATGCTTTCACAGTGGGATCTATCAGCACCAACCACCCCCCTTGCAGGGATCTGAGAATGCTGCCTTTTGGCACGGGAATGAGCCTGCTGTCCCCAGAGAACATAAAGACAAAATCCTGGCCAAAGAGGGAATCATGAGAACAGAGCTAAGGTTTTGACTTTGTAAATGTTTATCTTCAGTCTGTATTTGATGTCTGGGTAATAAGGTGACCAGCCTCTTACAGAAACGTAAGGCAGGTTAAACAACAGAGGGGCACACAGTGGTTTTCTTGAGCTGCAGCACAGAGCATGTGCAAGGCCTTACCATTCCCCACTTGCCACCTTTGTGGCTGATGGATCCTTTCATGCAGTGTCTCTTCCTAAGCCTTTCAGATCTGAGCTGTAAGTATGGTTGATACAGCTGTGCTTCTTTTTCTTTTTTTTTTTTTTTTCTAAAAAGAATGGCTTTCCCTTTGTACTGTTTGCATTTTTTCATGCTGCTTTGGTTCACTCACCGTTTTCCTCAGTTTGGTCAAGAAACTGTCTGTGAAAACAAGAATGGAAAAAAAGAAAATTATCAAAGACAGCTTTTTAATATACACAGGGAAGAGATGTTTCAAAGTGAGTCTATCAGGTTATGCACCTAAGTATTATTTCTGCCCTTGAAAATCTTTCACTTACAGTGCTCAGTTGGTCTGTGCAAATCCATTGCTTAAGAGGTAATTGGCCATTTTAATAGAAGGATCAGAAACAAAAACACTCCAGGCTGTTGTTCTAAGCATTAAAAAAAAAAAAAAAAAAAAAGGAATTATGGAAAGAATATGTTTCAGGGCATCATCCAGCCTCTCTTGAAACTGTGCAAATTCACTTGGTGAAAACAACAGCAGACACAATGAAATTAGTTGTACATGAAGAACCGAGATCTCAAATGTGATATTATGCAGAAAGTAAAGAGTCTGTACTAAATAAGTAACAGCTCAACGTGTTACCAAGGGTGCACTTTGATTTTGATGAATGTTAAAAGAACCTTTAGCCTTGAAAATAAAGAGGATAATTTCTCTCTAGGCAATGGCTGCTCGTGAAAGCCATAAAATAAGAGCACTGGAGCCCTAATTTTATAGTGCTTTTTAAATGATTTTCAAATGGTCCAGCTGCTTTGTGCCACAATAGCACAAGGCAGAGATATTTACGCCGGCAATAACAAGCATGCATCAGCCTGCCCAGGCTGCTCTCCGCAGGCAGCCTGCGGGAGACGAAACACACGTGGAAAGATGATACTTGCCAATGTGGATTGATCACAATCACGCCATGGTCAGAGCAATCCTGGGAAGCCACTTTTTCCACCCAACAACTTGACTGTTTTCCTTGTCTGTGTGTTCCTGTGAAGCACAGGATCTGTGTGGCTGGCAGCGCTGGTTCTATTTTGACACTTGAGAGCCTGCCAGCAGCAGCCTCTTAGGCCACACCGTCCTTGGCTGATGTCTCTTTTTGGAAATAAGAGGGCAAACTCACCCCTGGGTTACACTGCTGGTTTGGGGTGGGAGTTTCCACGAGGAATAGTGTGGCCCCAGCTTTGGTGGTCTGATGCAGCACTGCATTACCTTCTCCAGAAATGCATGCATGTGGCAAGTGAACTCTGGGCAAATGCTATGGAATTCTGCTGAGATGCTGAATTGCCACCAGCAACTTTTCCCAGATATTTTACCTCTGCATGTTTAGGACTTCAGTCTAAAACTGCAATTTATTTTCCAAACAAATGCTCCAAGATGAGAACTATCCTGGGGTGGTCTAGCTTAGCTGGCCAATTTGGGTAGTCATTTCAACAGTTCAAAAAAAAGTTTCAATTTTTTTTCATTACTGTCCCCTCTCCCTGGCGAGACATTGACATAAGACAGGGTACTGGGAGAAACCTGCCTTCTGAGCCAGCTGATTAGGCTTTAAAGAGCAGTTCCTTTATGAAATATTCCATTAAAATTAAATAACCTATCCCTTTCCATGTTCACTAGTGCTAGAGGCACAGCAATGTTCAAGTAATAAGAATTTTGGTGGGAACACGAAATTTTGAGCACAAGAGAAATGTCTAATTTATGGCTGAAAATTTATTGCATTTGAAGTAATTCTCAGGTCCATAAAGCTGAGACAGACCTGGGCAGAGGGCATGGCAAGAAAAAGTTATCTCTGGAAAGTCCTCAGCCATTGAGCATCTATTGTCACCAGGGTGAGAAAACTGTCTCCCATCTGGATGACTTGTATGGGTTGGGCAATATTTTCCCCTTTTCATTTGCTGATCCCAATCAGCAAAACAGGTTAGCATCTTTTTGTGTTCAGGGATAAACTTAAAAGCTTTAATTTTAAACAGGGGCCTACTTTCTCTTGGAGTTGAGTTTTAAAAGTTTTAATGAGCAGAATGGACAGCAAATTAGGAATGTATCCCAGAGGAGTACCTAGCATATTTACTGCCTTCATTTAACCAACTGATTGAGGAATGACAGGAGCATGCAAAATTCAGAAACATTCTATACCCTGAACAGAGAAGAAAAATAGATTTGATGCCAAAGCTTTAGGTCATGTTCCTTTCATCTTTATCTCATATTCAGATTGTTCGTCTGACATTTCTCTTTGTCGCTTTGTGTTCTTTTAATTTCATAGGAGTTTAGAGTTTACATAGGTGTATACTGTATCTTAGTTCAGTATGTAAATCCTTGATGAAATTGATCATAACTGGGTAACTTTTTGGATAGCATTGCCTAGAGGAAAGTGGCAGAATATTGTAAGGAAAGCCAGCATAAAGGAAGCAGATCTGCTTTTTCTAAGAATACAGCAAATAAAGATTTTTCCTTTCAAAACAGACAGGAATACACATAGTGCTGTTCCAGGCTGCATGGAACAGTGCTATGGTCACAGATTGCATAAGTTTGTACTTCTGCCTCACTCGCATCGCATCTCATCTCATCTCTGAGAGATCCAATTTACAGCAGCTGAGATAAAGTAGCCTCCAGGGTATTACACACAGCCCTTTCATAAATCAAGAACTGCTTTTTGTTACTAGAGATCTGAGTCCCGAAACAGAGGAAAACACATGGCATGAGGCTTTGTAAATGGCCAACTGGCATATCTCTGCAATAGCTCTTTGCAGCTTTTGGCTGTTTCTCAAATGAGAAAGTAACTATTTTTAGTTATTTTTGTTGTGTATTCTGACAAATCAATACAGAAAAATAAAAAAAAAATTGGAGCTCTCTGACTGAGAGCTCAAAACTGTCTTCTCTTTTACAATTGCTTTTCTTTTTTCTCTCCTGTGACAGAAGATACATTCTGATGATTACTAGTACACCACGTGTGATCCTTGCCACTGACGTGGATATGGTTTTGTCGCTCACCCCTAATCTCTCAGGATCCTACTGTTTTCCCACGTGCCAATGAAGACCATGTCTGTAAGTGGATAATTAGGCTTACCTGAGTGATTGAGTGACATTTAGTTAATGCTGCTAAAGTAATTTGTGATTGCTTAATGCGAGTGCTGTGTAAGAGCAGCAGTTTACTATTGGGACAGGGATTCACCATTTGACCTTGTTAATGCACACAGAATGTACAGAAATGTGCAACATGGTCAAAGTCGATTCTGTCCACTATGAAAGCTCATGATTACAAGTAGTTCAAGTTATCTTGTTGTCTTGTAATGTAATCCTGTCTGTAGTGCCCACCTGTCAGTGCCCACCACACTCTGAGACATTTTTTCCCCTTTGAGAGGTGTAAGAAAAAGTAAGGTAGTAGAAGAATGGTAAAAGGTTGCGATTTCTGAATATACTCACATCTGGAAATGCAGAATTCCAAGTTATTTCACTTCTGAAAAGAAATAAGTTTAACAAGTTTTACTGACTTCAGTTGGCTACAATCACTTGGGACTTCTGGCCCAAACACCCTACAAAAATTCACCTCAGGAGGTAGCTCAGGTCCTTCTATAACTGGATTTGAAATATGTACATTGAACTCACTGAGGTTTTAGCACAGCTTGTACAATGTTTCTTTGCTGAAGTGATATTAGCCTTGCTGATCCAGTTAAACTCCAGTTAATAAACCTGCCTGCTTAAGGTCAGCATGAAGTTTGACTTCTGCAGGATATGTGCCCTCAGCTGCTTATTATATAGCACTTCGGAAAACATTGTACCTTTAAACCCAAAGGGTCTTGGCCTTGGCCTCGTGTATCAGCAATGGCTGATAGCCAGACAAACATTTAATAATCAGTTTGTTGACAACTTCAAAGTCCTCCAGGATGAAAGCCATCATGTTAAGTCAGCCATCCCTACTTTATTTTGTGATATATTTAACTTGTTTAAAGATGTTGAACATCAGATTTCTGATAAAGGCATACAGAAAAATATTTCTTATAAAATACAGCATTAATTCTAGATTGATCTTTGATTTCCAAGTAGCTGCTCAGAAACTGCACATAAATGGTTCCACAGAAACAAGAAGTGACAATATATGGTACTGTTCTGGGTTATTTTAGCTCTGGCACAAGTCCTGAGGCTGGCATGCGTTTGCTCAGTAACAGAAACATCCATTGTTTATTAACTTCACTGAGTACTGGGTTGGGCCCCAAATGCACATACTCTCTCCATTGCCCATTTCTATCTTATTAAGAGCCCATGAGCCCTTATTCTCAGGTGTTGTTCCTATTTGTCTTATTGATGTTGGCACAATAAAGAAAATTCCATCTGTAGTACTTGATCAACTTCCAGTTTCAGTCTTTGCAGTCTGTAACTCGTATTTAAGCTGATATTAGTGATCAGCTGTTCCATGAACAAAGAAACCTGTTTACATTTTTATTTGTAAGCTGAATGTTCTTAACCTTCATGTTTTCCTTACTACACATACACACTGTTGTTATCTATATATTTTTTCATTTTATTCTCTACCCATTTCTTTCTCCCTACAAGACAGAATGTGATTGAAAGAAACATTCAAGAGTAGTTTGGAACATGTATATTCACAGGCATTAAAAGGAGGTCTTGAAACTGCACGTAAAAGGCTGTCTAAAATCAAATGTTGCTGTTAAGAGAACACAATTTCAGCGATGTTTGTCTTAAATCTTTGCCTGTACTACCTGTCAGGCTCAATTCTACAAAACCTGATTTCTGCACCTGGTTCTAATACATAAAAGAGTTAATTTCCAAGTGTAGTTACAATGTTTAAGCGGAAAGGCAAGGGTCGGTTTCGCACTCTCCTGGCCAAGGCAGGAGTTCAGCGAAGCGCTGCACATCGTTGTGGCTTCTGCCTTAGCACAGCCAGGCTCCGACCAGGGCCCCGTGCTGCTGGCTGTCCCCACCCGCAGGGCACAGGGCCACCTGCCGGCTGCCACGCTCCTGCCTGCAAGTGCAGGGACATCAGGAAGCAGGCGGCAATCTGTAAAATCAAGTTTTGTAAATGCAGATTATTTTCCCAACGTCACCTAGCTCATTTTGGGCGTTGCTGTTTCATAGCTAAAAGAATGGCCACTTCATCTGGATCAGTGGGCAATCAGCGGGGTTTTCAGTATCCCCTCTTTCTATACTGTAGGAATTATTGTAATTTCTAGATATTTCAACAAGTTTGCAACCTGATGATGGTGAAAATACCCTTGTTTTGGCATAACACTGGGCACTAGGCATGTTGAGTGAAGATGATTGCATGCTTTCTCTATGCTTCAGAGTGAAATACCCATCTGCACAGTTTTCAGAAATAGTGAAGTCTGCTGTCATTCAGAATATCCATAGATTTGTCAAAATTTCAACTGCAAATCAAGTTGTCATATAAACAGCCAAAATCAGAATACTTTTTAATGTGAAAATTTCCATTCTAGTTAAAATTACACCAAAAAAAAGGTAAAAACCAATTATTGTTCAATTTTAAGGCTGCTCAGGATCATGAGCCTGTCTTGTCCTTTGTATGGTAAATGCTGTAGCATTTATAAAATCTGTATGCTGCACAATTACAAACTAATATAAAGCAATAAAGAGAGTCTAATTCTTTTTAAAATTGTTTTTCTGTGCAGTAGGTTATTTCTTTAATGGATAGTCCTTGTGTTTTCTTCTGTGCTAATCTTGTCTATTTTAAGGCAATGAAGTTTACCAATGCTAACTATATAAAGTTGGATAGCATATGTTAATGAGTACTGTATTCCCCAGCCCTTCAGAACAGCTCAGCCTCAAATAACACTTACATATTGCCTATGTAGAGATTAGGCCACTCTTCACCCACGTGATTTAATTCCACCTTGCAGCTGTCCAAAATATCTGGCAGTTCCTGGGCAGAGGGAGTGCCAGGCTCAGAGCATTCCTGGGCTGACAGGGTCTGTCTTCAGGTGCTGAGCCCTTTGGAGGCCTGATGCAGAGACAGGCAGAGGAGGGAGGGCCTGCTGGAAGCCGCTGCTGTGGGATGCAAGGGGAGGGTTTTGCTGAAGCAGGCTCTTTCTGCCGCTTGATGTTCCCAAGCAGGTGGCTGACTCTAAATACAGCTCGCGCCTCGACGCCTCCCTGGATTAGCTCAGCGCTACGTCCCTGATGCAATGGGGAACAGCCAGAAAAATGAACCTTCTGCTTTAAGTGAATCTTATGCAAAAAAATGCTACTCCCATCCTCACATAAGCTGTGGTGCTGTTCCTGCCAGCACAGAGCTTTCCCTGTGCTGAAACGTCAGTGAGTGCAACCGAGACGCAGTCCCAAATGCCTCATGTGACCCAGTTCTAATAATAAGCTACCAGGAAAGAGGGGACAGCACAGCTTGAGGGTGAGTTCAAAATAAACACCATGAGAACACTGGTCCTGGGCCTTACCCAAGGTTCACCACTGTCTTGTGCTTGACTGTGGCTGAAAGTGAATGCCTACAGAATGTAAGAACACACAAGCATTAATTATACTTGTGTATATAGTAATAATAACACTCTCCCAGCTTCCAGCTGCAGTTTATGAGCTTGCTGATCTGGATGGAGTTTCTAAGTATTTGGTAACCCTGAATGGATTTCTGTCCCTCAGACTTTTCCACTTGAATGTCTATAGGCTTTTACTCTCTGCAGCATTCTGTGGCAAGTGTTATACAGCTCATGTAAACCCCTCCTGTTGTTTCAGACCTGATTTCTACTGACTTCATCTGATGCCCTCAGTTCTTGTACTGGAAAATAAAATGAGGAGAGTTCCATGTTTTCACTGGAACTCTACACGGGTCCCTTCAGGTGACTGGTTTTGTGATTGCTTTAAGCAGATTTAAGTCTGCCAAAGCTGTAGTGGGGACAGTTCCTTTCACTTGCACCTTCTCCCAGGTTGTGTAGACCCTCTTGACAAATGTGTATTTTCTGAATGAAGTGCCACTGGGGAGGCAGTATTTTTCCTTAATTTTGGTTCCTTAATCTAACTTGCCAAACTAACATTCAAAATACAAGTTTTTATGCTGATAGTGGAAAGCAGTGAAGTACTAATGTCATGTCACATCATGACTTGAGTTATGGATAGTGTGACAGGTGAGGAGGTCCCTTTTCCTCTTAGCACATTGCAGCAGACAATGCTTTCTGTTTTAAGAAGTTACAGGACTATTCTTCTGCTTTTGCTTATGTTGACTGGAATCTTTTTCCCTGCACAAATGTGCACTCAAAGTAAATCTGTATATAAAGAAGCAATACAGACAGGCAGGAAATATAAGCAACACTGACTCCACAGATTAAAAGCACTTCTGTGATTTGACAGTGCCCTTGAAAAAAGCTTCTGCCTAATTAATTCCTTCCACTGAGGTAAGTAAGTCCTGCTTCCGAGATCACTATCATGCCATTGGTGGCATGGATGCCCTACTGACTCAGCTTCACTCTGTGCTCTTCCCTTCCCTGCCCCTGGTGAAACAATACTCTCCCAGGATGAGCAGTATCTTCAAGAGCAGGTACTAATTTACAACAGGAGCAGCTTTCACAGCTGTGGCTTTGTAGGACAGATGCTCAGAGGTATGCAAAACATTATCCTGATGGGAGGATTCCATTAATCTTGCTCACATGTGTCTAATTTTGCCCAGCCTAAAGTCATTAAGATGCATTATTTCACTCACATGAATTTCAGATTTTTAATGCTGTGTCTTCAAAAGGTTTCCAGACTAAAACCTACTGTAATGTGAATGAAGTATAAATTATAATGAAATATTAACTCATATAAATCCCTATTAATTTTTATGGAGAACTTCAAAGCAAAAAAAAAGCTCCTCCTCCATCACTATGCTGCTTTGTGAGGTATAAAGATTGTCCTAGCACTGTTGGGTTTTAAATGTCATTTCCTATTTGATCTTTTCACACAACAATGTCTTACCTTTCTCTCATCAGTGGAGTTCTTTTGCAACATTTAGGAAAATCTCAACAGTCAAAAGGATGTCTGAAAGGATCTTAAATATGCTTATTTTGCAAAGCACTTGTGTACAGTGAAATAGGGAAGGATTTCTACATTCCCCTAAATGCTAGGCAGAATCAGCATTCATGTCATAACCTCTGCAAGAGTGAAGAAGGAAATGTGGTCTGGAAAGGAAGAGGTTCAACTCACAAGTCACTATTATATTAGTCTTCTAATAACCTTGCAAGTCTCTTCCAGCAGAGAATAAAATGATCAGAACTGATGCTTCAAATGCAAACAAGCAAGCAGAAATGTATTTACTTAATCTGTCAGGGAATCTTTTAAGGTCAGCTAATCAATATATCCAACCAGCAGCAAAGGGCAAAACTAAATTTGATTATCACTTCATGGTTCACCACAAGGTAACAAGTTAATTTTCAGGCAGAGTGGTAGCATGAATTTCAAACGCTGTCGCTGTATTAAAAATCACATTGGTTTAAGTACTGATTAACTGGTGACAGGAGAAGTGACATCCTCAAAACATCTTAAAACTAATTTGTATCAATTAGGCCAAGCCACTGATGTAAGCTAAATGACTACCTGCTATTAAAGCACGGGTGATCCAATGCCACTGATACAGAAATGATTTGGGATCATTTGGAGCGCAAGCGAACTGAGGAGTCCAACTTACAAAATGCTTTGAAGACCTGACAGAGTCTTTTTAACATCCTCAATATACTACATGATATACATTATCTTTTTGAAAACATATTTAACAAGAAAAGACTCGTGGGGTTTGCTGACCCAGGCTGCAAACATTTATTCTGCTGGTGTGGGTCTTGTGGCTGACACACCATAATATTTAGCAGACCAGAAAAAGATGAACATTTCTGTAGAAGTGCCTGGGCTCTCAAGAAACTGTCCTTGTCACATCATCAAGCCTGAAACAAAGTTTTTCTTAGAACATGCATGTGAGAACTGCATACTTTCTCAGTAACCAAACTGAGAAAGATGATTACGTTACACTCCCAAGTAAAGGGGACTCAAACATCCTTTACAGCTAGATGTAAATATTGAACTTATTGCCTCTGGCATGAGCAGAAACCAGGGACAAAATTGGTCTGTCTTAACCACTTCAGTGCATTCATCCAGTAGCACCACTCAAGGCACAGCAGTTCCGCCCTGTGCAGTGGTTATAGTGCTGCTGTTGGCTGTGCTGGTTTTGGAGGGACTGAGCTATCAGAATTAATCCATTTACCGTTCTCTTGGCCTTTTATGTCGATGCATAATTGTCTTCATTTTTGTAATGTGCACGGATCATGGGAAGTTGTATGTGCACAGCAGCTCTGCAGGGTGAAACTCAGTAGAGTGAATGTAGATAGAGTTGCCTGTTCAGCAGTCCTTCCTTTGCCGTAGCTGAACATCCAGGTTTCGCAGGTGCTTCAGGAAACCACGATTGGGTGAAATCCATCGATGCTCCTTCACTGTCTTGATGGCTTCAACTAATGGGAGGTGGTGATTTATCATGAGATATGCTAGGACTAGAGAAGCTGATCTGCTTACTCCAACTGCACAATGTACCAATATTTTGGCTAGTAAAAAAAAAAAAAAATACAACCATCAAGATAAGCAGTACAGTGGATTAAGTTTAATTTAAATGTTTTTCTCACTCTTCTGATAAATCACATGAACTGCTAATCAGTTAAGTCTAATTTGCCGTTGTTACAGTCACTTGTATGAGAAATGCCATGAGATACCAAACTGATCTCAGAAACACTGGTAAATCAAAGAAAACCCTCTTAGAGTAATGAAACTGTTCTGTTTTGACCATGAGGAAAAGAAGACCCATTAGCTTCAGCAGGCTGGCTTATGCAAGGAAGAATGCTAAAATCTGGCCTGAATGGATGGCACAGCCACATTAGCCACCAAGAAAAATGACTGGTCTAGTACTATTGCATAATCAGGCAATTTGATGCAACTGTAGTTCTATTTTGAAGTCAGAACTTGTGATACAGAGACAGCTCCATTAATGCCAGTTTACTCATGCTAGAAATGTTTTTTTAATGTAAAACTGGTTAATTAGTACTTTATTGCACCACTGCCAAGAAGCTCAGTTTCTTGTGGAACTCACTGTAAATCTCCTTGGGTAAAAGTAAATCTGCTTCTTGGAGGCACAGCCTTGCAAGCTCTGTTCACACAAGAAACTCATCTGCAATATATGAACCTCTTTATACAGTTCGTGATTGCAGAAATCAGAACATTAGTCTTTTATTCATTTGTTCTTGCAATAAGATGGTCTCAAAAGAGGGTGTCCATTTCCAATGCATCTTTTTGCTTCTCCCCTTTGAATGAGCCTTACCTTGCAAATAATTTTCTCTCTCCTCCCCAGGCTCTCTCCCACACAGTTTATCTGTTTTGTCATGTCAGCTTTTTGGGACCTAGTCAGAGCTACACCCACATACACAGCACTCCCTTCTCCTGCCACCCACCGTGCAGGTGACCAGCATCTGGCAGGACACCATGTAGTTACTTGTCCACCACTGAGCTTTGTGGAGCTGACCTGTTACATGAGGCTGCTGACTCACATCAAAATGTGACCAACAATCATTTCATACCTCCTGGCGTGTTCAAGGCATTGTGGATAAACTGTGCAGCAGAGAAAAAGAACTGGCTGATATCAAAGCTTGGCAGATCATGGGCAGGTACACCATAATAATCAATGGTTGCTCCATAAAAGTCCTGGCCTCCTTGGCTGTATGATGTGCCATGGGCAGCGTTTAAAACATGGGTCACACCCATCTTCCACAAAATAAATCTATTGTGCTGTGCTGTTACTCTAAGGGAAAGACAAAGACAAATCAAGATGGGCGCAGTGATATTCACAGAGCACAAGCACTGAGATTGCATCTCCCAAACCACTGCTGGAGCACCAGCCCGTGCATGGATTCTAAGGGCTAATCGAGAAGGGAATACCAGCTTAGTCATAATTTTATCTCGGAAATCGTGCTGTCTGCAGCGTAAACGACAGCAATTAGCAAAACGATAAGCTGTCTAAAGCCGCACCCAAGAGGCATACTAACAGAAGGTATGGCAGAGGTGCGTCCACAAAGCCGTACTTACAGGTCCCCTAAGAAGAGATTAGGCCATACTTCATCAACGTGATTGCAAGAGGGCCGCCCAGTGTTCAGGAGCAGCTCGATTTCCTTCAGGGAGGGGACATTCTCCGGGCATGTCCCACCGCCTTCAGCGTCCTGGGTGTCCGGCGCCCCTGCCCCAGACATGCTGAGATCCAGGGCGGGACGCCGCTCCCGCCGGCCGGAGGAAGGGCACAGGGCGCTGCCAGCCCGCTCGGTGCCGGGGCAGGCGGCGAGATGGGCTGGGGCAGGTGCCGGCCAGCCAGGCTGGCAGCCAGGCATGCCCGCCCCAGGGCTGGCCGCTCGCCTCTGCCCTGCCCCGACCGGCACAGCCGCTCCAAACATATGCAGTACCAAAGTGGGCATTGCGGATCCTTACTGGTCCAGTCTGCTTCCCTGGGCTCGTCTCCAGCGCCGCAGTGTTCTGCCACACAGCAGCCTTGGCGCCCGGGACGTCAGCCACGTGGGGCACAGCCCCCTGCCCGCAGGACGCGCACTAACACTGGCTGTCACTGTCCTCAGCCGCGTCTCGACACAGCGTGGCAGTCATCGAGACCTGGGCATTCATCGCTAGCAATTAAAGCCTGATAAAGGAAAAATAGCAACCTGTCACAGTAATAATTGTTCATCAATTAGTCTGAGGTGAAAGGGTCAGAAACACACCAGTAGGTCCCACCAACAGAGTCACCAGGAGGCTAAACACCAAGGATGATGATGATGATGATGATGCCTTGCCTGTCACTGATAATCTAGGGAAATTTATTTCTTGAAGCTACTGTTTTTTCACAAAGTGAAATTATCTGAGATATCTGTACTTTATATTTTTAATATTTTCTGTTGCAGTCCTTCACTGGATTAATACAGTACACCTGCCACATATTGCATGATGCCTCCCTCTGTTGAAAAGAGAACAAAAGCCAGGAGTGTAATGAGTGTCAGGTGAAACTTGTAAGCCACTGAGTTAGTTTATATAGGAAAGTCTGGTGAGCCATAAATTAGAGACCCACTATAACTAATTTTAGTATTAGTGGGTCTTTTCAAGTACAGCAGTGCCTGTGCTTCTGCAGGATGACTGCTAGTAAGGGGCTGCAAAATTGTCAGTGGTGGAGCTACAAGGCAGAATAAAAGACATGGTGATGCTTTTCCTCTGTAAGCCTGGCAGTCCAGGAGAGAAGGTGACCCACGAGGGGAAGCTTGTTGCTAAGAGTTTCCCCTGTAGAAAAAAAGGTCATGAATAGAAGGAACTCTTGGTCAGGTCTGAGCCACCTTCCATATGCATTGATATACTATGATGGATTTGCTTTATTTTATCAAGAGACATATCATGGACATTCCAAGCTGGGTATTAAAGTCTGGACTAATTAACTGGGCTTAGGAATACTCAATGAGAGATCATCATAATACAATGCAATAGTTTCCAGCATCAGAGGACAAAATCATATCCATCTATTCTTTGTACAGAATGTTTCATAAAGCAGAAATTACTTATATTCTGTGGTATTTAGGGAAGAAACTGTTAAAAGCTTCTGGTGTACAAAGAGACTTGTTACTTCCTACTGCCATATATGTTCTGACCTAAAATACTGAATGAGGGAAACTACAAGCAACAGTGCTGCAGTGCTTATTTAGAGGGCGTAGTGGGGCAGGCAGCCAGGCTCTGCTGTGGGTGAGGCAACCAGATGGCCAGACCCAGCAGAGGAGAGGACTGGAAAAATGGCTGAAGTTCGATTTCAAGTACTATGCATATGCCCTTAATATATTACCTTGTTTTTCTGTTTTGTTCTTGGGTTTGTTGTTTCGATAAACTAGTGTTCTTTAAGCTGATTGATGCATGCCCATGAATCAGGAAAATTAACTGACTGAGCAGGTTAAGCTGTTCAATTTAGTTTACTTTTCTCAGGTTTCTGGGTGGAGACTCAAGGAGAGGCTTTACTATCAGTTTTTTTATAAATGTAACCCCAGCCCATTTGTTGCTAATCAAGTTCTGTGAAAAAGGTGAAACTCATGGTTAAGTCCAGCCCTTTTCAGCTGTAAAACTTTTACTGGCCTCTCCACCAGCTGCAATGACTAAGAACTCAAAGTTCATCTGTGGTATGAAAGGTGACAAACAGAAAAACACAAACTCCAGAAAAGTGATCCCCAAGTCCTCTGTGTGTCAAACATTTGTATGCATTACATCCATCTACTTCAAAACTCTGCCATTCTACACCTAACATCTTCTAAACATTTAACAGTCTGCAAATGTGGCTTTGGTAAAGCTGTGTCACTGACTTTTTTTTAGCCAGGAGCTGCCTTTGAAACAGGCAGAAGGCAGAGATCTGGCTTTCAGATGGATTTGCTTCTCTACATCTTGCTTCTTTTCTGGCCCTTTTAACTGCTAAGAAAGGATGTAGAAAGCAACAGACTAATACATGGTCACACTAAATGGAGGCAAGTTTAGCACTCTGTACTAAACTAAAAGGAGGCACTTTTTGAGATTCCAATCATTTGGAGGTTCTCCTGGCTGTTTGAATGCTAGGCAACTCTAAACCAAATATTTGTGTGCAATTATATATGAACATGAAACAGCTGCTGTTTTAGCTGAAATTAATGTGTGCCTAATCTTGGAACATGCAACAGACATTATTCTAACCAGATGCCTTTGTGATTGCTTAGAAGGTAGCACTTGGTGCAATA
Source organism: Pyrgilauda ruficollis (assembly GCF_017590135.1). Classification (NCBI taxonomy): domain Eukaryota; kingdom Metazoa; phylum Chordata; class Aves; order Passeriformes; family Passeridae; genus Pyrgilauda; species Pyrgilauda ruficollis. The sequence goes on along the minus strand of NW_024509210.1, from coordinate 10,980,742 downwards.
ATCTAAATCAAACAGCCCCTGGCTAATAATGTATTAGGTGGCAACAGTGCAAATTGCCATGGAGTGCTCTAGTAGCACATGGCGTGGCATTGCCTGGAAAATGTACAGCAGCTGAAAACAGGAAATTCATGGTGGCTCTTCTATTTCTTCCCTTGAAAATACTCATATCAGTTCTAACTGATGCCATGCCATCTCTCTACTTAAAAAAAGGAGCCAAAATCAGACTCCTTTCACATACCCTGAAAGAAGGCAGCCTCTGCAGTGAAAATGTTACAGCATGACAGTTCAGTTAGATAGGATTTTATAGATACAGTATCTCCAGCTGCAAAAGTGTTCTTCTCATTTCAATCATTAGCCTGCTGTCAGGATTTGATTTTTGGGATGGTTAGCTAGTGAAGAGGATTAGAAGTATTTGAACTCTGGTACATTTTGAGCAACACTAAGTGAGTAAGTGAGACAACGTTTTCTGGTGATCCACAAAAATGTACTTTTAACACATGGAACAATTTTGTCTGCTGAGGACATGGAGTTTAATCTTTTTCTTTTTTCCTTTATTATCCTCTTCTAATAAGCTTGTTTTATGTCTTAGAAAAATTATTATGATTCACTAATATGATTAGTCCTTAGGCATTCAATCTCTTATTCTTCCATTACAGAATTGAGACATTTGAAGACAAATTAGACGTGTGGAAGTTCATACATGACTGAACTAAGTATGCTTCAACTGAAGTACAGAGATTGTGAAGAAATTATAAGGCAGGACTTGATCTGTAGATAAATGAGGTTACCAAAACCCCACCTGAAACCTAGAAAAGGAAAAAACATTATTTAAATCAACTAGCATTTCTAGTGCAAGATACCCCCCCCCCCCCCCCGCCATGTTGTATTCTTTGCTGAATAAGAATTTTCATAAGCAATTAATTCTCTGTTCAGTTGACACCCTTTTTTTTTGGTGCAGGGCCTTAACATTTGAAACAGATTGTTTCAAATTATTAAATGCTAACAGTATTACTTAATGACAATGTTAAAAAAAAAGCCCATTACATTAACACATCTCATTTTCCTTTCTTCTATAATATTTTATAACTTGAGCTAGTTGGGAATTTTCAATATAAATTTCCTTTCTTTTATTGCATTAAGTATCAGCCTGAATATTAAATCAATATAACTATGTGAATTGAATAAATTGTTTTCAATCTAAAGATATATCAGAGTTATTACACATTTTAAATACTTTTTTCCCTTGGCAATCTACAGTTGTTTTAAAAATATCTGTAGCATAGAATTTGTCATAAATTCTCAAAGTGACTTGTCAGCACTGGCACTGCCTGTCAAACTTACATCAATGCCTTGTCACATGGCATGAAGTGACATAAGTCAAAGTGACGGAATGAGGTTTATTGGAAATTTCTGTTACATAAAGCACCAACTATTCAGATAATTCACCCTTTTAAAGAACACCAAATGTTAGCAAGGAGAAGTAGTTTTCAGTTTTGAAGTGCAACAACTAGGCAGCTATTACATATCTAAGTGTTACAAGTTTTAAATTATGCTCTCTTACTTTTCTGTGCAAGCTTACTTAGTCATTTTCAAAATATTTGCTAGGTGATGAAATTAGAGCAGAGCACTGCCATTAGCAGTGATAACTTGAGATAGAAACTGATCATCAAGCCTTTTTCCCATGCTGAGGTTCACAGAATCAGAGTTTCATTAGGGTTGGAAGGCATCCCTGGAGATCATCCAGTCCAATGTTCCTGCCAAGGCAGGGTCACCTAGAGCAGGTGACACAGGAACCATTCAGGTGTGTTTGGAATGTCTCCAGAGGAGACTCTATGCTCTCCCTGGGCAGCCTGTTCCAGTGTTCTTCCAACCTCCACATAAAGAAGCTCCTCCTCACGTTGAGGTGGAACTTCTTGTGTCTTTGCTTATGGCCATTACTCCTTGTCCTGTCACTGGGCAAATCGCTTCTGCAAACCAGCCCAGCAGCCTCCACAGCCAGGCCCAGGCTGCTCTCCACTGTGTGTCTGTCTGTCTTCTTCACCTTTGCTCTGGATGCACCTCTGGGGTTCCCCGCATGGAAATCTGTTGCTGGAATAACACACCTTAGGACCTGTAAACTTCAGATAGTCCTGGATTAACATGCATGTCTAAATACAGCTGATTTTCCAACCCAGACTTCTAAAGTCTGGAGACTGCATTTGGAATGTAATTTTTTAGGTGGATTGCTGGTTTTGCTACAGCGTAGGGAAACAGGGTTAGGAAACTTCTGCTTCCATTTTTGTTTCCTTCCTGGAATCTGATGAGCTGGTAGACCCTAGTGCATGTTTATATGTAAAATAAAACAACAAAGCCATAGCACTCTGAACAAAGCAGCAGTTTCCTGGTACCTCTCATGAAAACAATGAGATCCCAAATAGCGAGTTAGCTTCAGGACATGTGTTTAAGGCTGTCACAGTGACCTATTCCGTGATAAGACAGCTCTGTAGCCTGCTGTGGTTGTTTTTGCAGCAATTTTTAATTTTAGTTTGTGCTTATTTTTTACATTTTTGGTTTAAACCAGTTGTTCAGATAGAAGCAAATGCAGCCATGTAATGTAGATTGTACTGACTTGGCACTTGGAAGTGTGCAAAAAGTTGTGATTGACTGGCAGCTGGTGAAGAAGAATTCATGTCAAATACAGTACAGAATGCACATAATAGCACAAAATCTCGTTTAATTTACTTGCCTTGCTCTCCTGCAGTTTTGTCTTTCTTGTCAGATAAATGCTAGGGGTTTTTGAATATAAATATGTGGACATGGTGTAAGCAAAATTACTCCAATTTTCAACCAGCTTTATTAACTGAACCATTATAAACAGGAAGACAAGGTCCATTTGATTTTTTTTTTTCAGATTTACATGTGTTTGTCACTGATGAATTGAGATTCGTCAGCTTTTCATCTAGTGCCTTAATGGCAAAGAAGAAAAACATTGTGAGGACTGGAATTGCACTTGATTCCTACATAGTTTGCAGATGCTGCTAAACTGGCAAAAACGGTGGAACACACCCTCCAACTTCAGCAACTCATTTTGGGAAACTACAGATCATTTAGTGTAAAAAACAAAAGCGGGACAGAACGGACTGCATAGAGATAAGCATCTTTGAACCAGTATCAAGGCTTGTGGAAAGGAGCAGATGTTCTCACGCCTTCTGAGAGATGTTCTTCACAGTTTCTCTTCTGAATATCTGGTAGATAGACAGTCCATTACAATTGAGATAGTGCAAGAGTGCATATTTGCATAGGATTGCTTGATGACTCGACAATTTGACTTCCCTTTGAAGAATCTTGAAATGCAAATTTTCTTGTTTCACTATTAGCAGCATATAAACTTTGCAATCGATTTCTTTTTTCATTTTTTTTTAGAACAAGGCTCTCAAGGTCACTTTCTCTGAAAAGGCAGTGTCATGAACTTCATGGATACACTGGCACCTCCTTTTTATTTCAACTGAAACTACAACTTAGGACTTGTTTTGGACCTCATAGTAATTACATCATCAACAAAACAAATTCTGACTGTTACTCAAACAGTTGCAAAGGGCTGGCAGCTGGCACCCCAGACAGTTGGCATCCAAAATAAATTTGTTTCTGGAGCAATTTGCTTCTAGTTTGTCTGTCTCCTTCTATCCCCTCCGCTTGTACTGTTTGTAGGCTACGGAGCTCCCGAAGTTACGGTGTCTTGCTGAAGCTTTCGTAAATCGCGTGTGCTGTTCACATCTGTGCTTTGGATCCCGTGCATAAGTGACTGCGTGCTGTCGGCCAAGTGCTGACAGCCGGTTTTATTCTTTCTGCACAGACATCAGTAAAGAACAATGGTGCAACTGAAATGCCTTGTAATGACTGCCTGATATGAGGCCTGACAGTAGGAGGGCCCTGTAAGTTTCCTCTGTTATTCTGTCATAGTATATGCTTCGAGCTGAAGTATGGGAATCCCAGCTGACCCACGGATTCCAAGCGTCTGCCACAGCTCGAAGCCCCTCCTGGCAGGGGCCCCGTCCTTCCGCCCCGTCCCGCCCCTTCCGCCGCCGCCTGCCGGCGCTGCCGCCGCCGCTTCCGGACGGGGGATGGGGGGTGGCGGTGGCCGCCGCCGCCGCCGAGGAGAGGCACGGGCAGAGGCACAGGCAGGGCGCGGAGGAGCCGCTGCCGCAGCGCCCAGGGCCGGCGCGGCGGCACCGCCACTCGGCGGCAGGTGAGGCGAGGCGAGCTGCGGGGCCCTTCCCGGGAGGCCCGTACCGGGGACCCTTGCTTCCTTCCTTCCTTCCTTCCCGCGGGGCCGCCCCGCAGGTGGGAGCCCCCCGCAGTCGCTACCCCCGCTGCGGCGTGAACCCCCAGGGTGCGGGCGGGCCCCGCGGGTCTCGGGGCGAAAGGGCTGCCCCGCCGCGGAGGCTGTGCGGGAGGAGAACAGCTTCGCCCACCGGGGGGAAGACGAGCCTCCCGTGCTCTGTGTCCGCGCTAGAATCCGCTCCGCCGTAATTACCGCGCCCGCCCGGCCCGGCACATCTCTGCCGAGCGTGAGCGCCCGGCCCGGGGGCGCCGGCTGCGCGCTGGGCGATGTCGGCGGCGCTGTTCGGGCTGAAGGGGTCAGTCAGCCCTAGTGCCCGGCTGTGCCGCTTTCGGGATGAACTTTGCCAGCCTCGTTAGGAGAGGCGTGCGAAGGTGTGGGACGGGCACCGAGCGGGGCTGGCAGGGGGCCGGGGCCTGCGGGCCCTGTGCGGTTTGCTGTGGGGCCTGGGGGCAGAGGGGACCGTGTGCTTTCTGATTCCCGCGTCAGCCTCCGCAGCAAACAGATCGTTCCTGCAAAAGATGCTTTGTGTCGGTCTTACAGTCAGATAACAAAACGGTTGTACCGGGTCGAAATAGATATTCTTACCACTTTTTTCAATAAAATTGGTGTGTTTTCTGAGGACAAAATGTTGTTGAGTGTGTAGGTTTTGATTATTAACAAGGCAGTGTGGAACAGTGCTGTTACTGGTTTGCATGTGTGCTCTTCGAGATTCATGGTTAAATGGTGGGGTCTGCCTGTGGGGTCAGTGTTCGTGCAAGTTTAGGGGCTGAGCATAAGGAAGCTGAAACTACTGGAACTGTTACCCACTGAGTCTCTTAAGTCTATATTACTGATGCATTATGTGGTCTTATTCACTTAGTTATTGCTGATTGCTGTTAAAAAACTCCCAACACTTCAAAAAGGTAGGTTTTCCCAGCTCCCTAAGTTAATGGATGAGGCAAGTGAGAGGTAGTGTTAATGTTGACGTTTGTATTAAGCTGAAGTGGTCTCATGGTTTTGTATTTGAGGCTTCAGTTTGCAAAATTAATTTTATAAAATTTTTTAATGTGCAATGCTCATTCTGTGTTCTGAGATGACTTGATGGCAAGATTCAACTTGGCTAATGTCTGCTCTGTCTCCACAGAGCTCCCTTGTGCAGCTGGACACAGTGTCTGTGCCACCTCCACAGAGCAGCTGATCATGCTGTGCTCTGGAGTGGCAAGAGCTCAGAAGACATTTCCTGGCATTTAAGTGCCCCTCCTGTTTGGTAGGGGGTGCTTCTTGCTGGATATCAGAGGTAAGGAAATGGCTGTGTCTTTTTCTTCCTTTTGCTTTCTGTGATGTAGAAGAAAGGTGGAACTAACCTGTAGGATTAGTGTGAAGTGATTTTTATACCAGGTGAAAGGAATTTTGTAAAGGTTTTGTTGTGTAAGTACTGCTTAGATGTGAAGAAAATGTTCTGTAGATTTATAAAGCACAAAAATTTTAAATTATCTTGTTTGCTCTTCTGTGTGATGTTGTTTTCACTGGCTGGTTGGGGGTTTATTTTAGTAGGGTACTATTGAAATACAGGTTGGCCTAGGAATTGTAATCTTTTGAGTTTTGTAATACCGCTTTTCTTTGTACAGACCTTGCTTTTGCAGCCCACTTAGCTGGTTGAGGTCCAATAACCATAATACATTGTGCATGTTTGTTTGATAATCACATACCTTTTAGAAGTTTTTTATTCCTTACTTATTTTAATGCATCTAAAATGAGGAAGGCTATTAGATTTTCACTAGACCAGAAAGATCAGATTGTAAATGGTTGTGGAGAGTAAGATGAAACACAGTTTCACTTCAGATATCGTTCTGGTATTCATTTGAACGGAGAATTTGTTCATGTCTTCTATTTCCATTGTAAGATGAGGGTGTGGGAAGAAAAGGGGAGAAAGAAACTGGAGTTGTTACTTCTAAGTTGTGTAGGGATAAAGAGCAGCCAACATTCTGTTACAGAAGGGATACACTACTTGAAACCAGAAGAAAAATACTTGACACTTGATATTTAGCATGTAAAATGTTCAAGAACTTAGTCAAATAGTGGTGAAATACTGTGAATGACATCCTAATATAAGTGGTGGAGTGGTGGCAACTTGTTCGGTTGTTTAAAAATCACTTGTGTGTGCCTTGAATTATGGCAGTAGGATAAAAATTTGTTTTGTTAGCTGGCTAGTAGATTAGGAGTTGAGCTGCTCTTAGTGTTCACTTGAGTATAATACAACCTGTTTGGCTTAATGTGGTGTAAGAGTCAGGGAGCAATATGTATTCTGTTCATTTTGATGCAATATGTAACTGTACTTGGTAGTTCTTAAGACAAACGTGGAACTTTCAGGGCTTTCTGTAGTAGCTGCTGTCACTCTTGCATGGAGGTGTCTCAACAGAAAGACTCTGCTAAGAATATAGAACTAATATTTGATCCACATGCTGCACTTCAATAAATAATTCTCAAAAAGCTCATCTTCCTTGATGGCTTAAAACCTAAGACTAAACTAGTGTTACTTTGAGATTTCTTATCTTACCTTCATGCATAGCACTAAGACCTTTGAGTACAGTTAAGCTACTGCTGATCATCTCACTTATGATACCAAAGTCACTAATTAAAACTCAGTGCAAGTTTTACAGCAATATTTATGCATTTGAAATTATTGTATTCATGCTGCAGGAAAATACATTTTTTGTCCCATGGTGGGCATTGTGCTGTGTTTGATCAATTTTAGGTGTAGTATGGTAGCCATTGTATTTAAAAACTCTTGAAAAATTATGTGTTGTTTTTGCATGTGTTCTTTTTGTCCTTCTGTTTACAAGATAACTACTGTATTACATGTATCTGGTGGCATTTAGAAGGTAAGGTCTAAGCCACTGTATGCTGTATGGCAGTGAAATCTTTGGTGCTATTTGCTTAAATAAGCACTGAAGAATTCAGAGTTTCCAGGAAGAACAGGTGACAAGCTTCTCATGTAAGTCAGAGTCAGCAGAGTAGCTGAGCCTTGTGCTGCATAACAAGGCAGTGCTGTGTGTTCTTTTTCCAGCACAGCATTGCTAAGTTGCTGTGTGACAGTAGCTTCATTATTGCAGGCTGGCTCAGCACATGTTTTTGTGTAGCTTTTTTGTGCTGAGGAACCAAGGCCACCAACATGGGCCTTGTCCACATGGGCGAAGTAGCAGCCTTTGCAGGAACAGCCCTTCCCCTGAGGTGTGGGATGTGCTCTAAGCCAACAGACCTAGCAAAGGAGGGGCTGAGTTGGTATGGCCTGTATTTAAACTGCAGCTTGAAACCTTCACACAGAAATGTAGGTTAAATCACTTGAGATCTGGTAGTTCTTCAGCATCCTTCCTAAAATTCCTCTCCAGGATGGTGGGAATTGAATCTAGGGGGAAAAAATCAAGGGGCAAGGCTCTCCCAGGTACCTGAGGGCAGGTGGTAAAGCAATAATGGTGCTGACAGAGATTTTGCATGTGTGTCTAGAATAAACAAAACCAGTCAGCATTCTGCTAACTGCTGCAGACCTAACTAGGTTGCTTAACCCTTCAGCTATGACTCTGTTCTAATCAAGTTTGCAGCCTAATGTTACTGTGATATTAATGCTACTTTTCCTTGGCTAGAGTAGTGATAAGCAGATTCTTCTTCCAACATTTTTACCTCAATAGTCTGTAAGCTGGGAAAGTTAGGGAATAAATGGTTGACTGGCAGTGATTCAGTAGATGGGAACATGATAGAATCATGGACAATCATGTTGAGGGAGATTAATTTTCTATATATATACATCTAGGAAATTTTGCTGCCAGTCAGCCTCTCAGAGGCATCTTATTTCTTAAGATGCCACAGCCAAATGGTAGGAATGTTTATGGCTCACAAAGTAATGTTCTTCTTTTAAAAAAGTAAATACTTATATATATATGTATGCAGTTCATATGCATTTGTGTTCGTGCTGTTAATTGAAAGGCTGGTGCAAGAAAATGGAACACACAATGCAAGCTGTTGACAAGCTTGCTAAGTTTCAAGTCACAGTACCAGGAAAATAATCAGCTGACTAGCTACAGACATTGCTGATGTCTGGCGAAAAGTGTATTTTACCCTCTGACGCTTAAGTCTATGATTGCTTTGTGTTATTCATGTGTGTTATTCATCATTAAATAATGTTACCCATTATTTGGTTTAGTGATAAAACTAGTAATAATGGAAGGCAAAGTAGTTACCAGAGCTGTTTCCTTTCAGAAGACAGGTGCAGTTATCTAGGGGACTTGGCCTCTGCTGCGTTATTCTTACATAGCAGTGTGGTGGTGTAAAAGTTATGCAGCATTCTTCAGCTTCAAAAAGGAACAGGAGTAGTTGCACACAGGGCTCTGTACTGTGTTAGGTGTTAGGATTATTAGGGAAAGTGCCTTTTACCCTTTAAACCACACAAGTGTCATCAATTGAGTAGACTGAAAGGGAAGACAGTTTCTGGGTTTAAGAAGTTGCTTTGGCATTGAAAAATGAGTTTAACTGTTGCTGTTGAAAAATTAGCTACCTGCTCTGTGTAATGTTTTAAATTTGTGTTTTGTGGTAATTTCTTTGTCTTTTCCAGTTGGTTAAGTGTCTTCTCATTGGCAGTGTTTGAAAACAGAGCAGGTCCTATCAGCTGCATCTTGAGGTTAATGTAGACTTTCTCCCAGGTCCAGCCCATAATGACCTTTGATGGGTGTGCTGATTCAGTGTTGTAAGGTTTCTTTTATTGCACCTTTGGTAAGGTTGATATTTATTCCAGCAATGCCAGATGAAGGAAGACTAGGCTGCTGTTAGGCTACTTGTAACAAACGAATAGAATTCTCTTAGGTTAGAGACAGTTTCCTGCCTTTGTCCTCAGAAGTTGCTTTGGTTAGAAGACAGTGTCAGTAAGTTGAATGTTTTTGTGGTCGTGAGTTTCCATTCACTTCTTTTAGAAAACCCATGATGATTACTATGTTATAAAACTCACTGTGATTAACAACTTTTTTTTTCAGTATTTAATCTGTATTTCTGAGTAAAGAAAGCTGGAAGTTCAGATAGGCAACTCAAGTTTGTTTATTTTTACTGGTTGTTTTGGATTAGTATAAGAACAATGTTGATAGTACATTGTTGATGTTGCTCAGTGGTGCTGACCCTGAGTCAAGGAGTTTTTGGTTTCCCCTGCTCTGCCAGTGAGGAGGGGCAGAAGAAGCTGGTAGAGACACAGCCAGGACAGCTGACCTGAACCTGGCCCAAGGAACATTCCATACCATGGAATGCCCTGCTTGGTATATAAATGGAGGGGGGAGGTTGGCCAGGAGGGCTGACCACTGCTGGGAAGCTGGCTGGACAAAGGTCAGCAGGTGCTGGGCAGTTGTAATGTGCATCACTTGTATTTCTTGGGTGTTGTTCTTCTCTCTTTTTGTTATTTCCACTGCTATTATTACTGTATTTTACTTTATTACCATTATTAAACTGTTCCTATCTCAACCCCTTGGGTTTACCTTTTGTAGTTCTCCCCTCCATCCCACTGCAGGGGGAGTGGGCCGGGACATTTAATTGAATTAAATGTCATAATTTATTTTATTAGCCGTGTGACACCAAAATAATTATTACAGTTGTTTTTGAGCTACACTTTCAAAAATAGTAAGGTAACATAAAAATGAGAAAATACTCTTTTATATGGAGAAGGAAGCATATAGCATATGCAGATACTCTAGTAGTTTTTTTATTTGTTTGTTTTGGCAATTATTTAAATCAAGGTATTAAAGCTTATGTACTTATTGACTGTATATGAGGTATTGAGAAATTTTAGCAATGAATTAAGTACATGTTGTTAATATAAAATCAACTCCTGAGAATATCTTCAGAAGTATCATGCCCTTAATTATTTTAGAAGGGTGTGATTTGGGTGCTCATTTTTCTTCTAAAATATTTATTTTGCACTGCTGGGAAATCTCATTTGGCAAATTGAATCTTCTCTGATATAGTATAAAATAGTTTGTGGTTCTGTTGGATGCAAGCCTGAAGAAAAACTTGCATCCAGTAATTATATTAAGAGCACAATAGGTACTGTATCTCCTTAAAAAAGAAGTGAGAAGGAAAGACGTTCTGTTTTTGGAAGAGCTGTGCCCCTGAAAAAGATGCAGAACTGTGCTGAATATTCATGATGGATTTGAGTACCAGTTTACTATAGACAGCAGCTAAATAATAGATTAAATACACTGTTTCTTTCCTTTCATTCTGAAAGCCTTGAATGATGTATGTGGCAGTAGTGTATTGTAGTGCCTTGTATTTTCTGAGATTTGGTTGGCATGATTGAAGCATTTTAGTTAATTAGACTGTTTTTTCGAGTACAAAAGAGCTGTGAAATTGTAGCTCTTTCTTAGATGGTAGCTGTACATGAGCCACCAAATATAAATTATGCACAAATCCATTCTCTACTGCTGTGGGTCTTCAATATTGCATAAACGTTTCAGTACTTTTACTTCACTGGTAGCCTTTCGGAGTTCTGTCGTGTTCCACGGAATGTCCCATGGTTAACTTTTTCCTTGGGTGGTGTTCTGGTGACTTGTCACCACCATGTGACTAAAATGTTGCTGAGCTGTCTCTCCTTCCTTCAGGCAATACTCTAGAGTCAGGAACACAATTATCGAGAAATCTGTATGAAGAGAATACCTCTCTTCTGGTTTTGCTGTGTTACTATGCTATCTACTACCACATCAATTTTAAAAATGCTTTGAAGCTTAAACCAGTACTTCATTTCTAGTAATGTTATTTTTGAAAGCTGAGTATTTTAAAGGATTCACAATTCAGTAAGTATCTATCTTAATTATTGAGATCAAACAAAGAAATAGGATGGTTGTACCATCATCGCACAGCTAGCATACTTCAGCTCAATACTGTTGCAGATATCTAGACTTGGGTTTACTTGGAAGGAGTGGGAAAATGTGGGAATCATCAAAGCTTCAGTGTGTATTTTAAAACAGTGGGATATATTGGACGGTATGGAAATGTATTATTTCAGCTTTAATTCAGTTTTGTGTGTTTGCTGGCTGTACTTCCTCGTGTAGTTGATGAACTGCAAACAGTGGAAAAGTCTAATGATTAAGCTGGTATTTAAAGAGTAGTATTTGATTTTCATTGCCTTGTAATTAACAAAGTGGAATTTATTTATTTATTTATTTATTTACAACAAATTCAGAACAGTATACTGGATGCATCTAGGAAATATTCTGCTTCTTGGAAACTTTAGATTTCTATTTAGGAGCAAATGAGATAATCTTAATTTGGTTTTTCTTGATTTTTTTATTACTTACCTTAGAAATTAGGCCTGTTTTTTAGCTATCTCTTATGTAAAATGTCTTGGGCTAATTAAACATCTAAAATTGTACTACAGACCCTGGCATTTCAGTGATCTGTGTTAAACAGTGGTGTTGTCTCTCTGGGCTGTGCAGCAGGTCGGTGTGACGGGCGGATAAAGGGCAGGATGGCAGGCAATAACCAGCTGTGCATTCGGCGCTGGACTACCAAGAACGTGGCCAAGTGGCTGAAGGAAGAAGGCTTCTGTGAATACGTGGATCTTTTGTGCAACAGACACAGGCTGGATGGAATTACCCTGCTGACACTTACTGAGTATGACTTGCGATCCCCTCCTCTGGAAATCAAAATCTTGGGGGATATCAAGAGGCTGATGTTGTCCATACGCAAACTGCAGAAGCAGCACATTGACGTCCTGGAGGAGCTGGGTTACACCAGTGACAGTCATGCTGGCACAGTGTGCCCAGCTGGTTCACCACAGGGGGCAGATTGGTTTTGTAATGGTGAAGTACCTCGGGACTATGATGGACCAATTACTGACTTGAATGGTGATCAGTATCAATATGCAAATGGAAAAAACAAACATGCCACACGAAGACTGGACCCAGAGTACTGGAAGACAGTTTTAAGTTGTGTGTATGTCTTCATAGTGTTTGGCTTTACATCATTTGTCATGGTGATAGTACACGAGCGAGTACCTGACATGCAAACATATCCACCTCTGCCAGACATATTTCTAGATAGGTAAGAAATTTTCTTTCTAAACAAAATAGTAATGGGATGGTTAAAATATAGGCTGTCTTATTTCTGTTTTCGAAGTTTCATATGCTTTAGAAGAAAGTTTCATGTGCTCTAGAAGATGCCTCTGCAAAACAGTAATAAAAGTCTAGTAAGTCCTTCTGCTAAGATGGAAATGTGGATCAGTTAGATGCAGAGATTTGGTTTTAGAGGAAAATAAATTGAGCTGTTTTCCATCTAGTTTATATTTAGTTTTACATCTTAAACTCATTACAATACAGTAATTACTTCGTCCATCCTCTCATTCTGATAAAAGCATGATGGGCAGCTGGCATAGATATGCAGCTATGTGCATTTTCTGAAACCCAGTTTCCGCCATGAATCTTAATGTGTCTTGATTTAAAAAAAAACTTCAAATGAAGGAATATTTTGGTCTGTGAGTGAGCAAGGAAATTAAAAGGGAACAGCATTGGTACTGTATTTTTACTGTCTTCCCACTCTCAGCTTGCTGAAATGGTCTAGGGAAACTCTGAAGTTGAATGAAAAGACCAGCATCTCTTTTAACAGGTTATTAAACCACTGTTGTGGCTTATGCAGTACCTGTTCATTTTTTAAAAGAAAGTATTTCACTTCAGGCAAAGAAGAGACACAATGGCAAAGGTCAAATTCTAGTCATTGACAACAGGTTTAATAGAGGATAAATGTTCCTTTTGAGAAAGGCACTTGCACCATGGAGAACTTAACTGCCTAGAGAGTTTTAGAAGATGAGCTAAACTGTTAAAAAGTTCAGTCGTTGTGATCTTCCTGGTCCTGCCAGTAATTTCCATTTTCATTAATGGCTTTCAAGAAGTTAGTAAGACTCTAATCTTTGGCGTCAGTGTGCAGAATCCCCCATAAATGCATATATAACTCATCAAGGACAGACCACACCCAGCAGAGCGGAAGAGGGAAGAGAGAACAGGAGCTGTGGCATTACTGGATTTTGTTCCCAGGGTGCTCCCACGGTATTCAGTGCACAGGAGGATGGGGAAGGCCAGAAAGCAGCAGCTCAGGGAGCAACGAACAGGAGATTACTACAAAGCTCATGTTTGAGCAGTGCTTTGCTACCCCTTTGTATCAGAGGGAGCACAAAACTATGAGGAGCAGCCTCTCTTGAAATCTCTTGATCTATATTTAGGTGAGTGAAGAGTGGAAATTGTTACTGGTGCCTTATGAGTGCAAGAAGGTCTTAGATCTTTTGACAGGGAAGGCTGAAATGTTTTCATGTAGTGATTATTACTGAGGTTTAGAAAACAATTTTTATTTTCCCTGATACTATTCTGTGCAGTTCTGCTTCATTACAAGTGTTTCCTGTTTTTGGCCTTGCAGCATTTAATTCATTGCGTTGACATGGCATTCTTGCCATCATAAGCAGCATAATTGACATGATGCAAGTTTTTGTCAGAATGAAAAAGGTTGTTGTGAAACAATAGTGGAGGAACACATCCTGTTAGTGTCACGTGTGAATTAAGAGAGCATACTAGAGATTTTCCCTTGGTGAATTCTGTGTAAACTGGAAGAACATTATTAGGAAGGAGATAACATAACTGAATATATTTCAAATTCTATTTCATTTAGTCTAACAAAAGTATTTTTGGCTGTAGTTTATACTGTTGTCAGATGAATGCAAATTAGTTTTGAGGTTGGAACCTGACATGCCCTTATTTTCAATACCAATACTAGGAAAAAAATTAAGCCTTTGTATTAACTTCATGCTTTGTCTTTTTTTTTTAGTGTCCCTAGGATACCATGGGCTTTTGCTATGACTGAAGTATGTGGTGTAATTCTTTGCTACATTTGGCTCTTGGTTCTTCTACTTCACAAACACAGGTAGATTTTATAAAATCCAAATTAACTGGTACTTTGATGCAGAGAAAAGACCATAACAAGAATTTATTATGATTGTTTAAGAAGTTCCATTCCGTAAGAATCTTGTCAACTCCTAGTATGTCTCTGTTAAAATGGATTCGGGAGGATTTAATCAAGAATGATAGCTTGTGAATCTTTCAAATGAGTAATCTGAATTTACTTTTCTACCATATTTATAAGTAATTTCCTTCAGAACATAGGTATTTCAGAGGGTTGTCAGTATATACACTCATGCTATAACAGCTTTGTATATAAGAAAGTGTCACAAGAATGAATTATCACAGGGTGTCTGAGCCAGCCTGGCAATTTGCTTTCACAGAGGGATAGAAAATGCTTTTGTGTGCATGCGTATTTTAAGTTAAATTTTCACTAGTTCATTGATTTTTATCAGTTTGCCAACAGAAGGTATGAGTGCCAAAGCTAGCACAAGGGTAGCTGCAGAGGTGGAGCTGTACCTTTTGGTGACAGTAAGCTTGCTACAATGTCTCACCCTGTCATGTGGAACCTTATTTTTACAGTACTACTTAATTGGAAAAAAAAAAATATTTGTTGTGAAACTTGCAGTGATGATGACAGGATTTAATGGGATTAAGTTGGGGTGAGGTGAAATGTTTTTATCATAACTTCCCTGATCTCAGTTCCTGTGTTCTTTTCCCAGATCCATCCTGCTGCGCAGGCTGTGCAGCCTCATGGGGACAGTATTTCTATTACGCTGCATTACAATGTTTGTTACCTCACTCTCCGTGCCAGGACAGCACTTGCAGTGTACTGGAAAGGTAAAACCTTCAAGTGCTTTAGAGTATTTTTCCTGTTTCCTTTTGTAAAAAAATACTTAAGATATGATTAAGATTGTTGCAATCATAGTGTTAGATGCGTGCTTTTTAGAAACATCATGTTTCTCTCCTGTTTCCTTGTCCTTGCATTAATTGCCATAGGCAGGCAAACATTCCTAGGGGTCTTAGAAGCACTTGCCACTCTGTATGGTTATTTGGGGGAGGGTGTTCAGAATGTTTCACACTGTAAAACAGAGATAGAGGTGTGTGCACTTAAGCTACTAACTTCATGAAGAGAGACTGAAAGGGAAGTAATAGTTTCTTTGTCTTGTTGGTTGCATGGTTTTGAAAAAAAACCCCAACAAACTATTACTATTTGACTCCTTCTCATAAGGGATATTCTTAGAACATGGGATTTTGTGGTTTCATCCTAACTTTTAGTTAGGAGAGGTTTGAGCTGAACAAATGGAAAGCTTGATAATGATACATTTGGGAGACTGAACACATTAAAAAAATGGTGACAGGCTCTGTGGGCAAATCACTTGGAACAAAATACTTGCTCTAAATTCCAGTATTCATAAAAGGTATGATGAGTACAATTAGTAATTGTAGTTACTAATGTGACTCAGTGCCACAGTGAAATCCAAAGGTGTCCTAACCAGCATTTTAATAAATGACACAGCAAGATAAATGGTATTAAACAAACATAGTGCAGTACAGCTAACTTTGGGGATATACTGTTTGGGCAGTGGAGTTGGAACTTAGTAAAGGTTAATATCACTGTTTTTCAGTTGTATGGCAATGTTTGGGCCAAACTCCAGCGGGCATTTGCAATATGGAGTGGCTTTGGAATGACTCTGACTGGAGTGCATACATGTGGAGATTATATGTTCAGTGGTCACACTGTCGTCCTGACCATGCTCAACTTCTTTGTCACAGAATGTGAGTATAGAGTGTCAATACTCAAATGTCCTTAAGAGTATGTACAGAGGTGTGAGAGTGTAAACATTTGAATGTCCTTAAGTATTACGAGTGTCTGCTCCTTGACCTCCTCAAAAAGTTCAAAGTGTAACCTTTAAGCAAACAAATACAATTTCAGATTGCTGTGCTCTTTCTCAGGTTTGTGACAGCCAAGTCACAGCGAGGAAAGGAACACCACCTCCTTGCATGGGGGAATGAATAAGGCACTTTTCAATGAGCATGTGAGCCAAGAAGTTAGAAAGGCTTCCTGGCTTGCTACTGGGAGAATACTTTGAAGATACTTAGGATTGTCTGTTACTGTTCCCTTCCCTAGGTATCTGCCACTGACTCCTGTCAGCCAAAACACCTGTCGAGTTTCCGTACATTTAGAATAATCCATAAAGCCAAACACCAAACCCCATAGCAAGTGAGAATATATGAAACAGCAGAACCCTTCTGTAAACACCAACAGTGATTTGATACATGTTATAGCAAGCAAAGATAATTAGTTTGAGTTCAGCTGTGATGTAATGACTGCAATCAGAGTAATGTAGCTTTCATTACATCTTCCTCCTTGTAACATAGGAAAGACATGGTTTTCATTAAAAGAAGTAGGTTGAACAAAGAATTCTGATTTGTAGGGTGGTAAACCATTTAAGGATGCTCTTGTTAATCCAGAAGTGCATTTGTAAATGAAGTCATGAACTGATAGACATATGTAACTTGTGTGGTTGCTTTTGTTGGGTTTTTTGGACCTGTATACAACATTTTCGAATGAAGAGAGTAACTTCATCTCATTTTTGGTTGAAAAAACTATACAGAAACTTGGAATGTCTAGGCCTGCATTTTGAGACAGTCCAGGTTAATCAAGTTCTGTTTTCTCCTAGATACGCCAAGGAGCTGGAACTTCTTGCACACCTTGTCCTGGGTCCTGAACCTCTTTGGAATCTTCTTCATTTTGGCTGCACATGAACATTATTCTATAGATGTCTTCATTGCCTTTTACATCACGACAAGGCTCTTTTTGTATTACCATACATTGGCTAATACTAGAGCATATCATCAGAGTAGGAGGGCAAGAATATGGTTTCCAATGTTTTCTTTTTTTGAATGCAATGTTAATGGTACTGTCCCCAATGAGTATTGCTGGCCCTTTTCAAAACCTACTGTACTAAAAAGATTAATTGGTTGAAGACTGTGTGGGTCAGTTCAGATTTTTATGAAGCACTATGACTAAGATCCTACAAGGCTAGCTACAAGGGGGAAGTCAAGTAACATTTTTCACTCCATGATCTCCTCCTTGCCTTGTTTCTTGGATTCTTAGCCATAAAGTGGGGTTTCCATACTTTACAGGGATGTGTTTTGTTTTCTCCTTGAGAAAACAGAAAACAATGCAGGGATGGGTGAAGGCTATCAGTGAAGCACGAATATAAACCAGAATACTGTTACCCTTGGTAAGGTTCTGTGTGAATGTTTATGGAACATTAACCTGAAATATGTATTGAATATAACACACCCTTTACAGGTCCAGATAATCTTTGTTACTCGAGTGCCAGCATTTACATATACTGACAAAAAAATTAAAACTTTATAAAGCCTTTCTTTGAAAGCAGTCATAAATGTAATTTTTAAAACAAACTGTATATATTTAAAGACTGAGGAGGTCTGTGTCATAATGAAAAAAACAGTATAGTTCCATGCTGAGAGGGTCTCTTAATTGTTAAATTACAAGTCTTGACAATATAAATGGTCTGCATACAGGTTGCCAAAAATGAAAGTCTGCCTTGTGGTTTTGCAGTGATGATATTTTTTTAAATGACAACTTACTTAGTCTAGTCTATCAGTTGTCTGTATGGTTGTTCTAGCACTTGGAAGTTTTCCCTTTTGTGTTTAAATGAGTTACAGTAAGTGGAACATCCACTGAAAGTAAACTTAGCTTTAGTGAGTTTAAAGCCACAAAGTAACTTCTGTGTGGTCTTAATTGCTTTATACCAAATTCATGCATGCTTTTCAGGAGCAGTTCTTTAATGTTGGCAAAACAGAACAGTTGTCTTCGTGTATCTTACTGTCCTGTAAATGGATGGGAAAAATGCATGTAGTAACTCTTTCAGGAATAGTAATAATAGTGAGTATTGGAAATAGTGCTCATGTTGATGTATGTTTTAGCACTCTGGTGTCAACAATATGGTGAATATCTCTGGATATATATATGCACAGTATATTTGGTTATATATATAAACACACAGTATATGTTTTTCTAACAACTATGAAAAGAGGCTAGTTCTTAATTTAAGTTGCTCATTTACTACCTTGAAAGATACCATAAACAGTTGAGTTTTGCTTGTTGATAAAAACCAAACCATAACCCACAACAAAACATCCCCCAAAACCCCAAACCAACACTCTCAGTCCATAATGCATGAGCAGGGTCACACAAGGGATGGTGATCTCTTAGGCAGTGGATTGTAAGGGGACAATACTAGTGTTGTCTGTAGAGCCTTGAAATTAGATTTGTGGTAAGTGAAAACTGATAGGTACAAGGTACAAAATCATAAAAATGGCATAGACCTTTTAATTTGATTATTGCAACTTCTGATGTGCAAATGTAGTGTAAGTCAGCTTCAGAAAGTTACACAAATAATTCCCAGCTTGGTACCAGCTGACTTAATGGGCACTATGTACTTGTGTGTGCATAGAAATGAATCCACTTGGAATTTGCAAGGTTTTTGTGTTGGGGGGCTTGTAACCTACTGTGGGCTACTCCTTGCTGTATTGTGTTCCTTTTATAAACCTTGATTGTACTAACTTGACTACCTTACACTCTTCATAGTATATTACTTTTGTAAGTTAATTTAGCTCCTATTCCACAGAAGAATTATGCATCTTGGAGTATCTCTGCCAACTTTAATGAGCACATGTACACTGCACTATTACAGAGATTTTTATATTTGTAACATTCCAATTTTTTAGCAAAATTGCAGGTTTAATAATATATTGTTCAATCTACCGTAGCCTGATGGCTTTTGCCATCCAAATTGGGGGGGTATACTTACACTTAAAAAAAAGGAGAAAATATTCTGAAAGATTTAAAGACTTGCCATTTGCTGCTCTTAACTTTCTGATTTCAGAAAGGTAATTTGAACATTCCTCTTGAGACTTTATAATGAAAAAGCTCTATTTCTTAACTTATATTTGCCTTTGCAATGCACACAGTTATGAATGCTGTTTTTCTAAACTCTAGGAAACATCTGTTCTCAGGATATGCAGGGATTGTAATCTGAGCTATATGGAGAGGTATGCAATTAAATCTGCAAAGCTGTTGATTATGAAAATAACCATTTGAGTAGTAACTGGCATAACTGCATCTAAACTGAAATACTATTCTGCAACTCAGACATGCAGGAGAATTTTCAAGTACAGCCCAGTGTAACAATGTTTACAGAAAGTAAAGCTGTCATTTCAATATTTTTTTTTGTAGTGAAGTTGATATACATTGAAACGTAAGGATTCTTTGTTCTAATTTAATTTTTAAATTCTGTTAAGTAAATTGTGTTTTAAATCAGCCTTGTCTATCATTGTTTTTTAAAAGAAGCTTCTTGTTTTGTGCCGTTTCCCTTGATGCTAGATACCTAAGTCCAGGATAAGTAATAGAAAATGGTTGGTTTTGTTAGCATTGGAGTGGATTGAAGCATGATCAGGGTAATTGTCCTCTGCTGTTTTGGAAGTTCATTGTGTCTGTCTGTAAACATGCAAGAGGAAAGCTTGAAGTTGATAGAAGACATAAAAATGTGATATTGCTTCTAAGAGAGCACAGGTCAGTCTGTAAAGTTGGGAATGTGAGCTTTATTGTTAATTAGATGGAAACAAGTTGCAGGTAACTGATAGGCTTAACATTTGACATCCTTTGGCGTCAGTGTTTTAAAAGCATTTTGCTGCTTCTGTTGCTGACAAGCACTTTTAAGTAAAGGTAGCAGAGCACCTTGGGCTTTGGATTTAATGCTTACTATGTTCAGAGATGTCTTTATGTTCACATGCCACCACATACCCATCCTTTAACATGTTGCATCTCTTTTGTGCTAAGTTGTTTTCTGTGGTCTGTGTGAGTACCCACATAATCTGAACCCAGAATAATGAATTACTTACTCTGTAATGCCAGCACGTGCAAGTGTCTCAACAACATTAGTCCTACAAAGTGCACAAATGAATCAAGTAGCAAAGTCTGAAATTAGTAACCATATATCTATAAAAGAAGGGGAGGGTCACTTTTTTTTGCTAGCTTAGCAGATTTAGTAATATTTGAGACTCAGCAATAGGGTTGAGCTCTTCCTGATAAGTTTGGGGATATGTATGCACGCACCTGCAAGTGATAGACACACAGGCTCTTCCCCTGTCATTTTTCTTTGGTTTTTTTCTACCTTATGACACAGTTTCTTATAATAGTTTTCCTAAACTTTTTGCCTTTAGTTTTTAATTTCTGAAAGATCCCTGAAGTGTCTTATGACATTACACCTGCACAGAATTAGACCTTCATAGATGTGGTTTTTAACAAATTCTGATTACACTGACAAAAACTTATGAAAGGTTCTCCAACTGATCTTGAACAATGCTATAGAAAACTTCCATATATGCAATTTATCTTCATGTCCAGTGGCAAACATGGTAACAGACCAAGTGTCAGTACAGAAATGTAGATAGGCTTTTTTTGTAGATAGGAAGTATTTAAATATCCAAGACTAGCAAGAATTGGATCCCATAAGTGCACTGTTTGACTTGTATGCTTAACTTCAAGAAAATTACTAAATACTCTTGACTTCAGTGAGTGTTACCATTTTAGTTTAAACATTTTTTTGGATAAGGCCCAGTGCATACTGTGTGGTATCCTGCTACAGTAATGTGAACAGGTAATGTCACTTTCTTTTTTTATTTTCTCCCCTCCTATCTACTGCAGAAGAAAACATTCCAGTAGAATTTCAAAGAAATTTCTACTTAACTGGGTTCTGAAAGAAGAAATCTGTCAAAAACCAAAAGACTAAATAAAACCTTGATAATTGCCTGCTTTAAGAAGCAAGGGTCAGTTAAATTATTTGGGGGAAAAAGTTATTTTTGATGCAATCATGTTAAATCACGTCATTTAGAATTACTGAAACCCTCTAAGGAGGATAAAAGCACAGGTTCCTATAATCTTTTCTATACAGCTGTGTCTTGTGTAGTGCCAAAAAGAGAGGAAAGAGGAAAGAGCTGTGCTCAGACACCAGTAAGTCTTTTGCAGCAATTAATACCTCCTTGCTTTTTAACCATTGCCTGCATGCTTAGTGCTATACTTGTCCATTACTGTTAGTTTTCTGATGTATGAAAGCCCATTTGGTTTTCAAACATCAGTCACAGAAAAAAAAAAAAAAATCCCAAACAGTAGATTTTATGGACCTGGAGTGTAACAAAAAGAACGTAAAACAACTGTGATAGTTTTTCATCATATCCATGTAGTTCCTACTGAAGAGTTAGGGAGAATTTGCAGTAATCTACAGACAGTACCGATTTTTTTTTTTTTAATAACCATTTAGAAATCTGACCTGTAACTTCAACTACAACCATAGTCTTTTCAAGATAGAAGTATATTTGACAGAAGTCCTAGCAGTGAGAGAGCTTACCCTTTGAATTATTTTGTGCATTAGACTTCAACAATAAGGGTTAATTGATAGACCACTGGTTTATAAAATTATAAAATACAAAATACTTCTGATCTGAATTTGACCTTGTCACTATTCTAATTGAAGCAGTATTGCTGGGGGAGAAAAAGTTCTTTGGAGTGAACCTACTGATGTCTCGTTCATTATATGAAGAAAACCACAAAAAAGCCCTCACAACTCCAAAAAACCCTCACAACTCCTCAAACACTATGGTATTGTGAACACTGAACCTTCCATATAGCAGAATCCTGCAGATGTACCACTTGTGTCCTAACAGATTTGCAGTGAGTATTATGTACGTAATTCAGTGATATGCACATTTTAAAAGCCAGTTTGTAATAAGTGTGTAAGAACTTAAGGTGATAAATGTGGAGCACAATAACCTGACCTATTGGCCCTGACTGTGTAGTTAGAAAGACTAACTGTAACTTAGTTTTGCTCTTTCAGTTCAGTTTCGTCAAAAAAGGAGAAATTTTGTCCAATTTGAGAAACCACAAACTGCATTGTACATGGTATTAATAAGGACGTAGAAACATGGCTTTTCACACGGAACTGTTACTTCAGTTTTGTCCTGACTGAGAAATAGTGTTATCTAATGGCTAGAAGGTATGCCAGTGAAGTGTAGAATACTGTAAATAAGTAAATATTGTTTTGATTCTAAACGCAGATTGAATTAATATATTGTTTTATATCTTCATTGTGTTGAACATATTTAAAAATACTAAAATAAAATATTTGAAAGATGACAAATGTGTGATTTATTTTATATGAAAAATAATGGCTCATTTTCTCAGTACTGTGACTGTGACAGTATTCCTGAGCACAGGTGTGACGGTATTATGAGGTCTTGCTTCAGTATGGAAGTAAGTAATGCTGACAAAATATAATTGGCACATGCTGTGGGAATTTGCTACAAGTGCATATACTTCAAATCATTTCTGGAGAATCAACTATTGTGGGTGATACAGGTTTACAGCTGTGGTCTTAAGTTTTCAGCTACCTATAAGAGGTTTGCTTTTTCTTTTGGCACTGATCTGTGACAGATTCTGGTAAAATCACTGGTAACATTTCTGGTAAAATTACAGGGAAACAGCTGCCAAATACTAAGTTCCTGTTGCTGTCAAAATTGTACTGAAGTTTGATACTAGTATAGGATAGGTACTCACTGGACTGCTCATAGAAATTATTTGACTTGGACAAAATATTGACAGTTGACTTGGTAACAGTTCTGTTTTTTTCTAATAGTGTCATTGGTTTATCAAAAGGTTCTTTTCAAGTTCTAATGCCACAGAATGCAAGATCGATTTGAAAGAGGCAATGCTTTCCAAATAAGGATTCGATTTAAATATTAAAAAATTCACTTTTTCCCCCCCTCACTCTGCTACATGTAGTCATCAAAACTGAGTCTGTGTCTCTTGATCACTGATAGATTCTCAAGTACTATAATCGGAGGTTAATAGCCCTAAAAAGAAATGGGCAGAAGGAAGGAAGAGGAGACAACAGCAGGCAGCAAGTTTGCTTTTCTTACAGTAATACTGAAGAAGGGTCTTTAGGCAATGTAGGGAATAGCAATTCATAAATACTGTGAGGGAGAGTGGAGAATGAAGCTCATGTAGAGTACAAAAAAATATTCAAGAGGTGACTGCCCACTAAGGAATCTCTCTGATGTGCAAATGGAAGCTCCAGAAAGGGGCTGATAACATTAACCTGCAATTTTGCTGGATTTTGCAACTCTGTTAAAAGTCTCATTACAAAGACCCTTTCCAGAGTTTTTTGATTCAAATTGTTTCCTGATATTAGGGGTTTGTGGGGTATTTTTGCCAAAGTTAAACAGATAAGACTTCTGTATCCTAATGACACTTCAAAAGATTCCTTGATGAGTTTTTTTAGGATTGCAGGGAAGTTTGTAATACTGAATCTGTACAGAACAGATGCCTATGTTGTTTACATAGGCATGAAACCTGTGACACCTCATAAAAACATTTGTGCACGATTCTGCCAGAAATGCAATGAGTGATGTTGTGTCCATCCTCCCCTGCTCCAAGCTAGGAACCAAGCTGCATGTCATGTTACAGCAGAAGGAAAAAGGAGTCCTTTTCCTTCCTGTCCTTCCTTTCCTTCCTGTCCTGCTGCGCTGGAGGAGCAGGGTTGTGGCAGTGCTGTGCTCCAAAGGGCCTTTCAGGCACACTTGAATCCTGTTTGCTCCAAGTGGCAGTTTGACCTACCAATGAGCCCAAGTTACGGAGAGAGAAGACAGCAGTAACAACATAAAGCACAAGCTTAATCTGTAAAAACACAAATGTTCTTTTGCTTCAGGCTCCAGCCAAACTGAGGTCAGTGCCCAGATTAGGCCTGGGTTCTTGCAGTCCTTATTTTGTTTCCCAGTGAGTCGCAGTGTATCTTAGCAAGCTCTGCCTTCTTTTGTGAGACACTGACTAGGCTGTGGAGGATGTTGCCTTAGCTCAGTTTCCTGGTGAGTGATTTGAAGGTGTGCTCTCCTGCTCCCACACCAGCAAACAGCACTGCAGGGCGCCGTGGGGCACTGCTCAGTACCCGTGCTCCTCAAAAGGACAGCAGAGTTTGTTAGCGAGTGCTTTAATGAGGGTGCCAAAAAGTGATTCAGTCTGTGAGTAACAGGGTTGCAACACTTGGCCAAAGGCTCTACTTCTTGTTTCTGTCCTCCCAATTAAAAATAGCCCCCTGGCTAATGCCAGGGAATGTTAACAGCCCTACATGGGACAGGTGCAAGCTGTCAGTCAGGAGGCTGGAAATACCTAGAAAAGCACCTGCTCTCCTGTAGGGTCTATGAGATGATCATGAGGAGAGAGCAGAGGAAAAAGGAGAGAGGTTTGCAGCAGGTTCTGCTGAAGGTGGCCCTTGCTGAAGGCCTCTGGCTGCTCTGGAGATGTCTCCTGCCCAAAGGTGCTCTTCTGTTTGGTTCTGGTTTCCTCTTAATCAGGCTGTTTCCCCAAGCTGTGGGTTACCACAACTGAAAACCAGAGCTTTAGTTAAAGGCTGGTGTCTGCTTCTGGCAAGCTGGAACATGGAATGCCACTCAGGTGCTCTCTCTGTCCCCGCACTGCAGAAATGCTGTGTTGATGATTTGGACTGGGATTTGGGCAGCGGGGACAGGCTGTGAAGGCATGACCGAGTGAGGGCTGTACCGATGTGTGCACATTGACCAGGAATGGGGTTTATATGCCAGAATTCTTTTATTATCTTCCAGGAACAGTCTCCTACAGGAAAGTTACACCAGTAGCCAAATCCACAGACAGGCTCCGCCTCAGGCATTATCTCTACCACATGCAAATGCACCTGCCCCGGCTGGTGTGGTTCACAGGTGGTTCACAGCCTGTGTCATTTTCACTTTGGCTTTCCAGGGGGATGTGGACTTTATCATCTGATGGCTGTTGATTTGCCCTTGGTGTTCCACATACTATTCATAAATACAAATCCCTGCTCTGCTTTTCCTATGGCGTGGGAGAGCTGGCAATGAATGACAGAATAGCCCAGACCACTGCAGCACCACGGGAAGCCACAGGATCTTCCCTGCCAGCACATGGTGTGGTGAGCATGTCATCCAGAGGAACACCATAGCCTGAGCTTACCTTTATTCACATTTTGCCTAGATGTTCAGTTTCAGCTGATCCAATGCTGCCATGTGAGATGTAGGAAGAATTTACACCTAGAGCTGCACAGAGATTAAGGACCTGTCTCTGCTGTTTGAGTTAATCTGAAGAAATCCCCCACATAAGGCTAAATGCATATATCATTGTCATTGTTATTCTTGTTTCAGCTCTTAAGAGGCACTGGTCACCAGATGCAGCTGTGCAAGATGTGGGAGTAAAAACCCATTTGGATCCTGGGGCAGTAGGTGGTTGGGATGCGGGTCCCTGGTATCTCAAATGCCAGTCTGGCCACTGAAGAACTGTGAGAATTCATTCTCAGAAACCTAAGAAAGTTGCTGGCTTATAAAGGAGGATTTCTTACTTCCCTTTGTAAGAAATGAGGGAGCTTAACTGAGGGTGGAGTGACAGATACATAAATTCATTCAGTGTTTCTGAAGACATTTATCAGGAGTAAAATAAAGGTATTTTGGGCTCTTTAATCAAGAGTGTTGACTTTCTTAAAGATTTTACCTTAATGGTTAATAATATGTGTTGTCCTTGAAAGGTTTTTTCTGTTTTAGATCACTAAGAGGAGTTTAGTTTTCTCTAAAGGTTTTTGTACATTAAAGTTCCCAAGTGGAGAAAAGAAAAGGCTGAAGTTTACTTGGATTCAGACCCATATTTTCTTGATTCCCTTTCCTCCTTTTCCTCCCTCAATCACAAAAGTCTTAAGAAAAAGCCTGTATGGCATTATCCATCTTCTAATCATCTTCCCTGGGATACTGTCCTGCTAGATCTGTGCTAGGCATGAACTAACTTGTCAGCTTGCTACAAACACAGGCAGGGTAACTGAGGACTACAACCCTATTTAGATAAAGAAACCTAAGACGGGGTGTGGCTGACAAGATTGCTGAGTCTTCCAGGACAGACCTGTGGGGAATCTCGTGGCAAAAACCTCAGAATCGTGCTCTCAGGCTGAGGATCCTGTCTGGCACAAACCTCGTGTGCTGCTACATCCTTTTTGCTGCCTGACTATAGGTCAAAGGTGAAAGATTTTTGGAAGGCCTTTTCTTCTGCCAGAAGTGATTAATGGAAAGCAGACGGCCAGCAGATCAGAATAACAGCCTGAGTGCCAGGATCCTGCCAAAAGAAGTATCCTTGTGCATTAGGATTACTGAGCACTGGCTTTTGTCACTTGAACATCTGTATCCTGCTCTGAGGATTTCAAAGCACATCTGAGATTCATCCTCTTGGAAAATGAAAGGACAGTAGTCCCAGGCGTGCCAAAGACTGCAGTGGGCTTAATCAGACAAGCCTATTATACTGTCCTGGCTTCTCAGAGAGCTTATTTAAAACAGTGAGAATATTTTCAAATAAGTCTCCTATATATAAATTCCCTGAGCTGTAAGAAATCAAGACTACAATAAAAGAAAACAAACACATTACTAATAAAGCTGTCTATTTGTGCCTGCAATGAAGAAATTAGTAAAACTAAAAAAAATCACACATGAAAAAACCCCGAAACAAAACCCGACCTCCTCTCCCTCTACCCCCCAAAAAAATCAAACCCCAAAAAACCAAGAGAGAGAAAAACAACGTGTGTGCAGTTGTTCTTGGTCCCACACACGGTGCAGCGTAAGCCAGCTGACAGAAGCCTGATGAGCTGTGAGCTGCTGGCAGTGCCAGCTGCAGAGGCACGGAGAAGACGAGGCTGTGGATGGATTGGCAGGCTGGATGCTGCAGAGAAAGGCCAGGGAAGCAGAGGTATCAGAAAGCATCCACAGCAACACTTCACACTACCTGCACTGCAACTTGTGTCAGAAGAAAGCTGCCAACTATACTGAAAATGGTGCTGGAGGCATGAAAGCCTGGAACAGAATGTTCCCCTCCTGGGAATGACCACAGCTCAGCTGAGACACCCCAGGATGAAGTCCTACACAATATGACTCATGTTATATTTGGCACTTGGTGCAGCTAATCTTATGCTATATTACTGAACAAATGTTAACAGCCATATAATGGCACAAAGTTCAGAAGTCCACTGTATCTGAATCAGCCTGGGCTGGGCTTGTGGATATACAGCCTGGAACTGCATTTGATTAATGCAAACCCCATCTTTATTTCAGGATTTTTGTTTTTGTTTTTGTTACTTCTTTTTCATAACCTGAGAAATTGTCAAAAATATTGGATATCACAGGGTTTGATTTCCAAAGGGTAGATTCTTCGGCCCTTCCTGGCTTGCAAGTGTTTGAAAAAAACTGCTTTGTTCACACTTGCAAAATGTAGATATTTCCATTTACTGCTGCTGGGTGAATTTTCAGTGATGGCAGGACTCTGGATGATGATGCCATCAAGTTGAGGCATGTTAGGCTGCTGCTTGATGGAGCTGTTCCCTGTGTCTAAACAGAACTGAGATCTCCATGTAAAGCATTTTGCAAGCTTTATCTTTGTCATTCTCTAGCTTCTATTTTAGTATTCTGTATAATAAATCTTATATTGTTATCTTCTGATCTCATTACAGCCTTTTCCTGTGAATATCTAATCTTGGTGGATGCATCTAGCACATTGAAGGACAATTTTTAGGTAGCTGCTGATTTAATAATACTGGAAATGCAGGATTGCTAACACCAACCATGAGACTCCCTGCATAGCTGAATTTCTATTACTTCTATTACTTGCCACCTTGGTACAGAATAATCTTTTTTTTCTCTTTTTTTTTTTTTTTTTCCTCTGAAAGAATTAATATATCTAGGTTATTCTAATTAGTAGCTTTCTATTACAGACATAAAAAGTTATAAATTTTGTCCCTCTTACCAGGAGAAATAGGGAGAAGCTATATTACCAAGAAAGCACAGCAGTTCAAGCCTGACTCAGAACTATAATTACTGTGGTTCGGTTGAATCTCCAAGCCTGTCTGCAAGAAAAATAGAAGCATTGAAGTAAAATAAGATTTTTTTTTTTCCACAGGAATATCTGGGGTGGGATTACTTAAAGCAGTTTGGCACGTGGGACTGAAGAATTGAGAAGTCAGATTTAGTGCAAATAAGACAACAGAAAGAAAAGCTTCTGAGTTTCTTAACTCCTGAAATGCACAAAGTCAAATATCCATTAACTGAAGCACACCAAAACCATTTCTGTTTCTCAGTTTCATGGGCCCTGTCAGACAAAAATGCCTGGATTCACACAAGGAGACCCTTGGATGTGCTGGATGACTGTAATATTCCAATGTCAGTGTCACTTAGGAAACACTTAAGCTGTTGATGTTCACATGGAAAATACATTTGTAGACAACCACTACAGAACAGCAGGGTTTATAATATGTTCAGTAATTTTCTAAAATGTCGGAAGCTATTTCAGAAAAAAATGTTCAACTTGTTTCAAAATATATATTTTCACTACATTAATGAACTTAATATGTAGTGTGTACTTAAGTTTTAGTCAAAATGCAGCTGGAAATGTGAAGTTAAAATGTATACATAATAATTTATTGAATTAAATTGTAGTTCTTTGTTATATTCTATTTCTTAAGGTTATATTTTCTGTTTGAATCATGTGAGTTGCCTGGAAACTTTCATCCTGGATCTGAAAACATCCTACCAGAAAACTTTATCTCTACATGACAAAAATGGAGCAAAGGCTCACTTCTCTCTCTGAAAGGAATTTCGTCCTTGTGACCACTCCTTATGATCAATGAACCACGTGCTATTTCTCTATATATGTCCTGGCTAGCCTCTTAATGTTTATTACTTCCTTAATCTGCTGCTGGGTTAATTGAATCATTGGCCCATGTCCTGCTGTGAATGCCCATGGAGAGACAGAGGTCTGTTTGGTTGATAGCCCTCAGTGACATTTTTTAGAAATATGTATTTTGTGGATCATTACTTGCAGATCTTTGTCCTAAAGATCTGTCTTGGGTTCTGGTTATGACACAGATGATGTGAGTGACACTGAAATTTTCCACAACCTGCACCTTTGAGCCCATCTGCAACCACACACATTTTCCACAGCAAGGTCTTTTCAAGTCTCTGCAGCATATTGTATCTGAAAGCCAGAAATTTTTAGCAATAACTACTTCCACTAGTAGGCAGTAGCATCAGACAAGTGTCTCTCCAAACCATAGCACAGGAGAAATTTTTTAAATGCCTGAATTCTAAAAATGTGGTGAATGTGTTGTGAGGGTGTGAAATAGGTAAACCTAGACATGTCTTCCTTTCAAACAGGAAAGGGACAGCTAGGAAGTAGTTTAGTGTTATTTTAGAATGGTGCATGATTTCTCCTCGTGGTTTGGTTGTATATAATAAAATGGCCTCTTTAGACTGTGACATGTCATATTGTTGTACCTGTCTTGTTACCTTTGAATGTGGAGGATTTTAGTGTGTGTAGATTTTTAAGCAATATCTTATCTGTCTTTCTATTACATGCTGTGTTAGTTTTACACCTGGGTATGCAAGTTTTTCAACGTGACATTAAAAAATAAAAGTTGTAGTTATGTAAGGGTTAGAAAGCAGGACAATTTTTTCAATGTTCACTTTGTGCTGGGCTGTACAAAAGAGGTCAATGTCATTACTCCCTTTTTGCAGAAGGACAAAGAGTCTTAAAGAGAAGTGAAATTAATTGCTAGAGGTAAACGTGTAGTAAAGCCCTGATTTCTTCATTCTTGTCAGCAGACACCTTTGCCCTCATTCCTGTCACAGTCCATTATCCCCTTGTATTTGTACTTAGTCGTGCTTCTGTCTGTCTGCCTTTGGATTTCACACCCTTCTCTCTTTCCTCCTGAACACAGAAGGCATTTAGGGTTCTTATGCTCCTGAATGATTACATATAGGGACTTTCCATTCTGCTCAGAAGCACAGCCCAATTTACAATACAGGGTTAAATTGCAGAAATCTCATTTCCCTGTTTCAGCTGTGGGATGCAGTACGCACAGGTGCTCTGGGGAGATGGCTTAGACCAATTACATTAAGTGCAGAGATTAAGCCTGTGCCTCCATCAGCACGCCCTTAACAGAAATCAATTGCCAGACTGTACCAGGGGAGATCCTTCTGAAATTTATAGGTTGAGTGGGTGAGTTTTACTAGACAGCAAAAGGGCAATTTTTTCATGTGATGTCTGAATACCCACCTCAACATGAAATACACAGAGCTGTCTCAAATCATTGTAGGAACTATTTCAATTGGGCAAACAGCATTTTTCCTTATAAAGCACTGAACATTTTAGTTAAAACTTCTGCAAATATGTTCTGACTAACACAAATTTCTGGACTAGAACCTCCAACATGATTAAATAAAAATGAATCAATGAAATAAGATATTACTAAAATAAGACATTTTACTGGTGGTGATTAGGCAGATCTAATTATAAGAACCACTGTCATAAGCTCTGCTGCCCTGAGTCCAGCACTGAGCACTTGGACACTAACTAGAACATGATTGTACATATACACTCAAATTTCTGTGAAAGAGGAAAAATTCACCACAGGTCTTTTCTAAAAAAAAAAAAAATTTACCAAAGGGTTTTTTTTTTTTTTTTTTTTTTTTTGTGCATGTGTGTGTGTGTGAGTGAGAGGGTGTGTGTTCTATTATCTAATATTCAAATGAAAATGCAACCATTAAAGGAGTGGATGAATCACAATTGCTGGCAAAGTTTGCTTAGGTTCCATGTGCCATGGAAGGGTGTGGACTGCACAATTTTTCAAGAAAATCATGCAGGCAGAAAAAGTAATAAATTCGCTACTTTTATATTTGGTAGCATGCTTGCTGTCAGAATATAGCTGTAGATAAATGACTTCTTGTAGGTTTGTCCTATCAAGACAAGCCTCTCCTCCCAGGTAAGCAGCTGTGTCAGCTTGTTCAGGGTAAGCTCCAGCTGATCACACACCAATGGGTTTTCCCTCAGCTCCATCTGTGTTGTCCGCTTCCCCACGGGAGGCGCTGCCGGGTGTGCAGGAGCACTCGGTGTACTCCGGCATGTCATAAAAAGAGGCTGCCAAGAGCCTGAGCTCCCTCTCTGTCGCTGTCTCCTTTTCCAAAGCCTGGGTGGGCTGTCTCTCAGCGCTCCCAGCTCCGTCTCGGTGGCGCAGCCGGCCGGGAAAGCCTGCCCTCCGCTGCCGCGCTCCAGCAAGGCAGCGCCCGGGGAATGTCAGGGAATGTCAGGGAATGACAGGGAATGAAGCGCTCAGAGAAGCGCCGGCCCTGCCGGGGTGCAGCACAGCGCGGCAGCGTTCGGCCGGCACTTCCCCCTTCATTCCCGCAGGACAGAACTGGGGCCGCCCCACGCTCCCTGGGGCTGTGCGATGGCTGGTCCCGCTCGCTCGGGGTCCAGGCACCGCACCCGGGAGCCGAACGCGACAGCCGCCGCCGGCAGCTCCGCCTCGTCCTGTCACACAGCACCACATCCTTCCCACAGCACATCTGCTTCCAAGAATCTCCTGCTTTCCCCTTGTTAATGACCCATCGATCTTCCTTCCCACCCAGGAGGGGCTGGTGCCTTTCGGCCTCCGGAGCCAAGGCACGTTCCGTGCCACAGCTCAGCCAGCCTGGCCCGGCTGAAGCTTCCTCGAAGTCCGAGCCCATCTGGGGCAGGAGCTCAGGTTCCAGCAGCCTGAAGCTCCCCCAGCCTGGCTGCTGCAAATGGCCTGCCATCACCTGCTGTGCTTGTAAAGCCTGCTACAAACAGGCACCTTAGAAAGAGAGGTGACCTCAAGAAAGACCTGCTTTCGGAGAGAAATTGATTGAAGTGTGATTGGTAGGACAACAAATATTATTAGGATTTTAGCATTGTTAATTTTTTAAGAAGGAAACTTAGTCGTTCAAAAGCAAATGGCCAACAACACGTGCTGTTACTGTAGAGATGCTCTCAGGTTTAGAGCTGTGCATCAGAGTAGTTTACAATAAAGACCACCATCAGAATACTCTGAGCACAATAAGGACACCCTGTAAATAATGTGAAAGGTTGTGAAGAGTTGCACTTTTTTTCTCAGAGAGAGATTTGCCTGTTTTCTATTCCCCCTCTCCAAGCCCCCTTCTGAACACAGTACAAACCTCTTGGGCACAGTCCTGCGCATGTTCCTCCTCCATGGCTCAGCTTTGCTTTGTTTCCACCAAGGTGTTATTTACAACATTGAGGTTTAACCCTGGAGTGGCTTCAGTGAGAGACAAGGCCATAAAAACATTGCTCAACATCTCATGCATCTGTGTCCCTCACTGGGTCAAGCTATACAAGGAGAAAAGCAGTGTCCTGGAGGCAACCAAATTCTTTTCAGCAAGGCAAGTGCAGTCTTGGAGGCCTGTTGCTCTGCAGTGTAATTCCTTTGGTGTGAAGTGCCCTGTGTTTTCTAAGACCTGTAATCCTCTGTCAACTTCTTACAAAAAACTTGAGATAACAGAACCATCTGTAACCTCTAAAACTAAGTGCCATGCATCCATCTGACACAGTAACTGCTACAGCCTTCACCATGAGCTGAAATGTCAACCATACAGTAGCTGAGTAGTTGGTCTCATATTTATTTCAGGTGAAAACTGTTGCGCCAATCTCTCAAACCTATTGTGATTTGGAACACTGGGCATGTCTCTCTGAGCTTCTCTGTGTGATGTGCCTTAATTGTTGTGTTTTGCTTGCAGGTCAGCACTTGACTGTGTGATTGCCCCACCCTTTCTTGAATTTATCCCCTGTAAGGAATGAAGCCTATTAATTAACTTATTTCAGGGTGACAGGACACCTGATGATTTGTAAATCTATCAGGAAGATAAAAAATGTCTTATTCCTTGAAGATAAAAAAAAAAAAAAAAACCCCAACAACAAGAAGGCAATGAAAACTGCAAGAAAAAGAAAAATTAAGGAAAATGTTATTATTAATCAAATTAAAATACAGAAGAATGAATGAGTACAGGCTCTTCTGCATGGGGTTGTTTTCTATTTCAGTTTCTTCTTGCCCTTCAACAGAAGCTTTTCTACATCCCTCTTGTTATTTATTTGGGAATAAGATGCTTTAGTATTGAACATGTACTAGAAGAGCATGCAGAGTCTACACAGGCTATAGTGTCTCCACAGGAAGGATTTTTAGTTTGCTTTGCTTATAGAGCTATGGGCAATCACCTTTCATTAGTTATGTAGCTGTAAGGTGCTCTGTGTCTCCATTAGCCTTAGTAGGTACTGCAAACAAGTTGGTTCCCTTCTTGACGTCCTTAAATTTGGTTTGTTTACTTTCTATAGTGGGTCTAAAGCTGGCTAAATCCCCATGCACCCATTAGAAATTATTAACTCATTTCCTGCTGTGAGATATGGATTAGGAGGAGGAGGGCAAAACAGGCTCAAAACTTTAAAGGGTATAAAGAAAACTTTATTAACAGAATTAAAAGAAGAATTATAAGAAAATCAGAATAAACCTTCAGAACACTTCTCCTCCCTCCACACCCTCTTTTCTTTCCCAATGATGTGAAGAGACAAAACTTGGGACTTTCAGTCAGTTTACCACCTCTAAAACAGTTTTTCTTAATTTTTCTTAGGGAGGGGAGTCTCTCTTGCAATGCCATGGAGACTTCTCCACAGTAAACAATTCTCTCCTGGCTTTTAATTTCCATGAATACCAGCTGCCTGGAAATCTGCAGTTGTGAAGTCCCTCCCATCTTTTCTGCAGCCTTCCCACAGCTGCATTCATGGGCCATGTCAATTATTGGGGTGCTATTTTTAAGGATGAGCTGTTCTAGCATAAAAACAAAAGTTCTTTTAATCCATCTCTGGGAACAGAGATTTTCTTCTTCTACTCCTAGGGCAAGGTTTCTCATTTCTCTCTGTTCAAACTTTTCATTGGACCACAGCTACTGCAACATCTGCTTATTTCAACACTGATGGTTCTGCTCATGGCTGTAGTTAGAATATTACATCTCCCCAATGCATTCCATGAATTACAGGGAAAAAACAAAGTTTGATATATCAAATATACCTTCACCATAGCCTTACAAAAAAAATTTCAGCCCAAGACTGAGGCATCTCCTCAATCCCCTCCCATCTAGAATTTGACTCCTTCTTTACTGTCAACAACAGCGTCCCATGTTATTTTCTCTACGTGTCTTCACCCCTTCCTTTTCCTGACTCAGGAGAGAATTAGTGTTCATAGGTTCATTTGTTCTCAAGCTTTATCAATTAAAACAGTACAGAGTCCTGCAACATTTAGAGGCTGATTTTGTCCAGGCTCCACAGTTCAGGAATGGCTGTGTCTGTCGCTGCTGATCACATGGTCTCTGCCAGCACTGCCCAAGCTGCGCTGGCTGCTGGCATCACCACAGCGCCTTTCTTTCATGCGGGGCACTGGAAGAAAGAAATAACCCGCTGTCACTGCTTTTGTCCTTCTGTCTGCAGTGCAGCTGGTTAAAAGCGGCTAAGCAAACAAAGTGCATTGCGAGTCATGCTGAGACAGCCGTGGGCGCACGGCACCGCTGCAGTTGCGCCGATTTCGGCCACACAGTCCCAGCCACGTGGCCGCTCCTGGTCTGGGATGGCGGTGGCCGCTCCTGGTCTGGGATGGCGGTGTCCGCTCCCGGGCCCGGCAGCTCTTGGCCTCGGGGCTGCCCTCGGCGCCAGCCATGGGGCCACTCCCAGCACTGGCCCCCGGTAAACCAAGTTCATTTGCGAGCCATGCTGAAATAGCCGTGGCCATGCGGTGTGGCTCTGGCTGCACGGCACTGCCAAGGCCGCATGGATCCCAGCTGAGCAGTCCCGGCCTCAGGGCCGCTCCACGCCATGTGGTTGCCCACGGTGCTGGGACAGTCCGGGTGGCATGGCCCGGCAGCGGCAGAAGTCACAGCCGAGCTGCGTGCCGGCCTGGCCATGTGGGCCCGGCCTGTTCCAAAGCCAGAAGCCAAAAGCTTTTCCCGGGCTTTGTTCATTTTTAAAAGGCGCTTTTCCACAGAGGTGTGTTCACCTCTTTTAACCGGGTGTCAATCTTCAAAGCCCGGCAGCTGATTGGCTCTTCAAAGCCCAGCAGCTAATTGGCTCTTCAAAGCCCGGCAGCTGATTGGCTAGGCTGCACAGGGCCCCACCCCCGCAGCCTGTGGGCTGGCCCTAATGGAAAGCGCGGCTTTGTTAAACCATGGCGCTTTCCCAGCCCTAGCATCACTTGTTAATGTTAGCTGCTGTTCCTCTGAGCTAAGGTGTCATCTTGGTCAGCTTATTTAAATGTGTTAGCTCTGTTTGGTCCTGTTTGGGTCTTAGAATCTGGTTTAAGTTAAACTTCTTCCTAGTAGTTTAAGCTAAAATGAAAGAAGGTTACCTAAAACTGCAGAGGAAAAAAATGGAAAGGCATTAAGTGTGTCAGTCTATAGGATTCTGGCAGTGTGGGACTCTGCTGGTTGCACTCTTAGGGCTTTCCAGAGGCCTAGGTTGCATATAAAGGCAGTTGTAAGGTATCAAACAAAAGGTTTAGAATATTAGATTAGACAATCTAATATCCCTGCCTCCGGGATGATGAAGTAAGCAATTATTTAGGCAGCACACCCCTATAAGAAACAGTCTAAGAACAGGATAAACTTAAATGACACTTCCATTTGCACCTCAGGGATTTTCTGACTCCAAACAGGCCATACAGCCATATGTAATTCTTGAATGGATTGGTAATTAGTAATCCTTGCTGGATTTCTCTTCCACAAGCCTGTCTAGTTTGCCCTGGAGCCCATATAAACATTTAGCTTCTTGTGTCAGGTAATCCCACTGGATTGCACTCCTTCATGGAAAAAACCCTTGGCTTTGTTTGTTCTGAATTTGTTTCTTCGTAGTTTCAACTATTTTCCACCCTTTCCCTGCTGGTTACACTTTCTTAATCTCTGCTATATGCCCTAAATCAGCTTGTTTCAGAATGAGGCAGCTGTTCATTGCTAGGCCTTTTGTAAGGCGTCTCCACTGAATCATCAACTGAAGATCTGCATCAGAGGGGAGAGCAAACCATGACTTCAGGCTCGTGTCAGAAGTGAACGTAAGTTACCTGAACTGTGTGGTGGACACTGGTACATACTGTAGGCACTTCCTCTCTTTTTGTTGCTCACACATACTACATGTGTGAGTAATATTAATACAATTGTGATGATAAACTGTGGAAAGAGAAGCAGAGTTCGTGTTCAAATGGCAGTAAACTTACAGCCAGTGACCTGTGGGTTGTTTTTCTCCAAGCGGTACCAGTAAAACACGTGACTCTGATGTCAGTTATACATAAATACAGCTGTATTCATACAAAATGGTAACAGTTCAACTGCAACTGGCCCCAAAACCTGAGAGCTGCTGAATTTCAATAGAAAGCCAGCCCATTCAGAGGAAGTGCACCTACACAGGAGGTGTGTGCACTAAACGGTATGAGGAAATTACTAAGAAGAAAGGTCCAGAGTAATTCAGAAGGCTCACTATTGCAGGCCTGAAGCGGTGCCTTTTTGGTGCTCTGAGCTTTAGCAGATATACTGAGAGGAATAAGGCATGGTTGTATGAGGCAGGGGCAGGGCAAGAGTGAGTAAAAAACACTGGCAGGCAGAGGCTGCTGCTACAGAAGCCTGTAATGCATAGGAGTTTGTGTGCTGTTGTCTCTCTCAGATTATTGCTTCTGCCTTGTCTCACACAGCAAGTGATTCATTGCTTTTTTTGCTCAGGGCGGGGCAGTAATTGCTTTCCTAGACTGCTAAAAATAAAGCCAAACCATTACTAAAATATTAATCTTTAAAGTGGGAAAATAAAAGGCAGAATGCTGATGTGTCCTATAAGCAACTGAACTTTTATTCAGAATAGATTTATAGTACTGGTATGAATAATAAATGCATGTATTTAAATAATGAGCAACCTATTCCACAATCTGTTTTTACTTAATCAGATCTCTGTTTATTCCTAATGTGTGTTTCCATGTACAGTAAGACACACTGAGTTTCTTTTCCTACTGTTATTTATGTTCTTAGTGTGGCTTTCCTTCTTGATTCATCAGCACATATTTATCTGTGCAATGCCAAACTCTCTTACTTAAAACTGTCAGAATGAAACATCTCTTGGGTCTTTTGATGTGAAAGCATTGGACTTGCACACAC
Source organism: Pyrgilauda ruficollis (assembly GCF_017590135.1). Taxonomy (NCBI): domain Eukaryota; kingdom Metazoa; phylum Chordata; class Aves; order Passeriformes; family Passeridae; genus Pyrgilauda; species Pyrgilauda ruficollis. The sequence continues at coordinate 10,943,389 of NW_024509210.1, read as the reverse complement.
ACCAAAAAAATCTGTTGCTTATCTTTTGCTATAACAAGCAGGTACTGACTGGCATTATGTTGGATCTTGCTGCTAATCTGCTCTCTTCTTAATATCCTGGAAAATTACTGTTGTACCAGGTGTTCTGGAAAATGAATTGTGCTATTATGTATTTTTCATATCACACAAATATATTTTTTATTTGTAAATGAATTTTACTTTCTTGAGGAATTTGAGATCATGTCATAATCCAAGCAAGGACAGAATATGAATTTTAGAAATGGCTATCGTGCAGTTCCTTGGCCTCGCAGGGGTCTGCTTTGGTGACTCGGTGATTCCTCCTGCAGAGCTGTGCAGTGGCTGCGGCACAATAGTCGTGTGACTGTTCTCCAGCCATGATTTATGGTCAGACAGCACTATCTAGGAAAGGTTTCTGAGGGTTATTGCTTCTCTTGGCCTGAGACACGCTGTGCTATTATGGGGGGTTATCTGTGCGTGTGACTGGAAGAGGTAAAAATGGAGCTTAGGCAATAGGAAAGTCTGTGGCAACTTGTCTGCAGCAGGCACGAAACCTTGTTAGATGGAGTACAACTGCCAGAGCAGTGGGACAGCCATCCTGCGGGGTGTCCCTGTGTGTCTGTGCCCTTCGGGCAGCAGCAGCAGAGCATGTGAGGTGTGCTGTGTTCAGTGGCACTGGACAGCAAAGGCAGCCCTGCGGAGCGATGCTGGGCACTGCGCCATCGCCATGAGCTCCGCGGGCGCTGTTCCCTGAAGGAAAGGGCTCCTGAGGGCTGTAAGGAGCAGGGGCTGTGCCCGGCCAGCGCCACCTGCACAAAGACCCGCGGCTGTCGGCGCTGGCCGCAGCTGAAGGCTTCTCCAGTCCGTGTGCCGGGCGGGAGGCGGGTGGGCCCCGAGAGGGTGACCGGTAGTTTCCCAGGAAGGGCAGCGGCGCGTGGATCCCCGTGTATGTACCGCCGAGGGCCGCCCGTCGCCAAGGAGAGAAGAACGTTGCCCGGCAGGCCGCAGGGCGGAAGGCTCCCGGGCGCGGCTGCTGCGGCCGCCGTGGAGCTCCTCCCGCACCGCGGGCAGCCCCGACCCCTCCGCCCGCCTTGCGCACAGGGCTCCGCCCGGCCTCGCCCCCTCGCAGGCCCCGCCCTTCCGCAGGCCCCCGCCGCCGCCGGGGCTGCCCGCCCGAGCGCCTGCCGGGCC